>NC_044014.1:13160000-13761875 GCF_900496995.4 Aquila chrysaetos chrysaetos
GATCCAAGTAATTTACTTACTTAATTTATTTCTTTGTGTTTGAAGGAAAAGTCCATATAAATGCCATTATGTGAAATTTCCATGTAGCGCAATAATTGCGGGCAAACTTATGCCTTCAGAAATTGATCTTCTAGAAGATTTGGGATCACAACAGAATACTTTTTAAAAGTCTGTATTTCTTTTCTCTTCAATAAAATTGACTTTAAGTTAAAGCACAGTATTTAAAACATTACAAGCTGACTATTGAACACAACAGGAATTTTTATCTACAGAAAGAAAAACATAAAAACTGAGGTCAGAGTTTAGTCCGCCCTGAAGTCCTCTCTTTCTCGTACCCATTTTACCAGAGACACTGGACCGTACAGCAATGAGCAATAGCATCGCTGCTTTTGCAGAGTGCAGCCCATTGCATTCTGGTTGCACAGCACCGCCCTCCCCGGCCCCCAGGCTTAGCCTGGTTGAAAGACTAAGCTAACGTCAGCAAAGCATTACCAACCCTAGAACACGGGCACCCCAAGTGCATAATCAGCAAAGCTCGCCATAATTGTGAGCAGCCTTTGTGGGAATTGTACTCTACCTCTGTATTTCTCGCTACCCCTCCCAATCTCAAAGGCGATGAAAAGCTTGTCAACTCAAACGTCAGGTATGCGTAGCTGATTAGTTTATTGGCAATGTACTGAAGTTACCTCTCCTCTCTCTCCTTAGGTCTTTGGTGTAAGAGCTTTCAGAGTGCATGGCTGAACCCTCGGGAAGAAAGGAGTCACGATGGATGGCTTTTCTCCTGATGCAGGCGACTGAGAAGGAAACCACATATGACAAATGCTGATTTGGCTAAGCATGAATCCTTTGTTACATAAATCAACTTCATGTTGTTTATGCAGTCAGAATAAAAATTCACTTACAGATTTTATTTATTTAACTGCACATTTTATTCTGCTTAGTGAATAGCAATCTGCCTGACCTTACACGTACTCTGCAAATGCGGGCCAGGGAGTGGTCTTGTTAACAGGACAAAAAAAGAACATCGTTCTCCCTCCACTCCTTGAAAATATATTCACTAGAACATCCCCATCACTAGTGGATTTCATTATTGCTGGGGAGGATATATTAATTTCAGTTACATCTCTGCATCCCACCTAAGGAACCAGTTTCCCAGATCTCATAACCTCAGAATTTTAAAAACTGACAGAACCAAAACACAGATTTCCAAAGCTGAAAAATTTAGTCCTAGAGTTCCCATTAATTTAAATGGCTAATCTATTCCAAATACTAAAATCTAAACTTTTTTAATTGCATCTCATTTCTGGAGCTGAATTGTACAGCAAGCAACTGATTTAAATTATTTTCTCAGTAATGTTTAGTCTTCCTTTTAAATGAGTATTTTAAAAAGTTTTTCATCTTTCAAAACAAGATGCTCAGGAAATTTGTTTTCTTTGCTACGCTGAAAAGCAGCAGTTGTGTGAAGACTTTATTTCTGAGTTTTCTGCACTACTTTATGTTTCAGCTATCATCGAGGTAAGTGATAAACAGAGCCCATGAAAAGGAAAAAAAAAAAAAAAAAAAAAGAAAAAACAAAACCACAACCCTTGGCAGGTAGAAGTGAGTGAAGAAACTGTTCTCAAATTATGTCAGAGCAGATTTTCAAAATGCCCAGAAGCCATCAGCTTCCAGCATTTGCAAATGCAACATCTGGTCACCTATTTCCAGGCCTAATTGGGAGTCACTTGGGGTAGTGAGATCTGGATATAAAGATCTTTTTGAAGTTTGGTCTGTATTTCTGCTTAAAAACAGCTTGCAAAGTCAGCATTTGCATATTGTTGAGTATGTGGAATGCCACTCTCTTTCCAGTTCATCTTGCAGAGTCCTAGAGACAAATCCTATGTGAATTTTAAGACTGCGCTTTCTGCCAGTGTTTACGAGGCAAGAGGCTGTCACTGCAGTTTATACCGCATCTAATCAATGCTCAGGGAAGAATTAAAGTGGTTATAGTTTGCTATTAAAAAGACATGGGTGGCTGGATAACTTTGATCTTGGAGTCTGCTTAGCCCTGGCAAGGAATGTCATTAAAAGCATCCTGCTTTGGAATTTCAAACTGTATTTTTTAAAAAGTGACTGCAGTCTCCCTCTCCTTCTCCCCGCCTGATCAGAAAAGCAAGAACCAGCACTGTCAAGCACTGGAGATAAAAGAGCATGGTTTCGTAGCAAAGCTTGCAGCTACGGAAGCAAAAGTTTGTGGGATAGCTTCATTTAAACAAGTTTCAAACCACTTGTATACTGCAAATGCACAGCACCACAGTAGGCAATTCTAAATACAGATTGACCCTTCTTCCCTAAAAATACCAAAAATGAACTGCTGCATCTTTTCGTACAGGCAGGTATGAGGTAACTGCTGGAGTAAACACAGCACATCAGAGTCTTACTGACTTCATTTGTGCAATGGCTTTTGGTTCAAAGCAGCAGGGTCTGGCCTTAGGAGAGCACTCATCAGTCAAGTCGGGGAATTACACATGCAGTCAAGCCAAGGTGGGGCACAGACAGACCAAAACAAGCATTTTCTGTCTGAGCTTCATAGCAGTCTTGCATGTTGTCAAGCCTATTCAGCAAGAACTCCTCTGATCTCCCCATACCTGAGCAAAATCTGCCTTTTGATCACATAGACCTGACCCAGTTTTCCAGGTGGGCTCAATGAAGCATAGGAGATACTGGGGAGAGGGAGGGAGGGAAGGGACGAGAGAGGGAACAAGTGTTGTTCCTTGTGACACGCTTTATATTTGGCTCTTCACATCCTTTCTACTGCCTTCAGCTTCTACAACCAGTATTCAGTTAAGCCTTGTGGAGCAATGGTTCTTATTAACTTTATAGATTAAGATTTCAAATGCCAAGCACAGGATATGAAAGTAAGTAGTGCTTATAAAGGGACACATAGTCAAATACGTGTATTGGTAGAATACACACTGCACTTTAAAGATACATCAGTTCTTTTTGTGGAGGATAAGTTACATGGAAAAGGTGTACAAGATAAACTATTCTTTTTAATCCCCAACCCCTAAACTTGCAATTGCATTTTGATATTATACACAGACTCAAGGGGCATCCTGTTTTATATGTAATCTATAAATTGGTTGAGGTATGGGCAATTTCCTTTGGTCTCCTTGTACAGCAGTCAGCACAATAAAGTGCAGGTTCAGAGCTACAGCTCTTAAAAAGACCATGACAAAATAACAGACCGTTGAATGTCTTGCCTGAGAGTCTGTTAACAAGTCCAGTCAGGAATCAGACCAAGCATGCAATTACGAAAAATTTGTCAGGGCGGCTAAAAGCGAGAGTGGGTTTCAGCCAGCACCTCTCAAATTGGACAACATGTGGACTCATCAGCACAGCAGCAGCCATCTGGCCACCCAGCGACTAGCCGACACTGCCACAGCCCAACAGTTTTTGACAGGCAACTCTGTGCGCATCCCACATCACCATGTCCCCGCTCTGGCAGTAACAGATAACCCATCCCTGCATAAATAGCAGCTTGCAAATCTACAAAGTAATAAGCAGTCGTGAATATTTCCTTTGACTAATCCTGTGATATGATAGCAGCATTTGCTGATCTGAGTGTAACGTGGCAGTACAGATCTGCACCCATAAGCAGAACAAGAGGCTGACATGTCAAGAGTTACCCAGCAAACATCTGAATAGCTAAAGAGATACAGCTCACCACTGCATAGCTCATTGTTTGGAAACAAAAATCAGTCTTCTCTGTTTAGTCCATGCTATTTTCTAAGCTAAGTGATAATGACAAGTGAATTAAACATCAAAGTAATGAAGTAGCCACTAATAATGCTAAATAAGGCCCAAGTTCAGCAAGGTACTATAGCCAACTGCATCACTACTGGGTGTGCAGTTCCTGAAAGAAGTATTAACAAATAGTGTGGGCTTTTTTCAAAGAAGCTTTTTCTATCGTAGTGGTATGACCATGTTTCCACAGCATTTTATCACCTCAGTCTTTAGTAGGTTGCTAGTACTTCCACTTGTTCTGAGGGATTTAATACACAATTGCACCTTAGCCTCTGATACAGAGTTGTACCTATAAGCCAATACAGGCTTTTATATTCTTCTGATATGATCTGGGACAGTGTCAAGACCTGGATACAGTTTTACCTTTCCACACATATGGAAGCGAGGGACAGGTTTTTCCTGGGACTGAGAGAGCCTGAGTGGGAGAACCAGTAGCTGCATAAAAGAAGCTGACACAGCTCCAGAGGATCAGTCAAAGCAGCAAGCAACATTTAAAAGGCTTTTGAGAAAATAGCTGCAGTTTCAACTACCACATCAAATGAATGGCCCCCCACACAGCCTTAAAACACATGAAATAAAATACTTTTCTTACAATGTGCCAGGAAAAGAACTGAAACAACTGTCAGAATGAGGGTGCATCTTCCTTAGCAATTTATTGTGTAATGTCAGTGCTTTTCTGACACAAAGCTTTTTGGTGTCTACTTTTGAAGTGCTTTAGATCGTGCTTTGCAGCTCCCCCAGCTGGACCTTTCCCAGAGAAACCCATGTGGAAGCTACACACCAGCAAACCTACCAGTCAGGCAAAGATCATGAATGCAATATCCCAAACCCGTTTGTAAAATCAGACTTTGAAATAAGATTACCAGTCTAGTCCTAGGTGACAAAAATGATCACTAGGGATGACAGGTCCTTGAACTGTACTGCTTCACTCTACAATACCTCTTGTTGCGCTAAACTGTTTGCTATTGCAAATACACCCTGGGGAACATACAGGAAAATATTTCACAGCAATTATTTGATGCTGCAGAAATTACTCCTGATGGCTAGTCTCAGAGCTGTATCTCCAGTGCATCCCTCCAGCATTGGCCCAACTATTCTGATCACCTGCATTAACATTTCTGTTAAGCCTTCTACTGTTTCACTTATGTTTCTGGGAAAGAGCTTCTAACTTTGTCTGTCAAGCTAGACAGTAAAGATTTGCATTGTAGGATGTTAAAAATGCAATGTAATTGTAGACATGGAGATCTACATTGTGTACCAGAGCCTTGTTCTTCCACCAAGCGACCCCAGCGATCTCTGCATTCTGGCACTGCTGCTCAGAAAAATGGATCTTAGGGACAAATATCTGAATCCAAGAGTTCTCAGGGTAGTCATGATTTTGCTTCAGATTAGGGCAGATGGAGTGACAAAATACATCTCTTTAGTCAGTCTCTTGTTTTTTATCCTCAGAATAAAGTCAGAAATTTTTGTTGGGTTTTGTTTTCACTTCCCCCCATCCCGCTCTAAAACCAAACCAGATTTCCAAAGATGAACTAAAATTTCATTTCCCCACCCACAATAGACTCTGCACATCATATCTCAATAGCTGCAGCTAGATTTTCAAAGTGGAATATATAGCATGTTAAACTTTTAAAGAAACAGCTCTTAAGTTTAGAACTTACATAATAATGGGTTTATTCTAAAAACAGATATTGAAGACAACAGCCAAATTGTACGTCCTTATTTTAGCAGAAGAAAGTGGATGAGACAAGAGGAACTAGATCTTTTGTAAAGAGAATGGAGAAAAAGCTGATTTGAGAAAGCTCTGGGGGTCCTGTTTTGTTGCTTACTGGAAGGGAGAGTTTGGGACACATCAATCCTTCCCTTTCCTTGTGCTTCCAGGAAGAGTAGCTCGGCCCCTCCATTCATGCTACAGCTCATTCAGCTGTGGTCCTGTCTGAAAATTAATATATTTACACACAATTATTGTTTCATCAAAGTCATCAGGTACCACTGTTAACTCTAAGTTTGGTCACATATCCAAAAAGGAAATAGGCCAAGTATTTATATACTTATGTCTCTGCAGCACCTGTGACTTAATTAAAGACTAGGCCCCCTTGCACTAGCTGGTGCAAACACCAAAAACCAGAGTGGGTTCTTGTCCGCAGGGGTTTGCAATCCAAATGTCAGAGAAGAGACAGCAGGTGGGAAATACAATGGGAATTATATGAGCACCACAGAGAGGTCTTCCTTAAGCCATGGAAATCATGTCTGCATAAATATTTTCTGAGCAGCATGTAGTTTCTGGTAACAAGATTAGATTGCTCCATTCCAAGACACTGGGGGAACGGGGCTCTTTCCTGCAGAAGAGCATTGTTCACCTTTACTGAGGGTAACCACCTAGAACTGTGATAATGGAAAGGTTGTATAGATACAGGTAATAATAAACTACTACAGAAATACATTGCTTCAGGGCTAGAAATGACCACCACCACTTATAAATTGGAAGGCTCCTGCCATCACTCGAGTCTTCCCTTCTCACCTCACACTCCATCATCCTGCCGTTCCCTCCAAACTCCATCCCTATGACAAGGTTAAGCAGGTAGTTAGCAAGGGAGGTTTAAGTTCAGGATAGCTTGTTAAGTCAAGGCAGAAATTACAGTATCTTGCACGACAGAATAAAGGAGCATTTTAGGGTTTGTTGATTCTTGCATTGTAAAAGGTATTGATCATGGGTTGTGGAACAGGAAATCATGCTTCAAGTGGAACGGGTGAAATATCAAGTGCAATTATCCTGCAGAAAATATAGGCGGTTGTGTATTAAAGCTATTTTCTTGTAGCAGCTTGCCTTTTAACTCTTCTGCAGCATCAATTGCTATGCTAGGAATACAGTGAACTTTGTTTTTCTGAGCCATCAACTGGAGAATTTGCCTTTTTCCTTTTAACTCTTCTTCCCAATTCCTTTGTATGCTTGCCTGCTGAAAAAGTTGTTAAAGGTAAATTTACAGGGAGCCTGATCAAATCAGCTTTCCAAAGGATACATCTCACCTGGCAAATATTTTCTTATTACAATAGCATTAAGTAACCATTTCCACACAGGAAAGAAAGGCTCCCATTTCAAGCTGAGTTGTGGCAAACTTACCCACATCTTATGCAGTTGACCTGCATATATAATGTCTGTGCACACCTAGCTATTCTAAAAAAAGAAAATAGTCCAGTCAACACGCTACAGTGCATACACTTTGTTTCCTGCTCACAATGCAGCACCCCAAAACATATGCTTTGGGAGCAGCAGTCACCAGGCACCTGGGAGCTGGTCCTCAGAGAGAAACATATTATTTTCTACATTGTATAGACAGGAAAGCTAAGGTAAAAAGTGTATAAATGAGAAAGTGAAGAGCCAACCTCAACTTCTAGCTATAGCTTAGAGTAAGGCAAATAGAAATAAAACTCCTTAAGATTGCTTCCTCAACATTCATTATAATAAAGCCTCTTTTGAGGGGGAAATTATTCCAGCTTCTTTGAGCTATGACTGAGAATGTATAAGTGACATCACTGTGCATTTCTTTTATGGCCCTGATTCTTAAGATAATCCATCTATTTTCAAAGATTTAGCAGTACTGTACAGTGTTGGTAAGACTGTTCATAAATCTCTGAAGTAAATTGAAACACAAGCTTACAAAGAACAATAAGTGATCAAACAGTCCCTTGACATTACATGAAAGCACATATGTCCCTTTTATGAATATTTCTTACTTATCAAATCCACTTGCTTACCCTTACCTATCTCCTTTACTTTAAAACCTCAGCACTCTAACAGACATCAATCTTTCTCCCAACCTAGAATTATGACTAGCTAAGCTTGTACCTACCCCACTTCTTTCTTTCTTTCTTTCCTCCCTCCCTCAGCTGTAGCCAAGCACAAAAGGCATTAGGTAGAAACACCTGAAACTTATAGCCTCCTGGTTCCCATAATACACTGGAACACAAGGCAAGGAAGCTATATAAGTCTCCTTTCTTAAGTGTTTTTCTATTTTTAGAGAGAAAGGTATGTTTGAAGGAATGGTATGTGTTATTTTGAGTTAAGACTACAGCAAGTTTTGTAGGATCTTTTAAAGTTCAACACTTCAGACAATGAGGTTTTACAGAAAATGCTGAAGGGAGTAAGTTAAGGGATGGTGGAAAGGAAAAGGACTAGAAGCTATTTAGTTCAGCTGTAAGATGTTAAGAGATGAACAGCTCAGAAAAGCTCAATCTTGATTTTAGGGTACCAAGTGATCTCATAAATACATATCAACTTGTTTTGAAAATCTCACAGTTTAGGCTAGAATCTACCTTACATACCAGTTACTACTAGAAAGGTGCTTTACCTAGCAGCAGGGTAATCTGTAGTCTTATCCTTAGAGACTACTGATGCTGCCTATTCTCCTTAGAGATAGTAGTGTATTACTGCAGGAAAAGCGGTGATCTGGGTTTCTCACAGCTTCCTATAAAGAGTATTGATATTTGTAGTGAGGTTGCAGCTGTGATTGTTTAAGAATTGGTATTTTATGGCTTAGAAAAAAAGTCTCTATGTTTAGGGAATTGAAATGTTCATCACTGATTATTTCTACTGGTTCTTCTTATTAGGTTTGTTGCAGTTTCTTTTCACAAGAGGAGCCTCAGGGATCTTTGTCAGGAATATTGCTCCCTGTGGAGGGGTTAAGGACTGGTTCTCAAGCTTTAGCAAGTACATTTCTAGTACATGAGGCAAAAAAAGAGCCCTTTTACTCTTGCTGGTATCTGGTTGCATCTGGCAGAACTTTGGGAATCTTCATGCTGTTTTTCTTTATTATTTAGCTTCAAGGGTGTGAAGTGATATGCTGAAAGTGAGAGACTGGGTAATACCCATTTTGTAAGTACATCGTCATACTCATTTCCTCTGTGCTTGAACCCAAGGGTTTCTGGGACTTATTTTGTGTGTTTAGGTTTGGCAGATGTCCATCCATATAATCAGAGTCTCCATTTTCATGACTTCTTCACAACCAAAATTTCATGTGGCAGAGAAACATAATGAGACCAGTGACTGCAATCTCTATCACACATATGCCACTTGGCAGTGCCAGATTGCTTATGACCAGATTATTTGGAGAAATAGGAGGGAAAACTGACAAACACAAATCCACAGCCTAACATAACTGAGGTAAGTGACTTTGTACAGACAGCAGGATAAACTACACTTGTATCTTGCTTAGCAATAATAGTCTAAGCATCCTCAGCAAGCACTCATTGGGGACAGGAATCCTCTGTAGTCTGTAGTGGATTAGCCTGGAGGGATATAAAATACTGTACCTGCCTCCCATACATGGTGTAAGGCTTAATAAATATTTGCAACATGGTTGGAGGTTCTGGCAGGAAAGGGGCTATTACAAATGTGAAGTGCTATTATCAATCTAATGTGCTAAAAATATTCATTTCTTTGCCTCTGATAAAGCATCTCGTTAACGAGCTATTCCACAAATGTATAAATTAATTCAGTGTAAAATGATTTATTGCCATGCTTGCAGTAAAGAAAATATACACATGTTCCCAAAGAAACAAACTCTCACTCAAGGAGCAATCTTTGGCAAGGTTCATAAGTTCTACTGTTATGTTAGCAATTCTTTTTTTCTTCTGCCAAAGCAACTTACCAAAAAAAAAAAAAAAAAAAACAAACAGCCTATATTTTTTTCAGAATACTTTATTTCTGTGTGTATTGACCGTTTGAGGTATGGTAACTTCAGTTGTCCTGCAGTTTTAATGCAATTAAAATTAATATGAAGGTCAAACATGCAGGAACTTAACTTGAAAGTATGACATGCTGAGTTGACTACACAAAATACAGGATATAGTGGCCCTATTTTTTTTAGTTTGTATATTTAATTCTGGAACCAAACCCCTTTAACTGGAAATAAGTGTGTAAAATCTGAGCCTCAAAGGCCACATTGCCATCTCTGGAAACATATTGCAAACATATCATAGCTCTAGGCTTCAGAAGGCCTTACACAAGTGTTTGATAAGGTAACGCTCTCCATTTAAGTTATTCATTGTAATTTGAAAGAAAATCTTGAAAATAGTTGATGCTGTAGATGGCTGCACATGCTTCAATCCACACCTAAAACAAGTCAGCACTGGGAGGGACCTGGAAAAGGGGTGCTAGGTTAGTCCATAACAGATAAAACCATGTAGTTAGATTCAACAAACTAGTGGTGAAATTATGATGCTATTTGTTAGTCATAGAATTTTGTCAGCTCATCAGTTACGGAATCTATTCAGAAAAGCAGACCGTTTCTCCTCATATATGTAACTTAGAGGCTTTATATTTTCCACTACTTTTTGCCTACGGATATGGAAAGTTATGAAACCAGGTACCCATAAAACTATTGAAAAGCTGAGTTGGTAAGTAAAGTTCAGAGAGTAAAATCTAGTATCTTTAACTATTTTACATTAAGCTATTTGCAATAAATTTTGGCTCTGAAAGTATCAGAAAAATCATTGGATACTGCCTTTAAATCTTTTGATGGGACTCTTGTGGTAAAAAAAATCCTATGTAATTGAGGGTCATAAGCATGTTTGAAAATAAAAATTACCTAGGTTTTTTTTTGTTTGTAACAGAGCAAAAAACTTGTAACACTCAAACTCCAGTCATTGCAGCAGAACTCTAACATATATGCAAATACTTTCTCAGCTCTGGCTGCCATGTAGTTGCAAGGTTGATACTGAAGTGTGGAATCTCTGCAGAACTTAGGAGGAGGAAAATGTTGAAGATATAGCGATTGTAAAAATGTAGCTAGTCCCCAGCTCTTCTGAGGAAGTTTCTTCTCTGATAGTCTCATCTAACATGAATGAGAAGCTCACCAATTTACAACATTAACTGGCAGATATTTTTTACTAGTGCTATATGAGAGTAAATGTCAGTTGTCACAGCTGGTATTTTTCCCAACACTTTTCTTCAATATTAGTGTCAATTTCATTGACCATTTACCCTGAAAAACACATTGGAAATATTTGCATTGGTCTGAGTCTCAGCTTGTGAAAATGGCAGCAGTTCCACTGATGTTAATAGAGATATGATGAGCAAAACTAGCTAGGGACCAAGTTTCTTAATGCTATGTCCCACTGCACTCCTGTATTTTGCTAAACCATGTTTAATGTCCTGCCACAGCCTATTGCAATAACTGTGAATATTGGCCAGTTTCAGAATACTGCAAATGTATTATTTATATCATCAAATGTCTTTTATAAAATACAAAGCAAATTGTAGAGACACCCTCCATTATTTCCTTGTGGCTGGAAGGCAAATCTCTCACTTTCTTTTAAAGGAATATAACTTCCGTTGATTTATAGCTTTGCAGATCATTCCTTGTGTGATTGTTGAATTCACTGTCCAACAGGGACTAGAGAAGCTATGTGTTTTGGCAAGTGCTATTCATCTTCTATGCTTCAGTCGCCCCTGTTATGTTATTCTGATGTCTATGTACTACAGTAGCAATGATCACTGTAGCTGAACGGGAGGCTGAGATTAGCAGTCCTTCCTCACATGGCAAAACACTGTTTTTTTCAGAGCCTCTGGGAATCTGTAAAACCCATGAACAAAACACTCAGCCCTCCTGCCTGAAATGTGAGATAACGTCATTGCTACAAGACTCTGGGGATGGAGGTGGACTTTCAGTTAAGTCCACCTGGCAGTTCCACAACCAGATAGTAGCTTTTTCTCCTTGCAAGCAGTTCATCTCTTTGGACTAAGCTATGGATATACAATCTGACAGGAGCAGTGGTGGACACCCAAACAGCTTGTCAAGGCTATTTTGGGCAGCCTGAAGTACAGCAAGATGCACCTTTCACATTTTGCACATGGAAAATACCAAGAAGCTGTTGGCCCCTGTGGGGGTGGTAGTACAAAAGGAAATGTGAAGACATGCCATCAGTAAACAAATGAGCTTTAGGGAACGACATTCTCCTTGAATGCACACTGAAATAAGGTTTGAGAAGTTTGGTGTACATATTCAGTGGAATGCTTAAAGACCCTACAGACCTTGATATATACCTCTAAAAATTCTTCTTGCTGTAACTTTACATCTGAAAAAATGCTGAAAGCCACCCTTTTGGTGGGTAATCATTGCCTACAACACAAAGCACAGAGAAATCTAGACGCAAATCAGGGTGTTGGGGGAATTGGGGGAGAAGCACAGCACAGAGGAAAATGTTGAAATGTTTTTAAATAGGTTTCTGTGTCTTGGCTGGTTGTTCACTAAGTGCTTCGGATGCTACAGATGCTTTGACTGATACAATGATTCTTCAAAAAAGATTTGCTCCAAATGGTTGCCTTTCTAACATAACCAAAGATAATATTGGAGTAGTTTAGATCCCATGACATTTGAACTGAAACATGACTTGGAAAATATGGAGAGTGTGTTCTGAGATCTGGTATAAGAATGCGAGGAGTAAAACAGTATATTTTCATGCTAGCATAACTTTGCCACTAATAGGTGGGTGTTACTAATCATTTGAATGGCTTGTTAGTGCATGGTTCACTGAAATTAAAGAATAGCTTGTAAATATGCATCATTCTGCCTATTTGTTCAATAGTTAAACCACTGTCAATTCAGAAAAGTCTTTTTTTGTTAATTGTATGGCAGATAAATACTTGTATTTCACACTGGGGAGGAATTAGAAGTTAACATCTTCCTAGGATTAGAGTTATTTTAGAGAAAATGGTGGGAATAATGCTGGAATAGTAATATTTTAAAATTGAAATCCCGTTGCTTTTCATTATGGTATGATCATGAAATATGATGTGAACAGTTTAACTCATTTATGTGGGTTAATGCATTTGCTTGCACTTCTCAGCTATGGCAACTTGAACCAAAGACTTTGAACTTCAGAACTGGGAAAGAGTTGCACCAAAACTCCTAGTTAGCCACTCACAAACAAAACAGAATTGCTTCTTTAATAAAGCATATTTGCTTTCAGTGTTTCTGTTTTCAGTGGGAGAGCATCACTCCTGTTCTTTTCTTGCTTACTGTAAAGCTTCATTTTGTACCAGGAGGGCTTGTGAGCCTGAGCTGGCTTGCCTGGACATCATCATAGTACCTCTGTTTGACAAGAGAGAAAGTCAGTAAATCTCTTCAACATGTTTCTTTTGTTCTGGGGAGAGGTGTTGCTTCTATTTTCCACAGGAATATCTTTATGGCTTATAAAAAAAATGTGGATAAAATACCCACTTGAGGGGAGTTTCCATCTTGCAAGGGAAAGATTGCGTGTTCCTGTAGCCATCGCTTGATATAAGAACAAGGTGTCAGGGCTGTTCTTTTCTTCATGCTGGATTACTAGGGATGTTGCAGACAAATGGAGGGTAGTCCAGAAGGGAACAGCAGAAAAATGATAAAAGACTTGGAAAATGGAAATTGCAAAGGTGATAAAGAGGATTGACCATCTAGCACTTAGAGAAGAGGAGACATAACTGTCTATACATACATAAAGGGATATTACAGAGAGAACAGGGACCAATTATTCTCTCAAGTCATCAAGGGCAGAACAAGACTAATGGATTTAGGATGTTGCAGGGAAAATGTCAGTTTAACATTAGGATATACTTTGGGTAGAAGAACAATCAGGACAATGTATGATGCTCTCAAGGGGAGCTGGGTAGGATTTCCATCATTGAACTTGTTCAAGTGTAAGGCTAGACATCAGTCTGAGGTAATGGATCTTATTGTGCCCTAAAGTCTACCAGAACTAAAAGGCCTTGGGCCTGCAAACCTTCATGTAAGAAGGTAATCCTCATAAAGCCAGAAGTCTTTGCTTGATTAAGAGCTGCCTGTATGGTGCCATATACTTTAAGGGGTGGTGAGGTGTGCTAGCCCCTTTTCCAAAGCAGCAAATTCACAGGTAGTAGTTAGTTATACAAATTGCAAGACATGGTATATCTTGTGTTTTTTTTCCCTATCAAAATCCAGAAATGTTTGTCTCTTGCTCATGAAAAAGCTGATTCAATAAAGTGTCTTCCATTTTCTATGTGCACTTTATGAATTGGTTTACGTGTTTAAACCCCACAGAAATCCAGCTTTCTGAAAATTATATTCAAATGCAATACCTACTTACTGGTTGCCTGAATTTAGTTCTCTATTGTGATTTTTTTCATTTAAATAGATATTTTAACCTAGGTATATGGTTGTTAAGCCAACTTCCAAAAATGTATCTCTCACAAGACTGCTTCCACAACAATAATTATGGGAAGAATTTCAAGAAGTGGGCAGAATAGACTATTTGTATGTAGTACCATTATAGAATCCATGCGATTGGTTTGTTCGCTGCATCAGTATTTCAGGAGAATTTTGGTCAAGGACAGCCATTTTGCTTTTATTAGTAATTGCTCAGGCTCAACAGAAACTCAAAAAAATGCTAATGAGTTTAATGAATCAAAACTTTCATTGCCTGCCTGCTGCTACTTGTGTCAAACTCCAGGGAAATTAAGGTGCTGACAGTGTTTGATGAAGAGGATAAAATCACAATCCTCTCAAGAAACCAGACTTACAGCTGCAAATGGATCGAATGACATAGCTTTCTTTGCTTAAGGGAAAGAGTAGTGGCTAGCCACCATGATGAAAAGGCACCATAAAAATTGCCGAAAAGGATCGTCCTCAGTGTATTATATAGTTCTATGAAATACATAGGGTTGTTGCTCATAACTCTAACAGAATTATGGCAGACCTGGAAATTTTCCATTCTCCTAATTGGTATTGTGTGATCTACCCTCTGAACTGGTTATGGTTTTTCATAAGAGATAAGAAAGCTGTGGATGTCTTTGAGGATCCTTATCTTGAGGATAATAACCTCATTAATTTGAAATCAGGTATTTCTTTCTGAAAATCATATAATTTCCTAGAGTGACACAGTCAGTTGGCCTCCTGGGTTTATTTATTTACATCTCATTCTTCTTGCTACTTGGATCCAGGGTGTGTTGCTAACTTTAAATTAGCTACCTATAGTAGTGTTTACTACTACAACAACAACAAAAAAAATATGCTTATCTGTTGTTCTTTTTGTTGTAGCAGAGGGCAACTTTAGGCAGTAGTTTTACTAAAAATTCTTTTCTTCTTAGAATTCTAAGTAGCTCATTTGGTTTTCTGATCTAAACAGAGTAGCAGAGAGCGTATGCTTCTGTGATAATGATGAAAGGGCTAATGAGATACCAGGGAAATCTTCTGATAGTGTTATAAATAGATGAAAATATGCAAGTGTTAATATCCAAAGTCAGATGTTATTTCGTATATAGGCAGGTTGCCACTTCTAGGATTTTTGCACGGGTTTCTAGCTGTGATGCAAGAATTGGTGTTGTGGGTTTTCTTAAGGAAATGTGCTACCATGTTGAATTTCCGTTCCTAAAGTCAGTCTCTAGAGCTTCAAATATCAATGTCTATATTTCAACGAGGTATGTAAACACGAGTTTGTCTTTTCTCTTCAAGAGTCCTCTTTGTCATAGAGTAAAAGAATTTGCTGTCTCCATTCCACTATTTCATCTGCCAGTCTCTGACCTTTGTAAGCTAGCTGGAGTATAGATTGTTTCTTTCAACATGAATGCAACAACTTGTAGAATAACAGGACAAAAAGTAAATGTGCCTACCTTCCTACCGTGTGACAGTAGGTTCAAATATGGTTTTTTCCAGTTCATTTAACATTCAGATGCAGTATTTTCTTGCATTCAGCCATGACTTCTCAGCTTTATGCAGACTACAGGAACAAAATCTACCTACAAAATCTACTACACAAGTATTGCAGGGGACTGGGACTATATTGCATTTAAGAGACTAATCAGGCACATTAGTCTAGAATGGCCATAAAGCTGTCACAAAAATACCAACACTAAAGACAAAAAATTACTTTTGTTTTCTTGTTAATCACCTCAGTGCTGTTCCTTTGGAAGTCCTCTAGCCAAACTTTCCTTTTACATGTAGGAAGAAATTACCACCAAGGACTTGTGAATTGGTGTATTGGTTTTGTGTGGCAAGGTTTTGGTAGCGGGGGGGGTTACAGGGGTGGCTTCTGTAAGAAGCTGCTGGAAGCTTCCCCTGTGTTCGCGAGAGAGAGAGCCAATACCAGCCGGCTCTAAGACGGACCCGCCGCCGGCCAAGGCCGAGCCAATCAGCGATAGTGGTAACGCCTCTGTGATAACATTTTTAAGAAGGAAAAAAAGGTTGGGACAGGCAGATTCGGCAGTCAGAGAGAGGAGTGAGAACATGTAAGAGAAACAACTCTGCGGACACCAAGGTCAGTGAAGAAGGAGGGGGAGGAGATGCTCCAGGCGCCGGAGCAGAGATTCCCCTGCAGCCCGTGGTGAAGACCATGGTGAGGCAGGCTGTCCCCCTGCAGTCCATGGAGGTCCACGGTGGAGCAGATATCCACCTGCAGCCCGTGGAGGACCCCACGCCGGAGCAGGTGGGTTTCCCGGAGGAGGCTGTGACCCCGTGGGAACCCTGCACTGGAGCAGGCTCCTGGCAGGACCTGCGGATCTGTGGAGAGAGGAGCCCACGGAGCAGGTTTTCTGGCAGGACTTGTGACCCCGTGGGGGACCCACGCTGGAGCAGTGTGCTCCTGAAGGACTGCACGCTGTGGAAAGGACCCATGCTGGAGCAGTTTGTGAAGAACTGCAGCCCGTGGGAAGGGCCCACGTTGGAGAAGTTCGTGGAGGACTGTCTCCCGTGGGTGGGACCCCACGCTGGAGCAGGGGAAGAGTGTGATGAGTCCTCCTCCTGAGGATGATGAGGCGGCAGAAAACAACGTGTGATGAACTGACCGTAAACCCCATTCCCCGTCCCCCTGTGCTGCTGCGGGGGGTGGTAGAGAATCCGGGAGTAAAGTTGTGCCCAGGAAGAAGGGAGGGGTGGAGGGAAGGTGTTCTGAGATTCGGTTTTCTTTCTCATTACCCTACTCTGGTTGATTTGTAATAAAGTGAGTTAATTTTCCCCAAGTTGAGTCTGTTTTGCCTGTGACAGTAAGTGGTGAGTGATCTCTCCTGTCCTTATCTCGACCCACAAGCTCTTTGTTATGTTTTCTCTCCCCCGTCCAGTTGAGGAGGGGGAGTGATAGAACAGCTTTGGTGGGCACCTGGCAACCAGCCAGGGTCAACCCATCGCAATTGGTCTCAATATATTTCTTCTGTATGTTGTTCCTGGATAGCCATACTAGATATGCTTGTTCTCATGCCATTATTTACCATGGAAATAAATAGAACTGTGTGATCATAGGTTTTCTTTTTTTTGTTGTTGTCGCTCAGATGTGTAAATATTCATCTAAACAACCTACATTCATGCTTCACCTATTTTCTCTGGCCAGACAGTTCACCAGTGTTAATATAACCTATGAAGAAGACACTGGGAACCTTTGCAGTGTGAGTGGAAGTTTTGTCAGACATAGCTATAGCCAGTCACTACTTCATGGTGGTTCTATGTCCTTCTGAAACAAGGCAATGAGAGCCAAGATTAATAACTTTAAGCACAGGTGAAAGCAGTCCATGGGAGATATCTGCAACAAGAACTCTGGGGTATATGAGCACTTATGTATTTTTGGAGTTTGTCAGAAATCCACTAGCCACCTCCAGGTATTTTTTCGCATAAGTATTTATTTTTCTTAGGTCTAAACAGAAATGAAATCTGCTCATGGGTGGCTCTTAAGTGTCCTGCTTCCAGTCTGGGTAAAATAATTCAAAAGTTGAAAAATGAATAGTCCCTATAAACATTATATTCTTTTTTTATCATCTATTCTTCAAAATAATTGCAGAATGAAGGCATAGCTTGTCCCAATCCCTATTTCTTTGGAGGTGACTGGGATTTGGAATAATATTATGGATAGGCAGTGGAAGAAGGAACTGGTAACTCATCCAAGAGCTACACTGAAAGATGTAGCATTCCAGGAACAGTTTTCCCTTTACCTGCCCTTATTAACTATTTTGAGAAAATATAATGAAAACTGAGATGTCAGGAATAGTGCTAAGATAGAGTTAAAGCTGTCCCAAGGAAAAAAAACCAAACGTATCTAACACTAGTTTGAAGGCAAAGTGAGTTGATGAAGATTTGTAAGTATAAGTCACCAATAAGCAAAGAATATTTTCAAAGGTATTCCTGAGGAAAACCACAGAAACAGCTTTTCCTAAAAGCTTTATATCCAGTCCTCTTAGCTGAAGATTTAAGCTTTGGGGCATGGGTGAAAAACAGAACAGTACTCTACAGACTTCTTACTGGTAAGTAAAACTCCAAAGGGGAAAAATAGTTACTTGCCGATTCCATAAAATGTTTCTCCTTAACTTTCATGGAGGACTACACCTTTGCCTGTGGGTTAAACATTTCTTTCTGATTTGTTTGCCGAATACCTGTAGGATTTGGAGACAGGAACTTGCTGACGTTTGCTACTTCTCAGTTCAGGTCTTGGACAGGACAATGAACAAAAGCAACTTCTGAGCCTCTGTTGGAAATGCGTCCAAAAAACCCATATGTGGGTAAAGCTTTTTCTTGGCTTATCAGAACTTCCTCACTGTGGTTGAAGTAGCCCTTGAAAAAGTAGTTCACTAAGATGTCTGAAACGTGAATGCTTTGGAACCCCGGCTCCTTGGCCTGATCTTCAAAGAGAGATGTGGATTATTTAACCAGAAAACGGGTATTTTGAGAAGAAGTTTGATTTTAAAAATAGCACCTGTGACATGAAGGGGGTGTGTTCAAAACAAAAAGAAGGGCAAACAGCTGCTCCCTTCACCAGGCATTCTCACGCAGGAAGAAAGCTTTTGGTAACATTGCTGGATGTCCTTTCGGCTGCTGAGTTTGTTCTACATGGAGAGGAGCAGGAAATGCTTGACCAATGCTTGACACAAACCTGACTAATTCCAGGAATATTTTCTCTGTACAAAAAGACAACATAATCTAATTCTTTTCCTGGCAGTTATTAATGAGCACGTACGTATACATGGATAAAGTATTGATGAGATATGCTAATCTCAATAGAGATAAAGAATTTGCAGGCTGGATTCATTTATAAGTCTATCAGCAGTACACATTTGTCATTGATACACATCTAATAAACTATGTATGGAAGACATCTTGCTAACTCACTTCCAATAAAGTTTTTGCAGTGCTGGCATAATGCTTTAACTCATTCCCATTGTACCTTTTATAATTTACAGCTGAGTGGGTCTAACCTGGGAAGCTCTCAGTAGTCAGCCTAAGTAATAAATAGAAGCTGGCTTTTTCTTTGGTATAAATACAACAGTGCAGACTTTGTAGCTATATTCTGCATAGACAGCATGTTCACAAATCAATGTGTGCCAAGTATATCCAATTCTTATTACGCATTGTATCCTGCTGTACAGTGTAAATAAAGTACTTAGCAAGCATGCTTCTCATAGGATACAAAACACAAACATGGTTAAAGATCTGATCTAAGTCTGAGCTAGTCATGTCAGGCATGTACTATCAAACGTCAGCTCTTCAGACTGCAGGGTCCAGAGGCGATGTTTCCTATCCCTTCAGAAATACTTCCCTGACTCCTACAGTGAACTGTAACATGTGTTACACAATGTGTTATACTATCTACTTACAGTGTAGGTGCCTTTTTGTTAAAATCCCGTCATGGGATCCAGTTGCTGACAGTTGATTCTATCTGATTAAGTGTGTACTTCTCTTGCATAGCTTGTCTGTAGGCGTATGGTTCATGACTCACTTATGGATTTAATTTACTCTTGTCACAAGTGTTATTTTATAATGGTGAATTCTTGATCAGAAAAGTCAGGTCATGTTTAGAAGGCAAGGAAATCAGATTTTTTTCACCTTAAAGAGTTTTCCTATTTTGTTTGTGCAATCTATATTTTGTGGTTCGCTGAAGGCCTGTCTTCTTCAGAATTGGCTACCTGTGGCCAAAATTGATGCATCAGTTTTCCTAAACACGTGGTTGGGAGTAAAGATTGTTCCAAGTGTAAAAGAATAGATCACTCCTGATTTAATCCAAAAAATGCTCAGGTTAACTCTGAATGAATCTAGACTAGATTCTGAATGAATCTAGGCTCCCATAAACTTTACAGGTAGGCTGCCATGCCTAGGAGACATGTGCTTAGGACAACTTCCAAACTGCGGTGGAAGACAGTAAGAAGATTCCTGATACTGTGGAACTTTGATCAGGTTCCTGGTCTTCAGATTTGACAAATGTGCATTTATTCTTGAGCAAACAGTCCTCAAAATAATTCTTGGAGGACCACCAGTTACTTTGAAAAGGTACATGTAGTCTTTGTTAGAAAATGTCTTTGGCAAAAAAGCGCATTTTGACAGCACACAGGAGTGTTTTTAGTCTTACCAACTAACCGAAAGACAAGTATTTCACTTTCTCATACTACTTAGCATGTAGGAGGGAGAAAAGAGGGAAGGGTGAGTGTTTGGATGATCTTATACTCATTTTACTTCTCAAAGGGTTTTAGTGTATCACTGCCATCTCTGATCAAGGGAGATTATCAGGATTTCTTTTCAGTGGATGTGCAGTTCTAAAACAATACTCGCAAGCATGTGAACACAGAAGAAAATTCATCTTCAAAGACCTAAAGAAGATGCAAGAGAAGTTGCATTTACATTTTAAATTTTTATTCTAAATCCAGCGCAGGGTACCTGAAGGAGTGAGGACTATTTAAAAACTCATATGAGATTTTGGATCTGGAATCCTAGCATATTTCCTGTTGAGGGAGTGCATACATCACAAAATGCCATCATCACTTGCCACATTTATTATGCAGATTATTCTCTTAAAATATGGCAATAGATGATTTCTTCCTCTTGGGATGTTCAGGACTTAGACCATGTTGAATGATAATGGTTTGTGCAGAACCTTGCACTGTTACTCTTCTCACAGCATTGATTTGTGGATAAAGACAGGGCCTTTTTTTTTTTTTCTATAAAAGCTGACAATCAACACTTCCAGAGCACTTAAATTAATACAGAAAGAAAAAAAAGTTCAGATGAGTTTGCAGCACAGTTATACATCAAAGTTCTAACAATGCATTATGCATCTCTCTTCTCTTTTGAATCTTCTTTACATGCCTTCCCCCATACTCCTAAACAGAAATAGCTCCTTTCATCACGCTATTGGCATAAATAGCAGCAGGACCAATTTGGTGAAACTGTTACATTAATTTTCATATAAAGGTCATTTTACTTTGTGGAAAAGGAAAAGATCACTGCAAGTAGACTGCTCTGAATCCTGGATTCTCTACTGCAAGCCATTAATTTGTAGATCATATTCAAAATAAACATCATTCTACAACATCACCAGAGCTGTATGGGTAGTATGTTATTCATTTTTCTCAGCAGCTAATTTATTTTTTTTAAACGACTGATTTGATATTAAATTTGTGCTGTGATCTCAAAGCCTTTCCAACAATTAAGTTACAGCCAGGCTTAATTATTAAATATTAGCCTCGCTGTACTGATTTGGATCTTTAAAAAAAGAAAAGAAATTATTGGCTTAATCAGATGGCAGTTCTGCAAAGAAAGATCTTAAAGCCTAGAGCTTTAAAAAAAACTAGAGCCTTTAAATCCTAGACAGGTATCTAGAGCATGCAGTTACACAGTGAGCACTTTGAACTCTGCTCCCAGAGTACTGTTATTACTATTACTTGAAAGAGCCATCCATTGATCCGTTACTGTACCTGTCCATACCTGTAGGAATAATTGGGTATATATGCAGAGATATTTGTCGACCTGAGTCTAGAAAACTTTCAGATGGAGACTCCACAGTCCCTCTGGGTGGCCTGTCCCTGAGCTGCAGCAGTCCTCTAGCCAAGAAATTTTTTGTAATGTTTAAGCTGAAAATCTCTGGCTGCATCAGCTGCTAGTAAAATTTCCTGTAACTTGTCATGTTCTGATTCATAGGCAGCAAAACCTGAAGCGTATTACCGTGTCTTAAGCCAGGTGCAGAGTATGTTTAAAGAGATTTAAGAAGTTATATGATTGTTGACTATGGTGTAACAACATTTAGAAGAAACATCCAACACTAAAACCCTGCATTTGGATTCCTCAGATGTACTGTGGATTTCCTGTGTAGCCTTGGGCAAGGCCCTTCACCTTTAAAAGTGACTGATTTTCTATCAAAAAGGCACAAAGTGTTTACTGTAGCAGCCTCTATGTTTGGTGAGGAAAGATCACAAAATATCCAGACAGATAGTAGTACATCCTTCTTTAAATCTCAGCACATCAGTTTCAGTAGCTCACCATTAATAAGGACTCAGCAGCTGTCCTTGAATCGTTTTTCCCCTTTCCCTTCCTACACCTTTTTTTCTCCTCCCGATATATGTATTTACATTGTAAAGCAACAAGGGTATTGAAAGTAACAGTCAGTTCAAGATGAAATCCCTGGATGCTAGATCAGCAATTACCTTGTTTTCAGAAGTTCTACATTAGTTTGAAATGTTATTTGAGGTTCAGTGTCTTTCAGATTAAATTGACATTTTAAAAAAGGAGAAATATTCATTCTCTCCTAACCTTTGGAAATAACATTGGGTTCAGACAGCACTATCTGCCTCCCTGCTACTTGTTTCTTATCATTTTCTACAGTGCCCAGGCTATTATTTTTTTTAACCTCTGACATGTTTTGATGAGCTGGTCTAGGTGCCAAACACCAGAAGCACTTTGGTAAAAGAGCAGTAGTGACCCACAATACATTTGATCTTGTTTCTTGGCATTTCTGTCATCATTATTTGACTGCATGAAAATGGTAAAAAAAAAAAAAACTCTCAGCCCCTGTGAATATGAAGTCCTTCAAACAGAAATAACCTGTACAGTACTGGAAGAGACCCTGAAAAGGACATTCATCCCAGGATCCTGCATAAATGCCAACCAATTATTTGCGTGTTCCCCGCCTAGCTTCCCTGCAGTTTGGGGTTTTTTCCCCTCAAGTTATGGGGGGTGAAATTTTACCCCTCTTTCAACTTTTTTTTTTAGTGTGATTTTTATACAATTAATTTCTTATCAGAAAAGACTTTTACCAGTTTATACAGGCTAATCACTATTCAGGTTTTGGGCTGCACCAGAAGTCTTGTTCTTTGGTGAAGAGCAGCTTGAGCCTCAATCCAGGCAAGATGAATGTTTGAGGGGAAATGTTTCACTTTGCACTGAGGATGTACAACCCACTCTGTGCTGAAGAGGGGAAAAAGCCTTCAAAACATGGCAGATCCCCTACTTATATGTCCCCTAAATACCTTTGTTTCCCCATTACCTGGGAAACATCTTCCCATCCTTGTGACTGAAGATCTGAATTAAATTTCCTCCATAGTGAATGTCTTCCTCTAGAGTGAATGATAAAGTGATCTACTGTATCTAAAAATGCCTATGAAGACAATGACCAGTTAAGTAGAAAATTAGGTTCCTGATGTTATTACAACCTTTTCTTACAGCACTAGAACTACAGCACATTGCCAAGTGCCATCTGCAGTCTCTTCTTCCCATTTTTGATGTCTAAGACTGAGTGATCAACCTTCAGTGATTTTTTTTTATGAACCATTACAACCACTGCTGTCCTAGGGGAAAAGAGAGTTTGGAAGTTCAATGATGAAGCTCACTAGGGATGTGGGTAAACCTTACATGCAATTCAAAGGTGTCTATTGCCAGCCCTCTACTTATTCAGGTTTTTTTGCCAAAAGTATCCTAGCTCAGTTCAAGCATTGCCCCTGTAAATAGAGAGGGGCTAAAGTATCTTTAAAATCCATTAGGACTCTACAATCGTCTTATGTTCTAATTGTCTTCAAAATAATATCAGTGATGATTAATTTTAAAGCCATGGATATGGATTATAAATGTCTTGGAACAGGGAGTCCAAAAGCAGTAAGAACTGCAATGGGTCAGATGACCTGTTTTTTGACAGGGTACAATGTTGGCAACACTATTGGCTAAATGCTGAACTCATGATACCTTTTCCATCAAGCTGCTACTGTAAATTGTGAACTTGGTGTGCTCTTGCAACTTCTTCAGGAAGGATCTAATTTCTCTAATAACTGCATTTTGACCAGGTATTAACGTGCCATTTGGTGTTGAACATTGTTCCTTTACTTGATGTTAGAACTGTTACTGCCCTGTAGAACCACGTAAATGTTAAACCTGAATGTGAGAAGAAAGGGATAAAAAGAATGAGCCTGAGAAACAGCAAAAATCTACCACATTCCTGTGGAATGAGGCAGTAGGCAAAATATTCTCTGTGCAGGCATGGTAGGAGCCTAACAAACTTTTATTACTTATCTCTCCATAACCTTGTCACCTGGAAAACTTTTTGCGAATGTGGATACTCCCCACTTCGTACATTCTCTTTGGCTCAGCTCATTGAAATCAGAAAGTCCAGGTCACCATGTGGTGAAGGATGAAAGACTCAGGTTTTTCTTATCCTTGGCATGCAATTTGTTATCTTGTTGCTGTGCAGCAAGTGACAACTCGATATAGAAATGATAGTTGCTTTCCTTTTTACCCTAATTAGTTTGCTTAATTTTTCACTTACCTTGGAATAAAACACACAAATATGAAGGAGAATTCCCCAGATAGATAGGTATGTGTATTAGAGTGGTTGCCTTGTAGTAATAGCTGACTGCTGGAAGTGCTGAACCTGAGCTAGTTGTCCCCATGAACAGTGATAAATATAGGAGATCAGTAAGTGTAAAAAGGGAGTGGTTTTCACCATTTTGCTGTGACTGACTGAAAATATTTGACAGCTGGGAGTCAAACCAGGTTTGTCCTTAGTGGTTTACAAGTTTACAATGATGAAATAAATAACACTTTCTAGCTGTAGCTTTTCCCATATGTACTCATTGGAATAACACAGCTTTGTAATAGTAAAAACAACAGAAACAAAACCAGCACTGTAATTGGAGTTAAGTATATTTTATGACTTTTTTGGTCTTTAACATCTTGAGTGTTCTCAGGAAACTTTACCAGGCTAAATATTTACTTTCACAGACTCTTTTCTAATGAGCTATTTTCATTCTTTATGCCATTTTCTATGGAAATGATTAAATTCATTAATCAGTGTTTGAAAACCTTTTTTCAACATGCTTGCATTACTAATAGAGACATAGATATATTTAGTTAATGTCCTATTATTTTTTAAAATGATTGATCTATAAGCAAAGAATAGTTTAATTCACCGAGAAGTTCTTCCTAAGAAATGCTGGGGAGTTTCAGGGAAGAACAGACTCAAATTAAGACACCCCTGTATGGAACATAATGGGACCAAAAGACTAACAGGGTATGAGCAAGAGAAAAATGGTCAAGGGAAGAAAAGAATCTTACATCATCTAATGTCAGTTACTGCACTGCACACTGACTTTTACCCAATTATTTTTATCTTCAGCTCAGCTTGCATGGATGCTTGTGGAATGACACATGGACTCAATTAGAGAGAATTTTAAGGGTCACTATCCATTACAATATGTTCATTTCTGTCTTCAAAATGGCCCACAAGGTGAAGTACATTAAGGCATCACTGAAGCTATAGACTAACCTGTAGGAGGACACGCTGGTTAACTTTGGACATTAGCACTGGACCCTGAAGACCCCACTCCAATTTTTGCTGTGTAACATGTAGGCAACTCACGTGGCCTCACAGCAGTTGCATATATTCCTGGTGTTGTCTGCACCAGGATCCCAGGCCTTGTCAATATTTTTTACACACTTTTTTTTTTTTTTTTTTTGTAAATGCAGCCCAACCCCTGGAGGAGAAGGTTCTCCACACACCCAATACATTTATCTCAGTTCAAGCTCTTGTTCATGGCCCGTGGCATTGCTGGGGCAGAGAGCTGAGGTTTCCTGGTCCAGCCCCCACATCACCACAACCCTCTGCAAGGCCCTCACTCCTGTGCCCTAATAATGTGCAACCATAGCAAGGTAGGTGGGTATGCATCTTCTCCCTCCTGTGCTGACCTTATGGAAATGCATGCTTTTCTTTCTGCAAGTGATCCAGTGCTCCCAGGGATGGTATTAAATTTCTGGCAATCAAATCCTAGCTACCAACACTGAGCTGCAGTAGAACCCATTCTCATATCTCAGCTGCCAGGCGGGCTTGTTGACTGCCCCAGTGTGAGTCTCCTGTAAGAACACGACAATACCCAACTCCCCAGAAATATCTCCAGCTCCTGATCATACCCTGTCCATGCCATCATTGCCACAATGTGTTTTATACTCCCTGCTGAAAGCAAGGAGGGAGCTATAGAAAAAAAACATCAGCCAGTTTTGACAACACAGCCTTTTGTGTCCATTTCTCTTTTAAAATAAGGCCCTCGGAGATCAGTGGAGTGAGTCTTTCTCTCTCTATTTCTTCAGGTGCTGCTGCACCTTTGAGACTGTCAAGGCTTTTTCATGAAGCTTCTCGGGGCCTGAGATGCCCATCACAGTAGAAGGCCCCACCACCTGTGCAAAGCAGCAACTAGCCAACACTGACTCCCTGTGAGAGTGAGAAAGGGGCCCTGCTTACCATGAATGGTGGGGGAGGAGGCAGTGTGAGATATGGTGTTGGTGGTAGGAGGCCAAGGAACAGTTCAAATTTTTAGTCTTAAAAAATACTGCCTGGGAACAGGTTGCCCAGAGAAGTTGTGGGTGCCTCATCCCTGGAAGTGTTCAAGGTCAGGTTGGATGGGGCTTTGAGCAACGTGATCTACTGAAAGATGTCCCTGCTCATGGCAAGGGTGGTTGGAACTAGATGACCCTGAAGGGTCCCTTCCAACCCAAACCATTCTATGTTTCTATATTTCAATGTCTTGGCTGGTTATTCAGCTTAGTTTAGTTAAAATAGGCAACTTTTTTTTTTTTAAACTATGTTCTGTTATATCAGTACTAATAACATAAGCAGCCTGAGATCCTGTCTGAGTCATATTATTAATTTTATTATTTGACTTCCAGGAGAACTCAAACACCTCTGTGGTGCTGTGCAAGACATTCTCAACATTGGCACAGATTTTTGTTTGGTTTTCCCTGAAAGACGTATGCCATTAAGAACTGCAAGTATTTGCTCAGTATCCTACTTGTTTTGATGATTCTGAACTACTTTTGAGAGCTGCAAGAACAGCCATTAGTTTTCCTGGGTTTCGTCCCATTGCAATGGGTGAACTTTTCCGTAAACATTTCTTTATAATAGCTCTTTTTTTATTCAGTTTCTCCTATTTGAAAGTGAATCAAAACTAAGCTTCACTGTACTGAGGGGTTGTTGGTTTGGGGTTTTTTTTGTAGATGTCTTTTTTTAACACACAAGCAATATGAGAGAGGGAATTTTTGTCAGAAAGTGCAGGCTCAGCCCAGAGCACAAAAGATCTGTGACCTTAGACATGAGGCCTGGAAAAGGCTTTGTTGTGATATGGATAACTACTGTTTCTACTGCAAAGAGGAGCCAAGAAAAGAAAAGAGAAAGAGACAGCTGCTGTTGAACAGGATAGCTGGTAACAAATTGCATCATTCTGTTTCCCTAAGGTACCTTGTTTGACTTAAATGGAGCATCCTTTGCTTTAAAACTGAAATAAATTTCAGTAGAAGTTTGAAAATCAAACTTCCTAAACACTGTCAATAACTTTGTTAATCTATTAATTGGGCCCTGAATATAATCCCAAGAGGAAAAGTAGTTTGTGATTATTTTAATAGACTTCCATTCTACTCCAGCTCCAGACAGAACAGACATTTACACAGAAATGAATGGTATAAGATATTCTCAGTCTCGTATTGTTCCCATAGTCATAATAACATTCCATTTCAGAGTGCATTAGGATGTGTCTAGCATTGCTTATGAGCTAATAATTTCTTAGCAATAATTCAAACCATGTCCTTCATTATCCAGAGGTGTTCTGACAACAATAAACTACTCATTTTTTAAAGCAAACCAAGTCAGGAGTGCTATAAACATTTTAAGGAACATATCCATCTACTGCTGCTGAGTGAAGCAGTCATGTGGAAGGAACCTAGCCAAGTGAATTAAGATGTCTCTGCCTTTGGAATTTGCTAGGAGGGTGGTGAGATACAGTAATTACTGTGGCAATATTGTGCAAGAGATAGGAAAACGAGGGAAGTGTTAGAGGTGGTGTTTATTTTTTGATCCTGTCATAAATGTAATTGACTTTAATTATCATAATAAATGTTCTAGCTGCTTCAGATAATTACATGCAGCGCCTTCCATATAGTCTAAATTTATGAGGGTGTTTGGGTCAGCACATCAGCACAGCTTACAACTATACATGAAAAGTGGATTCTGCTGAGAGTGCTCTCTTAGAGGTGTTGCTTTCTGAAAATATTCTTCCTTTTTAAGTAAAACATACCTTGAACTTGTTGCTATTGCACCAAAGGAAACAAAGGTGTTTCCTCTCTCTATATATATCCTGTATAGGACTATGTGCTCTGCAGATCTAACTTAACTAGGCTCAGAGTACTCGATGGATGAGAACTTAGTGTATGTCTTTGTTGCTCCAAAGGCCACTGTAAATCTCACCAAAGTTTTTGTTTGGCCTGCTTTATGTGCAGGTAGCCACCTGAAAAGGATCCAAACAGGACAGGCATGATCAGGACATGCCGTTCCTGAGACTTGAAAGCCAGGATTTCATAAATGTTGCTTTAACATCCATTTTACTAGCTGACATGTATGACAGTTGCAGAGTTCACAGTTCTTTTAGAGCTACGTACAGTCTCTTCACACAGGTGGTATTATTAAGGCTATGCCAAAAGATCTCTGCACCCTCAGTTCCGCTGGCTTCAGTTTCCCCTACTACATTCTCTCTTGTACAATACAAACAGAGACACCTCTGCGGACCCCACCTGGAAAACTGCCACCTGCACCCAGCCCCACGGCACAGGAGGTGGCAGAACTGCCCTGCAATGCGCTCTGCCCCTGCCCTCCCAGCACCTTGAGGGTCCCTGCACAGCTCAGGAACCATGGTCTTACAAGCCGTTCCTAGCCCTGATCCCCTTCAGAGCTGGGCTGGTGGTAGCCTGGTTCAGTGTAATCACAGTTGATTCTTAAACCGTTTTCCAGGCTGCGCCCTGCAGCCTATCCTTCTGCGCACCGCTGGTGCCTTCATTCCTGGGAATTAAGTCAGCTTGCCAAATGTCTCCTCTCCCCACCTACTCAGGTCTACTGGCTTGCCAGTCACTGATCTCTCCCCTTACCAGATGACACTGAAAATCAAATGCACACGTGAATCCCCAGGCAATCAATATGTGTGTGCCATATGCAGATTCACTAACCCAACATTTCTCCATTATAAAATATTTGTAGGCAGGAACGTGCTCAAGTATTACAAGCTTCCTTTTTTTCTATTTTTTTGTTTGTTTTTTGCTTTTCTTGTACTAATCTCTCCTCTGCAATTGTACTTTTCTTAGCATGATACTAACTTGCTTTTTGGGTTCAGCTACAAGATGGGGATAAAACAATTATTTCCGTGCAAAGGGGGTGCAAACTTGTGCAGAACTGTTTTCTTCTTCTGGGGGGGCACAGGACTCAGAATATTTGTTTGGGAAGGCTTGAGCTGGAAGAACTTCAGAAGCAGTCTAGCTCTAACTTCTGTATTTATTTGGGTTTGTATTTAGCTTCATACAGTCCAATATTTTTCTTCCATTGTACAATCAACCTAGCAGTTAAATGGTAGCTTCTTTGGCATTCCCCACATCTCCCCAGCAAAGATTGCCCTGGACAGTTTGATTTCCTGCTGAAATCGTTTTCTGTCTCATACTCATGTGCAGCTGTCTGCTAGTTACACCCTCCAAGGGATCAGCTTTAATCCACCCAGATAAATCATTCCTTAAGTAGGCAAGTAGGCATGTTCTTTTTTTTTTTCTTTTGCTAGATGTGTGAATTTTAATCGCTTAATTTTGTTCTGTTGTGACAAAAAGCCCTGTTACCTGCAAAGCTTGTAGTATGACTAATATTTAGAAAGGTAGCTGAAGACATAGCAGAAGGCCTGCCATAGGAAATGCCTTCCACAATCCAATGTCTCATATCTTTTTTTTTATTTCAGTGACACTTCCTATCATGGATTTCATAGAATTTTTAAAGTTAGAGTAATATTACAGTGGGGTGTAAACGCCTTGTTTTTTAACAAAAAATGTTCTTCGTTTATGTATAATAAACTCCAGTAACCATATTCTTTTCTCCATCCAGACCTCAACACGGTAGTCAAAGAGGACTTTTGCAAGTAGAGATTTGATTTAAGTACTCTGCACCACAAAGGACATAGAAATTGGATGCTCTCTATTTGCTATGCTGTCTTGTGACACAAGTAAAGTGTCACATATTGCAATAATAGCAATTGATCTACTCCAAAAAAACCCAAACTAGCTAAGAACAAGTAGAAAATTTATCTATTACTTAAAACAGTATAGAGGTGTCTGTAGCTCTCAGGATGTTAGATTACCATCTAATCAGAAATGTATGGCTAGATTTATTGAAGTACTGAACAATTTCATGAAATCATTGTGCTTTTTCAGTACCTTAGATCAAATAACCTGATACCAGCCTTCAGGATGTTACATCAGCATTAGCAGTCAGGAACGAGTCTTTCCTGCGACTGGAGATAAAAACCCCTTTTTGCTGTTTGCTACCCTGGCACATCCTACATAACAGGGTAGGATGATCTGATTGGGCTGTGTCAAATGGTTCAAACTCAGCAAATTAATATCAACTTGAAAAAAGTTAAAAAATAGTATAAACAATTGAAAGTAAAATCAAGTATCTGTTTATGATTTACATCTTCTCCACAGATCCATGCAATAGCGCACAATTTAAAATAACATATTTAGTTAATCTCTGAATTTACATTGTAGAAAATGTGCTTTTCTGAAATACTATCCATCATTATTTGTTTCTTTTCAGAATTGTATATTCAATAAAGAGCCATTTCAAGACAACTAAAACTATTCATTAATTTGTGCAGAATTTAGAACAGTTTCAGCCCATATCAATATATTTCTCATTCATATTTTCATTGAGGTTTTTAGTATAAAAATGTGAATTACTTTAAAATTTATCTTTGTTTAGAAATCACCCTACATTTCTGAAAGCATCAGCCTTCCCTATTAAAATGAGAATGTGGTCACTGGAGTTTATTATACATAAATAAAGGATGTATTTGTTAAAAAAACCAAGGTTTTTATTTTAGTTTTAAATTGGCACAAAATTGATTCATGTAGGTGGAGCAAGACAGCAAACAGAATATTAATTGTTCAGAAAACTCTATACTAAATTTTAATTCTTTGTATTTGTGAGCAGTTCGCATGACATTATCATCATTGTAGTAGGAGATGCAGATACATTTTCTAAACCTGAAAATGAAGTGTTCCTATACATACTCCAGTGCTCTAGCTTAAATGCCAAGTTTTCCCACCCAGGTGGGACTTGAATTTTGGAGATACTCAAATTTCAAAATAAAGCTGTTGGATGATTTTGTTTTGGGAAAGATCGACATCATTGAAAACAGATCTGGGAAAACAGGCTCCAGGGAAAAAGAGCTAGGAAGCTTCTGCTCAACATCCAATCTGAAACATGTTGAGAGAAGAATAGCATAACCTATCACTTACCCCTTCATCCACATACTCTCTGGTCACCTTCCATTTTAACTGACTTGTGCTGCTTCCCAAAGCAGACTATAAAGCTATAAAGACGGGTCACTTTTTGCTAAAATTGTGTTGTAGTCTGTAACATGACCAAATCTGAGCTGATGGGAAGCCGTAGGTTTTTTTCTGAAAGGTGAAAGAAAAAGGAACAAATCAGCTGGATGCGAAAGCTTCATGTACCATCTGCATTCATCAGGCGGCTGCAGAAAGCGACTAAGATGGAAATATATTTTTCAAAGTGTGGGGGAGATTCTTTCCCCCTTGTATAGGCTCCATTGGGGAGATACTGTCCTGTGTAAGTATTTGTAGTAAACCTGGGTGATCCCTTTGGAGAATGAATATACGTTAGCTATAGTATATCTCTCAAGGTTGATCATATGTGAAATCAGATTCCCATTCCTCCTCCAGTACTAGGTGGGAATAGCAGCACTCAACTTCTCCATGCTCACAGCTATTTCCCTTATTTCTTACCTTGCAAGAGACCTGAGATTCTGCCCCTTCAGAAAAATCCACCTCCATTATTAATAACAATTCTTGGTTTGTGATTTGAGTAAAAGCACCATTCTTCAAGAGGCTCAGGCTTCATATTCATTCCATGATCTGAACTACATTACTACCTGAAGATGCACAAAAGTGGGAAAAACTTAACAAGAGAGCCAGAAAGTGACAAAAAACTAAGAGAAGAGAGGGATTTCACAGCCTTTTTAAAGTTTAACAAAAGTTTGGCTCTGGCTCTCCTCTCCTCCATGAGATTTTTGCATAACAAGCTTTAGGAACAGTCTCATTATCTCATGTGGCAGTCAGTACAAGCCATCTCCACTGACACCTACCTGACCATTTGAATGGATCTGAATTAGTTAAAGTTTGTCTCTGAGCAAGGTGATACCTTTATAATGATGCCATGTGATCAGTGGCCTTAGCAAATGTAAGAAAACCAGGAATTTTCTTGGCACCTCACTGACTGTATTTTTAGGATTACAGTCTCTCTACCATTAAGATTGATAGGGTGATTAGCATAATTAAGTCAGTTGGCCCTGGAGCTTTCCTTTGCAAAGCAGCAATTACTGATGTTTTTTTCATCCTTTCCTATGTCTTCTCAGAGACATCTATTTTGCGTCAAAGAGAAAGGCGATTTTTTACCCCAGAGCAATTTGGCTTTAGATCAAGCTTTCACAGCTTTGTCTCAGGACTCTCTATAGCATCACAGTAACCAGAGATGGAAAAGAACAAATACATAATCTGGTCCCAAGGCGCAGCTAGAGACAATGCAGAATTGTTTTAGACAACAGACTTGCTTATAGTTCTTACCCAGGTTGGTTTTAATTGACCTTTTATTTAAAGAATCATCCCACAGTCCTCTGACATGCTGAAAACTGAGCTTGCACCTTCTTTCACTTTTTTACCGCTATAGTTCTGTCACTTCTTAACAAAGATAAAAGAAGAAATATAATGTTGGTTTCAATATGGCATGCTGATTCTTATTCAAATAAGAACAGCAACACAGTTCCCCCTGAAATGAAGATTTTTTTTTTTTTCTTGCTGAGGTGCTCTCTTCAACAGATACTCATAGTGCTGCATCCGAGCAAGATCCTTGCTTTGGTCCCCACTTCAAAATCTTGGTGCAGATTCACCTGGGAGAAATGGTATCTTAGATGTTACAGAAAGATCACAAACTTCTTAAGATCTTACAAGTGGTCTATAGGGGAGCAGGGAATTGGACCTATGTTTCCAATGACCCGAAAGGGCACGTTTGACTGTTGGACCACACTTTGTCCCTGAGATGATAACTATTGGAAAAGCAAAGTGTCTCAAGGTGCAGATAAGCCAGCAAAGATTTTCTCCTTTACAGTACAGGACAGACAAAGGAATTTCTTCAACCTTCTTACCTTGCTGTGTATTCCTAATAGGATAAAACAGTAACATCACCGAACCTATTGGAGAAGTGAGGAGCAACATGTAGTTTACCAGGTGTTATTTAATGCTGAATCCCTTTAAGTCTATCCCATTTATAATACATATTGTTAGGAGCATGTCAGAGATTCAATTAGTATTTGTTACTAATGTTCCCATGTCATGATTGCTTAATCTTATTAGTGAAGTACAATCACTTATTAAAACCTTGTTCAGTCATTTGTCAGCTCTTTTTGAACAATTTATAAATGGAACCTGACTGTAAACTGACCCACTCTCATGTCTGATAATGTTGCTCCTCTGATTTCTAGATGGATGCCTCTACCTTGCAGACCAACAGCCTATGATTTGCTCACTAAAAATAGCCCCGCTCCCATATTTTCTTTCTGCTGGGCTAGCCCTAAATGACCACATTTCAGCAGTGGGGAGCTCTCAGGAGCAGAACAGGGGGGAGAAGCCCACAGCTGTTCTGCAGGGCAAACACAAGGCACAGCTGGGCTCTTTGAGCTTTTCTTATCAAAGCGTGTTCTCAGATTAATGAGGACCAAGTTCTCTGTTTATGTGGGCACAACTTGAAACTAATTCTGCCTATCTTTCTCTCTTCATTTCCATGCAACAGAAATAAGATCACATTTTTATGAGGCTTGGTGTATCATTCTGTCTCCTCAAAATTGTCCTCTTGCTATTTGAGCCAAAAGGACCTGGGAACTGATGTGCTCTTTCTCATCGCAATTTCAGAGGCTGCCTGTGTCCAACTTTCCCCTCCTATGCCTTCATTTTCAGCACAGTTCTGAACAGATCAAAACTCTGAGTATCTTTCTTACCTGAGCAGAGCTCATAGAAGAACCTATTTTCCCCTCAGCATGAGCAAGACCAGGGCACCATCAACAGCCATGATGATGGCCATTGACAAAGGTTTTGAAGATCATGAGCAGATATTGCTCTTCCTTTAGGATGTGGAAATTGTACCTGGCCATGATGAAAAGACAGATCCTGTACATCCCAATGTAACCATCACATAAGACTACTACCTGAGGATCTGAGCTCATACCACCCTTATATTGGTGCTGAGTGTAAGGTGCAAGTGTTAACATGGCACACAAGGGTAAAAGAACTATAGAAACAGAAAAGGTGTAAAGAGAGAAAAGATTAAAGTTGTCTATTAAGGGTGCTGCCAAAATAATATAGCATGAATAAAAAGTAGAAATGGATTAAAACCAGAAGTAAGGAAGGTTGAGGACGTAAGGCTGGGATGTCAAAGAAGCAGAGAGTGAAAAGTCTGTAGGGAGCTGCCAGTTTAGGGACGCAAGCACTCACGTATTCAGTCTTTTATAAAGCCTGTGTCCTGAAGGTGTCGGAAATCTCAACCCATATTTTTGAAGGTGCATGTGTGTTAGCTATTTGTGGTATGTCTGCCACATAGTTTGGGGCATACCCTAGTAGGCACAGAACACATTTAGATCAAGGTTTCTATTTAGTTTTTTTTCTCAGGAAAATTAGTTTGCATGCATGAAGCCAGTGTAGAGATGTAAACCAACACAAAGAGGAGACCTGCATATTTGTATTACTTGTATATATATGTCTATATATACAGTGTATATATAAATACAAACACAAATATAAATGCAAATATGAATGTAAATGTATATATAAATATATGTATAAGTATGTATATATTTTTTCTAGCCAAATTGCTAATCAAAACATAGCTTCTGTACTGAAGGTCTAGAATCATCTCCTTAATTATTTTGGATGTCAAGTACATTTAATTAAACTCATGCTTAGAGCCAGAAGTGCACATGGACCAGAACAGAGAGAGAGGGAATGGGAGAAGCTGCAAAATTACTTGGCTTCTCCAAGAAGCCATTACTCGGCTTAAGAGACCTGAGAGATGACAGGATTTAATCAAGTCCTAATTGTCTTGAATTTGAGGGTTATAAAGGATGGTGAAGGCCTCTGTATAGATTGGAAAAGTGAAGTCAAATGGTTTATCCATCTATCATTAAAAGAGAAGATACTGGAGTTGATTGCTAGGAATTATAGAAGTGCTGGCAGTCAATATTGCTTTCATTCCAAACTTATATTGATGGCTTGACTTCTGGGATGTTGGGGTCACTGCAATTGGGTTTTTTGGCTAAGCAAAAGCAAAATCATATAATAATCAGCATGTGGATGAAAAATGGAGCAAAAGATGGCCACGGTGAGAAAACAAAAAGAGAGAGAGAGTGCAGCAGATGGAATCCAGTAAGGAGACAGTGAGATGAAATAATAGAAAGATGAAATGCACCCCCAGCGAGCTAAATTTCCTCTGAAATGCCAGCATCTTTATGAGACTTCAGTGTACAAAAAAAGAAGCTGAGTTCAGCCAGGGAGCTGTCAGCAAAGGTTTTTCTTGAAACACAAGACTTTTTAAAGCTAGAGTAAGAATCAGATTAACATTCTGCTTGTTGCTACATAAGAAATATCAACAGTTTCTATGGCAGAATATGGGACAGAGGGGTGCACGAAAGTTTTTTTCCCTATTGAATGAATTTCTGACTGAGAAAAGCAGGTGTTCTGGGCTGTCTTAACCCTTCTTGATTTTGATGATTGCTCACTGACTATAAAATTTCTAAATCTAATACATAACATACAACCTATAATTCTCTCTTTCCCTCCCTCCTTTTAAAATAGAAATAAACATTAAAGGGAAACGTGACGTTTCTTGCCCTAACTGCACACTGCACGTCCATGCATCTCCGTGGGAAGCAGAGGTCATGACAAATCCTGCCCATGCCGTCACGTCGGAGATGTCCACTGGACCACTCCATGAGTGGCCAGGGATCTCAGACAGTGTCTGCCTGCTTCTCCTCCTTAATTTTTTTCCCCTGCCTGGAACAAGCTTGTATGCCTAGAATATATGCTAGTAATTGCCCCTAAAAGTGAGCTCTTCTACCTGGTTTAAAAAAATGCATCTACCTAGTTTGTTAATACAAACTAGTTAAGAAGCAGTTTTCAAACTGAATGTTGCCCAAAATCCACAGGTGCTGCCAGTTCACTGACAGGAATGAAGAAGGGTGAGTTTATTCTACCTAAATGTCCAGATTATGAAATAGCTGAAACTGTCTCCAGCTGTCTTTTGTGGCATACTTGACTTGTAAATTCTCCATGTTGACAGTTTGCATGTATACAGCCCCTAGCACCAAGGATTCCTCTTGGTTGTTTAATACAAATCCTCTGGAAGCTGATCTGATAAGAAATAAAGGGGGTAACAGTGTTTTCTGAATCCCAAAACTGGGTTGTGGTGGTTGCAAGTGCCCAGATAGTGTGGCCTTATTAGCTGATAAAAATTGTGGAGGAGGATTTTGTTCTTTTCTCCTCTTTGGATGAATGTCGGTGGATTTTTAGAATTATGGGGAGTGAATTTAAACATGAAGGGGTGGAGCCAGGTTGAGTATCTCAGCCAGACAAATCAGCCTGGGAGTCCTAGAGCATCTGGAAATGCAAAAGTTGAAGCATTTGGAAAGGCAAAGTTGAAGCCTTTTATACACCAACCATCGTATCCCATTAAGAAACTCGGGGAAAATTCTCTAGCTAACCTGGACCCCTACTTCATGTAACTGTTTTATGCACAGGGCAAAGAGTTTGTATTCCCACACTGTTCTTGTGTAGCATAAATCTAATATTTGTGTAATGAGTGCCCTGACTGCTTTAAGCTAAACACTTGAGGTGATGAGACCTCAGAAAGCTGAAAGGAGTGTTAGCTAGAGACTTAGATTTACCACCTTTCATAGCAGAGTTTCAAATCATAAACTCCATTTTGCATGTAGGGCAGTGAAGTCCCCATAGAGGCCAAAAGACTTTCTTAGGATATTTGTGCTAGATTTAGCAATTAGAATATGGGGGGGGGGGAGACTTTTTCTTAACAAGTGTTAAATGACTGCCTTTCCCATCTTCCTCTCTAAAACACAGCCATTTGCCTTAATGCTTATTTAACTGATGCTGTTACAGAATAGCAATAGCAGTCTCACTGAAGCCCAACAAATCTCTAACCCATCTGTTTGCACAGAATAAATCCTGTGCTCCAACCGGCAGGACTGAGAGAGCAGTGCAGTGCTGTCTGCAGCAGCATCACAAATGTGAAGCGTTAAATGAGCTCTCTAGCCCAGGGCTGACCTAGAGCAGAGAGAACTGAAAATGCTAAGATGGATCAGCAGATGGTTAGTTAGCAACTTTAAAATAATTTATGTTTACATTTTCCCCTTTCCCAGTGAATATTCTCTTTCATAAGTGGTCTTAGCTCCTTTCTTTGTTAGGGTGTGTACCTGTAATTTTAGGCAAAGTGACTTGACTCCTCTCTGTGTTCAAACTCTCCGAACCAAAGGCACCTCCAGCTCAGTATCCTGTTTCTGTCAATGGTCAAAAGTGGAATCTGAAGGAAGGATTAGTGTGGTCAAGTTTAGTTATTGTGACATAACATTTTACTTTCATGTTATCCTCAGCTGAGCATCAGCAAATGCTTGCGGTTATTATAGTACAGTTCAATTCTTGAAAGTATAAGCAACCTCCATGAAACTACTGCATTTTATGAGACCCTAGGGGTAAGTTAAGGTATCTGCAGTCAGCTGATGGGTGGTAACTTGCTGTGCTGTCATAAAATGAACGTCAGGGCTGCAGCTAGATACCACTTTAAATACTGACGCTCAAGACTGGAGCTGGAATACAATATTATGGAATAAAAATCTTCCCCCAATCTATTCACTTTTTATTACAGCAGCTGCAATAGCACAGCTGGGACCAGAATAGCAGCCAGATGATGATGAAAAATGTTTTACTGGAAGAGTCCCATTACCTGCAGTTGTCAGGAAGGGGTGACTGCATTCATGGATCCTCTCCTACCACAGAAAGGCTTTCTTAATCTACTACCCTACGGAGTGCCAAACCATCTAAAAGTTACATCCTGGTTTAGGGGAGACCCTGAGTTCAGGATGGTTCAGCTCCAAAATTTTGCTTTGGTACAAGACAGAGACACATTACTCTGAAGTAATTTTCATTTCAGGACGTGACTGTCACAAAGCTTTGAAATTATTAGATACCCTGGCTTTGTTTTCTATCCTCAGTTTTATTTATATTGCTAGTTACTGCATTGGTAGCTGTTTTTTTAATTTCTATGCACAGTAAAATCCTCACAGGTCAACAGAAACCCCCTTGCTCATGCCAAATATTCTTCTGCATGATAGACTTTGGACAGAGATTGCAGTCTGAATGAAAACTTATAGGGAGCTGATTGTAAGCTTGTGCACCAAAAGATTTCTGAAACGGGGAGTCAAATACAGACCTCCCACTGCCTTTATTTCTGCCTAGTGCCTTTCAGAATATGCTGCAGTTTCTTTAAATATGTTTGCCAACACACATTCATCTAGAAAACTTGGCTTGCTGAAGCAACTTGTAACAATTCATAACAATTAAATGGCCATGGGGTGAGTGAAAAAGATCAAGCTGCCTTTAAACTACATTGATAGAGATGAGAAATGATATTGTCAAGCAGGGATGTCCTTTCGTGTTTTCAGGAATTGTCTGCTACAGCGTTTGTTGCTACAGACCTGTTGGGCCAGATTCTGATTTTTTTTTTGAATGACAAAGGAAAAAAGTCAGCATGAGAGAGATTGGAAGCTAGTGATGTGCGCAGTTTATTTGGAAGTATTTATTCCTTTATTTCCTCCACTGTAGGTACCAAGTTATTTTAGTCTGCAACTTTTTAATGGGCTTTAGGAAACTGGACACTGAAACAAAATTGAACATCAGGGGAGCTAGGTTTCTAAATCCCTTGTAGTCTGTCTGGGCCAGAGCCAGCAGAATCGCTGCTTTGGATTAAGCAAAAGCAGCATACTAGCTGAGGCAAAAGAGGGCTCTACATGGGCCATCCCAATATTGAAATATGTAGTTTAAGGGCAGTTCAAATATCCCCTCTGCTGAATCAGGGCCTGAAGTATGATTCCTCTTAAATAGTTGTGTATTTTAAAACCATAAAGGACTACTATAGCTACTATATGTAAAACAGGCATTTCAATTTTATTAGGGAAATTCTTTGTTGATTCTAGTTCTTATGCTTGTAGCATTTTCTAGGCACTTAGTTTTGATTTAAAGGCTCCTAGCACTGGAAAAGCTGCTATATTTCCTCTGTCAGTTGATCTACTGGTTAACCAGCCTCACTGTAAAAATCAGTAATTTAGTCCTAGCCTAAACGTCTGTTAGCTGGATCTACCAGCTGGATCTCATCGTGCTTTTTGCAATACATGATTCTCATCTAGTTCCTTCAGTTACTAGAAACCTTCCTCCATGTGTGTGTGAAAGGGTATATGTCAAATCACAGTTACGCTGCTCGAAAGGTTAAGGGCTTAGCTGCAGCCAGGCCAATGCTGTATGAGGTGAGTGACAACTCAGACCTCCTATTATAAACACTAACCCTACCAAAATCTGATTCCATTTTGTTTAGCAAGGAAACAAAATACACAGTACAGTCTACTGTCCAGTGCACCTCTAGGAGAATCAGACTAGAACCCAACTTTTGCAGAATTATTTTTGCTGCACTTTGCACTTTCATAGCAAAAACCAAAGCAAATGTATAAAGAATTATTGGTATTATGATGGCTGTCCTCAAGAAATCATTCTTTTTAGGATTTGTCCTCACAGTGCGTGTTGGTCTGTGTGTGCAAAGCTCCCCTTCCTAACTGATGCACTTAAAGCTCTATGGTACTAAAGGAGATCTTTTCTAGTTAATGCAGAAATGTTCTGCTGGCTTTAGATTTTACCTGAGCATTTAGAGTGGGGCAGGCACTTATTTCAAAGTTTTGTTCAGATAAAAGGAAAAAAAGGTCACTTGGCCAGGATTTTCATTTGCTGGACAGTGCAGTAATAGAGAAGCAGATATCTTAATACCCACAGGTCGCAGAAACAGGGACACCTTCATTGTGCTGATGCTGTACCAAGTTTCCTAGGTGGCATTTTTCAAGTGCTAGTCCAGCAGAAGAGTAGGATTTTTTTGTTTGTTGCATACAGTTATAAGTGCAATGGATGTACTTGCTTTTACACCTAAGCTCTTTCCTGAAGAACTGCTCTGAGAAAAAAAGAAACAACTACCAAGAAAGCCATTACTGTAATGTATTAAATGTACTTTTCTGAGTCAATTGCTGAAGTTGTAGAGATTCCTGTGCCTCTACCAGCAAAAGGTCTGTAAGTTAGCTAAATCTGGTAAATCAAAGCATTAAGAGAGCTCACTTGTTTCAAGGAATCAAAGCTTCTGACAAGGACATAAGATGCAGTGTTCAGTTCTGGCAAATATCTGGGGCATTCCCCTCATTGTTCAGTCTTGACAGATATATGAGGTACTCTGCTCCAACTTTGCAAAAAAAAAAAAAAATTAAAAAAACAGTATGGGCTCTTACCAGTTTCTGAAATTATGTTTTATTTAAGCAAATGTTTTTCATTCCTGGCTCAGACACCTCTTAGCTTTCACAGGAGCTTCACAGCTCTGGACAGGAGACTGCTGTGCTGGCCTTTCCATGAATTTTCTGGCTTAATGCATGGAGATGTGAAAGTCTCACTGGAATTGCCAGACAAGACTTCAGTCCTGGGAAGTTTTAAGGGATATTCTTAAACACCAACCTGAGTTGATTTCAGTGAAAATATTCAGGCTTATTCAACTTAAATTTGAATGTGTAAAACTGTGTCATTAAGTTCAGGAAAGCAAATTTCAGAGCTGTTACACTTTTAATATTTTAATATACATACCTTTATTCTGAGCTTGAAATAAAGGTGGCCCTCCTTTGGCAGATGGATCCATGCACCTACAGAGCTCTGTAAAAGTTCAGCAACTGACTTGAATTACACAGCTTTCCTCTACATTTAAAAGAAGATGCCAAAATTCAGATTCATCCTTCAAGCCAAATTCCTGCCTGAGCTGGCAAACTGAATGTGTAGGTCTAGATCTGTACTTCATGACCCCATCGTCTATATCTGTTTCCTAATTTAAAACAAGAACTTTACCATGTCACAATCTACATTGATAGAAAAAGATGAGTGGTTTTGTAGTTAATTACCTGTCAACTCTTTTAAAAGGGAAACAGAGGATCCATGTTTAAAATATGTTAAATGATTCAGTCACCTCTGTTAATTGGGTGTCTCAACTGGAAATTCTTTCACCCTATGGTGCAGATTCCCTTTTAAACCAAGCCACCTGCACAATTCATTTTGTTGACAAGAGGAAAGGGCTCATCTCTCATGATGACTTGCTGCTGTGGTAGCCATTTTCAGCAGGACACTCCCATTTTTCTTGAGACATTTCTCTTCTATCTTTAGCAGCACAGCCAAGGCCCAGGACCATTTACCTTGTCGAGCTGCTTGTCTCCTTGGTAGGAGAACATCAATAATCCACCAACCCTGGAATTATTTATCTCCAAACTTGCTGAGCCCTTGGTTACTAAATGGAGAGTTATGAAAAATGTCTACCTACTGACACCATGTAATTCGCCATGCAGTTCATGCCAGACACTTTCCATAAGAGGGAGAGGCTGCTTCTCGAGAATACACCAAAGCAATGATAGAAGAGGAAACACTGGGACATTGTGCAACACACTGTAATTATCAGGACTGCTGTAGATATTCCTATTAGAATATATTCCCTGCTGCAGAATGACACAAGCCTATGTAGGAAAAAAACCCATTGTGTTTTCCTGTATCATGATAATGGAGTATTATTAGGGGACTGAACTTGTGACTTTTAAGATAAGACACACACACTTACATGAGTTGAGGTAGTATACAAGTGTTCATAAGTTGTTCCTGTTTATGGCTGTCCATAGCTCATTTTTAAGTCACTAGAAAGGGAAAGAGAGGTAGAGTATGTTGGTATGGATCACACATGTGTTTGCCTCATCTACCTATCCTTTCTCTTCACTCCCAGTTTCCACACTGTGACTGAATCCATCCTCTCCTTTGCCCCTGGACCATCTTTGATACATTCCATTCTCTGGACTTGAAACCATCCCCTAGGCTCACTCAGACCCTTTCCCTCCCTGTAGCCCAGTCTCTGATGTAGTGCATTTGCTTTTCAGTTCTGCAAGAGATTCAGGTTGAAATCTACTCAGGATGGTTCAGGTTTAGTGGCTGCAATTCCAGCTGGTGTCCCACCCCCTTCATGGTCCTGGAACTGGAAGAACTTTTTGACTTGATGCACATCAGTATTAGATTAGTCCAGGGTAGGTTCAGAGTACTGAAGTCAACCTGGTCTCTGTGGGAATCCTTTAATATTGCTCTGACAAGGAAAGAATATTTAACTGTCAAAACAGATAGTTAGCTAGATGGGTAAATAAAATGCTGGGGGATCTGCATTGCAAAATGAGTTGTCAAGACTTTTAGAAAGACAAAGCTGATTGGGGGAAATAAAGAAAACAAGAAGGGACTGATTTAAAGGGTCATGGCAGATCTCTGCAAAGGATGGGGGAACAATGTTACAGGCCTAGCCTCTCATCCAGCAGACTGACTTTCTTACTGTTTCACTTCTTCCCTAAATTCGTTCCATTGCATGGACATGCTCAGTGCCTGCATGCACGTACCTATCCGACCTGGATAAGACAGCTCTGGAAACCAGCAAAATGGCTGCAAAGAAGATGCTGCATTCCAGCCTTGCTGCTGTGACTACAGGCAATCAGCATTCAGGGGAGCCACGTCCACTTCTGCCAGACCTGACCCTGCTTAATTTACACAGCTACGAAGATCTAATGAGACATTTCAGAAAGTCACTAATACTATGGGGTATTCATGTTGTCACAAGGCATTTTGATTTGCTAACTTGATATAGGAGTGCAGATTAACGTCCTGTGCATCCCATTAACATCTGAATGGGATAAGAGAGCCGGGTTCAGGTGGCCACCAGGGGCTTCCTGTCCTGGCCCTGACCCTGCTGTCCTAGGTAATCACTACAGACAGGCTTGAAACCCAAGAGCATGTTTTGAATTCTCTAATAAACTACTTTGGGGTTGAACCAATGGTTTAAAAGAAATCCAAGTTTAAAAAAAAGCCAACAGGGGAACTGGGTAAATGTTGAGTTTCAGTTCTTAGCCTGTGATGGCTTCTCTTCTCCACCAAGGACTTTCTGTCTATTTTTCTTCTGTTTTTTGCATTCACAGCTAGTATCTCCAACACACATCCCGTCCCATCCTGTCTCCCCTTATGCAGGCTCCCACGGATAACACAAGCATCACCACATTTTTTCTCTGAGCCTAAGTCAGATTGTTGTGTTCTTGTGAGAAAACAACTCTGAGAGAAATTATTAAAGCTAGAAAAGAAGAGGGAGAAAATGGCTTCAGTAACGCAAGCATGTGTTGGGGGAGCAGAGGCAATTCAGGATTAGATCCAGCTAAGAAGCTCAGTCTGATCCTAGACCCTTTCCTCTACAAGCTACCCCTTGGGGAGCATTCTCATTCCATCAAATACCCAGAAATTTGACACCTGAAACTCAATTATTAGGCCACATAATTTATATTATTAGGAAATAGTCATGAATGTAAATGGAACTGTCCTGGTTTCATCTGGGATAGAGTTAACTGTCTCCCTAGTAGCTGGTACAGTGCTATGTTTTGAGTTCAGTATGCGAAGAATGTTGATAACACTGATGTTTTCAGTTGTTGCCAAGTAGTGTTTAGTCTAAAGTCAAGGATTTTTCAGCTTCTCATGCCCAGCCAGCGAAGAAGCTGGCGGGGCAAAAGAAGTTGGCACAGGACACAGCCAGGGCAGCTGACCCAAACTGGCCAACGGGGTATTCCATACCATGGGACGTCCCATCGAGTGTAGGAACTGGGAAGTGGGGGCGGGGAATCGCTGCTCGGGGACTAGCTGGGTGTTGGTCGGCGGGTGGTGAGCAATTGCACTGCGCATCATTTGTACATTCCAATCCTTTCATTATTGCTGTTATCATTATCATTATTAGTTTCTTCTTTTCTGTTCTATTAAACCATTCTTATCTCAACCCACGAGTTTTTCTTCTTTTCCCCATTTTCTCCCCCATCCCACTGGGTGGGGGGGGAGTGAATGAGTGGCTGCATGGTGCTTAGTTGCTGGCTGGGGTTAAACCACGACAGTCCTATATAACCTTAATATACAGTCATGTGACGGCTATACTGTTATGTGGGGGATGTCATGACAACCAAGCCAAGCACCCAGGTGCCAAAGATGTCATGGCAGAGGACTTCAGAGACAGCTGTGTCTGGGGAAGGTACCCTCTAACAGCATATTCAGCCAGCAATAACAAGTTATCAAGGTCTCTTTCCCAGAAACCCTCCAAAAGGGTTGGGCAGCTGGCAGTTGAAATCCCAGAAGAGAGAAAAATTAGCATCAGATCTGGGCAAAGGTGTGATGGGAGAAAGAAAAACAAGAGGTCCCATTCGACACTGTGGTTCTCAGGACAGGCCTGATGTGTGGAGGAAGAGCCAGATCTTAACAAAACATCACTTTGCAAACTTCCCTTCTTGAAGTGCGATGTGCTGATTTCTTGCATGGTGCACTTTGTGGTGTCACTTTCTTCCCTTGAGACTCACTGGGAATGAGGCAACCTTCGGCTCTGATGCCAAGACAGACAGATATATGTTACGACTGCTTCAGTACAGCTGCTAAGCATAACAAGATGGAGCTCACACTCTCATGCTAGTTACAGCTGCCATTGTCACACAATAAACTTTGCAACTCATGTATGTGTGTTATGAACACACATAAGTGTATGGTGTGTGATATAAATGACAGAAAACTGCTGAATTTTGGGTTGGGTGGGGGTTTTTCCTACTATAGAGAAGTGTTAGGAGAGAGGGAGTTATAGCCACAAAATGAACATTCTGAGTATATGTTTTTTTATTTCACTGAAAAAAGGTTGAACTATTTGCCTTCCTTCCCCATCCTTCACCAAATTTGAGCAGCCAAAGAAACACAGCATATAGTAGATCTATTGTAGAGAGCAAACCTTTACATAAATACACAAATTTAAGTTTTTGAACAGAACAAAAATATGTTTCTCATTTGGAATGACCTGTTCAGTTCCAGAACATGCACTGACATAGGACAGTCATATTCTTGTGTCTGGACAGAAGGAAAAACACCCAAAGCAAACAAACAAAAGACCCAAACTGGTATTCTAAAAGAAAAAATAGAAATTCTTAATTTTGTGTGAAAATACAAGAAAAAAATCTAGGGAATTATGCTATCTTGGGTTCCTGACTTGTAACTTTGTTCTGAAACCAAGACCTCATGCTCTTTTTTTGAAAATGGCCATTACTTCTCTAATGAGCAGGACCTCTACTTTACCATTCTTCTGAGCAAGGTAGTATGACCTGTGGGGGACCACAGATTTTAGCTAAAGCCTGTTCTCCTACCACACACACACAGGGAATACACAGTGGTATTTCTTTTAATCTAGTGGGTGCTTCCTATGGTCTGCTATGTCAAGGTATTTCCCTGACCAAGGTCTGATTAGATTATTTAAATGGGAAAGTGAGAAATTACATGTCACCAAGGTTCCCATCATCTTAGTTATGCTCTGGACTGACTGTCACACTGCTGGCTCATTCAGAGAGAGCAATCTGAAAGTTAAGATTTAAGGAAATGCATTGTGCAGTTTCTGGCTTAATTAAGCCATTAAGATTTTTTTAGGGGTTTAAGCACAAGCAATTTGAATGCATAATTCAGCATGCACGCTGGCTAGCCTTGCACTTCTCTTGTTCTGAGGTGAAACAGATTGTGAAGGGGGAGACAGCTGTGAGAACATCCTGTAGAGTCAAACCGAGCCAGTCCCTAATTTACATTGTGGCCTCAGAGATGAATTAATTAAACTTTCCTAGCTTGAAGTTGGCAATAAGCTCCGAGACCCATGCCGGGCATACACATCCTGTTTGGTGTGGAGCTGGCACTGTGGAGCAGGAGGTATTGATCTGACGGTCAGGGAGATTATCTGCAGTCTCCTGAAAATGAAGGGAACTGGGGGAGTATTGGCTGTTATTAACTGCTCTGTTGGGAAGTGCTGAAGTGACCTTTGTGCCTTTGGGATTGTAGTATATCAGCTGCTTTCATAGCACTGGTAAAACAAGTGATGAAGTTGTGGCTTTCTCCATCCTTAAAGTACAGGTCACAGTGAATAATGGGCAAAATTGGGTGAGAGGCAGAAGGTATATCCCTTTACCTGACTAAGGACAAAACAGGAAAAATCTGTTCATATGTGCGCACTCGCTCGTGCGTGTGTGTCTATGGAAAGAATGAACGATATATAAGTGGGTGTAAAAATCTGCTATGTTTTCTTTCCTACCAAAATACAAAAGCACACAATTATACTTCATTTGGTATAAAAGTTTCCCATTTTCATGATAATTAAAATTTCATTTCTGACAATGTGAAGAGGAGCAAAGCAAGTAAAAGTCTAGCTTTCTTTTTACGATCTGTGTGTGTTGCTTAGAAGCAATAGGGAGTTTGCTTACTGTAGCCTTTTTTTCTCTGTCACATGAAGTGTTTGGTCTGGAAAGGTGACATAAAAGATAAAGCAAAAAGCACCCACCTCATCAGTAGTGAGGAAAGCAAAACTGATATCTTCGCTTTAGAAGTTAACACTTATTCATTATGAAATTTAAAAATTCCCTCCACATTTTTTTTCTCACCTGTTTTCTGTGCCAGTCCAAAACCTAAAAGACATCTACTGAAATATCGTATAGCTCCTATGTTGGGTAGAATACAAAGAAACTAGATGTAATTCTATTATGTGGGAAGACTGTAGTTGATACACTGGTGACATCTTAAATCATGAGTGACTTCCACTAAGAACAGGCTTATGCTATCTTCCGATTTTTTTTTCTTTTACCTCCTAATTCCTCCTTGAAGTTCCAGCCAAACTAGAAAACCAATGTTTCAGACTTGAACTAGGGGAAAAAAAAAATCAGCTAACGACAGTATTTGTTTGTTTTCAATTACTTTACACTTCTGGGTTTCAAATTAGCAGAGGCACTTAGGTTTCCAGTGCCCTTCCCATTACGAGGATCAGACAACCTTGCAGTGAAAATGCAGACTGGGCAACAATTGATTTCTGCTAATGGTCACTGTTCTAATGAACAATCTCTGATTTTATTCTACCTATTTATGTCAAATTGAATCACCACTCCTCCTAATACCCTTGGAAATAGGTGTTTCTCCATGTTCCTCTTCTGTAAATAAATAAATGCAGTCTCTGAAAAAACTGCTGCTATAGCACATGCATGATGCAACTGTGTGCCATCTATGCAGTCTTGGGGATTTCTGCTACATATGCATAGTTCTGTCCAAGTTTCCCCTTATTTTTAAACACACAGCATAAAACTGCTCAACTTTCTCCCAAATGTTTGTTCCCTGGCAACCGCTGAGTTTTCATCAACAGTTTTAATGCAGAAGATTAGCTAAAACCAATGAGCTCAGTGATGGATAACAGAAGCAACTGGTTGTTCTGGCAAGTCCATCCAAGCAGCTTTATTAGCAACTGTTGAGATTGCTGACTCCAATTTTTCTACAACAAAAGACCTTTTGAACAGAGCTGCGTGGGTGGGTGGTGTTGTGACAGGGGAAGTATTAAAAGAGAAGGGACTCTGGTATCAGGAGCACTGAGTGCTGGCTGCTGGACTTCTAAGACCTTTATGAAGGTGCTGTGGGAGGATCATGCGTCTGGCTGCAACTAGCTCATGGGATTATCTAGTTGTTTGGGGGATCACTGAGCTTTTCAAGCACAATGTTATTGCTTGTCAGAGAGCAGGCAGCAAAGCAACATGAGATGAAAAGAATATTTCCTCCTGATAGTCCTTTTCAGAAGTTGTGAATATTTATATACAATCAGTAATCACAAGAGCGGACCTCTCTTCTTAGGATGATGGTTTGAGTCATCTGAAACTTGGAAACAAGCGGATGGGTGATCCTTCTGGTTAAACTGCTTAGCATTTTAGCTCTAAGCAGAGTTCTGCAAAGCTTTTGAGTCTAAGTCTGCATCTGATACAATCATTTCAATCAAAATATGTCACTTAAACAGTATAGTAGGTAAGAAAAAGTGTTCTGCTCTTGTAAGACAAGAGGAGCATTCAGCAGATCTGGCTTCAGTATTCCACATAGTTCTTGCACCTGCAAAATACACCAAATATGTTTTTCTCATTCTTTTTCCTGCATATTCAGACAGTAAACTTTCTGGGAAAGAGACTGACTCTTTTTCTACATGTTTGACAGCAAAGAGTTCTGAGGTTTAGATTGGACTTAGAGATGGTGCTGCACTGCAAATGACTTTAAAAATTGTTCTGTATTTCTTCTAATTCCAGCCAGTTAAAAGACAGCATTGTTGGATGAAGACTTGGCCATCTGTATCACTAGATTAGTCTGCTGCTGAACACCTACCTGGGAACATAAGAGACAGCCCACTCGGAAGCTTTCCTTTATGCAGCCCATGACAGCCTTTCTCACACACCATACTGAGTAAATGTGTATTGCATTGATAGTGCCAGGATTTCACCCCTGCTGCTTAGCCTACTAAGCCAGTTATGCATGGAAGTAGCAGTTATTTGTTAAGATAATATCTTTTTTCTTTAACAAGAAAATTATCCCATTGATGAAGTCTGAGTATGAAATACCACCTGTTAAACAGAACAGATTAGGCATGGAAGGCTATTCATAATCGTCAAGGCTGCCAATGTTTGTTTATGCATAAAGAAACTGTAGCCTTTGTGGCTTTTATGTTTCTGTACCCATTAAATTTTATTTTTTTAATAATCAAGTTACAGCTGTTCCAAACAACTCTCCCTCATGGGTACTCTGAGGTTGTTTGCCTGTATTCCCACTTACTATACATAAATACTTGCTCTGAGTGATCTGTCATGAAAACGTGATTCTTATTTTGAGCTACATGACTTGATGGGTTCCCTTATATGCAAATGTAGCAGGTTAATGAGGCTGGGTTTTAAGGGGGAGGAGTGCTGGAATCTTGGATAGGATAAAGCGGCCAACAGACTGATTCAGGCTACTGTGGTTAACTCAGCATTTAAAAAAAAAAAAGCTTTACTAAGCAAAGGCATGCACTCTGGGATATTATGCACTTGCTTTATTAGACACTTACTTGGGCAAATGCAAGGTGATTGTTTTACAAAATCAGAATAATATTAAAGACTAATAATGGAATGTAATAAATTATGCAAAAGAGCTTTTTTTTTGGCTAACACTTGCACTCATGTTGAAAAGGAGCTTAGTCTCATTCTTTATTATGAAGAAAAACATGTCTATTAGTGTAAGGCTCAAAGCTGTTGTTTTTTTTGTCTGGTTTTCCTTTTAGGTAAATCTCAGCATCCTGTTCTGAATACATAATAATTAGTGTTTTTTATCAAAGGCCACATAATACTGTTTACATTCTCATTTGATCAACTAGCATTTCTTTATTTTGAGAAATAGACCTTTCCTCAGGAAAGAACTTTCTCCGATAAGTAATCAAAACCACATCCTAGGTGGCTTCCTGTTGCCATTTTGTTGCTATAACCCACATCCATCCACCTTTAATTTTGTTCAGTGTCCAAAGAGAATTTTGGCACAAACTTGATCCAAAGCCTGCAGAAGGTGCTGCTGGTACAGCTAGGTCAGTATTATGGATCATCCATCACCACCCAGATTCTAATTTTCAACTATACTAAATGGCTCTAAAGCAATCCAGATTGTGAATTTTCTCTGGAAGGTGAACATTTTTGAATGATCAAGCCAGCTTCCTGCCCAAACGTTCAACAAGGCTTCCAGAAGCATAAAGCTGACCAGTGGATTTCAGGCTAAGAGAGTAGGGGTGATCTACTAATTGAGCCAATCTTGAGATCATGTAGAAGCCTGTAAAATTTCCAGTAAAGAAAATACAGCAAATATTCCTTTCTTTGACTTAGACAGGCTTCTGTAATACACTGAGGCCCATTTGCAATAATAAGAATGGTCAGAGCTTGCCAAAATCTTGTAGCCTAATTAGGCTGAAATTCAAATGAGAGAAGTCCAGCTGCTAAAAGGAAAACTGTAAAGCTGAAGAGTTAGAAACAGTCACAGGTAAGTTAGAGATCCCTGTACATACTGCTGAAAGCAAATCTGGCTGGCTGGCAAACCTTAAAGAGAATTGCTCAGTGATTGTTCATCCTACTGGAAGATTTTACCCCAGGCTGTAACGCTTCCAAAATCTGCAGCAACACAAGTGTCTGTCTCACAAATAGAGAGGCCTGGGGCAAGTGTGTCTTATACGCTTCATAGGACAGAAAGTTTGAAGTTTACCCCAGACTTCTATTCTCTTTTGGTCAGCTTCATTTAATTTTTTCATGTTTGCAAGTTTTCTTTCCATCCTTTGTTCTTCCTTGTCACCCTGAAAATAGATTGGGTGTTTATGCTCTAACAAACTCAAAGTGATTCACAGCTACAGGGAAAAATCTTCCCATCAGCCATGAAATCTGCCTGCCTGTTGTCTGTCTAGGGTGTTTTACCCAACTTCTCCAAATTTAATGTCTGTTCAGATATACATATGTCTGTGTACATATATATATACACACACACACATATATTAGGTACACATAATAAATATCATAAACTATATCTGTTTTTCCTATTTTTTACTACTTAAAATTCATGACACTTTAATATACTCAAACACTTTTCACTTTCATATCCTGAGAAATGAGTTTAGAAAATTTACTTTGCATTAGGCCATTAGTTACGTTACATATCTGCACACCTTCATTCTTATTCTTTTTCTAATCCTGGCATGCTCTCATACAGAGATTATTTATAGCCACATTTATTTTAATCATCCACCTTTGGAGGAGTTAACATTGCCAACCTCAGTTTTCAACAATCATGTTGTAAGCCCCTAAAGTACAAATATCTTAAAAATCAGTAGTTTTAGATAGGTTTTGTGTTTTTTCTTCATCTAACTTTTAATGCTCAAAAGGCATTGTGATAGGAGAGGAATAATGGCAGAAAACTAACTTGGCTCCCAAAGTGCTGTTCTGGTTAGAAGAAAGTTTGTGGAGATTTTGAGCAGACTGTATAGTGCTTCCGTAAAGAAGTGATTTACAAGGCACAAGGCTGTTAGAAATAAGAGTAACCTCTGTCATGATCATTTAGGAGGAAAGCATGGAGCTTGGGAAAACTGTGAGAAAGTTTACTAAGAGCATAAAGGAAGTAAATCTTTGGCAAAGTTTCGCATGTGTCCATTAATTTAGCAGTTTTATTATGTGGCTGATGGAAACCTTTCACTGTGTTAAATAGCAATAAATAATGAATGATTATCTGATTTTCGGCATGACATCAACAAATCTTGTTGTCAAGTTCTGCAGAAATGCAGCACAGATTTACTGTTTCTGCATAGAACTGCTTGCTAGAGAAATTTGTGTTGGCTTTTTTGTCTGTTTGGTGGGTTTTTTTGTTTTGGGTTTTTTTTTACTGCAGTTACTGCCCCAAAATACTATTAAAACCTGGCAAGTGGTTATGAATTCAGTAGGTTGATTAACAACTTAGGAATTAGGCGCTCAGGCACTGTGTTTTCAGCCAGTTGTGTCCCAGACCAAGCTGCACCAGCTGATTCTTCCCATTCGCACTCTACACATAAGTCAGTTCATGAAAAAATTGGTATACAATGAGATGTAAATGTAAAGAGAATCTGGTCTGGTCTTATATCTGTGTACTGCAGCTGAATAGAAAAGATTGATAGCTGATAACAGAACTAACTTTCATGAACTGATTCACGTTATTGCTATAACTTGACCAAGACCAGAAGAGTTGTCTTGGCTTCCACTATGTCCTTTGCTATGGGTGTCAGAAGCTAATTTTAGTTTTTCCATGTAACTACAGGCACCCTGCACAATTGCTGTTATCACATCTTAGCTTTGACTTCTCAGTTCTAGACACAACTCAATAGCAGTCAGATCAGCTTTCAAGGAGCACCCCTGTGTCCCTCCGGATGCATTGCTGGCCACCACGTCACTTAAAACTGTCTTTTCTGCCTTACAGTTTTATTGGCTGTTTGTTAATTGCTTCTCTTTCCACATTGTCTCTGATCATAAAATATAGACTACGCAGTTGCTTTTTTCCAAGTAATGTAATTACATAATACATAATGCTTTTTTTGTATTGCAACTAAAACCTTTTAAAACTTATTCCAATGTGCAGCAGGCACCTTTTTTTTTCCTTCTAGAGGTAGAAGTTTGACTGCCCTTGCAGCCTGCAGTGTTAGAATACTCTATCTCTCAGCTCTCAAGACAGCATTTCTCTTGGGCTGGTGACTTCTCACCATGCTTGGTTTACACATGCCTTCCTGGGTAAAGAATTTTGTTTTGATTAGGCTAAATCTACAAGCCAGCAAGAAGTAACACTGCTCTTGCTAACTCACTCAGAATTACTTCAAAATTTGGTTTGCATCTCTTGAAGCTATTGACAGGGCAAATTCAGGTCCCAGATTCAGAGCAACCTTGACTTTTGGGGAAAGCTTTTTTTTTTTTTTTTTTTTTTTTTTTTAAGCAGGACAGAATCCATCCACTCGCACTTCCAGTTTCACCTCTGAGAGTTTCTCAGGAATGAGAAACACTGTATTTTCTGTCACCTTGTCATGCTCCAAAATCATGAATGGATCAACCCTTTCACCAAGAAGCATAACACTGCCACTATTGTATTCACCATATAGATAAACCATAGTGCTCTAAAGAGAAAATTTTCCTAGGAAAAAAATATCAAGTCTTTCAGTTTTTTAGTTATAAAGTTTCTCTGGTAAGCATGCATATATAACATTTGTTTCAGTAATGTGGCACAGCATGGATTTTTGTAAAGGGTGATAGTGGTAAAGCAGGGACGTGGGTCACCATCCTGTCTCACTTTCTGGTGTGAAGCTGATTGTGAAGGTAGAAAATCAATATACAATAAAGGTAGTGCATGTTGAAACTAAATTGAAATGATTGATTTTTTCCTGGGATCATTAGATTCTCCCCCAAAATCTTTGTTTCTGGTTGTGGAGAAATATTTACTCTTCACTTAAAGTTCATGGTGTAGTTCATTTGTTTCTGTGGGTTTTTTTAGAAAGAGAGTGAGACATAAGTAAGTTACATAGGTAAGTTTGCAGGAAACAAATGCTGGAAATCACTGTATTTCAGAAGCATTCCCAGAAGTCCCTGTAAACACAGGGTACTTAAAGGGATGGATATCCTCTTAGTCCATGAACATATTTAGCTGTTGTAAATCTCCCTTCTGCCCCCTGCAAAGTAAATAATGCAGCGCATTAGTGCAGTGTCATTTGCCATCAGAAGACTTTGGGTATCATTCTGACTCAAGGCAGAGCTGGCCCGGGGCTTATTATGAGCTTAACTGCAGAATGAGAAAAGCACTCTATTCATGTTATAGCACCTTGCCTCGCTCAGATACTTCTCACCTGCTACAAATATATGCACCAAGAACAAGTTTCTTAATAAATCATGTTCTGTGGTCATACTCTAGGTTACACTGCAGGAAAATCACTGCCTCTGCTAAAGGATAATTCAAAGAAAAATTTTGCTGATCTTTGGGAGACTAACATCTAACTTCTCCTCATGTTTCAGCAATCTAATGATTGGCAATTGAAAACATCCTGTTATACATACAAAGTAATCAAGTCCTTTCTGCCACCTTGCATTTAACGTATGCTTATGTATCAGCTGTTGTATATAAATGATTCGAATTGCCTACATGTTGCTACTTAAAGAAAATGGGACCTTCAGTGAATCTGAGTAGTGTTAGTAGAAATAGACTATTAATATCAACTCTGCATAGATTTTTCACCCCTCAAAGAAAAACTGGTTCTTTAGGAGTAACAGAGCAAACAATGGCTGGCCACGAAAAATCCCTCAGCAGATATCTGCCATGCTTGGTTCAGCCCTATACTCAGTGACCTTTGCTATGAGGCTCCTATAAATTCCCCACATTCATTTTTCACTTTCTAATTAATTTCACCATCTGGAAGTTTTTCCTTCTATTCATTACATGTAGTCCTTTCTTAATGCTTTCCCATTACTGATAATCGCATTTCTGAGGCTAACCAGCTCCAACCTTAATTTTTTGAGAACCTGCAGAGTGTGATCACCAAGCAAAGCAATGGCTGCACGCAGGAACAGAAGTGCTCACATCCCGCAGGCTGTCCTCATACTGATTTCCCTTGTGTTTTTCCCACTGGATTTCATAAACTCTTTTTTCTTTTTCATCTACTTAGTTTCTCATTCTGCCTCTTTTTACACAATCCCAGGCTGAAAAGATCTTTCTCTCCCATTGACCTCAAAGTGATTGTTTTCTTAATTTAATATCCTATAAACTGCCTTAACTCTGACCTCTACCTTTACTGAGCAAGTTACAAAGTTTTTACAGTTAAATACAATAATAATTCTCTGTGCCTAATTTTTCATGTGTAGGTCACAGTACTATTATAACCTAAAATTCAAATAATCACCCCTTCAATAGTCTCTAACACTTCTATTTAAATCTATACATGACCTTTGCATACTACTAATTTAAGATTTATGCTTGACAAATTTTCCAATGCATTATTTATTGAGTGTTTACCCTACAGCAATAGACATAAAAATCTGAAATGTCAAATTGTGAAACAGCCATTTAACATTTTTTAGGGCCTTTCCACATCCCCCCCCCCCCCCGCCCCGCCCCGTCCCAGCAATAGCTTTTTTCCCTAGATTGAAAACTTCCAAGGAACACTTCTTTTTTTTCCCTCAGAGCTGTCTCTGCATATTCTCTATCATTTTTCCTCTGTTTTCAGTAGCAAGATGAAAGATGACAGAAGAAATGGAAGAATCATGGGAGAAAAATGCATACCATATCTCTCTTCCTTCTCCTTACCACCATAAAAAAATAATAAAAAATTATACTTTCATAGGGAAATAATCAGGAGAATATCTGAATGAATTAACAGCTACTACATTTCCCAGTTTCCATACTGGAACATCTTGTGAAATTGCAAGCACTCTTTGTGAAAAAAGTTACTGTTTTTCAACCTGCTCTGTTAGTAGTGCTTCAAGAAAACATAAATGTTTATGGATGAAAATATGGAGGCAACTAGAGTTACAAAGTTATAATTTATCACAGGTTTCTGACCATGGCAAAGATTAGTATTTAAATTTTAAGATATTTTCTGCTCTTTTTTAATGGTTTTTTCTAACAACAAACAAGATGTCTTCATCTGTTTGATCACAGAATGAATGGAAATGAGATCGGAGGGAAACTATCACAACAGCAGTGCTATATTTCAGGTCAGTCCCCGTTCAGCTCTGATGAACGTTTGTGTCTGCAGCACAGGGCAGGTTCACCCCAATGGTCTGCTCCAGCCCTGATAATCTCCTCGCAGTTCAGGTACAGCTAACAAGGCTGTCAAGACCAGTGTGAGAGCAGGTGCTTCTAAATCAGAAGTCAAATATTTTCCATTTCTGAACCAGGAAAAAAACATGCGTAGGAAAAACCGTAAGAGGAATATCCTGTTACTAATACTTATGAGTGCCCTGAGACTCAACTGGACACAAACCATTACTAGGAAAATGGTGTTAGTTGTTACCCATGTGACCTAATGACAACTTTAAACAGTTGAGTTATCGATGTAAATCCTTACTTTCCTCTGCTGTGTACTTGCAAATAGTACATGCCTTTCCTCAGAGCACCGGTGTAGGAAACAGAAACTTCTGCTCCTAGCTGTGCTGCCAGCTGGCTGTGTTTCTGCAGGTAAAGGTGATAACTGTCCATTTGCCCCCGTGGTACAAAAGCTGTTTCTTTGGATTCAAAATGTATTACACTACTACAGCTTTGTGAATTATCAGATACCCACTGGACACTGTTAGTAGATGGAGGGTCCTTTTTCTTCCTGTCACAGATGTAAACTACGACATACTACCTCGGTGGCTTCACACTGGCATACATGTGATAGCTCATTGAGCTGTGCTCCTCCAGTAATGCATCTTATATTCTTACAGCGTACACATTTCACTTTGAGAAGTTCAAACATCTCTAGAGCCACTGGTTTATAGCTGAGCAATCATCTTCTCAAGTTGGAGTACCCTGCAGTGGGGGCCATTCCTGCTTCTGCCCTCTATCTGACCCGTATCAAGTTTACAGAAGACCTTTGTTCCTGTTACTCAGAGCTCAGAACAGGGATGTTAATATCTGGCTACTCCTAGGGATGGCTGTGATCTGCAGCTACTTATCATTTGTAAAGCACTTTCCTGTCCCCAGAAGAAAAGGCCTTGATGCTCCCCAGCAGTGAGCTATCAGCCCAGGCTGGGACACAGCTGGTGGGATGCCCTGCTCCACGGAGATTTCCTCATGGTTATTTTAAGATAATTAGCTGATCCGATACCTAGTGCGCTTTGTAATTCTTAGCTAACATGACTAATTTGCAAATGCACATACTTGTGTGCATGCACAGCTCTAATTGAAACACGTCCAGAGGGCAGGTTGCTGAAGCCACGGTGACAGTGGCTGTGCCGCTACCACCACAAAATAAACACTAGCTTGTGAGTAACAAAATCCTCCTAAAAAACATGTCACTATTCTGCCTAGGTGCAGGAATGGCATAACCTTGACCCAGACAAGGGAAGGGGAAGCTGTTACTCAGTATTTTTTCTGAAATATGATCTTGGATATACAAATGTATGTGAAGGCAGCAGACAAACTGCACGGCTCTCACTCAGAAGGCAGTCGCTCCTTCACGCCTGGCAACGCAGCGCTGTGGAGTGTGAGACACAATTCAGCTGAAATTTAGAAGCAGCTGTTGCATCAGGGTTTGTTTAAAGCTGTTTTTCTCCAGGAAGTCGTTATTTGAAATAAATCTTGTCCATTAAAGAGACATGCTTGAGCAGTTGCATAATGCAGCATAGGGCTTGTTAAACTAGAAAAGCATAGGATATTCAAAAGCTTAATCTGGATAGAAAAATAAATATGTGATTTAACATGGAGCATCTATATCTGTATCTGAAAAATAGCTATGTTTTTCTAAATGCAAGCTTTAGCATCTTAGAAGCTTATTTTTCACTGTTGGGCACTCTTAAAAAAAAGAACACTAAAAAAAACCCAAACAAAAAACATTGCCTCTTTCACTATCTCAGACTGAGCCCGTCAAAATAGATACATCTCTGATTAATAAGGATATGTTTTCTTTTAAAACACAGGGTCTGCTTTTTATATGTTTTTCACTTGCATTTTCAGAACTATCTGCCCTGTGCATGACATGAATTTGAAGGTAATGCCTTCTAAGCTCAGAGACAATGAATGAGCCAAAACCAATCTGAAAATAAAATCCAAAAATCTATGGGCTTTATTTAAGAAAAGGAGAAACGTTTAAATATTAACAGCATCTCTATACACAAAATAAAATAAACACTTGAAAACCCCTAGTTTGATGTACTACTGCAAGTCCTTACTTGGAACAAACCCTCAGCAGTAACAGTCAATTGAAAACCAATTGTTGCTTATGGGTGAGCTTCAGGGTTTTTTTACTTGGGGATTGGCATAGTCAAACATATCCATCAAAAATTGATTCAGAGGCAAAAAGCAAATGAAACTACAAAACTGTATTTATTAATATTGCTTTGGTTTTTAAGCTATTATGGTTCACATGTTCTTGACACAAGGATTGAAACACTTATTTTTAATTAAAAGCAGAGTCTCATATTTATGCACGTGCAGCAACCCAGACTTTGTGATGCAAATACTCAGAGCAGTGGCGTTTGATCCAGCCAGATGACATGAATTTGGATTACAAAGGCTATTTCACCTCCCTTGCACTGAAGCTGTTCTGAAGTTACTACTGCTGTTACAGCAGGGTGAATCAGTGTCTCATGCTCTTTTCTTCTCACCACACCGGACTGTCAGGGCTAGATTTTTTAGGTGGAACACAACTAATTTAAGTGACACGTCCAAGATCACAGCAGAAGTCTGTTGCAGCGGAGGAATTCAATGCAGAACTGACAAACTTCCTTCTAAGTTTCCTCTTGGCTGAATTCCGCATCCCCCTGAAATTATCTTCCATTAGTTACCACAACATATTACATCTCATGCAATACACTGGTGATTGTGTACTCCAGCAAAGTGTGAATATTATCGGGCAGATAGCTTATGATCAATGCACATAAGTAGAGCCCAGAAGGCTTGCTTCTATTTTCAGCTGTACTACCATTGCCTCTGATCCATGACAAGGTCACCTGAGTCAATGAAATCCCTGGCTGCTTGTCTCCAGTAATTAAGCAGTAAAACTTTTAAATGTGCATCCCAAATTGGGAGGTCACTGTGTTGATTGTCTGTGTAAATACCTTTGTAGGGAGAAAACACGAGGTCCTAAAGGGCTCTTTAATCTATCCAAAAAAAGTCTAATGAGAACTGAGAGCTGGCAGTTTAAAGCTGGACATATCTGAATGAGATGCAAGGCAAAGATTTTGAGCACTGAAACTGAGTAGCCATTTGTAGAAATTATGAAGGTAAGTAAGTGATACATTCTGCAGTTCTGGAAAGCCTTTGTCTGAAGACTTCGGTATCTTTCCAGACAAGATTAACTCAAATTAGAGCTGGTTAGTGGGTTCAGCTCAAGAACAACTCCATTTAGTTTTCATGCCTATGATGAATCTGTGGTGGTCTAACAGTCCCTTCCACTTTAGCCACTTGAACTGCCAGCTGCATTGTCCAGGAAAGTAGAAAAGATATAATTCAACACGTTTGTGAAATCTGCTGGGTTAGAATAACATATTCTAATAACATATTGGGTTTTTTAAAAAGATAAATCTGCATATATTAAAAATCTTATGACAATTTTTAGTGGTTTCAATACAATTGGAGATGACAGCTGATACAAGAAAGGAAGAATAATTATTTAAACCAAAACTGTCCAATAGTGGCAGTCTGCAAGCAAGATTATTCTGGATGATTTTCCAGGAATATATCTGTTGCCTTTAGACATATGGAGTAAAGAGCAGCCTCTTCCAAAAGAACTCCAGAGGAATGGAATTGGAGAAGTGCTCAGCTGACGTTAGCCAGGAAATAGAGGACAGGCCTCAGAGAATTATGAAATGTGTCATCTTCTTGTAGAAAGGCCTAGACTGACCTAAGGAGACCCAGCCTGTCCCAGGTGTATGGTCACCCAAAACTATCCCAGTAGTTTGTAACTTTTGGATAAAAGTATTTTAGGTGAAGAAAGAAAAGATCTTTTAATTAGGAGTGCTCTCCTCTTTGGCAGTGGCTCTGCATTATTTCTACTGTTCACTAGTGTCGTGCCGCTCGCTCAACTCCTCCCCCAAGGCCCCGGTGGGATGAGGAGAAAATATAAAGAAACACTTCTGGGTCAAGACAAGGACAGGGAGGGATCACTCACCAATTATGGTCATGGGGAAAAGACAGGCTCAACTTGGGGAAGAAACAAAATCAATTTAATTCACTACAAATCAAATCAAACCAAGGATACTGAGAGAAGTAAAACCAAACCTTAGAACCCGTTCCCCTACCCCTCCCTCATTCCCGGCTCAGCTCCACTCCCAATTTCTCTGCCTCCTCCTCCCCGGCAGCACAGGGGGACGGGGAATGGGGGTTGGGGTCAGTCCATCACACGTTGTCTCTGCCGCTCCTTCCTCCTCAGGGGGAGGACTCCTCACTCGTCCCCTGCTCCAGCATGGGGTCCCTCCCACGGGAGACAGTCCTTCACAAACTTCTCCAGCATAAGTCCTTCCCATGGGCTGCAGTTCTTTGTGAACTGCTCCAGCGTGGGTCCTTTCCGCAGGCTGATCTTCAGTCACAGACTGCTCCAGTGTGGAGCAGGAGTCCCATGGAGTCCCGGCCATCTTCGGGGCCATCCCCCTGCTCCAGCGTGGGCTCCTCCCTCCCCGGGCTGCAGGTGGGCATCTGCTCCCCCAATCCCCTCCATGGGCTGGGGGGGGACAGTCTGCCATCTCACCAGGGCTGCAGGGGCAGCCCCTTCTCCCCTGCTCCTCCTCCCCTGCCTTCCTCACTGACCTTGGTGTCTGCACTGGTGTCCTCTCACATTCCAATCCCCCAGTCACTGCAGGTTTTCCCTTCTTAAATCTGTTATCCCAGAGGCACTACCACTGTCGCTGATGAGCTTGGCCTTGGCCAGAGGCAGGTCAGACTTGGAGCCGGGGAAGCTTCTAGCAGCTTCTCACAGGAGACACACCTGCAGCCTCTCCCCCGCTACCAAAACCCCACCACACAAATCCAAACCAACTAGTAAATAAGACATTGGGGCATACCTTTGGGGGACATTAGCACCTGCCTTAGCTTTGATGATGGCCAACCACCACAGCAGAGGAATCTGTCCCTATAGACCAACATATCAGTGGGATGTCGTTACCTCAGAGACATAAAAATCAGCTATTATAGAAATTCCTTCCAAATAAGATGACTCAAGCTATCATTCACCTGTGGCTGAGAGACAAGACAATGGGGAAATAGATTTTCTATATGTGATTTTGGTTCCCCCAACACCTCCTCCCCAATAACAACTGAACCCAATGAGTTAATTTATTAATAGTACATTTGAAAGTCTAGTTTATATAGGTGATTTTGGTTGATTTCCCAACTTCTAAAGGAGGCCTGAACTGTGATGTAATGAAGACCCTTGAAATCACCTTTGTTATTGCTAATGAAAGCCAGGAGGAAGAGCTACATATAGTCACAGCATCAAAAAATCTATCTGCCATTTGGCTATCAGTCAGGGAACCATAGCAGAATCTATCTAATCATTGCTGAGAAAGAGATATTTCTGACATTTCTAAAGACTTCTATGTTCTGTCTTTTTATTCCTTCTTCTTTTTTTTTTTTTTTGGATGTTGGGACTGTTTGCAAATGGCTGACATTTTTGCACCATGCTGACTTTGGCATAGGGTTTTACTTTTACTTCAGATGTTTCTCTTTGTATAATGCATGGGCTCTGAAGAAAAACATGATTGCCTTTGATGAAGGGCTTTCTTGCAATAACAGTTGTGACTGGTAGAATATGAGTTGCTACTATTGATCCCAACAAGCTGTAATACTTCTATGAAGTACAAAATGAGTAGGATCAATGGAGTCAGATTTCTTCTGAACTGTAAAGTGACAGTGTTTTCCTCACATCAATTCACCAATTGTCAGGGATTTGTTTGTTTCCTGATAGATGTTTCTTTCCTTGAATAATCCCTGTATAATGTCTTTTCAAGACACTCACTGATCTTATGTCTTCTCTAATCATTTAATATAAACAGTCTGTGTATGGGGAAGTATGTGATTTTCACTCATAGGCTTCCTCAAAGAAGAATTTCAAAGATTTTTTGAATCAGGAAAGTGAATGATTTGTAAAGGTTTGGTCAGAGGCTTGCCTTATTTTTATAAAGCAGCAGCACAAAATGACCTAGAAGAACTGGACCTCATTTGCAAAGTGGTGAACTGGTGAGAATCACCTAGAGAAAAAACTAGACCTGGAGAAATAGTGCCTGCAAAAAGACAGATTGAATTAGTAAAGATAACACTTTGGTTGTGTTCTCTGGGAAATTTGGTAAACAATTATTTCTGTGATTACTTGATCTTTTCATTTAATAGTTTGGGGCCATCATCCTTCACTGTTAATGGTTTTTGTCATTCTTAGCTATTTGCCACTCGGCAATATGACACCTTTTATAAATGTTCTGACATCCCATGAAATATTAGCTAACAGGAAAAGACATGTTTTTTGAGGGCAATATGGGAATTCAACAGCTCCTGGAGAAGAACTAACATAATTTATCACCTTTTAAGACAGCTGAAGATCTCAATCAGCCACCTGTTATTTTGGAAATTATCATTAAGCATTAACAGTGCCAATTTGCAGCTTTTAAAGTTCATTTTCAAGCTTTTACTCATGGTTAATATTAATTCACTGTCAGTAACTCATGAATATCAAGAAACTCTGAAAGGATCAGATCTTTGGTCTCTTAAGTTTCTTCTTCCAAAGCTCAGAGAACACCCCCCACGAGAATGGCTTAATTGAATTAAGGATGGGGAAGGTTGCTTTAGCTGGGCTTTCATCCTGTCTGTAGAAATATTTGAGAAGTCTGACTTCAGCTTCGTTTGAACTTTGCAGATGAACCCATTGCCTCAGGTAGACCAGGAGAAGCCACATAGCTAAAGTGCAGAAAAGAGCAGACAGGGTCTTCCCAGCACCCTCCAAACATTGGAACTTAGTTAGAAATTGCTTAGTTTTCATGAAACCTAAGAAAAGAATAAGGGATTTTCTTAAAATACGGCAGCATTGTATTAGGATTGTACTGGTTCAAGTCTTCCCTCACTCAAGATATCTTCCTGAGCCAGGCAAAAGTTTAGAAAGACCAAGTCAAGTTTAGAAACCCAAGAAGTCACTAAATTATGATTAAGAGTATAGCAAGAAGAAAGGAATCACTACAGTGCACTAGCCCTGGTGGGGCAAGAAGAAATAGTCTAATATAAAGCAGATGGACTGAAGAGATGTATTCTGTGATGAGTTATTCTACAGAAGTTAACAGAGTTATACAACTAAGTGTTGAAGAATCCAGGTCTGGAGGATACAGGATGTATTTAAAGAAGCAGGCTGCCCTTTAACAAAAGAATAAAAAAAAAAAAATCCAACCTAAGAAATAATTGGTTCCAAGGGAGAAAAATTTGTAAACTCAGGCTGGTTTTGTAAAATGCAGCAAATTCACAAGGTTCTCAGAAATTACTAACTGACCTGACTTTTACTACACATGTAAATGAAACAGTTTGGATCTCTTTGCAAAGGAGGAGTTCCCAGGGGATGAGAAGAGGTGGGTCATACTATGTCATTTTGGAGGTATAATAGCCTTGTTAATATGCAAAGCCACAGGAATTGAGACCTTCTGGTTTGCCAGTAGCACTGAAGGCACTGCTCCAGAGACAGCTCTAGGCTCAAACAAAGCAAGTAGTGGCCTGGTGTAAGAGGCAGCTGAGATAGATAGCAAAATGACAGTTCCCCCTATTGTGTACATTAAAACCCTAAGGCCCAGGTTAGAGGTGCGAAGGGAAGAGTTGGGTTGTGCTGATAGCCTCCCCTTCTGAGAAAGAAGCGAAGCAAAAGACAGGCAACCCTCATTTGAAATACAAGTGGCCATCCTCATCCCTGGAGAACAGCAGCATGTGTCTCCAGTTCCTCACTCCTGCCCTGTGGCAGAAGCAGTCCAGCCCTGGCTCTTCATTCCCAGCTGTGCGGTTTTCACCTGTGTTGCTGAGAAACACTGGGATGGGATCTCCTGCAGGTTTAATTTTAGTAGCTACTTCCTGCACCATTTCTGCTTCCTCAGCTGAATCTACACTCCCTCTCTCAGGGCCCCTCCACCCGTGCTCAGACAACGATGGCAGAGGTCCCAAGGCTAAAGGGGATGCAGCTTCTCGACCCACATGGCACAGCTGAGTATCCACCTCCTGAACCTGTATTGTCCCTGTTGCAGGGGTAGTGGCTGATACAGCAGCGAGAGTGTGACTATGCAGCATCTCAACTGGAGCTGGTTGGGATGCTGCTACCTCAAGCTCCCTCTGCTCTTCCATACTGCCATTTCCAAAATCAGTGGGGACAGGGGCAGGTTTAGTCCTGTCCATCTCTGTTGTTGTGGATATGTCATTAGGGAAGGATACAGTCTTGACTAAAGACTATCTTTGACTCAGATAATCCATCACAGCCTTTACTAGTTCATCTTCCACAGGGCTGTAAACTAGATTATTTGATTTAAGCCCTGGCACAGACATGGAAATCAAAACCAGTTTGTGCACATGCTTAAGGCTAAGTGTCATAACCCCACATCCCATTCTGTATTACAGGCATCTTCCTCATGACACACTACTGACAAAAAAAGAAACTGGAAATGGAAGAGCTGGTACTTCTAATGAAGTGTCACTGAGGATGAAAGTGGGGGCAGATAGTCATTTTGTTGCAATTTCAGCAGAGACCTCTGAAGTGATAGGCAATACCAATTTATGTTAGACAATATCACTTTACACCAGGTGGCAAATTTGCTTTATCCCTATCGCAAGGAAAGCCCTGCTTTGGCTATTTTGTTCATTTGTTTTTTTTGTTTGGCCACAGACTTCATCAGTTCCAGGTGGTACGTGCAATGGGAAAGCAGAAAATAGGACAATAAAGGAATGATGACCTGCATAACTTGCTGGCTACCCCTCATACTCTTAGAGATATGCAATATAGTTCATTGCCCACTTTGCTTGACATTCATTGCTACTGCCTGCTCCTAACATTCAGCACTCTGTTCTTTTTTGCAGCATAAAAAGTTGAGGTTTTTCCTTTCATTTCTCACATGCACTGCTTACCTCTCAGGACAAAGCTCTCCTTCCTGACCTTTTTTCGCAAGAATTTCAGGGAGTCCTGTACTACAACAGGTTTACAAGCCCTATTGCTTTTAATGATTTATTGAGGAAGGGAGGAGGAAATGAGGAGTGTGAGCAAACTGCAGGTGAAATTTTGTAGACAAGAATATAGCCATAAAATGTGGGCATGTGGATTTTATCTTTCTGTATATTCTAGAAAATATTAAGTCAGGAATGAATATTGCTTTTATAAAAGAGAAATGCCAGTTTTCCCTTAATATTTATGTGGTCATATTACTATTTCCTTTTATATTACCTTTTATATCTGGAAGGCTCATAAGGTGCTTTATGTACTTACTCAAAGGCTATATGACGAATATTTCACTCATCACTGAGATGCAACTACTTCTGGTGTGAGAAATGTGGCCGTTGTTTCATAGTTCACAGTGAAGCAATGATAAAGCTTAAGATAAGAGGTGAAAGGGAATAGTCCCTAAGCTATGCCAGTACATATTACTGTAGGGCTGTTGATGGCTGTGTTGATTTATGCTTGGTTATATTTACCCACTGGATCTAGTTGAATTTATATGGCAAGGTAATATAAGTAGGTTGAAGTCAGAGGACAAACCATTTGATATGTTGGTTAGAAGGGGGAGGGGAATTTAGCCACGCTCTTATAGTATACCCTTGTGTATTTTAGGAAGTACTTAGTTTGGAATTTGCAATACTGGTGCCCTGGAGAATCGAGTCTCCATTACAGCCCTACACGGTCAAGAGGATGCCTGCTAAATTTTCATTCAGAAGAAGTGTGGTACCCCTCTAGCACCAGGAAAGCTTATGGGATTTAACAGAAGTACTCAGATGGTCATTGTTGCTATTCCCATGGAGCAGCACTCTCTCTCTCCTAACGAATGTGTCTCCTCCGTATGTGTGCTGCAGAATTTCAGATAATCACATTGCTGGAGGGTTTTCGAAGGATCACCTTTCCGAAAGGAGGCTCAGCTCCTAAACCAGTCCTGAATGGTGTTAAACTAATCTTTTCCTAAAGATTCCCAGGCACTGGGGATTCTCCCCTGTTTTCTTTGGCAATCAGTTCAATTGCTACATAATACAGGTATCTGCAGGCAAATGAAACAAACTGTCAGACTCAGCAAGCAAGAGGGTGTTTGGCACCAGCCTCCCAGTGCAGGAAAAATGAACTTGTAAACAGCAAAGTTCATACAGCCTGCTTTCCTCCAGCTTTAACAATCCTGGCTTTCTCTAGCACTGACTTCCCCAGGGCACTGCTTCACTAAATCCTCCCCATCAAAATTCTGGGCATTCTCAGGAGCATGTGGTAACTTTTTATAATTCATAATGTGGATTTATCTCTACTCTCTTGTTTAATTTAACCTTTTGAAATAAACATAAAGGAAAACAATGATGTGCCAGGAAGAGGACATTATTAAGAGATACTGTGTGTAATTGACTCAGTGGGATCTTTCAAGCACTTTGGAAAGAAAAAAAAGGAAGACATAGTGGGCACTAAAAGCTCTCAGGGATATAATCTTCATGAGATAATAATCCAGCCAAGTGCCCAAGATTAGCACTGATAGGAGGTATTTTAAAAATATATGTGTATGTTTTTGGATATATTAAACTACTTTGAAACTTGTAACTATTATGTGGGCACTACTCTTCTTCAGTTCTGAAGATCCAGGAATCTCACCTGTGGCAATGTAAACCTGGAGTAACTCGGGGAGGGGGGGTGGTGTGCATAGTAGCAGAATAAGAGGAAAATTAAGTCCTGGGCATTTTTTTAACTCAAGGGCCAAATGCCCAGGTGGCAGAAACGAGGGTATTTTCCTGTAATTTGATGGCTATGATGGTCTGACTTACATCACAACCAAGTCAACTAGGGTAACTCCTGATTCATATGGATTTAGTAGATCTGTGTCAATTTTACACCTTCAAAAGGCAAAATGCTCAGATAAATTTTTCTCTTGTTTACATTGAAGAAATCCTGCATATAAGTGGTACCTGCCAATGTAAATGAGGAATTATTTTGGTGGGGAGTCAGAAGTTGCCCTTTGGTGTAAATCAGAGTAGGGCTTAACCCCTTTAGACAGCTTTAAAAATAAATGAAGCAACCTTTCATCTAAAACTGCACAGCAAATCCCCTTCTTTCATTTTTCAGTCTCCTCTTACAAAGAGAAAAAGCAGGAGCATTAATGAGCTATTCAAATATTCAAACCTTGCCAAGGGAGAAAGGATCCTTCAGTCATCACAAGCTCAACCTGATAAATCCTTTTTAATTAGTGTATATGCAAACATTTTATAAAGCAGCCATGAATCGGAGACCCCACAATGCAGATGTAAAGAGGAAATATAGTATGAGCAAGAGGAACAGGAGCCCCAAATACACCTGCTTTGGCTTTCAGACAGCACAGAAAATATGCTTATTAATTGGTTAAGTCCATCATTAATAAGCTCTCGGCTATGTTCAGTCTGTTCCCCAGCACTTTACACAATGTCTGAGCAGTAATATGCTGATAGAAAGGGCATTTTCTGGTAGCTGAAAATGGGGCAGCAAAATGAGAAAGCTGAAAGCAAGGAGTATAATAAATGCACTTTCCTTCTTATTCCAGGTGGCGATTCTCAGCTACTCAGTTAAGGGGTTGAATCTACTGGGGGATTTCTCTGTGGGGACCTTGTTTGCTCCCCTGTAAGGATGCATTAATGCCTTGGGGACTGTCAGGCACCAAGGCAGTGGGCTGCCATTGGAGTGGCTGGTTGCTGTCTCTGGATAATCCCAGGTTTCTCATACCAGCACTGAGTGTACTGACACCCTTGAATCCTTTTGGCTAATTGCCCTGTCTTTGACTCAGTTTCCCAGTCAGCCCAAGAAACCTCATTGGAAACAGCAATGCTAAACGATGATTGAAAATCCAAAGCATTCACAAATGAGGCTTAAATTGCTATTTCTTTATCTTAAAGAATGAGAACTCTATGCTTTTAGGTGAAATTGACTGCCAATTTGGGGCCTTTTTGCAATGAAACTTTCCCCTGTATCAATGCTGTTAAGGTGAATCATTTGATGAAAAGGGGTGTCTCATAAAATAAAAGAACTCAAAACATTAAATCCTATGCAGGAGACAGTCATGAAAACAAGGTTCTTAATAAAACTGTGAGGTGGCAATGCTGCAAAGCCTGCTATACAACATTGTGAGGGACAACGTGGCAAAACAGACAGATTTTTGGCTATTGCAAATTGATGTGGCTCTTCTGCTTTTGCAGGAAATACGCAACTTAAACCAAATCCTCAGCTGGCACGTGAAACTCTGTAAGGATCATAAGAAGTGATGAGGACAGATCACGGTGACTAGAAAGGTTGTTTTCTTTAAAATAAAATCCCCTCTCAAGCAGTGAGACATCAGCTCAGTTGATCCAGTCTCTCTCTCACTGAAGTTGAAAATCATCATTATATCTTTTCCCTAATAATTAATACACTTGGCAGCTCTTGCTTCTCTCCTTAAGAAATCCATTGGTATCATAAAACTGATTATTTTACACATAGGTGGTACCTTCTATCAGAGATGGGCAAAGCAGTTCACAACATTTAATTTTCTGATCTTCACTAATGTTCTTGCTGAGCTGTTACAGAGTATTTTGGTGTTAGGCCTGGATTAATATGTGAAATGAGATTTAGAGGTGCATTTGCCATATTTTAAAGTAGCTTCCTTAGGATATAATTGAATTCCTTTGGTGTCTTGCTCCCTGCCATCTGTTACATCATCATAACACTGTAACATGTTTAGCAACCCTGAGTATGACAGGCTTGACTGACAAGGTCTGTGATCTTAGAGGCTGAGACTAAGGAGAAGGGTCTTTATAATTCCTCACCACTGACGTGTTAGGAGGGTCAGATAAGACTGATTATGCTTTCATAGTTTTCTCTCACTTATTCATCACTCTTTTTCACCAGGCCTGTGATGAAGTCAGTGCATGACAGACACTAAACACACTCGTATTTTTCCATATAAGATGGGGTATTGTTTGAACACAGCAGACAGCTGATATTTCCCAAACCTGAGAAGAAACCACACAGAAAATCAGTTATATAGACTCTTCTGGAGTCAAAACCATGCACGTGCATTTGTACGCAACTTCAAATCTTTCAAGAGAAAGTGTGAGCCAAACCCCTCCAGGCAGACATCTCATGGAACACATTTCTGAACAAGGGTGGCACATGGACCACCTTCTGTCTGTGAGGAATAGTTAACTGGCTCACTAAAATTAGCACTTCAAATAGTACTCTAAGCAGAAGTTTCTCTTTAAAAAACAGAGGAGCTGTGTATAGGACTTGCTTTATAGGACAGGAGGCACAAATCTATGCTGACCATCAGAGCCAGCTGTGATGAGGTGGTTGTGAGTGCCAAGACCATGCCAGAGCAGGCAGCCAGAACAAGGCCTGTGGGTGCCATACCTGGGTTTCTATTTACTTCCATATTCAGCTATGCACGTAGAGGAAGAAAGGAAAAATCAGACTGAAGCTTGGAGACAGGCAAGAAAAAAGATGGAGGCACATAAGTGGAGACAAGACATGAGTATGTTAGATAGAATGTAAAGGAAATGACTCAGGGATTTGAGACATGGAGGTACAGTTTGTGCAGGGAGTCCTAAGCCAGTGCCAGAAAGGCTTTTCTGGTGCATTGAAAGTGAGGACCAAACAAGGGGTACAGTTGAGAGGTTTACAGTGATACCATGGGGGGATACAAAATGGTACTGGGTCTTCGGAGCCTTCAGCACTGCAGCTGGGCACCAGGAGGAGGATCCAGAGAATGGGAACAGTGGGTCTGAAGGAACGGTTGGCAAGGGGTCCTCCTCGCTTGCAGAGATGGAATAGGAGGAAATTTTAGATTATGTCAATGAAAATGTATGATAACACCAAAGTCTGAGAGAGACGGGTATCTCAACCAGAGTACTAGGAAATAGCACACATTTTAACTCACATTCACAGTGCTGCTTCTAATCCATCTCTATCCCACTCAGCCCGGGTTTAAAAAAAAAAAAAAAAATAAAGGAGGTGAAGAGTGCTTTTTCCTGGAATGTAAATTCTCTGGGATAATCTGTGTTAGCAGGGCATGGGATTGCTCATAAAAGGAAAGTATAACAGATCTGGCTCAGTTAGTGAATTATATAGTGCTCCTAGGTCATTGCTTGCAATATAGAAAATTCATAAAGAGGGTGATTAGGGGCACTGGACAGAAATCAGAGGAGATGTTAACTGTCCAGCTCTCGTGCTACAGAAACCTGACATACTGCTTCTCACAGATGGATTTGTCATCCTTTATTTGGAGACTCTGGTAATCTCCAAACTCCTTAAGAAAAAATCAAGTTGGTCCACGTTTTGAAAACTGGATAAGAAATGTGGGTTTGCTCTCATTTATTCTAAGGCTCTTTTCCATGATGGCACTAAAGTGGGCTATAAAGCAAGGATAAATGCAATTTGTGTCCATTACATGTAAAGAGGGATGAGTTCAAATGGTAATCCAGCCATGTATCATCACGTTGCAGACTGGTAAATGGAATCCATTACGAGACCGTGACTCTGTCCAAGGTACTGAAACGTCACTATAGCTGAGAAATCAGTGAGAGAAGGTCATTTCATGTTCGGGGGTTGTTTCCTTTTTTTTAATTTCATACCTTCCCGTTGACTAAGAAATCTTTTTTTTTTTTTTCCCTCACTGGGTTATGTTCTATTATATTCCCGCAGTAACACTTTAGATTAACAACCCAGTTAATTAATATGGAATCCAAGTGGAAATGCTATAGAAGCACTTCTGACATTCACATTAATAACGGAGGGGTTCATCAAAATTAATGTTATTGCAGTAAATACCAAGAAAATTAACTGTGATTAGCTAATTATTTTAAATTGTCCTCCCATCTGCATTTGGTTCTTCTAGACAGTTGTATGGAATAGGTGTGGTGATGATTCAGGACTTGGAATCAGAAAGCAAACTGAAAGCACAATGAGCTGTGATCAGTATTAGAGAAAGACTTTCATCATGGCTCAGGCTCACTTCGCTATAAGGCAGTTAAATCAGACTTGGAAACCTCCTTTCCTCATGTCCCTATCCAACATATATCTAGGATGTTTTGGTAGTACCATAACAGAAATTTTGATTTATTAGTAAATGAGAAGAGATTACAATGTAGGAAAAGTCTCTCTGTGTGCCGTGCCATAGTTGTATTAGGAGATGATTCCTACATCAACCAGCTTTGAGGCTAAATTCATGCGATGATAGTAGGTAAGAAGGAAAGTTAAGGTATAGAGTGGTGAACACAAGGAATGAATTGACAACTGCCAATTGGAAAAACAGGTCTTATATTCAAGTCTTCTGAGTCTTTATCCAGTATACTTTTAACCTGACAATGTGTTCCACCACTATCACAAATATACAGAGAACATCTTTCTGGATAGAAGTACTATTCCATATCATCCTCTTTGAATGTCTGACGTAAAAAGCAAATAGGTTATGCTGTGGCTGCCTGTTTTACAGAGATCTAAGCAAAGGACCCTAGTTTTGTTCACTAGTAAAAAATCATCTTTTTGAGGCAAATAGGCCAAATCAAAATGTTCATGTGCCTCACAATATTCAGGAAAATGAGAGGAAAAAGAGGTGTTTCAACTCAGAAAGCATATGAAATATGAGACCTTGCAGAAAGATATCCATGTGTTCTGCTCTGCAGCAGCAACAGGAGTGTGCAGAATCAGGAATCCACAGATTTGCAATTTGCAAAATTGTCCATTTGCTGTTTTCCACCTCTCATTTTCATGTTGAGTAAAAGACCATATAAGATAAACAGTCACTTGAGGTAAATATTTGTAACTTGGCTTAACTGGAGCTATTTTGGTATGCTACAGAAAAGAAACTGGGCCTTAGAACACTGCATAAATAAGAAATATAAGAATAATAATATGTAGGAAATGAAACACTTGTTATAGATAAAAGTAATGGCAATTAAATACAAATTATTCAAATAATGGAGGGAATCAATTAACTACATAGATACTTATTGAAGACATTGCAGGAATAACCAGTGCAGCATTTCCTCATCAGAGATTGGAGGTGTTGTTACAAGTAGAATGTCAAAGACTAAGATTCACCCCAGTTTATTGATACTATCATCAACTTCAGTGATTTATGCCATTTCAAGATCTCATTGAGAAGCTGGGGTGTCAAAATGCTAGCTGAAGTTCCACAGCAGTTTGGTTCAGTGATGTCTGTGCTCTTTCCCAGGTGCAAATTTTTCCCTGAAGCACCTGTGATGTCCTTAGTGCTCTCCCCATTGATACTTGCTGAGAAGTGCCTCCAATCTGCATATAACTGATGCAGTAAAAATAAATAATAGAAAGAAATCATAGCCATTCCTGAATTAACTTTGGGTTTCATTCTAACATTCTGGTTTAACAAAATGCCTCATTTTGTAAGGAGAATTGCTTTTTTTCTTGTTTTAAATTAAATTTATTCAAACAGAGAAATGAGTTTTCTGCTTCTGTTGAAGTTGAAGCAGAGGCGACAAAATGAACTGCCTAGCTTTTTAACAGGAAACCTTACATTTGAAAACACCATTCTGAATAGAATCTGGGAATTTGTACACACTTATTTATCATAGAGGCCATGAAAGCAGTACCCTCCATTCCTGTCTGGAGAGAAGGAATGAGCTATCCCAGCAGTGATATTACTGCAAACTGCAACTAAACATAGGAGATTTCCGAAGTCTACTACCATGGTCCATTTCAAAGACAAACAACTTTTTCCCCTCTAAGGTCTGCTCTGGAACAGGAGGATATATGTTGTCTAGCTGGCAGAGGGATCCTTCATTTTGTCTGTTGCCACTAAATCTGGTTTGCATCTTTAATGGAACCAACAAAAACTAAACAAGAAAATCATTAAGGTTAAATCTGTTCTGCTGGAATCGTTGTTCTGCTAGAAAATATTTAGGGGTCTGAAAATGGGAAGTTGAAAGTGTGGTAGATGGGGCTATTGACTGATGCAGTAAGTAACACACAGGTTGGATAAATCAGCATGTGGTGGGGGTTGCGGTCCCAGCCTTTCCACTGTCTCTGTGTGACAGTGACAACTCAGTTTGTCCATGTCTTAGTTCATCCAGCTGTGATAATGATTGTCTTCCTATCAGAGGCTGCTGAAGGGCTCTGGTTTGTTCATTAATGCACATAAAGACTTTTTAGCATCTCCTGAAAGCATTACTGTCACTTACAAGGCACGCCATTCTTGGTGTCAAATTAATCTGCAGCAATAAAGGACTGGGCTGCACACCTCTGACATACTACATCTGTAAAAGTATGTTGTCCTGGTTTCAGCTGGGATAGAGTTAACTGTCTTCCTAGTAGCTGGTACGGTGCTATGTTTTGAGTTCAGTATGAGAAAAATGTTGATAACGCTGATGTTTTCAGTTGTTGCTAAGTAGTGTTTAGACTAATGTCAAGGATTTTTCAGCTTCTCATGCCCAGCCAGCCAGAAAGCTGGAGGGGCACAAGAAGTTGGCCCAGGACAGAGCCAGGGCAGCTGACCCAAACTGGCCAACGGGGTATTCCATACCATGGGACGTCCCATCTAGTATAGGAACTGGGAAGTGGGGGCAGGGAATTGCCGCTCGGGGACTAGCTGGGTGTTGATCGGCGGGTGGTGAGCAATTGCACTGCACATCATTTGTACATTCCAATCCTTTTATTATTGCTGTTGTCATTTTATTAGTGTTATCATTATTAGTTTCTTCTTTTTATATTCTATTAAACCATTCTTATCTCAACCCACGGGTTTTACTTCTTTTCCCGATTTTCTCCCCCGTCCCACTAGGTGGGAGGGAGGGAGTGAGCTGCTGCGTGGTGTTTGGTTGCTGGCTGGGGTTAAACCACGACATACGTGCAGAGACTGCACATGTTTTGTGACAAAAACCCACCTCTCTTTAGCCCCATCTATTAGTTAATTTATTTTTTTAAAAGGATTCAGAGACAATGTAACAGGGAAAAGAGCCAATTTGTAGTTCTCCATTCTGATTAAATGCTGCCTGTCTTTGATAATCTAGGGGAAAAAAAGGGGGGGATAATGGTGAGCATCTGAATGATTATTTAGCATATAAAATTTGTTTTCCAGGAAAAAAAAATCATTTTATGAAACAACTTTTCAATATACAGATAACTGTCCTCCACACCTGTGTGTATGCACATGTGTACAAACACCTTTGTAAAAATGAAAAGGTGAAAAAGGATCAGCAAAAGACACCTCAGGTGGCCAGGAGGATTACTAATATCAAAACTCTCTTTATACGTTACTATCATGCTAATTGTGATGCTTGCAGCATTGTAAATCATCTTGCCGCATCAAGCTGAATGAAAGACTTACAAAAAACCAAAGACAGGAGAGATGGGAAATGTTGATTAAAAAAAATTTTCAAAGAAGCATAAGGACAATCTGCTAAACTGCTAAGCTTATTTTGAATCAGCTGAGCTATTCTGATTTTCAGCAGGTGAATCTGGTCCTTAAAAATAGGAAAGTGGGATTTTGACAGCCTTTTCCTTTTACTAAGCCCAAATTGTCAGTGAGCCTAAGGTTTGTTCCTGTGAGTCCACCCTCAGCACCTTCAGCTGTGGGCTTAGCATCTTGCTGGATTGAGCCCATAAGCAGTAGGCCAGATTTGGCAGAGTTCCCTGCAAAGGTACAAGGCTGATCCATTTGAAAAGCTGTTGTGGTTTAACCCCAGCCAGCAACTAAGCACCTCGCAGCTGCTCACTCACTTCCCCCCCACCCAGTGGGATGGGGGAGAGAATTGGGAAAAAAAAAATTAAAACTCGTGTGTTGAGATAAAAACAGTTTAACAGAACAGAAGAAAATAATAAAGATAATAATAATAATAATAAAATGACAATAATAATAAAATAATTGGAATATACAAAACAAGTGATGCACAATGCAATTATTCACCACTCACCAACTGATGCCCAGTTAGTTCCTGAGAAGCAATCTGCCCCCCACACCCCCCAGGCCAACTCCCCCAGTTTATATACCAGGCATGACGTCACATGGCCAGTTTGGGTCAGCTGTCCTGGCTGTGTCCCCTCCCCACTTCTTGTGCTCCTCCAGCCTTCTTGCTGGCTGGGCATGAGAAGCTGAAAAATCCTTGACTTAGTATAAACACTACTTGGCAACAACTGAAAACATCAGTGTGTTATCAGCATTCTTCTGATAATGAATCCAAGACATAACACTATACCAGCTACTAGAAAGAAAATCAACTCTATCCCAGCCAAAACCAGGACAAAAGCACATCAACATTTTCTGCTGCTGGCCATGTGCTCAAAATGCTCCTTTTGGGGTTAGGGGGACAGGGCAGTCACCTCCTGTCTTGCTGCTCCAGTGAACAGCATGATCCATAACTGATGGAGGCCATGCCTGTGAAAGGAAAATAACCCAGAAACACTGAGACAATCCATGTACCATAGATAACTGTGCCTCTATAAAGCTACCCAAGGAGGTCAGAATGAGAACTTGTGTCCTTTTTCTCCAAATGTAGTATCATGTTTCATTTGAAGGAGAATTGACCCTTTCAGAAGTAAAGTCTCTATCACCCTTGTGAGCCCCAACATCAGTAGCACAGCCATTTATGGTTTGCCTTAGCAGGACCACATGTAACGGAAGTAAAATAATTACTTTTTTTTTCTCATTTGTAAAGCAAAACATTAAGGAGAAAATCTCATCTTTCTTTCTTCCATCCTCTTCAGGTCCAGAGATGATGGGGGTGAAGTATCAATTTATCAAAATCCCTGAACTACTGAGTAATTAATTTGAACCAAACGAGAGAGATTTTCCTGTGATTATGTATTACAGTCAACCTAAGTATGAAAGGAAACAGTGTAAGGAGAATATGCGATATGATAAAAGTTAATATTCTAGAAAATAATGAGATGTAAATTGCTAGTTGGAACAATACCTACAGGCCCAACTCTGCAATTTTTTTTTTGCCAAAGATAGGGATATTTTTATGTATTAATAATAATTTTCAGTTCTTGAGCTCTTTATAAAGGAGATCAGTAACAAAATGCCTTTTCTTTTCGGAGGAAGAAACTGAAGCAAAAAGAGATATGATATACAGAGTTCCTTAGCAGACCAGGCACTCTTCACCATATCACAGATTTCCTGAGTTTCCTTTTAAGTTCTGAAGTATGATGGCTTTTACATACTGTACAGTATGTCAGGCATTAAATACTGACCATGTGGTTGGGGCAATAGTTTGAATTCAGAAATCAGCTTTCAGACAAAACTAAGTAGTCAAAAAATTTTCTTGTTCAAAGTGTGTCCTAACACATTGTACCACTTTTGCCCTTGTTGTGGTTTAAACCTAGCCAATAACTAAGCATGTTAGCCTAGTATTTAGGAAATCAAACTGTAAATACTCAGATTCCTGTTTTAAATGAGCAGGTGTTGCTTATGGGCAAAAGATGTAATTTAGGCATTTTCTGCATTTCAAAAGGGATTTAGATGTCTGAGCTAGACATAGCCCTCCTTCTGACATAGACGTGTCATCTAGGGACTAAAGCACTGGATTTTAACTCCAAAGACTTGCAACCTGTTCCTGGCTCAGCCATGCGGCACTTGGTAACCTTGGACATGATAGCACTTTCCTAGGACAACCTTACCTCATCCTCTTGCTTGGCTCAAGACAGCTACCTCTATGGTCCTATATTCCTCCTGGGTCTATCCCTATCCACAGAGCTCTGCCTTCTCTAACTGTCTGGAAGATCACATTTCTGTCAAAGTCCTGCAATGCAGTCATTTTGATTTCAAGCGGTTTTGAAGGACTGACTACTTATGCTGCACCAACAGCTGCGTCTTCCTGAAAACTCTTGATCCTGTTCAGGGAGGATTACAATAGTCCAACAGGGCAGCCTGCCACAGCCATAGGCAAAAGAGTTGCTACTTCTTGGCTTCAGCAATTTAATGTCAATCATTGGTCCTCTGTTGTTAATGGCTACAAAATATGTTCCCTGGTTCTTCAGTTGGGGTCCTGTCATTCAGAAGCAACAAGTCTAACTTCACTGAAAATTGCTTTAATGAGCTGTAGTACATAGTTACACATACATTAGACATGGCCTCACCGGCTCCCTAATTTGTGCTCCGAGAAAGCTGGGATAAGACACTGTCTGCACTTGTATGTTTTGTGATTTAGTGTTTGCAAAGTGCTTTATGATCCGTGGTGCTGCGCTGCTGCTGTACTGCCACAAACAGAAAATGGCACTTTTCTGTTCCAGTCACTCGGGGACAAGATAATAGCTGCAACTGTGTCTTTGTGTGTGCAGAGCATTATGCAACAACCCTCCCTTCTGGGATGCTCTCAGCATTAATAAGAGGAAATTGTTGTTTGAAGAGAGCCTTGCCTTCCTGTTTCTTTAACCTGGCTTCTCTTACCTGTCTGAAAATATCTCCTAACTGCCAGTCTAAAATCTGTATCTTGACAAAGGGGTGCTTCTCTAAGCAAATATAACAATCACCAATGTCACATAACCCAAGCAGGACTTTCAGCTCAATATTGTGCCGAAATGCCTTTTTCTGGTATGCATGCCATGGATGAAAGGGTTTATTTCTGTAGGATTGAGAGATTTTTTAATCTTGCAAAGGAAGAGATGAACTTCTTATTTTAAAATAAATGTTATGCACATTGTCCTCTGGACAATTGAAATTCTCCCTACTACATACAGATGGTTAACTACATGAAAGAATATATTCATTTTCCTTGCTGCTTCAGACACCGGGCTGGTAGGAAAACTAACACGGATATGCAGAATATAGAAAAAATAAAGGTTACTCTGTCTTGAAGTCTGATTAAAAGGGGAAAAAAAAATCCACCCCAGTAGCAGTCATCCATTTCAGGTCCAAGTTCTGGTGAATATTGTTGTGAAAAAAAAATTTTTTTTAATTAATTTAGGGTGAATCTTAAAGGTTTGAGTTTAAAAAGACAAAATCTTGCCACTTAAATCATGATGGCAAAATCTAGAGGTAGGATACATTCCTTTTGACATGGGTCAGACTTTTCATTCTGACTTGGTTTATATTTTTGTATAAATAAATAAATAAATAGAAACCAAAAGGAATGAAAGATTAAATCGTTCTGCTTTAAATGCCACAAATAGATTGTTTTGACCCCATTTTCACATTTTATTTCAGTTTTTGAAGCTTTTTCAGTTCTGAAGTTACAGGCAGCATGTTTCAGTGAAGTGGTTTGCATATAACAAATTAGCATTTTCCAATGGGAATAAAGTCTCTATCACTTCTCTTTAGAAATGAATCATTACCATAAGATGACTGCCATCTTAGCCAGCACTGGGGACAGAGACAGATATCTCCAGTTGAAGTCATAAGTCTCTACAGTAATAACCACAGTGATGGGCGCTGTGAGCTCTGGCTGTAATAGCTTTCTTATATCTTGTTTTGGGTATGTCAAGAACTGACCAGTGATTTACTGGCCTCGGAACAGTGCCATGGTGTTATTCCAAGCTGGTGAATGGAAAGGGTTTTTTTGATCACAACGGTTGGTTGAGAGATCTTTGTGGCTGAAATAAGGTTTGCTTCATCTCAGAGTAACTCAGTAAAAAACATCTTACTAGGATGCACTAACAGTTCTGCTGCTCACTGACGAAGAAAAACAGCATCAAGGTTTTTCACCTCCTTTCAGATGATAAGAAATAGCAATGTCTTTACCAATCAAACAGAAACCACTGAGAACTCAACTTGTGATAGCCAGTTGTTGGTAGTAACTTCTAACTGTGTAATGATGGGTTAGGACAAAAATTTGATGGTCCTGGTGATGCTGTCCACATAGATAGATGAATATCATACTCTTGTTGCTAATTTAAATCCTTTAAAGCAGTCTTTGCTTGGAACAGGGTGCTAGGAATAAACAAATCTGGCTGACAAAAGCACGAGAGAAATCAATCAGCCACAATAACTCTTTAGTGTCCTTTGCCAATAGTGCAGTAAAAATAAATGTTTGCTGTAAGAACAGCTCTTTGCAAAGTTAAGTTGTCCTAAAGGGAGCTGATCAAAGTTTTCTTGGCATCAGTTAGTATTGCAGAACACTAACTGTAGATGAATGTTCCTCCAGAAGTGCAAATTATTACTGCAACTGCAAGCATGGACTAAGCTCTTAATTCTGCCCCTGTAATTTTTTTTCCTATTCATCTCCCTTTGGACACACTATTTCATTAGGATCTAGCCAGGAGATTAGAAGATTAGGGTAGGGGAAGAAACAGCTTTGGGATTGGTACCTCGAGATGTTCTCTACCTGTGGCTCTCTACTGCTCTGCCAGCTGTGCAATGGGGTAAAGAGTCTTTTAATTCTGGCGATGGAGAGACAAGCAAAGAGTAATTTGCAACTCAGGCTGGAATAAAAATATGGGTCAGATCATGGATTATTTGTTTATTTGTTTGCTAATGTGGTCTGGGAGAGAATTTACAATCTGACTTTCTCTGAGCATGCCCTGTGGCTGGGCTTAACAGGCCTGTCACCAAGAGGTAAATAAAAAAACAATCTCCTGTCCAGGAGCGTGATTTTAAAATAATTGGAAGAAAGCAAGCATATCAACTCTTAGTTCAAACTTCCTAAGATCTTCTCCTTGAAGCATGAGTTTCTAGTGAGGAAAAATTCCTGGGTCTTGTTCCTGGTCATGCCTTTCAGTTTGGCAATATTCCAATTTGTCCCCCAAATGGCCATTAAACTACCTGATGGCTTTGGAACAGCTGACCTTTGTTGCAACATGAACTTTCTGCTCCTGGTTACACCATATCTCATCTCCACTGCTTGTAACAGTTAAAGGGAATTCAAGTTTCTAAGATCACTCCTGGACAGGGATACCAGAGACAGCTCTGCTGTAGTTTATTGCATGCTTCTCTTGCATAGCTCTGTAACTGTGTTGCCCTAGCTCTGTAACTGTGTTGCCCTGCTGTATGTACTATGCAATGGATATAGGTTATCCTTGGAGAAACCATCATGATTCATATACAGCTGGGTTTTAATGACACATCTTATGGTATATACATACACGTATATGTGTGTGTTTCTTTAAGAAACAAACTAACAGTTCTGCCTTGTGATATAAGCACAGCTTTATAATTACACATGAATGACGAGGGAAGCCAGTAATTTTATGGGAGGAGCTTCATCATCTTGAGAGCTGTAGTATGAGGGTTTTCCCCATAGAAGTGTGGAAAAGGATAAAAGGGATATGCTTTATCATCTTGCTTTGAACTTCCCTTTTTTTCCTCCCAGATAACAGCCACAAACTGCACTGCTGAAGGATCCATCGCACATTCATCTCTTCTTTCTTCTGCACCACGAAGCTTTGCAGCCTTCAGTCGTCAATGCGATTCCAGCCTCCAAGGTGCTGTTAGTCACAGGTGACGGGAACAAGACCCTTGGGCAGAGGAGTTGTTGGGTCAGCACTAGCATGGGTGTGCGGGTCAGTGCTAGGTTTAGACTCCACGAGTACTGGCTTCCCCTCTCAGCTCTGCTGACACCTTGCGTGTTATTGCCTTGACTTCCTGGCTGGAACATGTTAATGATGACATTTACTCCTGTCTGTTTTGACAGAGAGGTGCAGCAGCAGAGCTGTTATAGGGATTTCCTGTGAATTTAAGGGCACAAGGTCAAGCTGAGCTATAGCCTTGAGATGTAGTCAATCCTATCCTCTTTCCCCATCCATCCAGCCACTTGGGCTCTGGACAGGAGGGTAGGATGCGGAGATGCTGGCTACAGAAACTGCAGGCCATCTCCAGGCAAGGTTTCTTATCTTTCAACTTTTTTTTTTTTTTTGAAGGTGTCTTTTGGATGTGTCTTTTGCAGCATTTTTATTTGGATGTGTCTTTTGATAATACTTGTTTTCCTATGTGTGCAGATAGTACTTTGACCTGCTGGCACAAGTCAGAAGCAGAGCCAGAAAGCAGCCCCTCGCTCCCCGCAGCGCCCTGTTGCTCTCACAGTGCCTCTCTGCCTGCATTGATTCACGGTCTGCCCATCTCTAGTTCAGAACAGTCAGAGCTGTACCAAACCTCTCTTTCTGCCTGTGGCTGTATTTCTGCAGGCTGTGATCTTCTCAGATCACACGCACACAAAGGTCAGGTGGCAGAGCACCAAACCCTCCCAAAGCCCAAGGGTGCTCAGGTGTCAGCAGTGACAGGTCAGCATGCTGCAGGATGGCCCCTGTGCCAGCAGCGGGACACAGAGGAGAGCTGTACTGTTGGATATGTCTCTGATGAGGGCTAAAAGCCAGCTCCTTGCTGCTACTGAACATTGAAAATCCCACATGCTTTCTTTCATCAAAGAAGAGATGTAGAAATTCATATGTCCCACCTGTATTTACCAGCTTGGTTTTTCTATATGAGTTTATGAAGGGGGAAAGACCTTATGTGATGTTACTATGGTTCAGAGAGGGAGGCTGGAGCCCTCTGTTCTATGCCATGTCTCAGCTCAGGCAAATAAACACCCTGTCCTAAAGCATTAGAGCATATAAATCCACCTTTTTCCAGACTGGTTCCAAAGTTACAACTCCAAACCTCTGGATATAAATGTTTAGGCAGCTGATTCAGAGGTTAAAAAGAGCAGTCACTGGAAGGTTTGCCCATGGTGTAAATGGAGCAGGGATGTTACCCCCAGCTGTAAGCTCTGACATTAATTAGCCATTGGAGGGAGACAAAGAGCTGTCTGTCTTGCACTTCACCATGGTTCTGCAGAGGCAGTTACTCATTACTACCCAGCTGCTCAATCCAGATGTTTTATTTAGCAATGGGTAAAGCGACTTCTGAGCAACTCCTGCCACCATGGGGATGGGACAGCTGCAGGGCTGCTCCCCATTTCAGGGGACTTAGTAGAATCACCAACTAATACACGTGCATCACCCACAGAAATGTGAAATAAGGCCACCTCTAGATACACAGGGCTGGCTTTTTCTCTCTGCAGTGGTTCATATAACCATGGAAGGCTCAAACTACAAACGGACACTGCAGCCCGACTTCCCTACTTGCCATACCAGTTCAGCTAAAGCTCCTACGTCATGTCTTTCTTTAATTTGTCATCCAAACAGAAGCTGACACCCCCTCCTTAACCCAATACATTTCAGCTTTCTGTTGCACCAGAAGAAGGAGGGGTTTCCTAATAAATTCCCCTTTCTTGTCACCTGTATATCTCTGCAAAGCGAAATCCACAGCCTAATGCCCAGCATGCCAGCAGCTCCCCCATCGCATCAAATCCCTTCTGTACCTCTATTATCCTGAGTGCTACTCCAGGGACAAAGCATTCTCAAAAGGGGAGACAGGAATTCCATAACCTATAAAGAAACTTAAAATCTTGGCTCACATCATTGGAAAATGGCAAATCTTTGATTTTCTTAGATTATTCACACACAGGGGAACTCAGATTAGTGTATGCTGCTCAGCTGAGGCTGCTCTCACCTGAAGGTTGCCAATGAAGGCCATACACTAAAAGGCAGGTATAGCAGGGACAAACAGAGCTAAAGTGGTTACAAATCTCTTGGACCAAAGAGTATGCATTTAGCCCATAACATGGGTAGTGGAATTCACGTCTGTCTGCACACATACACAGAGGTGTCTTTTAAGCACTATTATCTCATAATTTTCTAAAATTATTTTTCCAAGGATTCATTTGACTAGTGACATGCAGTGTAAGTGCAGTGTAAGATCCATGCAGGCTCATAATAATTCTTTCTATCAATTCTGTGAAACTGCCTGAGGAAGAAATGTGGGGCAGGGGGGAATGAACGAGACTTGCCAAAGTTTGAGACAAGACATGCAAACATTAAACTCCAAATCTTTCTGCCATTGTATTTTAGTGGTTTAATTCACCACAGAAAAAAATGTTAAGAAGGGGGAGATATCAGAAGCTGAACATATTGGAAGGTAATACAGACAGGAGGGAGGTAAAGTAATTTCTTATATTCTTGACAAGGTTACTTTGGAAGTTTGCAAAATGTTCCTCTCTTTCAGTCTGTGCTCTCCCTTTAATGTTGCTTTTTGCATCAATATGGGGCAGAGCGCACAAACAGGTTCTAGCTGGGGTTTCCTAGAGGTAGCTTCATTGCTGGAAGAGTAGCAAGCATTGCATTTCAAGTTGCCTTCAGTGGCACACCCCTGCATCGAAGTAATTACACAGAACTTGAGCTAAACAAGCAAAGTGAAGAGGAAAAGCAGTATATCTTCTTTATATGAAGGCTTTACATGATGCTCAAACAATATCGTACATAAGATTTTAATGAGAAAAATAATGTTTCTGTTGTGAAACAGCAACACAAATACTCACACAAGTAAGAAAAGGACTTTTCCACCTCTAGGATTCATTTCTGTTAAGCAAATGTGCCTGAAAATATTTCAGGCCCCCTTTTCCAACTGTGGAAGGTAGGCAAGGTGTCTCAGGGCCAGATTCTGAACTGGCAGAAATCAGGACAGGTCTGCTGACTCTGGGGAAGAGTTTGATTTTCACCAGCTGAAACTGTTATAGGCAAAAAAATAGTTTGAACTGTGAATGCCAACAGGTGGCAGATAATTGGGTGTACATGTCTGAGGGGGTGAATGACCAAAACTGAACTATTTGGCTGCTCATGCATTGTAGTCTACTGCTCTGCATGTAGACTATTTAGATTAGGAAAACAGGGGACTTGGGGGATTGGAAAAGAGGAGGCTGTTCAAAAAAGGGTTCCACAAAAGAAGTGGTTTCAGAAGGAGAAAGCGGGGCCAGAAAGAAGAAGGTGAAAGTCCTGCTGGAGGAAAGATGTGGCATGTGGGGAAGATCATGGAGATCAGGAAGATGAATGCTGGGGGACAGTCAGTGACCTTGGCTGGTAACGCCACCTCCCTGTGGGGAAGGGAAGTTGAGGCCTGGTGAATGCAGTGCTGGGGGAGAGCGAGCGTGCGAGTGTATATGTGAGATAAGTAAGGTAAATCTCTAATCTCACTTGTTCTTAAATAAATGCCAGTATCCAGATTCACTGTGGGCTGTGGTTTACCCTGTCTCAGCCATGTCAAAGACCCAGTCACAATCGGTCACTATAATTTCATTGTCCTGTACATAGCTTAGCAAAAGTTGCTTTCCCTCCGGAGTTGTCCCAGGCCCTGTGAAAAGGATGAGCTTAATTGATAATGCAGCTCACAGCACAATATTGAACTACACAGTCAATCAGAAACACACCAGTTAAGTCTTTTTCTTTCCTTATGTGCCCTCTTTGGGTGGTTTCACACTGATGCAATTCATTGAAAATCAAAATAAGTACAACCCTACACAGGGAAAATTGCATTTGAAGGTTTCCCAGAGATTCAGTGGTGACCAGCACTGAGAGATTACTTTATCAGCCTTGAAAGAAATATTCATCACCATTTTGGCAGTTTTGTCATTCAAGTGGCAGGAAGAATTCAGTTTTCCATTCAGCAGGTGCTAATACAGTTATATCAAATCCTAAGCATGGGAGAAAATAACCCATACATACATATACATGCACAGTGTTCCTGCCCTTCCCCCACCACCTCTTCAAAGCTCAGCAGCGAAAGGGATCTGACCTGAAATGTTACAGCCAAGTTGTTATTTCATGCCCTGTAAACATGTGCCAGATGATTGCTTCTTCCCCTCAGGCAGAAGGATGGAAAATATCAGGTCCTCACTTGCTAACAAACCTTGGGACTCAGTGTGCTTCTCCCTTTAAACACCAAATCTGCTGCTTTGTAGCTGGGAGGCTTTTCACAGCTTCCCTTCAGTCTTACTGAAGATGTGACTTTAGACTCTGAACGTTGGCACTACTGGGAAGAACTCAAGATTTCTTTAGGAGGGCCGAGAACTGAATTGAGTAGGGCCCACCAGAGGAAATGTCACTTAAGTGAGGGACATTTGCTCTTTTCAGAGGCCTAGCCCTTGATCAGTCAAGAAAATGGGAGCTTGTTGGAGAAGAAAAAGGTTTCCTTGCAGACAAAGGGATGTCTTTGTGAATGGGGTACCAACACACACTTGATACTATGAGCCCAAGCCTTCTGGGGTTTTGATTCATGAATGGAAAAGTGTATAGACATCTGTCCCCTTCAAATTTCCCTACCTTGGCTCTGATACTGTAGGTCCATTGCTGTTTATGTACAATTATTTTAAAGTGAATTAAAAGAGATTTTAACTTTCTTCAGTTTGTAGGGTTACATAGGCAGCTGAACCATCCAAGCAGTGAGAAGGAGAGGATCCATCACGGTGGCTGGGATGGCCGGATGAGAGCAGGAAAAATTAGTCTTCCCAGGATAAGGTGTTCCTCTCTGTGAACCAGTGAAAATGTCTTTTAGCTGCAGTGGAGAAAAAAAGAAAGACATTTCTCACACACTGAATAAGTAATAAATTGAAAAGGCCTGATTTTTTTGCAGCAAACTGAAGTAATCTCTGTTTAACTTTATCAGCTGCAGGGCTGGGTCCTGGTATGAGGGTTATCTGGTAGCCCCAAAGTTTCTCATAGTAATTCAGTGTTGATTACAGAAATAACAGAGGGGAGAGGAACTCCTCAGCTGAGACAAAAAGCAACGCTCAAGTTTAAACCCTGATATTTCTCACATAAAATTTTGATGGACTGTGCACAACTTCCCCATTACATTTTCTCACTGTTGACTTATTTCTGAAGGAACCACTGCACACTGTGTGTATTCACGCTGCTTTTCCTGTTGAAAATACCAACCTCATTGATACCTTGGGTGGAAAGTTGAGTCCATTAAACTTTGAAAGACCCTTCCCCCTTGGGTGAGAGAGACTCAAGCAAGGCCAGAAATCAATATAATAGAGTTGAAGAAATGAAAAATGGAGGATTCAAATGCCTGATATGATGGTTTTTCTACTCAAGTGTATCTTTTCTTCAGATGACCCCAATCCTCATACCTTCATATCTTCTTGAAAATGTTACTCAGAGGCAGGAAAAGCAGGTCAGTTTTTCCTACCCCCTTTGTATTGTACTCATAATTGATTTTTTTGCCATTTGTGTCTGCTTGCAAAATAGTCCATGAAACTAATTTCTAATGCTTGACTTTATTTCATCCAAAATTGAACTGTAAATCTATTCTATCAAAAATAACTGTACTACAACAGACTACTTGTGCATGTGACTGCAACATTCCAAATTTTCATTGAGCTGGTTAGTTATAGCAATCATTTATTATTATTGTACATAGTTAAAACATAGAAATCTAAGTTGTAGGTTAAGGAATAAAGCTGAAAATACCCACGCTTTCTATAGTAGTGAAATTCTACTAGGACTGTTTCTTAGTAAGAGGGAGGAGAGGGAAACAAAATCAAGAAAATGTCAGTTATCTCTAAAATATGCAAAGATGTATCACTCTTTAAAATCACATTCCAGCAAAACATGAGTTTTAGGAAAGATGACATCTTCTAGATGTATTAGTGTGTCTCTGCTCCTCTGTATTGCTCTTTCACCTTTCTGAAAGAGAGATGCTTTCTGCATTTCTGATTGTATTTTAGCATAACAGACACGAATAATATGATCTGACAAGTTGTCCCTGAGCTGACTTCCATACACACTAAATGATCTTTGCAGTAGATGACATTTGACAACATAGATAACCTTAGCACAATAAAGAGATCTAGCCAGATTCTCCAAAAATATAAATTAGTATAGCTTCACTGAAGAAAAAAGAACTAATTCAATTTATACCAGCAAAGAAGCTGTGTGATACAGTCAAGTCAGTTAAATTACAATTTTCTTGAATTATTTGCCATAGCTTAAGAAAATTAATTTATTTGTGTTCATTGTGAATACCTTTTCAGTAATGACTGTGCCTCAAATAAAATATTTATAAAAGGCCTAGGAAACTCTCGTCATACTCTGGTTGGATAGAGCAGAGAGTGTTTAGACACTGTGAGCCAGGCAGTATTACTCCAACACAATCTGTGTTTGCCTCCTGATGTGACTAATATAACTAGCAAAGTTTAAGTGCAGTGATGGGAGAAGCTTTTGTTTTAGCAGCCAGACTGTGACAGGGGTCAGTAGGCATCCTGTCACTTCCACATGCTGTTTAGAAGGGCTTAGCAGAATACTCAGCATGTGATGTGTTAAAGCATTGCCCTAAAATTCAATGAGAGATGCCTTAGTCATGTTTCTTTTCTAAAGCCTTACACTCTGAAGGATAGATGGTACAACAGAAAAGCACAATTTGTTTGATATGCAGATGGTAAAGCACAGGTAGCAAGGAGTGGCTTGCAATCAGGGTTATACACACTCAAGAGATGTGTAGTGTCAGGGATTGTGGCTAGCAACAAATTATTATGCATCAATAGATGTAGTCCACTTGATTAGTTTGTATTGGGTGAAACTGTGCATTACTTATCCAACACTGTGAAGGTCTGGAGAGTCCTGGCACAGAGTCAGTGGCACATACTTAGTCAAATAGCCTTGTCATATACTTATTGGCTTTCAAAAGGTTAAAAAGTGTGCCCACTGTGTAAGACAGACAAGTGTTCAAGTGTTTTGATCACCAGGAAGACTGTTTTATTTCATGTCATACAAATCCAAAAAAGATCAATCCAGAGCTGAAGGAATTCACAGGGCACCTAAGTTACTATAGTGTCTACACCCAAAATCACATAATAGAATGCTATAAGCACCATAATGTTACTGACGTCTTTAGTGGAAAAGGGACAGACTCTGGAAGAAAACTGGGGTGCAACTTGACATTAAACCCATGGTGGAGCAACTCAGCTGCTCTACCTCTGCATTGAAGAGTCCCTTCTTCCTTTTACCACCTTTTGTTTTAGCCCTGGATTGCAGACTAACTCTGCAGCTACAAAGGGACTCTGGGATATGAACAGTGTTATGGAGTTTACATGAAAATCAGTCTTCTTTAACAGAGAAGAGGAAGAATGTTCAAAAAAAAATCTCTAAAGCATCTGATAAAAACAACTGCTATAAAACTTTAAGGCAGGATCTAAGCTCTGGGCACATAATGTTTAGACAGATAAGAAGTCTGTGAAAAGACAAGTTCAGCCAGGGGATTCCCTTTAACTTGGTATTGATAGTATTATTGTCAGGAAAATAAGAAATAACGAAAAGAAAAGTCAAAAGCACAGAGCTAAGAAGCACATCCCCCCAAAGCTAGAAGGCTACTTCCTTTCAAACTTCCCTAAACAGTCTCTGAGATCAGAAAATGATTTAAGTTCTAAAAAACTATTAGCTAGATAGAGAAATCCAAACCACCTCTTGCAGCAAATGAGCAGGATGGAGTCAGATGTGGAACATTAGCTGGGGTCAGAAGGCAGTTAGACAAAATCATTAGGTTTAACCCACAGAAGTCAAATCTCATGGTCAATTGAGTCCACTGGCTTTGCTTCTGCAAAGCATTTTCAACTGATTAGATCAGTCCAAGAAATGCCTGGCAGTATTATCTTGGTCTTCAAGTTACAGAAACCCTGAGAGTAAAGGGATGAAATTTTAACTGTGCTTACTGAAACAGGAACTGTGAAGAAAGGTAAATAATATTACCAAGAATAAAGAGTTTTAAAGCCAGATGGTTATGCAAGAGAAAAAAGAGAGAGAGAAAAGCTGCTATTGTAACTGGAGCTGCACAGACTGGCTTCATTCCAGGTGGGAAGAACATATGAAAATTTTGAAATTTCCCAGGAAGAAGAGCTCTACCTAGTGACCAAGAATCACAGAATCATAGAATCATTTAGGTTGGAAAAGACCTTCAAGATCATGGAGTCCAACTGCAAACCTAACATTGCCAAGTCCACCACTAAACCATGTTCCTAAGTGCCACATCTACATGTCTTTTAAATACCTCCAAGGATGGTGACTCAACACTTCCCTGGGCAGCCTGTTTCAATGCTTGATAACCCTTTTGGTGAAGAAGTTTTTCCTAACACCCCATCTAAACCTCTCCTGCTGCAACTTGAGGCATTCCCTCTTGTCCTATCACTTGTTACTTGGGAAAAGAGACTGACACCCACCTCACTACAACCTCTTTTCAGGTAGTTGTAGAGAGTGATAAGGTCTCCCCTCAGAAGAAAAAGAACAAGGGTGGATTGTTTGGGGTCTTCGCAAATGTTTTATTCCAACAAAACACAAATCTTTTATTTCTGTTTCTATTTGAAATATTAAATATTTCCCTATAGGAAAAAAACAGTAAAGTGGGCAAGTGGTGACTTCCAAATGAATAAAAAAAGATTCACAAATTTTAAAAAGACCCATCGTCGCATTCTTAGAACCTTACTCTTTCTTCTTTAAAAAGGAAATTAAACTGATTCAAACTACCTCAATTTCAGTAGAATAAAAAATATTCACATGGACTGACTGTGGTTCCATCACATTTCCTATGACTAGCTTTATTAGTAATACACATTAGATCCAGAAGTTGTCATATACATTGACAGCTTTCAGAAGTGTTATCTTTAAAGGAGATAAAGAATATTTAGCTATTTTTGGAAGGCACTGGATACAGCTGTATTTCTGTAACTAAGTTTATATCCTTTGCATCACATGTCACTGATACATATGCTAAACAGGAGTCTAGTTATATGCCTAACGAGACATATGCAAAAATACTGCAAAATATTAATAAAGCCTTTGAATTTTGCATTGTGAGTGGAGTATTCCAGCAGCCTTGATATAAGTCCAGCATACTGCAGGGACTTAATCCCAGGCAGAACTACTCTGAATCACAACCTAAAATATAGTCAACACAGGATGAGAATGCAATATGCAATCTCAGTGAAAGATGAAATACAAAGGATAAGACTGCCTAATTGCACCAAAGATTCTGTAATTCAGCAGCATGGCGTAATTTTGTCAGTGGCACACATATTTGAGAGGGAGATTCATTCACTGAAAGAGCCACTAGTTCAAAGTGAAAAGGATTTTCTACCTTTTAAAGTGCTCTTTGCTATTCTTCAGGCTCAGGTCAAGTCTCTACTTTATCACTAGCTCTTACAAGTCATTAAAGACAGCCTTATAAAACAATTTAGTTCCCATTCATTTCAGTGAAATTCAGAGAAAACAGGCATTACATTCAGGGAGTCCATTTCATGTCTGGAAAACTACCTACTTCTACATAGATGTTAGGAGGCCAAATGAGTTTCATTGCATGCTCACATACTGTAGGCAATAGGAGTCAAATATAGACCATGAACTATAACTATAATAAAAAAATATATTTTGAGAAGATCAGCAGAAAGAAATTCCTAGGAAAATGCACAGTGTATCGTGTTACATCCTGAGAGAACAGCCTAAAGTGAGGGCAGAAATAAGATGCATTTACATTCCCTTTAGGCCCACTCCATTTCAACATACATTGAGCAGCAAAAAGGCCCTGAGGTATAAATTAGAGCAAAAACTGTTTTTAGCTTGCAACACCTCATGTTGAAGACTTCTGTGAAACTCAAGATACCCGAACAACCATTTCAGAAATGTTTAAATTCATATTTTGCCAGGGAATATGCACCCAAATTCCAAACAATCTCTTGCAGGTGCAAACTTTGCCCCACCGAGCCATCACTAGTTATGCACTTCTCCCCCTCTGCCCAGCCTTCGCTGGTTTTTGGAGGAGGTCTTTCCTTTTATCAAGAGTAACTTCTGCTTTGGGACTCTCCTTTACTTCATAGCCTTTCACAGGAGGCAGGGTGCTTGCCTGTAGCCTATTTTTAGCTCCGACAGGGGAAGCTGTCCTTCTTCCCTCCTTTGTGCTGCTCCCCTTAGGAAGGCTATCTAGGTGAAGACACCTTTCACCGCTCAGCAAGGGACAGGATCGCTTTTGTTAATTGTTCTCCTAATGACTGTATCACCTAGGACAGAGTTAAATGTCTCTCTCCCAACAATAGTTTTCAAAAGGAGATTTGAACTGAATGCAAGCCTGCTTTAGCTTCATTGACAGCGAAGAATCGACTGGTTTTGTATCAATAGCCCATATTATGGAAGACCTGGATCACAAACATCAGATAACACTGGAATTAAGTAGCAGAATTGCCACACCTTATCTCTGTTTGGTTTGCCTCTGATCAGTCACACAAAGATTGTTAGAAAATCGCAGGCTTGCTTAAGCAGAAGTCAGGAAGCCGAGTTAAAATTTCTGCATATTTCCAACATCAAAGCAGTTGTGCGCCTTGTTTATCTGAACACAGCCTGCCAGATGTGGGGTGCTATGACACCTAGAAATATTGTCCTGTGGAAAACTCCATACAGCCACCCCCTCAGACTTGCCTTTCATACTTTATTGAGGTTTTTTTACATAGTCACTTCCTAAGCATCTCTTAACTGCACTGGCTACCACATGAGGATATAACTCTTATTGGCTACCTAGAAGACTTTTGTTATGCTTACCTCAGCACTTAGGCTGCTTGGTCTTGTGGTTACTACAACCTGACTTCACAGTTCTCTGTACACAATGACCGAAAACAACCTACACTTTCTAACTGAGCAAAAATATTGTGTCTTTGTTTTCCTTTTCTAAACCAACAGATACTCACTATAGGCTGTCAAGCTAATAGGATAGCTTCTATATATCATCTGACCCACAATGTAATTTGTTTATGTCATACAAACAACACAGATCTAAATTTTGCCTGCTTGTGTTTTACTAAGCAAAAACAGCTTGGGAAGATCAACAAGACCTCAGCTTTTACCCCACGGTGTAATCCACACTTTGATGAGTGATTTGAAAGATATGTGTAAGAGGAAATGTCTGTGCATCTTCCCTGGGATGATTCAGATAATTTGGGGCAATCCATCATATTACCAAGGTCAATAGCAGCCCTGTCAACAGCAGCCCCTTCAAGAATTGTTTCACATCAGGGTGGACCATGTTTTTCTTTTTCCCCTGCTGCAATATCTCAGGAACTCTCAGTCCATGTCTTAAGACAGAGAAAAGAAAGGAAATTTTCCCCCTTTGAAACCTGCTGAAAGGTTGACACTCTGACCATGTGGCCTGGCCAGACTGAGAACATGGAGCTAAACATGACTTAGCTCACACTTGCAACAGCAAGGAGATTTCCTTTTTGGGTTGTAGTGTTTTTTAAGATAGGATAGTGTCGAGACAGTAGGTCTTGAGGTGCTAGAGTAATACCACAAGCAGAGGAGAGAGAAGGAGCAGCTCTGGAATGACAGCAGATGATGCATTTCAGGAACAGCAGTAATTCAGTGGGAGCCACGTACATATCATTCCAGAAGTGAGATTACAGTACTGTGCTCCCCTGAAGTTCAAAACTGGAGCACAAAGGGTGCATTGCAGCTTTAATTATGCTATTAAGGTTTCTTTTCAGGGGAATTACCATCCATTCTCAGCTACTCACAGAAATGGTAAAATCAAGGAATATTTAGGGAGTGGAATAGTTTTAATTCTGGGTGGCAGAGCTCTCACAGGCTCTAATTTTATTCTGAATATTAGAAACTGTTCCCAGGATACACTTGCTCAATACCTGAGAAGCATAATATTAATCGCTTCTCCCCAGTTCTAGTTTTCAGGGTACTCTTGAGTAAAGCAAGCAACCAGAAACAGTATTTTATAGTGGCAAAAAATTAAACATACCTGATTTAGTTTCTGGTTGCTCTCCAAATCACCATCATTAGCAGAAGCTATTACTATCTGTGCTGATTCTCTCAGCTTTATTCTTCCTAAAGCCTGAGGCTTTATCAATATATTGTGTAAAACAACCTGTAGAGAATCCAGACACCTCAATCTCATGCACGTGCACATTCACACACATGCACAAAGCAGGCCTGAGCAGCCCCAAAAGTCACTGACAAAAGAAAAGATTAGCAAAGATAATGTAATCAGTCTCTGACATTCTGAAGTAATTCGCAAAAATCAAGGGGAAAATCAAGCATGCTGCTTAATGAGTAGGCTCCACCATATCTTGTGGACTTTAGAATCTCCGAGTGCTTTTAGATATGAAATTTATGTCTGCTTTAGTCCTTCCTTTCTCCATCCATCTTGACAGCTCTGGGTGGATGAAAATCTCTTTAGTTTAGAAGGAGGGGACAGGCCAGGGAGGGCTCATGGCTGGCTTATTGGGCTCTGCTCATTGAAAGCCCCTCTTCACCAGACATTTTCTTTGTGCCCTCTGAAAGTAGAATAGAGATGAGGAACATCCTCTGCTGCTTCCTCTGTTCTTCTAGCTCCTCTGAGGCCATTTAGCTGAGCGCTTCTCCCTGGCTGGCTTCTAGGAGACTCCCCCCACTGTGATTCAGGATATGTCAACAGCTCCTTTCAGCACAGCTCTGGTGTGTTGTCCCTCCCGCATCTTTTCGAGTTAAATCAGTGCTAATCCGTGAACAACGAACCAAGGAACAGTGGAAATATCTGGACTAGAGTTGTTAATCTGAACAACCTGTCCTGCACCCGCTTTCCTACTTCTCAGCTATTTCCAGTTCTGACATTGTTCTTCTCTAGCTGGTTAACTCTGCCTGATCCCCATGCTCAAATGTTTCAGCTGTTCGTTCACAGCTGTGAACCTCAGAGCATCCTGGCAGACACAAGGAAGCTGCCAGGGAGCTGAGTGCACTAATGTTTTAACACACTATCTTCCCTTCACTGAGCAGCAGACCTTGACCTTGTCTCTATTTGCAGCATCTTTGAGATAGGACCTGTTCCCAAGTCCATGGAAACCAACAAATGGGCCTCGGATCAGGTGCTCAGGCTCAGGTTCTTAAGGAGGTGAACTTCACTGTTTCCTGTTGGTTTTCATTTGTAACTGGGTACCTGTGCACCTGTAAGGATCTGAGTTTCTATAGCATAATGAATCCTCACAGAAAACAAACCTCATCATCCAAATAAGTCAGCACTAATTTTCCCATCAACTGTCTGTATCAACTTACAGAGTTGGAAATGAAATATTCTGGGCTTTTTTCTGTCTAAAAAGGGACCATTTTCATCAACCTATTTTTCATTTTTTCATAGGAATTCTGCTTTTGTTTAGTATGCAAATGAATATATATGCTTGTATAAACACGTGTGCACGTCTACATGTATATGCAAATACCCAAGTCCTTAGTATCGGTGCACACATCTTTTTCTGAACAGCAGTCATGCTAAACAAAATCCCTCCAGGGCTTTTCTTGCCACTCCGTTTACAAGTTTGACAGTTTCCCAGGGAATTAGTCTTAGTGCATTATTGGATATGTGTTCTAAATAATTAAATTTGACAATTATGTGGGAGAAATCTCGGACAAAAAGAACTGAAATCTCTGAATGCAAAAAAAAGTGGGAAGGTTCTTTTTCTTTCTCTCTAAGCTACTCTGTCCCTCCCTTTGTCTGTATCTCCTATCCCATTAAACGCCATTGCTCATCATGTTGATATGCAGAATCTCATCTCAGCAGGTACATTTCATTTATTGAAACATTATTTGAGAACAACTTTATTAAAGATTCAAGATGCCAATACAAGATGACACAGTGCATAGCAGCTTGTAACTTGGAAAGCTTTACAGAATTAAACAACATTCAACAGCAGGCAGGATACGGTGTGAATTACAGAAAAGAGCGGTGTTAAGCTGATCCGTGGTGAATAAATTAAAAACGTTCAGTCACATGGTCAGTAATGAAGATAGGCAGGAGCAGGGATACATAGACAAAAGACAAGAAACTGTGTTTGGGAAGAATGGGGGAGGGACAGAGAAAGAGGCAAGAAAATTTATTTGAGCTTACAGGATGTGCAGAGAAGGCTATGGAATTCGGGAAAGTGATACTTGGAAAGGCAAGGGAGTTCTGCTGCCGTACAGTTTTCTGGATGACTGAAGGTTATTGTAAAAGGCAAAACATACCCCATTTAGATTTGGGTATTGGCATCTACCAGCAACGATTCCCAGCTCTGCCTTTGGAAGCCAGAGTTCACAGCACTCTGATGTGTTTCTCCAGCAAAGGACCTGGCCCCCACAAATTGCAAGACCTTTGCTCAACTAAAGCTTTTAAGTAACTTCATTGCATAATGCAACAAAATGTGAACACCAACAACTGAGTATCAGGAAAGAAAACATATGACGAATAGCTGCGGAGAAACTTAATGAATAATGTTATTTGTAAAGAATATAATTTAGCAGGAGCCAGAACTGAGTACTGGGTAAACAGATTTGCAAATAACACATTTGAAATACAGTGAGAACAAATTTATCCAAAGCAATAGTAAGCCAAGCTAAAACTTTATGCCAATATCAGTTGTTTTTTTTTTTTTTTAATGCCCTTTTTGTAAAAAATAGGGAGGTCCACAAGAACTATTTAATTGCCAATTAGGGTTTTCTGAAGTTTTTGTTTACTGTAGAAAAACAGTCTTCAAAGGATGCTCAACAAAACAAACCTGACTAATACCACTTTCTGACCTTTTGAAAATAATCCTTGTAAAGTATTTTTTAAAAGACTGTTAACAGAAAATAGAAAACTTTGAAAAATACTGAACAAAAATAAAAGTATTTCCATATTCTTCCAGAAACAGGGAAACATCCACATTCCGTTCATGTTATTGGCATTTGTGCTTTCCTTTTCTACTAGTGAAGACCCCTCTGAGTCTCTTGAAGTTTCTAGGACAGATGTTCACACTTCCCTAAAATCAGAGAAAAAAGTGTAGAAAATAAAGTTCTGGCATGCTCAAACATCACCTCCCTCCACCCCAGCAAGCCACTCCATAAATCCAAGGATTCCCCAGTGCCATATGATCTTCCAGTGTATGCCCTTCTAGCGTTTCTATCAACTATTCCACCATAAATTACAGCATTTACCTTTTGATTTTATTTGTTTTCCAGCCGTTTCTCTGACAGACACACCATCTTTTGCAGATAGGGAAAGAACACCCAATAGGGCAGAAAAAGCATAGTTTAAAGAAGAGGGAAGGAAGTGAGTGTGGCCCAATGTATGAAGCACGACTTTGTAAGCTAAAACATCTGGATACTTTTCCTGGTTCTGTTTATGAACTTCGTCTTCTTGTTTTCATTTGCTCTTGTGCTCAGCAAGATCTTAGGCCAGACACTTTCCCTCAAGTCTTGCTTGTAGCATGCATAGTATAGCAGTGTCTGACATCCTTTAGATGAATCCAATAGGAAAAAATATTAATAATAAGGTTGATACTTATCCACTTCATGTGTATAGGATGTGATGGCTGCTGTATTCACCACAAAATATTTCTGCATAAAGTATTTAAGATTATTTTCTTAGGAATAAATGTCCTAATGTAGGAGTACTTTTTCCATGACAGGTCTGTATCCCATTTGCTAATTCACTAACAAGTTGCCATTCAACTTCATGATGCAAATGCCCACCGTTAAGAACTGAATGGAGAACGTGAAGAAGCCACATGGCAGAGGTTGCTAACCAGTGACCGGGGACCACAGCCATGCCGAGCACAGGTCTCCCTGGGAGGTAAAGAATTCTGGTCGGCCTTTTACTGCACCTTCTGCTCACAGTAAAGCATAAGTGAGCCACCACAGACTCATATCTGAGCAAGAAATATAAATGGCCAAGATGGTTCATTGACCTGTTTTCAAGGAAGTTCTTTTTGAGGACACCTGGATGAACTCAGGTAATCTACAAGTTTGGGCCCAAGTTCATAATGAAATACCTGACTTGACAGAAGTTTCAAATACACTTATGAGTATGCAAAAACTTTGTACCTTTTCTGTACTCATTTTACTTCATTGTTAGATGCAAAGGTAACAAAATGACATGAGATAACGTGTTCTCCATGTATAAATGCTCATTAACAGAGATGAGAAAGCAAGAGAAGGCTCAGGAGAGAACTTTGTAATGATTTCCAATCTTTTTTGGAGACCTAAAGCAGACTTTTCCAGAGGTGAGCTGTACTCAGACAAATCCATCTTTGTGTCTGGAAAGTCCCCAGTCATGAAACCTCAGAACTCAATGGTATTTAGGAACCTAATTCTCATCTCAAAGTTCAATTCCTGTTGGAATCAGTGCAACGTGCCAAAATCTCTTAAAGAGCTGGATCTTTTCTAGAAAAAAAGGTGAATGGAGCTCTGATGTCTTTCACACAGTGCCATAGAGACAACTGGTAGATTCTTAGCTGCAAGTTCTTTGCTCATGTCCTCCGCAACATGCAGTAGATGGTTTGGGGTGTATTTACAGAAAGAACTCCTAGGAGAAGTGACCTGGGCACAAATAGAAGAGATTTCTACATTGCACTCCTGCAGCTCTGGGATCATGAAGATCCCGAAATAGCAATTCCTGGTCATTGACTGATAGTCTTCTGTTTGCCTGCAGCTAGCTGAGTGGGATGACTGTTCTGGAATATGAAATGACCTGGAGAAATGTCTACTTTGATAGCTGGATTGGGTGCAAGGGAGAGCTGAAATTATCTTTAGCAAGAAAGCAGCCAGCAGTCAGCATGTAGCTGTATTCCTGTCCCCAGACCACAGCAAACTCCCAAATCGAACACACACCAAAAAAGCCTAGTGTCATTTCAGTTCCTTTCTAGACTCAGACCCATCCCTGCCTTCCCAGCACAAATGGGTTCTTTTCTGCGAGAAAGGGAAAAGTTAATTACACAATTACTCCTGCTCTCTTCTGGTTTAGACTAGTGCAGTCTAGACTTGCAATTTAGAAAGCTGTTTATAGGCAGCTGCTTGGCAAAGAACAGACATCTTTCTTGTAGTCCAATACATTTAAATATTTAAAGGCCAGCTGCACAGAGCAATGTCCCAGAACATTGTCACTGGGACATGGTGACTCATGCACAGCCGGAGGAACATAAATTGGACTTTCAGCCACAAGATGGGGCTCTGCCTGCCCTGTTTCCCTGTATACCCTATTTTATTCTTTACTTCCTCTCCTGCATGAAAAATCATTGTTTCCTTGGTTATAATGTGTCTTTTTTTTTCTTCTTGTTTTGCTGTACTGAAGCACATTTATTTTCCATGGCAAGAAAACAACTTTTCTGTCTTGCCCCCAAACAGACACACAAAACTGACAAAGCCTCTAGGATTCCCTTGGCTGAGATAGATGAGCTGTACTTACAGAATTAAAGCAAAACCTTTATTGCGGAGGGAAACGATGCTATAACCAAGCCATCTGTTTCATAGCCTCCTGAAAAGGAGAGCATTCGTGCAGGTTTCCTGCTGCTTACTATTTGAGTGTTTTGCTCCTAACAAGCAGAGGACCAGTGACCAGATTCTGAGATTTGGTGCTCACTGGAGAAACAAGAACAGGCTGAAGTTCACAGAACTGTGCTGGATTTTTATCCAGGAATGAATAGCAACCACATTGTATAGGAAAGAAATTATTAGTACTGTGGTTGTGCCCAGGGGCTTTCATCGGATCTTCACAATGACTGGTAGTTAACACACACATATAAAGGCAATTTGTTTATGCAGGGTCAGCTGGCTGAAAATTGGGCACTGTTCCTTTCGTATGGGAGGGGATAGCTTTGAATAGGATTGCTGGTTTCTATCCATCAGGTACCAAATGCCTTAATTGAATTCCATCACTTGTACTTATTCGTGTGTGAAGATGGTCATACCAGAGCTGCCCATCAGCCTCTATCCATATACTGTTGCAAACCAAGTCACTAGAATTACTTTAGGAGGTGATCACCCAGACTCAGCACACAGGGTGGGGACTTTCCCTCTCCCTGTAGTGTGGGATGTTGCTAGGTGGTGGGATCTCTGGAGGAGTACATCTGAGGATGAGCACATGTAGCTCTGGCACTGCAGGGTGATCACCTCTCAGGGCAGGGAATCACCATACACAAACCTTCCTGATCAAGTGTCCAGAAATATATGCTGAACATCTGAACTTCTCCAGAAAGCAGACTTGGTTCCTGCTAAGAGAGTCACTTTTTTTTCTTCTTTTTTTTTTTTCTTTTTTTTGCATCATCCCTGTCTTGTTGCTGTTTGTAATCTCAGGACTCCCCTTCCTGCACTAAATCTTGTTGCATCTTCCACACTTCCTTGTCCACCCCACCCACAAATGTCCTCGTAACTGCTTCCAAGCAGTAACAGAAAAAAATGGCAATCATCAACATGGCCCTTGGAGGATATCCAGCCAATCCAGTCCTCTGAAAGTCTGGCAGCTGTGTCTGCCATGCCTTCCTATACTTATCAAACACTGCAATGTGGATAAGGTGGTTCTTTTCTTGATTTTGCTGCTTCACTCCTGTGTGTCCTTTACATATCCCTTTGTTCATCCTAATTGTAAAACAGAATTGATCATATTCATGAAGGTGGTTTAACTGTTACAAGCCTTTGGAATCACAGACCCCTGACAACCCTCTACACTTCCATAGTCTGTTATGAACAGTTACTGCTAAATTTTAGGTATGGGAAGGTGACAGTCTTTCATTGAGCAGTTGTGAGCCATTTAGAATGGTTTTTCAGACCACCAGCAGCCTGTGAGTTATTGGTCATGCATGTTACCATTAACGTAAAAAATAGAGTCCTCTGAATGAGCCTAAATCTCATTTCTTGCTTCCTCATAATTTTTATTTCTGCTTCTTCTGCTATTACATACTTGTACTTGTTCTCAGTAAGTCCAGGATGATGCTCATCTTTTAAAAACACTGAAACACCAAAAGAAAAGGTATTCACATCTTCCTAGATTTTAATAAAACAACCTTCAGCACATTTAAAATTTGGAACCAAAACAATTTTTTTGGATCAAGTCCAGTCCTCTGTGACCTGAGGTTGCCTCCTCATACAAGCTCATTATAAACTTGTCAAGGTTATTTTAAATGAGTTAGATCTTTCTCCCCACTAGTCCAGTTGGAAGATTGTCCAGAAACTTCCTGTGCTTTGCTGATACAGGAATCTTCTCATTTTCAAGTTAAAACTTCTTCAGAGCCATGAGAAGAGGGATTTCATGTGCTATTCTGCAGAATAGGGCAAAGGAGAATGTCGGAGGCTTTTCTTCATTTGGATACAATTTGTTTTTACAAAAGGGCTACGAAGTAGTGTAAAGCAATTAGTTAAGTAATGGGCCCAGGGGGTGAATGTGCGTTTTTAGTGCTGTGACCAAATGCTGGTCAGAAATGATGAAAAATCCTGTCTGTACAGACTGGACAAAACCCATCAGCAATTCCCACCAACTTTTTTTAAAATTAGTCGTCAATTCTCAAGTCTTTATGAGACTCAGCATAATACAAGAATAAATGGAAAACACTTTCACTCTTACCTTAAAACACAGCTTTTACAAATCATCTTTCTACAGTCACTGGGGTTTTTAGGGCAGACTGTAAAAGAAGCCTGTGATGCCACGGAGAGCTGGGTACCAGGCTTCCTTCTCCTGTGCTCCCTGAGTGCACTGAATTTTTAAAGTGTATTTTAAAGACTGCTGTCACTTTCTTGTCCATCTTAGATGGAAGCTGTTAACTTTTTCTCACTGAAGTTTTATTTGTGGGAAACTTGTGGCAACTATCTCATGGCTGTGCTTCGTATGCTTTCTTCACAAAGACTGAATACCAAGGTATCTGGGAAGTGGTACCCTGCTTAGAGGAATAAGGAAAATTTAATTCAGGTAGCTCAGGAAAGTGAACAGCATCAGTACAGCAAGGCTGGGCTGAAATTTAGGAAGGGATGAGCAGAACTACTCAGAAGAAAAGACATAGTCCCTGTCTGCACTTCACATGAAGAGCCACCTCTCATTCCCCTTATAGATTAAAAATCCCAGCTATGGATCTGCTACTTATTGACAATAACAAGGGAAGGCAGCAAAAGACCAGTGAAGCCCATGCTGGAGCTGCCAGGAAAGCTGCTGAGCTTGCCCTCTGCCAGCTGTGTCCACTTGCACATGTTCAGACAGCTTCACACATCCAGTGGTCTTGCTCACTTTGGTCAGGAAATATCAATGATTCAGCCTGCACTGAAACATCCTTGCAGGATCCCAAATGCTTTCAGAGAAGAAAACATTTTCATGTCTCTTTTCCTCCAGCCTGCACTTTTCCTCTTCTCAGAATTTATTCCCTTAGTACTTCCTTTTCTGCACAGACATTTCCAGACTAGTTGTCATTAATTATTGGTTTTAGGAACTGTGGCTTAATGAAGATAAATGATCCTTCAGTCTCTGAAATATAAAGCCATTTGCACAGTGGCAAATGGTGGGTCAGGCTGGTGGGTCTGCATCTAGTTCAGAGCATCCAGCCAGATGTTTCTACCACAAGTACTGTCACCAGAATTGTCACTAATCATCAACCTCGTTAGCAGCTTCTCTAAACCCAGGCCAAGGACTGATGGGCCATAGAAGGTAAATTTCCCTTAGAGATTATTTTTGCCAACATGTTTTAAAAATGCATTTAGCAAGGGGAGGTGTAAGAAACAGCTGCCTGTACTGTTCAGTGGGTAAAAAGATGGCATTTCTTCAGAGCAGTCAGTGTGGCACTTCTCACTAGCTGCAGTCAGTGCTGGAGGACGTATCAGTGGTTGCGCTTTCAGAAAGTTGCTTATACATTTAAGTATGGTAGAAAGGAGGTTGGGGAAAAGGACTTCTTTTTTCCAGGTGACAGTGATGGCCCATCCACCATGAGGGCACACTCTTTCTGAATAAGTAGGTGCTGCCTTTGGAACAAAGTTCTCTTGACATATAAAGATTGAAAGGAAAACAAAACAAAACCAAACAAACCAAAACCCCTCAGGAAGTTCACAGAGGAACAATGTCAGGATTTTTTTTTTAAATGAACATTTTTCAGGTAGTTGGAAAGGCTATGACAAAATGTAGCACAAACATTTTATTTCCCTCTCTTACCCTCTTATCTAAGTCTCATAAACAGTGTAACCAGTTTTGCTGAAATTTGAGCGACTAAACGAAACCAATATCCTCAGCCAGAGGAAGAGTCCAACACGACAATTTCGTCACAAAGAGTTAGCGAAACAATTGCAAGCAAGCTTATAAAGGTGAAATTTCAAGGAATCTTATCTCCAGCCAGTCCTGCCAACTTAGTTTGTATGTCCTCTCCTTCTCACGTATTCTCACTGTTGTGCTTTGTTCTACTGATCTCTTTTTTCTCTATTATTCTCTTTTTGAATAATACTGAAATGAGATCTTTTCTTCTTTCTCTTCCTATCTCTTCTAAATAGAAGCAAGCCTTATAATCAATGAAGTGCAAATCTAGTTTTCCACCCAATGAAGTCTGAGTGAATTTGAAACTCAAAATATAACCATTTGTTGCATTCTGGCTAAATGATCTGATAAGAAAGGAACTTTGTGCCTTCCCTTGGATAGCTGGTCTTTTGTGTGAAAGGTGTAAATACGAACCTGTAAACCTGAATGTGGTATATAGAGTGTTGTATGATTCTGTATGACTTCCTGCACTTTCTCGTGCGCCAAAACATTAGTAAAATGGAGGCTTAGAGATGTGCATTGCTGTTCAAGGTAATTAAGAAAAGTACACAAGTGATCATCATTAGTGGTTCATAATATAGCCATGAAAACATGATTGCAGCTTAGCCCTAACTCTTAGCTGATAGAGCTGGCCACTACAGCAGGACTGTGGAGAAACGTTGTATGACAAGAGGTTTGTAATGATTTACAGGGTTTTCCTTAATTGCACAATCGGTTGTTTGTTCCAGTTAATTGAGTTCCCCTTCCAGTAATTACTCTTCACAGTTCTTTATGCCACTGTATCACAAGCTTAACTTTTCATACAGCTACCTTAGCTCAGTTACCTCCCAGGACTTTTCTGCCTCATTCAAGTGAATTAGCCTCATCTCTGGAGTGGTTCACCAAGAATGATGTATTTACTTCCTATATAATTTCCCTATATATTGTGCATGCCTCTTTGAAGAGTGTGGAGGGGTGCAAAGGGGGATATAGCTGTTTTCTTCCAGGTGCAATACATGTGGAGTCTTGATCTTTACTGCTACACCCACAGCCAGAATACAGTTCAAACTATCACCCACCATATCCTTGACTTCTAAATGTCTAATTCCATCACAGAGGAAAAAACAGCCCATATTTAATGGAATCAGAAACTATTAGGAAAAGTCTGTATTTATACATGTGACTATGAAACTAAGCAAGTAATATTTCATGAGAATGTAAAAATGAATATGCAAGAGTGAAAAGGCTGTGATACCAGGATGAATGGAAGGGATGACAGCTCTGAAGGCTGTCTCACCAGCTACTGAAATTTGCAATCTTATATTTCTTCCACCACTCGTGAAATGTTAACTGCTCCTGGCTGCCTGCTGCTGTTTATTTTTAAACTGTTTTACTGTTGTTTTATGTTAACCAATGTTATATATACATAAGTAACTGTTTTAACTTACACGTTTATGAAAGTCTTTTCTGTACTATGGGAAATTGTGAACCCTTCCTTCATGTTTGTTTACACATATACCAAGAAGCACCTACTTAAACTTTCCATGATCCTTCCAGTCTTAAAAAAAAAATAATAATTTGCCTTTAGAACTTGTTTATTAAGTACTTTTCCTCCATGCCCATTTGTATTAGCTGTAACTGATTTCTGTGCACATTTTTTTTAATGTTTCCATTTTTAGGATTGCCAGATGCATACTAGTAATGATGATTTGCATGTTTCATACACATTGATATTTCTGGTACTTCTGCTTTTAACATAAGCAGATGGAGGTTAGCTGAATTTCACCAAGCTATATATGGCAAACAGGTAGGATATAAGTAAGCCAGTATGAAACAATGTGCTGAGCTGACCCTCATTTTCAGCTCCTCCGTTACCACCGCAGACTAAATATCGATAACATATGTTTTATGTCAATGCTTGCTTGTCTTTTATAGTCTTCAACAATAAACCGGCAGGTGGTGGAATCTCATTACTCTGCTGGGGTTTTATACCATATAGATGCAGCTAATTCTCAGCATCTCTTCTCCTCTGTACTTTTTTGGGGTTTTTTTTCTGTTGAAATCCAGTAAGGATTTGAAATTCTTCTCTCCACAAATTCACCCATTCAAGATATGGATCATGTGGATTAAACTGATGCGCAGAACAGCTGCCATTTTGATTTGGCATCCAACTGGAAAATTGGACAGCAATAATTGCTTATAGTTGAGCTAAAAAAATAGTTTGTGTGTATGAGAGAGAAAAACACCTTTTCTATGCCAACTTGAGAGCTTTCTTTCAAATAGCACAACTATGTCATGTTTCATTTCAATGATGTTATTCTTTTCAGCTTTGATTTAGCCTTTTAATTTTGATGTAGTTCAGATTTAACTTCTCAAAAACATATATGTTATTCTGAAGCAAAACATTGAAAACATGCAAAATAAAACTTACTCTGAAAGTTCAAAAAAAAATCTTTTTAACAAATGTCAATACTAGGGTTCAAAATCCTTGTAAAATTTTCATTTTTTTACCTACTGAACTTACTTGTCAAGTGTAACCTTACTTTGTAAATGGTTGTAAACTTCTTAAACTACCCCCCCCCCAAAAAAAAATTCACCAGAAAATGAGGAAAAAAAAAAGTAGATGCTTGTATTTTAAGAGATTTTTAAAATAAGTTCTTCTTCATAGGACATCTCTCATAGGACATTCAGTTTGGTAATCTGAGCGAACTTGGAAAAGATGGTGGATGTCCTGTACGAAACAAATGAGTCCTAGCCCTGACACTTCGAGAAAGGCAAATAGCAAATACCAAATAAGACAAAGTCATTGTCCAGAGTTCTGTGTAGTTCCTGGAGTGCTTAACTCTCAGGTTTTGGGGTTCTTTTGGGGGGACTTCTGTTGTTGCTGAAAAAGAAACTTGAATTTGAAGGAAGAAAAATAAAAATTGACTCTGCACCAGATTCTCTTCCAGTAAGTTTAATTTCCTAATTATTGGTAGGGTCATTCCCGAGAGCTGCCAAGGTGTGACTCATTTTTATTAAGCACTGTGCTATCCAACACTGTTCATCAATATCTTTCAGCCATTCATTCCTCTCAGCTAGTGTCCCTTTTAAGCAGAACTCAGAGCACTGGATTCAATTGCTTTAGCTCTAGTGAAAAGCAAGCTCACATCAAATATGCGGAAAAGTATGCAACCTTTATCACAGAGTTAGTTAGGGGACTAGGATGGAGTCCCTCGCTATAGAAGTAAGTGGTCCTGTTGAGCCTTGGAGGATAGGTTAACCTACAGATCCATACTGAGTCAACATCCAAAGACTGCTATTAGGGACACCTTTTCTGAGCCTATTACATTTCAGACAAGCCTTTAAAAAAGGAATTTTTGATTCATGTAATTAGAGAGCTCATGTCAATTTTTTTCAAGAATAAAGATTTATGCTAAATGTCTGACCAAATTCTGTTCTGCAGTTCTGGTTGTGACCCAGAATATTTTACATCCTAGTCTACTCTGCTGTAATATCTGCAGTCAAAAATAAATAAATACAGATAAGTCCTGCTGCAGAAATTGCTCCAATTCCTGTCATGGCTGACGTTTTCTTTTTCTATGCTGAGGGTTTGAGGACTGGGTAGAGGACTGTTAATCCTTTTGGTTAATTCTGGATAAAAAGGAGTTTTCTAAATATAAAATGATTTATTGTTATTCTTTCCATAAAGAGAATGGAAAGAGAGAGAGGAACTGAGCAACGGGTGGTTCAAGAATACTAAGACCGATTTGGCACTGTTCATTAAGGCTGTTACATTATAAGTGATCATGAAATGCACTATTTAGAATTCTAACGACCCCAGTAAAGGCAGCACATTTATTTTTAGAGAATTGTTAGGAACAATTGCTTGGTTCTCCTTATAAACAGCAGCAGCCGCAAGTAGAAATTAGCTGCTGTGTAAACACAGTTGGGAGGTATACGTGTCTGTGTTAGAGCAAATGAGCTGTATTGCACAGCAGATAAATATCAGCCAATAAACTACTTTTTGCTCTGCTTCAACAAATCCTACAGGAAATGCTCTGCCAGTTGGTGTGATCTGAGGGCAGCCCTTCAGGACATGCTGCAGAAGCCCTGAACACTAAATCCAGGTTGTGGCTATCCTGTGGTTGTACCTTCACAGGCCATCAAAACTGCAGTAACCACTAGAACCACTCTGCCTAGCAGCGGCACACGTTGAAACACTCTTCAGATGAAAAAGCCTAACTCTAAAGGCTTCATTTCAGTAGAGAACATCACCTGGGAGGTCTTCAAGAACACCTACTGCTGCTGACGTGATGAGGAAATTCAAGTGCTTACATTAGAAGAACTGCTGAGTACCAAAAAGTAGTGGGTAAATTACATGGCTACATTATGCAGACTAGAATTCATTTTGAATTATTATCACTTAATCATTTATAAAGTTAGCTTGGGCTCATTTCCAGTGTCTTCCCTAAATTCTCCCCATTGTTTAAATTGGGAAACAGTACGTACTTTGCTTCAGCACAGACGTGTTCTGGATCACCACACGTTTCATAACAGCCTCTTTCCAGCTTCAAGGAGGCTTTCTTTCAGGTGCTATTGCTTGTACGTGGTATTTCTAAAGGCTTCTTACCCTTAAGGAAAAGGACATCTGTCCTATGCATTTTTTTGAATCCATGCTGCCTTTGATGAATTTACAAAAACCCCAAAGTCAATTGATACGTGCCTTATTCAATAAAAAATTGTCTTCTAAGATTATTTGCAAATTTGGACTCTATGGTTCACAAAACCATTTACCATTGAGATCATTGCTTTTTCCTCAAGGTTTTCTGAATTATATTCTACCTTGAAAAAGAAACTTCTTCAACTGGGATTTAAATGCATATCTGAATATGTAAAATTAATCTCAGTTTTGCATAGCTGTGAGGCTGTGCTGTGTGGAGGCCATTTAAAAAAACTTGCATTGATCATCAGGAGAAATTCTGTAATATTAAAGCTTTTTTGTTTATTTAATCATCTCCCAAGTGAACAGGGCAGGGAAAATTGAGCCAGGGAAAAAAAAATCTCTCCTCTGAAAAAAACCAAACTCAAGATGCTATTTTAAAAATTCCACTTTAAACCTGAAAAATGTAACCCACAAATCTTCCCCCAAACTGGTCACGCTGAAATGTGTTCTGTCAGGGCCCACTGAAAAGGTTCATACTGAAAATCATAAAAAATTCATTTAGATGTTGACTTCAAAAAAAAAAGACTTGACTAAAATTAGCTTAATGTTTAAATACAAAGGCACTTCAGATTGGAACACTTTTTTCTTCCTTTTATGAGTGTCAAAGCAATTTTTTGGACAACATTGGCCCATTTTTAGCTTAAAAATTCATCCAAACTAACTCTCTTCTGCCAAAAGTATAGTTTCAATAAAGCTGCATTTTAAAATGAAAAAACCTTTTGAGAAAAAATTCTCAACCATGTCATGTCATGTCACTTCTTAGAAGTGAAGGAATTTGGACAAAGACATTTTAGTGACCAAAGTCATGGAAAGTATACTCAAGTTGGGAAAGTGATTCATGACTGCCGGAAATATCTAGTCTGAAATATGGGCTGAAGTATCATTTTACCTTATAGGAATGTTGTAAGGATAAACATATTGCGGACATGTTCAGATGGCTTTTTGATGTGGAAACAGATAAACAGATGTCCTGGTGTCAGCTGGGATAGAGTTACTTTTCTTTGTAGTAGCTGGTATAGTGTTATGTCTTGGATTCAGTATGAGAAGAATGTTGATAACACACTGATGTTTTCAGTTGTTGCTAAGTAGTGTTTAGTCTAAAGTCAAGGATTTTTCAGCTTCTCATGCCCAGCCAGCGAGAAAGCTGGAGGGGCACAAGAAGTTGGCACAGGACACAGCCAGGGCAGCTGGCCCAAACTGGCCAACGGGGTATTCCAATACCATGTGACGTCACATCTAGTATATAAACTGGGGGGAGTGGGGGGGGGGGGATAGCCACTCGGGGACTAACTGGGCATCGATCGGCGGGTGGTGAGCAATTGCACTGTGCATCATTTATATATTCCAATCCTTTTATTATTACTGTTGTCATATTATTGGTGTTATCATTGTCATTGTTGGTTTCTTCTTTTCTGTTCTATTGAACAGTTCTTGTCTCAACCCACAAGTTTTGCTTCTTTTTCCCGATTTTCTCCCCCATCCCACTGGGTGGGGGGGGGGAGTGAGGGGGCAGCTGCGCGGTGCTTGGTTGCTGGCTGGGGTTAAACCACGACAACAGATCAGCCAAATGCAAGAGTAGTGTTCTGTGGTCTAGGAACTGTTATGTTTGAGACACACCAGTTAGGCACCTGAAGAAATCCAGTTCATACATGTACGTGCAATTTATGGAAGTGACATATCCGCATTGGATCCTCACTTCTAGAGACCTTTGTTAGGACCTGATGGTTCAAAAGCAGTTGAAAACCACTGCATTAAGCTACTGAGGAAAGTTTCTAACTGGAGAGTCTCAGAGCGTGATTTTTTTTCCCTACTAATGCTTTTTGAACCTGCTTCCATTACTGACGCGTGGACTGCTCTTTTCTTTTGTAAATACAAACATTCTGTTCCACAGTGCTGCCAATTAAGGCATTCCCTGTGTGTTTTGTTTTTCCAGCAGCTGAAGATAGATTTTAATTACCTTTGTAAACTTCGCTGTCATTTCCCTGCCAGAGGGCTCTGAAGTGAACACCTCCCTCTGTTAGCCCCCAGCCCCTTAGCAGGCAGAGAACCACAGGCATCACCAGTTAGGAAGAATAAAACTGCCCCTCTCACCATAGTTTGTTTTTGGAAGGTTTGCTTGGCAGAATCCTTCTCTTCTACACCCCACTTTTTCAAGGAGATACTGTAACTGAACAAGGGTAGCTTGCAACCTCGTGGATATCTGGAAGACAAGTGCTTCCTAAGTCTCTCAAAGTGATCACAAGACTGTGTTTCAATTTTAGAGCTGTGCAGCTAGGGAGGGCTGCACTTTAACAAATTCCCTCTGCTCATCCTGCAGTGCAACACACAATTCCTGTGATTAATAAAAAGCGGCGTAAAACCGTAGCTAGTTACCTGCCCAAATCTATTAACCCTGTATGGAGTTCTACTACAGAGTCAAGGGCTCTTCATGAAACTTTCTATTCTCCTGGTAGCTCTGTCTTTTCCCTCACTAAGATTACACACATCTGCCTTTAATCAGGCCCTCTAGAGCTTCATAGGGAAATTTGATTGCTGATTAGAGGGTGATGCTTGCCCAGATTTCTCTGCTTAGTTTTCCTTAAAGGCTCACTTGGAGTGTGAATGTCTTTTTGCGCAGTCTGCTATTGCAAAGGGAATTTGAAATTATGAGTTTGGGAGTGTTCTTAGTTATGAAATGCCCAACCAGTCTGGCATGGGTCAACAAATATGTACTATTTTAGAGTCATGTGCATTGGAGATGGCTGCCACCCCACTAATGGCTCAGAGGGAAGCACTTTGCCATCTCCCAGGCCAGTAATTCTTCCTACATCTCAGGGGATATGGGTTTCACAGCGGGGCACTCTCTGTTTCTGCCAGAGGAATTGAGTAGCCAGCTTTTGGGAGGATGGTTTATGGGACGTTTTGCCACAAAGCACAAGCCTCATGTGTGAGACAGAGCTGATGGCTCTGAGTTGGGTTGCTCATAGTTTGCTGCTTGGTCTGTCTCTTCCCTGTGTGTGGTCAAGTAGAGCTTTTCCAACTCTTCTCTAAAGGAGAAGTGCTGTTTTATGTTTGGAGAAACTTGATGTTTGATGGTGAAGCACTGTCTGACATCATTCATCCAAGAGAGGTCAGCTGCAGCTATATTGAGAAAAGCATCTACTAATAGTGAAGAAAGTAAAAAAGCTGGGCAGTGAGTTTGTACAGAAGAAAGAAGAACAATGTCTTTCTGGTTTAAGTTTCTTGCAGACCGAGTAGTAAAAGATATATTTATAAACCACAGATTTTTTCCCTACTTTGGAGAATTAATTCCTACCTACCAGGAAATTGCTAGCAGGTTCAAGCAGTAGCTGGCAAAGCCAGCCGTGTATGCAACAACTTATCGGCAGCCTGTGCAATAATGCACAAATCTTAATGGAAAAGCTGAGCAGCTGCCAAAGAAAACAGCCTGAGGGAAGGGGGAATGTGCTGATGTTCAGAACACCTGAATCATGGGCTTGGAGAGCAAAACTGCTTTGAAGCTCTTTGTTTTCTGGTTTTAGGCACAGAGTTATGAAGGGGGCTAAAGCAGTCCTTAGCCCTACAGGTACTGGCATGTAAAGCATATTTATTCCTGTGTCATGGCTATGTAGCAACACGGTCTTGTTAAATTCAGATCAGGACTTTCTTTTTTCACCATGGCCTTTTCTTTCTTCCTTCTTCAGTCTTAGTCACCCAATTGCATCTTTCTTCTATGATTTCCTTCCCCTCTGCTGGTGGGTTTTTTTCTCCAGACCATATTTGCACTTCATTACAGTAATTCTCTTCCATTTCCCCTAACATGTCTTGTAATATTTTTGCAAAACCTAGTCATATACCTAGTCATAGATGAGGGGCATATATGTCTGTCAATTCATCTTGAACTGAAAATGGGGTCATGAGTAAAACAGTATTTATGAAGAGTTCCTGCTTTTGCTAGTAAACCTCAGAAAGAAAAGAAAGAAAATGTCAAGAAAATAAAGTGTCTTCAGACAAACTCAGATCTCTTTCAGGTGTGATGGTCTGCTACAGAACCTCCTGGAAACTGTTGTTTGGTTGGTTCCTTAGTCTTTGGGCCAAGTTTTCCTGTCATGCTTCATCTTCTAGAGGACTCTCACTTGAAAAAAAGACTGAATACAGCATAGGCAATGTTGTGTCCCTATTTTGTGGTGCATACAGGTATTGGAAAAATTATGCTTCCAGTAATACAATTCAAATGAGTCACTGGAATACAATATTTTCATTTGTCATAATATCTTAAAAATGGATTTTTAGTAATTATTATAACTTTTTAGAAAAACTTCCTTTGCCTCTCATTTCACCTCTATACTTTTCCTTACCTTCACATTTGCCATTTAATTTTTCAGTCTTTCCTTTAAGTGTGTCTTGGTATTTCTTATCCTTCTTACAAACCCAGACAAAGAAGGGAGTTTTCGTTTGTGACTAGAGGTTAGCAGAAACCTAGTACTCGTGGACAGGAGGGCCCTGACACAAGTCCAGATTTAATCCATGAGCAGGCTTAAAATAATTAACCAGGATCATGATCTGTTGTCACTGTAACATGGCTAAAACTCAGGCTTTACTAGCACTTATACAAGTTCTGATAACGAACGAAGTGCTTAATCCATGCTTCATGCTCTGGAGACTGGATACTAATTTTAGTCTTTACTACTAGTGCAAGAGATAACCGAGGAGATTGGTTTGGGGCAATCCAGAATAATATCTTGTTTCAGAGAAACTGAATCACTAAAGGAGCCTGAGTATTCCTGAGGCTTTCAGACATTGCTACAGATCCTTTTGAGCCCACAGAGGGAATTCACGAAACATCACATGGACACGTGGGCACGTGGACCTGAAAGAACTAAAAGAAAAATGCTCCACTGGCATTTTGGTGTGTCTGAAGGATCCAGACCATTTCCTATGTTACTAAATAGAACAAGTCAGGCCAAAGGAAACACGGAAACCTTCCAGTTGTGGTAAGAAGTGAGAAGGACATGAAAAGGCTAATAGGTGGGCTGACAAATCTGCTGTCATCATAGTATCAGTGATATGTCGAAAGTACCATACAGCCTTTCGAATCTCTGTCAGGAGATTTCATTGGGGTGTACTTCTGGGCAGAGCTACACAGAGGAGGTGCTAAAAGGTACATTGCTTCCCTTCTTTTCTGTTGTGCCCCTTGGTCCAAAACATGAGCCTTTTGTTGTATAACATGGTTGGAGGTGAAGTTTGGTTTCAGTCCTGCTTGAAGACACATCTCTGGGGTAAATTATTTTATACTCAGATCCTCCATTCTCTCTGAGAGCTTCTTAGGCTTATCTCTCTATATACTTGAATATGACATATTTCAATTTAAAATACAGCTGCATTCTTTTGCAGGCTATGGTTTTATTCATAAGCCTTCTTATTGTCGTCATCTGGACCAAGCAGCTCTTTATTTTTGACCTTTTTCTATGAATCACTGATTCAGCCAGACTTCTATATTGGTATTACAAGCAAATAAACAAAAAAAAATCAGGTCTTTCCTTCACAAACACTACAGCTCACAGTTCCAGGGGACAGGTAGTGCTGCTGCTATAAATGTCTGTAATACACAAAGGAATATTCCTTACCTTTACCATTATTACTGAAACAATTGCCTCCGATGTTAGAATAGTTAACAAGCCTACTGGAAGGTGTTAGTTTTGATTACAGTGTGACATGACAGATCTGTTGTGACAGCAGCTAAAACCAAATGTCCAATTAACCTTGAAAGTCAGTCAGTAGTATTTACTTTTTTCCTATGCAGAGCCTTTCCACCTCTCTAACCCACTGTATTGTGGTATAGTGGCTTCAGCTTCCTAAAAGATAATCCAGACTAACCTGACCGATGTCAGCAAAATCACTTGTCATCTGTACTAGGGCTGAGGCCTCCTTATTCATTCTTTCTTGGGTAGGGGGTATCGGCACGTCCATGAACTTGAGGATTGTCCTTGTTTTCATTGGAGTTCTTGCTGATTACAACAAGCCATCAGGCTCTAACTTGACTTGGTGAGGTCTGCAGCCTTTGTCAGAAGCAAAAGACACTAGCTGGTTCAGTGGGTGATCCAAAGGGTGTCCTGTCTCCACATGGTGTGGGAGTGGTCCCACAACAAATCCCCTTGGGACTAAACTTCTCTTTGAAGACATCCTAGATCCAGACTTCTGCCAATATGCAAAATCAGAGACAGACATTTTGACCATCAAAAGCAGTCCTGGTGATGAGCTTGTATGGCAACTATCTGCGGTGCTTCCATCTCAAAGTGACAACAAATGCTGTCTTGTTAGGTGAGATCCTGACACCTGAAGTATGTCCTCTGAGATAACAAAACCCCTGTCAAAGATTCATGTCTAAAAGGGCACTCTTATGTTCAAGGCAGAGGTTTTTAGAAGGAAAATGGCATTTTGGAACAGAGAATTTTTTCCACCACAGATTTTATTTAATAAATTACTACAGAGAATTGAGAAATGGGTCATATAACAGCCATGGATAAATCTTCTTTTCACCTGAAGTCATCAGTAGATCAATATGTTACTTCTTCCACTTTCACATAAAGTCAGAAGAAGGCTTTGCCAAGAGACAACCAAATTCAACACCTTTCATTCAGTCACCATATGCTGGACATCAGCCTCTCAGAAATGACTGAAAGCAATTGAGCAATCAAGGCTGTCCAGCTTCAAACTGACAGGAGGTTTTGGCATAAGATACATCCTGAAGGAAGCTCAAGTGCCCCAGTGGTTTTTGTACATCAAAGGAGCATCTTGGCATAGCACCATGGTTGGAGTTTTCATCTTGTATAACAGGACATAGACAAGTGTCACGGGAAAAAGCGTAACGTTATGGTCTATAGTGGTGATTTACCTATCAACACTGCAAAATATTGACATTGAGATTTTTGAACCTTGGGGCAGAAATCTGTAGAATCAAGTATATCTTGCCAGGAGACCATCCTCATTTCTAGCTGCTTTTACACTTCTTTCTTGGTTTTTGGTCTATTTTGTCAAGAACAAGCTCAGAAAAGCAAAGCCTATCATCAGCTGCTTGCTAAATCACCTCTATCGTTCAGTCTATTTTAATTCATAAACAGGCATTGCACACCCAGACTTACACTTTGAAGAATCTGTTCTCATATTCTGCATGACAGAAAGATACTCCAGAGGTTGCAAAAAGGAAAGAGCCCAGGGAGCTCATTTCTCCTGTGGCTAAAGTACAATATTCAATCATCAGTTTTAGAGTCTTTTTTTCATTAACATTCTAAATTGTGTAGCAGTGCATATTATAGATTATTTTTCATCTAAACCTCCTAAGAAAAATATGATTTTTTGTTATGATCCTGCATGAATATGCCTAGATTGCTGTCAACACCACGCTGCTTAAGCAATTTCAGCTATACTTGTTAATGGTCTTGATGCCTCACTATTGCCTCTCTCCAAGTGCTATGGTGCCCAGGTTTCCTCTCACTGTCATTGGTAGTTCTGACATTCAAAGTGATTTCCTGTGCTCTCTGCCTTTAACAGCCTGCCCCAAAGCTTGCTTGTGTCTTCACTAAAAACACTTGTAACAGACAATGAGATCAGGTAACCACAAGTGGAAAGGCCAAAGGTATCCTGCCATAAAAAGAACCTAGATGGTGCCATCTACTTCTGAAACATTATTCTCTTGAGTTTTGACATACTGAAGAGTTCAGGTCTTTACAGTCATGTCCAGCAACAGGACTGTTCCTTTTACCTTTTACATAAAGACTTTTTAACGTGTAAGAGATTAATACATTAATATTAGTGACAGGAGAAGATGCGACAGTTCAGAACCAGACTTTCTTGAAATTCATGGCAAACTCTTCTGGTTTAAGAGTCATGATGGAATCACACAAACCTTGCTGAAATCAGTGTAAATTATTCCATCTTCTGCCATGAGGATCATCTCTGTTCCCTACAGTCACACTATGGACTTTCGATACTGCAAAGGCTAGATCTTATCAGAGTCTAAGACAATACCAGTGCAAACACAAGACTGATCTTATTTATGGAGTTTCAAACCCAGAAAAACATTGAATCTGTAAGCCTATGTCTTGGACATTAAAAGACCTACACATGGAGCAGAAGAATCATTATTTTCTGTAACTATTAGTGCTGCTAACATTCTTTCAATCATCCAGATGCTACCCCATAATTGTTTATTGACTCCCATAATTTAGTCCTTTCAAGGCACACCTGCTCTGTCATTACCTGAACTTCTTACATGTTTAGCTTGAAAATTGTACAAACCCCTGCACAGATAAGGAGTGGAAAAAATAAGGAAGGTTATTTTTGAAGAAGAACCTTTTTAATGAGTGTTCCTCACTGTAAGAAATACATGTTCTCTGCTCAATAAAGGTAACACCACCTCATTATGATGCACAGCCAGTAAATCTGATTAAAATGGATAAAACAAACTAATAATTCAAGCTCTTTTCCCCCCAGGTTTGTGAATCATTCAAAAACTCCTCCTTCTCACTCCCCCATTTACCTGTGGATGAATAATGATCTCACTTGGTGTTTATTTGTTTCCCATAATTATCACTGGTGTGTTTTTGGCCCCAAAAGCTTTGCTTCTTTTCCATGACTTACTTTTTTTTCCAAAGAGGCCAATAAAGGACAAGTAATGAATAGTGAATGCAAACTTGGTGCAAATTCATGAAGCCTGGGAATCACAAGCATGCATTTCCATTACTACCCATCAGTTATTTGAATATAACCAGTAAGCAAACACTGTGCTCCCATGAGGTAGCAGCAAATTACACTTGAGGTGCTGTTTCACAAATGTGCTAGTGAATCTGTTCATTATTCAGTTTTATCAAGTCCTCCTTGAGATGAGGAGGGTTTTAGTTAAGTATGTTTTGACCTCTCCTTTCCTCAGGGGTGCATGCCATGCAAAGATTAAGGCCTCAGTTTATTGTACACATCCTTCTATGCTCAGGTCTCAAGAGAAATAGGTAATGGCTATGCCTCTCTTTCTGAAAGTCTGTGACCATAGGTTCAGTTTGCCAACCCTAGGGTTGTGCCTCATGCCTTCTGTCCACATGGCTGGTTCATGAATCACCAGGCCAAGCAACTTGCTGAAATAGCAGATGTGGTCAGGAAAGCCCTGAAGAGACTGTAGTCTGAAGAGACAGAGCTAAAGAGACTACCACAACACTTTATCTCAAGCAGAAGCAGCAGAATTCATTCATTCTGTAGTCATTATTGTCTAAATAGTAGACATCTCAGAACGCAATTGCACCAGTCAAGAGATTTGAGGCCAGGAAAGATATTTTCCTTAGGTTAGGTTAACAATAACAACCTAATTTCTTAGTTTCTTTCACCTTTCTCTGAAGTGTGGGATGTAGTCTGCTTCCTAGGGTGATGAGAGCATTGCAAATTAATAAATTTACTATTAAGGTGGGAATCATACACCCTTGCAATGCTCTTCGTTTCTCTTTCTCGCTCCCTGTGATATGCGATACATGGGATGTATCTATGTTGCATGCTAAATCCTGATTCAAGACCCAATTACATGCTATGTGTTATAAATCTTACCCATGATGTTCCTTTGTATAAGAACTATAAAACCTCCATAACACTCCAGGGCCAGATAAAGTCCAGAAGTCTGGCAAGAGTTAAAGACTTGGCCACTAGTTTGGATGAAGGGGATATTTTCTCCCTGTCGAGACCCACTATTCAAACAGGCAAACTGAGAGCTGAATGTACAATTCAGTACCATCTTGTACGTGTGTTTGACTTTGAATTCCTTGTATATATCTGTGTGAATGTAGTGTGTGTGGAGGAGAGACTACTTCATGCTAAGTGACTTCAGATGTCAGTGCCATCTTACTCCTGCTGTAGAGTTATTTCTGCCACCTCGTAAGGTCAGTTCAGAAGAACCATAGTTGGCACAGGCTACACATGCCAATCACTATGAGAAATATATTGCAGATGTATGGTAAATCTAAGTCTTGTTTTATTTTTAAATGTATACCATTCCCCTGCCTTTTGCAAATACAACCCTCTGTGAATAACCAGCTTCAATTTCCTGCAGTTTGTCAGATGCTAAACTCAACAGTTTAGGAGACCCTGTTGCTGCCCTCACTTCCCAACCAGCTGCAAATGTGAAAAATAGAGCTGGCTTCAAACTTTATTTCATTTCACTTATTCAGGTGCAACCCTTTCCTGGGTCCTCTGAAATTATGCAGGACTGTAAATGAGGGAATGGGGAGAGGAGGGGAGATTAGGCCTAACTGTGATGTTCAACTAACAATTAATTCTTGATTATAATTTTTTGTTACATAGGAGACATTGCTACTTTAAGACAAAAAAATTATAGATTTGATAGCTCTTGCTCACTCCGCTGCTCACAGGAGGTTGCTTAGCAACCCCGGGATGTAGGAGAGGGGAGGTTGCGGGAGTCAGGCCCGGGAAGGCGAGGGGGTCCGGCTCTTCTCGGGACCCTGAGCAAGCCGAGCCGCTGCTGATGACAGGAATCCAGCTGCATTATGTGTCTTGCTGCCCATGGGGGATCCATACTACTGCATGTGGTCAGCGTGAGAGCTACCTGTGATGGAGGATACAGGTCCTTTAAAGATCCAGTAGGACAATTTGACCTTCTAGCTAATGTAACTATCCACCTCTAACGGGAAAGTGCCTTGAGTGGTAGAAGCAACGAGGTTTAATTCCCAGCTTAAAGGTTCAAAAGGCTTCCTGCTTAAGAGGGAAAAAGAGAGTTCAGTGAAGGCAGCTGCTTCCCTGAGAGTGAGGGAAGAGCTTTGAAGGAGGTGAATGCTATATTGTGCTTAACATTAATAGGGTAAAGTGAGCCTATTTGGAAGGTTTAAGTCTGAGATGCTGTGTGAGGAAGTCAAAAAACCTCTATTACCTACTACAGAGCCAAATTTACTCCCAAAGTTAGGAAGAAAGCTGGGGACACCTTGCGAGGTTCAGGTCAGATGGACCTTAAATGGGAGAAGAGCTTGACGAGCTGGCTGGAATCCCACCCTCCTTTCAGTTCATTGATCCTTCTCCAGAAACCCCTGCAGTCCATTCCAAAGTCACCTGTCTCTTCCCAATTAGTGATCTGTTAGGATGAATTGCCTTTATTTGCCACAACCAACCATTCACCCATGCCAAACCCAGTACTTTCTCCCAGAGAAAGGAGAAGGTCTTGCTCCTTGCAAGCTGAAGTGAATCTGGGGCCCAGCCAAAAGAAGTGTAACATCTGTTTTCTCCATAGGGTTTGCTACCTGATTTCATGATCTTCCAGATCTGTCACTTAGGTTGACCTAGTGCTACAGCTTTGTAAGAAAGATTTTTCTCAAAGGTTAGATTTGGTATTTGGGGAGTCTGCAGTCACTTCCTATCTCTGCCATAGGTTTCTACGAGATCTTGGCCAGGCCAGTTAACATCCCTGTGCCTCATTATCAAAGCAGGATGCAAGTACTTTTCCTTCAAGTTTAGATTAGTCCTTTCTCTGGCAGGGACCTCCCCTATATGAACCAAACAGAGAACTGCCTTTTTCCCAGGTCAGAAGGAAGACCTGACGCAATGGAGCATCACCTCAGTCTGAAGCCTCTGGACGCGACTGTCATGAAACTGATAGAATTATTCTGAAAACTCACTGCAACAGGGGAAGATAAAGAGAAACTGGGGAAAAAGCAAATAATCCTTTACTGAGGTGTAAGAGCAGGAATAAGAAAGCTTGTAGAGCCCTCCTGCACAAGGCCTGACTGCTGTTTCCACTGCCAGCAAGCAGAGTTTTTCACAAAGTGGATTTCAGAGTATACATTTTACCCTGTATGTCATCAGATGACACTGGCATTTTCTGTACTGATGATGTTCCTAGTCACTGTGGATCCTATTAACCCTGTAACAACCTTCCACAGACACTCTGTGAACTGGGGCATAGATTTAGACTTGATGAGAAACTTCCCCAGTTGGGACACTGGCATTTCTCTGACGCTGGGAAATCTCTTTCTCTCTCTCCTGCTCTCTGGGGCTGAGGTATCACACCCTACTTCACTTCAGGACAAATTATGATCTCACATGATTTTATTTAAATCAAAGCTGAACTCCATCCTGATGAAGATCAGCATCTGTTTCTATTTTTTCTTGGGCAATGAGCTTGCAGGATAATAGGAGATGCTGATGATACATTTATGTATGGTCTTATGGCTGTATAGGAAGAAACTAAAGGAGAGTTAGCCCTTGCTTTTTGATAGTCCAAGTTTAAGTACTCCCCAGCTGCTCTGTTGTTTCCCTTGCTGTGTCTATGGGCTATAAGATCTTTCCTTCTTCAGATTCTCCTAACCTGATGTAGCAACACTACATGCCACTACATAGGTCAGGTCATCTGCCGCGGAGAAAGCTGCTTTCCAGATTACTCCAAAGCCTTCTTTTCAATACTGTCACATCGCTGATGGTCTTGGCATTAAAAAAGGAACAAAAGAGTACATCTAGCATAACTGCAATGTGGTTGCAGGTCCATGCTCATATCTTCTGCTCTGAGATATCATCAGGCCCATGATAAAGTTTTCAGGGTGTTTAGGGTCCTTCTGAACAGAGCTCCATATGTATCCAGAGAGAAAGCTCAAGGAACCATGTGCTATGGTAACACAGCAGTTTCAAAATCAATGCTTTTGCAAGGGGAAATGAGAAGCTGCCAGGGTGCATGTGGCTGTTAGTCTACAGCTGCTGTAATCCATCCTGGATTACTCTGCAGTGTGAGGAGCTGGGCTTGCACACATGATCAGTTATTGTGCTTCAGGTGAAGGGGGAAATTCAGCTCTAGCTGGGGACCAGTGGCTTTCTAAAACAGACTGACATGACCACGTCCTAAATTGGAGATGCATAGCACATCTGTCATATTTATAATTTCTCCCTCCCCCCCTTCTAAAACCAAACTGTTTTTCATGCTGATTCCTGTTTTCCCCCACCAAATCTTGACTTTCTACAAGGTGCCATAAACCATTGAAATGATTCTCAGGTACTGCAGTGCATGAAGGATAGGTCCCACTGTGCTGCTGTTCAAAGAACAATGCATCACCTGTCTTAGCTGAGATAAATTAGATTTTAACTTAGATACCCCTCTCCTTAGCACATATCTCTAGTGCTGCTGACAGCACTGCATCACAGAGAGGAGGTAATATCTACCCACCTGTAGCTACATGCTTTTGTCCTTGACCTTCTGGAATCATATATCACACCCTCTGCGTGCCAAAACGTCAGACAAACGGTGTGAGTCTTGTGCTCCCAAGGCCTTCCATCCACAGGAGTGGTGGGTACAGGAAGAGCTGATGGGCACCTCAGCCAGGACAAAGTAAGGTACTAAACCACGTACAGTGTCAAAGCGTCGATCAGCCCATGCATGCAGTGGATGCTCACCTGATTTTAGCAAGTCAGGTGCTATTTGCTGAATACTTCAACAGCACTAAGGGGTTGACAACCATAGTGCCTTAGAGGAGAAAGCCAAAGAGAGCAGGGTGATGACCAAAAGTGTATATGGCTGCCATCCTCTGCAGGAGAATATCAGAATTGCCTGACTTCTTAGTATAAACGTTACCAGGTTCCTGTTTAATCGCTACATGTTATGGTCCTTCATGTTCTGGATGGGCCACCCAAAAGCTAATGCATATGAATAATAATTGCCACAATATTAATGAACTTATGATCAACCTTGGTGGACAGCCTGAAGAGAACCATATTAGATTAATGTGTTACTGTGTTTGGTATAACAACCCTTATCTTGGAAAAGTAGATAGCCATCTATTTAGGCTGTATGGGAAGAGCAATATTGCTACTACATCCCTACCAAAGCCCTGGAAAGCCATGCTGGCTGCTGCTAGTGTCAAGGGAAGTACTGAGGTCTGTGGGGTGGCAGCTTCTGCTGAAAGACACAGAGGTGACCCATTCCAGCAACAGAGGTTGCATCCCCTGATTGCCTCTACCTTGCTGGCAGGAGCAGCAAATATTAATTAATCAAGTAGGCATGGTTTTCCATGACACTTTCATTAGCTATCTACCCTAATTCTCTCTCACATTTTATTTCCCTTTCCTGTAGCAGTCTGGGCCCAGCCTCTAAAGCATGTTGGCACTACTGAGAAGCTTTTAACTGACCCCATCCCTTGTGCAGAACTATATCTTCCACAGTCTAATTGATCTAGGGTAGGACATTATCCTTTGCGGAGCAAAATATGAAGTCAGAGGGAGATTGTGTGATTTGCCTTAACTGATACGATCAGTAGGATTGTAAACAGCCCAGATTCCCTTTCTTCTGGCCTTCTTTATAGAGTTTTCCTCCATTACTGCGTCTGTGAATACTGACAAGAACTTAACAAGGTCTTTTGTTGTGTCTCTAGCTCAGCTCCACAAAACCAAATTACTCCAAATCAGGTTTTCCTTTTTTTTAAAAAATAAATTTTGTCACCAATCATTTAACAACATAGAGCTGATCTCTGATGTAGCCTAACTAGTCTAGCTTAATAACACCCAGCTTTGGCTCCTTCTAGGAAAAGCTGATGATCATGGGACTTGCAATGTCTCTCCCGGCTCTAATGGATTTCTCATACTTAAAGATTTACAAAACGACTGCAGATGTTACTCTTGTTTTTCATGTGCCTCTCAAAGACTATTTCCAACATCCTGCTGCAGAAAATTCTTTTTGTAAAACTGCCTAAGACCGCTCTCAATGTCCCTGTTACCCCAAAGTGCTCACTGTGATCAGCTATTAAAGGCATTCCTTTCCACCTTCTCCAAATCCACCTTCTTCCTACATGTTTTCACCATTCAGTATTCCCAGCTGGTTCACATACATGGAAAACCCCTTTGTAATAATTAGATAAAATTACTTACACCTGCTCAGCAACACACTACATTTTTATCTGCAATAAATTACATTTTCCCCAAAGGCTGCATTTTAAGTGAAAAAGGAATCTGAGATGTTTTCTTCTCTTTGTCCTCTTCCCGTTCCCTCCCAGTTCCACTTACTGTGTGTGCCCTTTTAACAGTCACCCAGTAGTTATTTTTTAGTATTAAAACCAGGAGAGTGCTGAGCTGACAGGTCACCAGCTTTTGTGTGAGCACAAGTACATTAAACTGAGTTTAATGCTGAGCGTGGGTGGTACCCACTACGGCAGTAGGCATGGCGCAATTTCAACCTTGCAACTGCACACTATGCATAGCTGTGTCATTTAGCACTAACAGCAAGTAGAACGATTCACGCCCAAACTTGGCAAACAGGATTACTCTACTGTGTGGATAGGGTATAGTTCCTCCGCACTACATTTTTTTTCATGAGAGTCAGAGCACTAGAAGTTGAAGGGGTTTTAAGCAATGTAACACCTGAAGTTGCAGGTAGCAAATAATTAAAAATTGAATAATAATAAACTGAGTTTCCCAGATAAACCAGCTAGAATCAAACCATACACAGCCCATGAAGTGTTTACATACATTTAATAACCACTAAATCTTTTACTGCGAGTCATCATTTTCCATTAAATCCAGTGCGGCTTCCAGAAGAATGATGCTCACGTGGACCCTTTTAAAACAGTAGCTGAATATCTCGTAAACTTTAATGCATTTTTCCCCATAACAACCATTAGTAAGTCAGGAAGTACTTTTATCCCCATTTACTAGATGAAGAACTTTATAGAGCAATTCCTTCATTTGCCTAAGGTCATATAAGTACCTGGGTGCTGAGACAGAAACTAAACTTGGCTTTCTCATATCCCAGTCTCCTAACATAACCACTGGATTAGTCAGTGGTTGATTTGAACCTCTTTTCAGCCATTCCTTTTTAAACAGGCAAGACAGTACCTCTGCAGTATGTCTCCATTGAACTGTATACAATAAAACCTCCAGCATGTTCTGGAATAAATGTCCAAACCAAAAGTTTCCATCTCCTTCTCCTTTCCTTTACCTGTAATCTGTTCCAGCTCTTCCTATCCTAAGCCAGGACAACAGTCATGGAAAAACTGCACATGTTCAGTCCTAGGCAGAAAATGCATGTATTTCTGCCCCTGACTTTGCATTTCCCACTGTATTTGCATCATAACTGACTGCTTCTGGCATCAGATATGGCACAACTTTGTGCCCAGGTTGTCAAAGACAACACAAAAAAGACTAATCCTTTAGGGATTTTTCTCCTAGTCTCTCTCCAGTCTGATAGCTTTCCTATGTGCCACATCTATACATATTCACATTACAGCTTTCTTACCCATTTAAAAAAAATTTTAAACTTATAAACTTCCTTTCTAGGGTAACAAGGAGTTTCTTTGTGCAGGGAGGGCATCAAATCCTTTACTGAGGTACAGGTATATTACAGCCTCAGTGTATCCCATATCTATTTAAAAAACAAACCAACCAACCTCCAAAAACATTTCTCATTAAAAATAACAGAAAGATATCAGGTTTGTCTGGTTTCAATTTACTGTTGAAAAACACATACTGCATTTTGTCCCCATTTCCACTAATGTATATGTCTCTCTCTATTTCTTCTTTCAAGGTTTGATCTATCTATTTTGTATACTATTATATACGAATCAGCACACAATCTACTGACCAATCTACTCCAGGAAATGACAACCTGGAGACCTCAGCAGCAGAGCAAGTGCCAGGAGATGCCTGTTGGAGCAGACATAAGGCTATTCCAGGCTACAGTAGAAAGCCACCTTTTTGATAAAGCTGGTAATGATTTTCTTTCAAAGCCAGGCCAGCAAGACCTACAGAAAGACCAGATTTTTTCAGAGTGTTTAAAGGATCTGATCTTCTGATATTAATCATAATAATTTTGGGACCTTCCATTGGGTCTGTTCCATGTACCTGGTAGAGTGTGGGAAGTTGTTATTGACTTTGGTGGGAAATAATGAGACTTTTTTAGGCCATCTGAGAAATCTACTCATAAATACCTTTTTCTACCTTTTTAAGGGCATTTCTTAAATAGATTTGGTGTTTCCCCACAGAGGTGATGGGTACCACCGAAACAAAGTACATGCCATAAACATTCAGTACAAAAAAACCAATGACAACTCTGTAATATAATCAGCAATAAGGTCCTTAATTATTGTTATTGAGCCTTGCAGCCATAATAGGTTTTCTTTTATTTTCTGCATTCCCATCAACAGTTTCAACATTTTCCTTTGGTATTTCTTTTCTGTGTAGTATCTAACAAGAAATAATTACAAAACTCTTCTTCTGGCTGTCAAAAAAATAAAATAAAATAAATCCTGAGATGCTATACCCACAAACAGAGAACTATAAGGAGCCTACACATTCACTTTTAAATATTAGGTTCCCTAGGCATAACCCTGACTCAGAAATAGAAGTCAAGTTACTGAGGGGTATTTGGGTGTTTGTGAGTGTTGAATTTGTTTTTATTTGTGCTTGAATTTGTTTATGTTGCTTTGGGGCTCTTTCACTTAATGCCTCTGGGAGCTGAACTGGCACACTGTATATTTAAAAGAAATGTAATAAAAACAATTTAGCACCTTTCCCCTGTGTCTGTATTTGTTATTTCCTACTCATAGGAGAGAATAAATTGTTAATATATATATTTATCTATTTATATTTATATGCATATATACATACATGTTTTTTTTTTTTTTTACTGGCAGAGTCAGGATTCGCTAAGCTAGAAGGAAAAACTTTGTCTCTAACAGGAGGAATCATTTTCTCAGATATAGGATTCACTGAAATAAGTTCTGGATGCTACTATATTCAAAAGACAGCAACTATTGCCTACGTAATTTCTCTGTTTCCAGTACCATCTCATACTCCAGTCTGTAACATTGTGGGGTTTATGGAAATCAAAGTTGAGAGCTGCTATGGGGAGAAGGTCAATAATACCAAGAGTAGGACCTCACAGATTCTGTGTTAACAATCAAATCGTACCCTGTCTGTACTTGTTACTGATTTGTATCTTTAGTAGATCAAATGTCAATAAAAGGTCCTCTCCTTCTTTCTCATAAGGGCTGAACAATCATACAACACGCAGTAAAGTTTCACTAGCAGGCCAGAACTTGCCCTACTTCTATAATCACAACACATGAACATGATCAAAACTTGCTGTACAGTATAAAGCAGTGGATCCTTAGCACCGACTTTTAAAATGAGCTGTGCAGTATAGGAGAGAATTAAGAAAGGTGGGTGTCCTAGTGGATTTGTCTTGTGGTTGTATTCTCTGGTATCTAGCAGTGAGCTCCAGGTGAAGCTTTCTCTGTGGATGGGACTCTCAGCTCACTCCTACATTTATTCTCTGGTTTCTAGTAAAACACAAAATCATATGGCAGCACTTCCTCAGCTGAAGATACTTTCTGAGCTATCAGGTTTCCTAATACTTGTAGTAATTTCATCTTTGAGACCTCTACCATTTGACCTTTTGTCTCATCTTATTGTAGTTGATGAATTAATTAAAAAAAATTATTAGAGGGGATAGTCAAGTAGACAGACAATTCATCTCCAAAGAGTGAATACATAAACCCTGTTTCATTAGGCAACCAATATAAAAACCCATTTTGGTTCACTGAAACAAAATTCATAGATTTATTCTTTTTACTACAAGGCCTTAATTCACAAACCTGCTCTTGTTATCTGTTGAGCACCGCAGCTAAGAGCAGTTTATCATAGGTAGGCATTGCATAGAACTGATTTGGAAAAGCAAGCAGGCATTTAGTCCAGCAGTGTGATGCATTGAACAACTTTGACTCAATATGTCATATGAAAAATTATATATGAGTATTTTCACAGTATGTGTATAAACAGAGAAAGTTATGGTGGCCCTTTATTTGGGACCTGAAAGGACAGAACAGTTAGTGTGAGTAGAGAAAGAAAGGGAAAATATTATAGCATAAATCACAGAATAATTTAGGTTGGAAGGCATCTCTGGAGGTCTGTAACCCAGCCCCCTGTTCAAAGCAGAGGTAAGCACAAGGTTAGATGCAGATGCCCATGGCCTTGTCCAGTCCAGTTTTGCAACTGTCCAAAGACAGAGAATCCAGTGTCTCTGGGCAGTCTGATAAACTGGGCAAACCCGACAGATCCTGTGTACCCATTTTCTGATGAAGCCCAAGTCTGCTTACCTGGTACCCAGGGTCTTTATATTGTTATTTGCTTTCCTTGCTTCCATCAGGATCTGAAATTCCACTGTCACTGCACCTAAGGCTTCCCTGGACATCACATCCCTGACCCACTCTACCTTATTCACAAGTAAAAGGAATAATATGTATAAAAATATTATGCATGACTACTTCCTTTGGAAAGTCCCTGTTTTCCAATCCATGCAGGACACTTACCTTCCCCCTGGCAGGCTATTCCATCTCTTAAAAACACCTCTCATAACTGAGTGTTCTTTTTAACTGACGTGGGAACTAGTGGGTTGTTGTGCTCCAATAATGGATGTTTTCTTTATCATGGAAAGAGGCGAGGATGGTGCAAGTTTGCCTAAAATATTGGGGAAAGAACAGTTCAAAATATAGCTCAAAGAGGGAACATCAGTAAATAATAGACCCAATTGTCCCTCACTGACCCATGCACTCTCCTTCAATTGGATAGGGGGCTGGATCAGACAGTCCAGGTGTATGGGGCAATTCACATCACTTAGAACTTTCTTTAAATTACATGCCATCCATCCTCGGGACTGTTCTTAGGTCTCCATGAACCAGCAAGAAGTACTTTTTATTATATTAAGTAACTTAGCTGGGTACAAAAGATTTAAATACAATTTCTGGCTTTTCTATTAGCTCCTGGCGTGAAGCCAGTGAATCACTGCGCCACGATGTCTCAGGAAATAGGGATATGGGGACTTGCTGTCTCAAACTGGGACAAAAGATGTATCTTATGGCTTAGTAAAATACCCAGTGGACTGGCTCTTGCCTGTTTATACCGGTAATGATTGCACACGAGGCAATCAATGTTTTATGTTTTGCTATCCCTAATAATGTCTGCAGCACCATATTGATTGTTTTTATTTCAAACAATAGAAACAGATAGCTGAGGTCAACCCATGTGAGCTCAAACAAAACCAGCTGTTTAGCTCCACTGATCTGAACCCATGGTGCTGACAGTCAATCTTACTCAAACTCTGTCAGCTAAGATCACCATACCATGGTAGTTACTGTACAACCCTTTACTCAGCAAGTGTCTATTTTAAAGGTTTTGTACTCCCGGAATTAACAGATATCTTTTAGATTAGATGAACTTCAGCTCACAAGATTGGTCCAGAAGACAGAAGAATGGTAAGTATATTTATACAGCAAAGCCAGAGGTTGAAGAAACCAAACCAGCCTACATAAAAGCATAATTAATAGGCTAACCCTGTGCATCTGGGTATTCTAGAGTGTGTACTTCTTCTTCAAGGAGGATCTTATGGGATTTGTTAAATTACTGATAGCTATTTCATTGTATTTTCTGAAGAGGGAGGAGTCTGTTCCTCCATGGCTGAGGAAAATCTAAATGGGGACCTGAGGAGCTGTGAAGGAGCTATAACAACACATTCAGTGGCTTAGCTTTGCTCGTTAATTTATTCTGTGATGAAAACTTCCTTAATATACAGTGTTGACAATATCTGTGGATTTTTTAGAACATGCAGTGTCCAGGCAGGTTACAGAACCCACTCACCAAAACTTTAAGAGCATGTAGTCATCCTGCCTATTGTGTGCCGCTGAATGTACCTTTTTTGTACCTGGTTACGTCATTCTGGCACTGCATTCCCAGCACAGTGCTTTAGTTCACTAAAGTGGTGATATGTGATGTTTGCCTCACGAGAATAATGTACACAAAACAGATAAGTACTTTTGGTGTTACCTTCCTCCACATGATGTGAGGACACTGAGAAAGTAACAGTGGTAGGAAAGAAGCTATGAAACAATTTACTTTTTTTGCCTCTTTTTTTATAATATCACAAGTATACATACAATCAAGTATGTAGTAACATATAACTTGCCATATGTGAACCTAAAAAACTTCCAGAAATTAAACATAAATAAATAAAATAAACCAGTGTGGGGAGGGTGTGGTGTGAGAAGTGATGAGAAAGTGAAGTAAGAAGGGAAAATCACTTGGAGTCTCCTCAGGGCTACTTCTGTAGAAAATGAAAATGTGACCTTTGCTAGAAGATACAATAAAAAGAAATCAGAGTGCCCAATCAAGCACCTTTGAGCAAGAACTGGGAGAGCCAGGGTTACTGTGCTGACCTTATGCCAGTCTCCTTCCAGGGGAATTGTAACTCCTTTTTTATCACCTCTTAGTCACATACTAAAACTGAAGACACCCACCCTTTGTTTGGGACAGCACAACAGAATTATTATCTTGTGGGAAAAAAAAAAAAGCCATTTGAAGTACAGGGTGTATCACCTTTCTTTGTGTTTCAAAAAACCTTCCAAATGAAGATACTACTTAATAGATTGAACGATGGGTACAGGGGTGGCAAAGCAGCCAGCAGTGTGGTAATCTGGCGTTATCACCTCTAACAAATTCAAGACAATATATAAATTACATTTATGTGTGATGGATGCATAAAGATTGGTTTCAATCCTGTACCTAGTAAAACCTTCCAGATGTTCTAGCACCTCTGCTTTTTAAAAAAGTTAATAAAATCGTGAAGAGAGTGTAGGAAATAATTTCAGAGATGAATGAGAAATCTTGTGGGCAGGCAATCAATGGGAAAGGTCTATTTAGTCTGTGAAACGTGTGATGGAGACATACCTTGTTTACAATAAGCGAACAGTTCTGTGAGAAGAAAATACCAGATAATAAAAAGCAATTTGTTCTGGTGGAGAACAACTCGTATCTGAAAACACATTCGGTGAGAATCAAGGTCTAAGTGTCTTATACTGATGGTGGTAAAATACTGGAATAACTATAAAGGAATCAGGAAGTTTTCCATTTCTAGATTACTTCAGTAGTGTGGTTGCTGCTGCCAAAGACCAGCTTTAACAGCCTGTCACAAGTTCTGGTAGCATGGGTGAAATGTGTTAAGACTGCTGTGGTCATACCAGATGAGCTAATGGTCCCTCCTGGTTTCAGAGTCTATCAACCTATTAATTAGCAGCTAATTAGCAGCTGGTAGCAATAATAGGCTATTATCTTGTAGCAAATCAGCCAGTAGAAGAACAAGTAATACACACATTGGCACATTATGTCACTGAGTAATACTCATTTTTAACAGACTTCCTTCTGCTATTTAGAATTAAGTGTCAGAGGTCCTCTGATATATACAGATGAATAAACAGATTTAGCCACATAGTAGAGTTAGCCTAACCTTAGGGGACCTCCCCCACCCCTATTTTGTCCTCAAGTTAGAACACACACATGAAGGAAAAAAGCCATACATAGTCTTTCCATTAGAAAGTTTTTGGGTTCGTTTTTGAATGAGAAATGCGAAGTCCACTTTAGTAGTTTAAAATTAATAATAATCATAAGAGGATATGGACCGTGCAAAATCTACATTTGAGCAAACATTTTAATGTTGCCATATTATTTTTTTGCAACCTAAAAACCTTTTAGTTCTATTGTAACCTAAAAAACTAGGTTAAAGTTTTGAGATTCCAAGTTTTCCTTGGAAACTTTAGCAAAACCACTTTTTCAGTTTTCTCAAAATTCTTTGGGGGAGAATACCATATTGTTCACCTATGTCTGATAACACTTTCTTTCTGTTTGCTTTCCTTAATTAAAGTTAGCTTCTGAATACACCCTGTCAATTGTCGTCCTGGAAATCTAGGAACAGAGCCAGGAAAAGAAATCTTATCTTAGGTTACTCCCAAAATCTACCTCCTATACTCTTTCCTCTGTCAAAAGCAAGTCAGAAACTCCCCAAGTCACCCTGACAACCCATGCTAGGTTACACTCTGGACAATAAAACAGATTAATATGACCCTTGTGAGAGTAGTCTTCGTGAATGCCTACATTAACAGTTACTTGTCACTTTTCTCATCTATAGGAAGCAGCACTAATACTTTCCTCGCTGGCAGGAGTAACTCCTCGCTCACTAACAGACTTTAAGGTAGATGTCCTCCAGAAGCATCGAACTAAATCCACAGTACTAATGTACATTTATTAGCCTCCAGATTTTTTTCAGATTCAGCATTTGTGGTCTAAATATTCCTAGCACAAAAGCTGGGATTTATACACACAATAGCTCTGAATTTTTTGTGTGGACCAAGCCAGACAGTTTGATGCAGCTTCCTCATCTATTCTATACCCTAACCTTTTTCTGTATGAAAAGGGAAAGAAACAATGAAGAGATAAGAAACAGAAGTCATTTGTGCTGGGTCCTGGCCCTATTGCTTTCTTATAGATATTACAGATAATATACCTTTGCAATCTTCTTGTTAGTATGGAAGGGAAGAGTGAAAAAAACCCAACAAACAAAACCAAAACCAAAACAACAACAAAACCCCCAACATTACAGAGGCCACAGAGAGACTTATAAAGGGATTAAAACACAATAGGAAAAGTCCTGAGCAAAAGGAGGGTTGCTTCAGGTCATACAAGGTCTCTGACCTAGAGCAATAGTAGTGACAAGCTAGTAAAAAAGCCTCTTTGGTAGGAAGTGCTCCTCATCTCTAATATTAGTTACCTGGAAGATGTGGTAGAATTCTATTGTTTTGTCCCAGGTAGTTTTAAATACTTTAGACAATACAAAAGAATCAGCAGAGAGTTATCCTTCATTGAGTGAATATTCTGCATCATTAACGTGCTTTTCCTCACAATATTTTGTCTCTCCTCTGACTTCAAACTTAGAAGTTCAAGGAGGCTCTATCATCTCTGTGGTTATACAAAATGGGTTTAGACATTCTGGTAATTTCTTGGCTGCTTGCACAGTTTCCTCAACTCCTTCCAGGTTCATTAGACAGCAAAGAGAGTAGGTAGTTGTTTTAGTTGTGTTATCTTTCTGTCAGGTGTTTTACTGGATTTGTCTGATAGACATATCCATAATGAAGACTTTAATGTCGTCTTTGTTGCCTGTAAAGAAAAAAACCCCACAACACAATGCATAGTCTTTCATTAATCAACATTCTGCTCAGATGTGGAAGTAAGATTCTAATTAAAGGCTCTGGGCAGTGCTGTCTGTCTCCATATTAAGGCTCCTACCAAGCCTGATGTTTTGCATTTTATTGTTAGAGAGTAAAGGTGAGATGTGGGAGGAAAAAAAGGGAGGGTAGAATGAGGTGTTTTATTTCTTTTAGGTAAGGACTGAATAAAGGAAAAGAGAATATTTCAAAAACAAAAGAGATGGAAGAAAAGGAGAGAGAGATGAAAAAGTAAACATGAAGTGACAGGAAAGAAGCAAAAGTATTATTATTGCATGTCCTTTTTTAGTATGTGTACCTACCATCTTCAGTGTGATTTAAGGAAGATGAAAGCCAGATTTCTAACTTTGGCTAAGAAAGATTGTCTTGCGCTATTTTTAATACCAAAAGGGTTCAACTTCAATTGTGCTGAAAAATGGTGTGAGGGGAATATAAAGAAAGAAATTCTGAAAAAAAACAACACACATTACAGCCTCACAAAATTAATTGCTGCACAGCATGAAAATATTAAGCTAGAATATCCACTAGATAGACTAGGGAGATACCAAATTTGTGAACACAATTAATCCAGGGTGAATATGTCAGAGCCTACTGTACTAAAACAAAAATTCCATTGGTTATGGCAAATAATCACCAATTGAATCAGAAATATTCTGTGTATTATCCTACTGTATAAACATCACATTCATTCCATCATTCGAATGTATAATCACTGCCCTTGTTTACATAGCTTGTGTTGAGCAGAATGTGATTTTTTTTTTGCCAAAATATAAAACACTACAGGCTTATTAAATCCTAGCTATAAACTCTTTCTCGAGGAATAAAAACAAGCTGCTTTGAAAGGCTGAAATGGCTGTTGGCTCACCCGAAGTGATTTGTAGGGAACAAGGGAACATGCACAGAATGTGGTATTGCACAGAGAGCAGCACCTGCTTCCGCAGCTGAGCCAAGGTTGGGTGGATGGGAGCTGTAGATCACACTGTAGCGAGGACTGGGCAGGACCAGGCAGACTCGCCTGCTTCCTCAGAAAATTTCAGGGTAGATTCAGTTGTGAGGTTTACCTGAGCAATGGCCTTGCTACCTGTTCATGAGTCACTGTTTCCCTGAAAGTCTGAACAGCCATTTCCATTTGTGCAAGACTTCATTCATCCTAGCAATGCATAATTTTGATTATTTATTGTTACAGCAGTGGCTGGTGGCCGGGAACTGACGAGGCCGCTATTTCACAACCAGGCAACATAAACTTATACAAGAGAGAAGGTCTGTGCTATTTCTGCCTGTTTCCCACTAGCCAAGACAGCATACGCTTTGGGTGGCATGACAGGGGATAGGCCATTTTCTGGCTTTCAATCATATTATGATTTTATCTGGCTCTGAATCACATCTCTTCTTGTAATGCAAAAAGTAGGAAAGGAAACAGAGTAGTGCCATTCCCAAGGTCAAACTATAAATCCATGGCAGACTTTGGAATAGCAAGTAGCCTCCAGCCTGTTGGTTTGTGCTCACAAAGCAAGACTGTGCAGGACATTTATATTTTCCTTTCATCATGAGCTTCCTAGAATATTCATTTTCCTACCCATGCAGTATTGTATATCATAATGAAGAGACCTTCTGTGGTTACTGTCAATTTTTTCAAGCATCAACAGCTGTCTAAACACACGTGGATTATCATGATTGAGTAGTCCCTGTCAGGGGTGTTGTGGATGCTATGTCCCTGGCATTGAGCTACAAGCGTGCTCTTTCCCCCCCCACTTTGTGTTCTTTCTGTATACTTTTGAATTAAAAACTTGAAATATAGAGCATGGAAAAGGAGATCATTTATCCAATTATGTTACATTCTAAAGTCTCATCATTATGTACAACATAAACAGAAGTTGTTACTATAATTTAATATTCAATTGGTTTGGCCTTAAGAATATCATATATGTGATCATGGAAAGTTATGCACCTTTCACATGAACATTTGCATTAAATTAAATCACACCGTGCTATGCGAAAGCTGTGTAAAATATAGATCACCACATCACAGGGCTTTGGCAAAGCCATGTTTCCTTGTGGCTACTACTGGAGAATAGGAGGTGAGACACCCTCAGTGTCTCAGTCCTGGTCTGTCATTTATCTGCACTGCTTGCTCTAAGACTTGGTGCTGTTATCTCTAAGAGGGGATAATAACTCTAGTGGATCAGGAGGCTTAATGAATTTAAAAGTCCTTCAGAGTTTCTTGGATGAGAGAGACCACAGAAATTCAAAGTATTATTACAAAATTCCCTAGTGCCTGCTCCTCTGGGGAGATCAGCTGAAAAGCTTTTTTTCCTCTCCCAATCTGCTGTAGAGTGAGTGATTGAGCAAGAGCCTTCAAAGGGTGGAGTCAGCAGGTGAAAGAACTAGAGAAGGCCTTTGCAGTCAGTTTGAAGAAAGGAAAGTGCCCTACTAGCTCGGCAGCCTTTGCAGCCTCTTCAAAGAAGGGCAGGAGTTGTCTCAGGCACACGGATAGGTCTCCCATCTGCCTAACGGGTGCAGTATCAGGAGAGTAACGCAAAATGATGAGCCAGGACCTTTGGAAGAGGCAAATAAGAAAAATGAGATGGGACTAGAGACTGGTGGGGAAGGCAGAGGTGTTATGAAAGGGTTTGTAACACTGTCAGCCACAGACTTTTTCTCCCCTAACAGGATATCAGGAAAAACAAAGATGCAATGCCCTCTCTCTCCCAAAATTCATGGACACCCTGCCTTGAGCCTTTCAGTCAGACTGAGCTTACCTGGCTCACCGTTTTCTTGCAATGGGCTGATCACATTGAATTAGTTGTGCACTTTTTCCTGAACAGAGCACACCAATAACCTTCTGAGGAAATGTTTGCCTAGCAAGGCATACGCATTTCCCTTTCCCCTCCAGAAACAGTGGGGGAAATTAGTCTTCTGCTTGCATACAAGAAGCAACTCGTTTCCCATTGAGTGATGAAGGCAGTCAGGTCACTGCTCTAGGGAATCTCTCCATTTTAAATCTTCAAAGCGCATTTTAGGCTTAAGAGTTGGTTTATGCTGTATTATACCCTGATCATTTACCGCACTGTGGTATGCTCTTTTTAGAGTTATTCAACAGCTTTATTAATAGATTCCTTGGGTCAGGTATTGCTTAAATATGTGTAAAACTTGACTAATTCACATGAAAACAATGACAATAAAGCGGTTATTTTATAGCAAATTAACTGCAATTAGAATCAGGGCTTTTCTGTTTGTTTGTTCTCTGAAGGATAGTTAAAACTTCATCACCAAAGATAAACATTTATAATGTACTAATAATGTTTTCCTTCCCTTGCCCCACCACCCACAAGAAAGCTAATACTTTCAACCCCACAGGAATCTAACAATCTCCAACAGAGCACAGTATTGCAGAGTCTAAAAGTAGACAGATCTTTAGCTGAAACTGCAGGGGACATTTTAGACTGACAAAGGACTTGTACTCAAATGTGCCTAGGGCCCTGGGAGTAGCACAGAATCTTTACTGATCACTAAGGCAAAGGGACTTTTATTTTGCTCCCCTCACCTCCAGCAGCAGAGTTGTTTCTAATGATAAGCTACAGACCCAAGCTAGGGCTTTCAGAAGTCTCTTTGGCTCAGATTCAAAAAGGAGGTTAGATTTCACAGTCCCGAGCTACCTTTTGTCACTTAGTGTGAATTGCTCTGGGCTGTCTGTCATATAAATAATGGCCTGATTAAACCCCTCACATGTGGGGGTTGTCACATATTCAGCAAAAGGCTGTGGGTTTATTTTGATAGTTTGGAAAACAGAAAACAGATTTGTTCTGTGTGTGCAAACCCCCCTAATGGAAAATATTCCTTATTCCCCTCTCTTCCACACCCAGATGATGGAAAATTGTCTCTGACAAGGTAACTGACTCTGTAGAGAAGGGGGGACCAGTAAGTGTAGTTAATCTCAACTTGCTTCCTTGTAGCCAAACTGGGGAGATAGGGACTGGATGGGTGGACTACAAAGTGGGTGCAAAACTGGCTGGACCGTTCAAACAATACAACAGTTGAAGTATAAATGATGTCCAGCTAAGAAAGGTGTTGTTCCTCAGGTGTCATGGGCCAATACCATTTAACATCTTCCTTGACGACCTACTTGATAGGAAAAAATGCACCCTCAGCAAAGCCACAGGTGATATCTCATAAGACAGGGGAGAGGGAGCTGTAGGGTAGGGCTGCTCTTCAGAGAGACCTTGGCAAGCTGGAAAAGCAGGGCAATGGGAATTTCAGGAAGCTGAAAAGTTTCAAATGTAAAGTCCTGCGCCCAGGAGAGAATAACTCCATGCAACAGTGGAAGCAGGGCACTGACTGCACAAGGAACAGTTCTGAAGAAAAAGGCACACAGATGCTGGGGGACAACAAATTGAACATGTGTCAGCAAGGCTTCCTTATAGCAATGAAGGCTGAGTATTGGTCTGTGTTAAAGACAGCATCAATAGCAGATCCAAGGAATTAATTATTCCTACTACTTGGCACTTAGTTAAGTTGGCCTCTGGAGTAGTATATGGGTTTGGGCCATCCATGCAAGTGAGACATTGACATACTGATGCAAGGCCAGGAGGGAGAGATGGATCTGTCTAACTTCCACAAGGGAAGGCTAAGAAGAGAGCTAACTGTTGCTTTCAACAAGAGTTGGATAGTCACTCCTTTCAGCAGGAGAAGCAGGCAGATTTCAGAGTACAGAGAAAGAACAATTGGATAGCCAGAACACAAGCTCCGTTTCTAAATCAAAAGATATTTAAGGCAGGTGAATACTCACCTCTATGATTGCTGGAGGAAGGACATGGAACGGGAAGTTAATTACTCATATGATAGTATCTTGCTTAATCCAGCATGGAGACTGTTTTCTTATGTACAGAACATTAGAAGTTATGTATAAATACACATGGGCTCCTGATGAGCTTTACACTTACTACTTCATACAAGTTGGTATAAAATCCCCACTGGAACAAGGCAGGGTTTCTGAAATTTGAGAATAATGTTGCCTTTCTCTGATTTAAGCAACATTGATTTTGAACACAATGACCCATATTCTACTCCAAAGTAGCTCCATTATTTCAGTATTATTGTACTAGTATGAAAGTCTTTTCTTCTCAGAAGAAGAAATAGTTTAACAACGTGGGCTTACTACAAGATACAAAGTCTTACATCATTAAAGGCAGACATCTATTGTAAAGCAATTGTAAGGTGAAGAACCTCTGTAGGCTGATCCATCCTATCCTAACATAATTGTCTACAATGAGAGGAACCTACTCCCACTCACTGAAAAGGGAACCTTGACAGCTAGCCCATATTTTACACTTAAGATTTAGGTAGCTATACAGTAGTGTTACAAAGATAAATTTCACTGTAATAGTAGTGAAGTGGTTGATGAAAAAGTGAGTAAACCTACCAACCTGATGTTCCCAAACAAACAGTGAGAAGCTCTGTCTCCTCTATATATTGCTAAAATTAAACATAGGTGAGCTGCATTCTTCTGCATTTACCCTTAATTACACCATTGATTTGATGTTGGTTGCCAGTGAAGCTTAATAATGAACTCCAGTATTTAGCACCAGAATTGAGTGAAATGAGTTCACTAGCTTTGTTCCAAACCTAGTTCACAGCACACAGGTTCTTCTCATTGTAATTTACATTATTTGCATTATTGGCAGTTCTCCCAACAATGCTGTATTAGACTAAGAATTGCAAGTCAAGCATATATTTGTTTTAGTATGACTTAAGCAATTATTCATTGCAAGGAAGCATTTGCTTTCTCAGTTTAGATACAGCTGTGGTTTAAAGACCCTTTAAAAAAAAAAATCTATTTCAAATTGAACTGTTAAATTTACTACTAGGCAGAAGTTCAGAGCCAGAAGCTAAGGGGTTTATTCATGAATGTAAGCCAAAAATGGATGCCCTTATATTGAGCCTGTCAAATGTATTGATGCTTATTAATGCCATATAAATCTTAGTTAATAGGTTTTCTAAATCTTGGTTTCTTTTTTTATTTTTAATCCTCCATCATAATCTGAAGCCACCACCTGTAAGGAGACAGCGAAGAAAAGTAAATCTAGGTGTTGAGAAATTACCATAAACAAAACTGTTCTTTCATTCACTTCACATGGCCTCAGCATTCAAGATGGGTTTGGATTGACAGTTTTTCATTTAGAGTCAAAAAGTGAGTTCCCAAGTCAAGACGAGCATCTTCTGGTAAAAATCTAACAAATCTATTCATCTTTGCTATAGCAGAGGAGGAAAGTCCATTTGTTTCCCCACCACTATAAGATTTAAAGACCTAATTATTTCATATGATTCAAGATTTGAAGAACATATTCTGAAGGATGTGGGATTTCTAAGGAATTCCATGAATAGGTGTCACCTTCTCCCTCATTATGCCTCACTGTGGCTTCCAGCCATCTTAGGACCTCTAGAATGACTGGTAAGAGTTTTGTTCCACATCCAGGGTTTGATTTAGAAAGCTGCCTGAAGCTGTGCACTGACAAACAAATATTATAATTAACTAAATCAGTAATCCTAACATCCCTGTTTATTTGTTCCCCTTTTATTTCCCCCTGCACCCTTCCTTCTGTGTAAACACAGTATTACTTAATCAGGAACTGGTTTACCTTGGTTTTCTTTTTATAATAGATCAGCGTTACTGAACAAAGCAGAGGTAACAGATGAGTATACTAATTGGAGATGTCAGGGCATTGGGGATTTCATTAATGACTGAGAAATGGACTGAGAAACATCAAACACTTCCTCTCGCCTCATCGTGCTCCTTATCTGTGGAAAATGAAAAGCTGGTTAAGCCCTTTTGTATTTTAAAAGAGCCTAAAAGTTGATACCAAAGGGGGTATCTTGTCAGATCAAGAAACATGGAGACTGAGTTTATTTTGTCAAACGAAATACTAGAATAGAACCAAAACCAATCTGAGAGAGTGCTTTATTCTAAGACTGAATTTTACTCAGCGAAAAATAACCAAAATCTCTCCAGAAAAGAAATTGGCAGATAAGCTATCGGCACAATAATATATTTTAATGCTTTACAAACCTTTCAAAAGTCTCTTGGCCACTTATAAAATGGAGGAATGGACAGAGCAATACAGGATTTCATACAACTCTGCTGAAGCAATGAACTGGGAGGCAGGACTTGTGGGTTGGTCTGTGAGCTCCACTGCTGTCTGACTGTCGGCAAAACATCATTCTGTTTCTAAACCACCACTCTTCCCTTTCCAATAATAAAGCATTGATTCCCCACTCTCCTTTTTATAAAATGTTTTGATATTTGAAAAGAAAAAGCATTGCACAAACTGGATTCTGCAAACGTTCAGTGTATAAATCAGATTCTCTACAATGTGTGCTTTATTGGAAAAAAATCTGATTCACTGAAACTGATTGCTTTTGTTGAAATATATCAATTGGACAAAAGTTCCCTCAAGTCAGATGGAATTTCAGATAAGTGAGCATGAAAGAGATTTCATTCACTGTTTTTCACTGGCAGAGCTGCTCCCCTTCATCTGAATAATGGATTGCAGGAGGCTGACTTGACAATCTCCTGGCTGAGACAATCAGGTGGGTGCGCAGAATAAAGGACAGAAAGGGGTTAGGTCCTGTATCTCTCCATTGCCAGCTGTGCACATTAACTTGAGTGTCTTGGCACAGTTTGCTCTTATGGTGTTCCTAGCCTTAGGCAGGAGATGAGCTCTCACCAACCATTATTTCAGCTGCATAGTGAAAGGTGTGGTTGAGTGTACGTCTGGGTTGAGTGCTCTCTTGAAGGACCAACTGCTCATTGTACCAATTTACTGTTGCTATCCTTATTAATAGGATATGTATTTCTACTTTGATATGTCTAGAAGGTTCTAAGAAGAAACAATACCCTTTTCTAGCCAGCAATACCTGTAAAGATAGAGATTTATTGTGAAATCTTGCTCTGGAATGGAGCTTCTATAAAGTTATTGGAGGGTTTAGTTTAGACAGCCCTGAATAGTGTTTCATTATCATTGACATTTTTGTGGCATCAATAGCCAAGACTATTAGTTCACTATAAAATTCATTGGAAAATAAGAATTTTTTTTTCATAGGTCTGTCTTAAGTTCAGAGGAAGTTTAGTAATCAGAATTCAATCTTCTGATGTTCTGTTTTGATCATCTCTAGTTGAAATTACTTGTTGGATGGTCTTTTAACACAGGGTGATGTTACAAAGAACTCAGTTGCAGTGACTCAACTGGCACATAAACTTGCTTCCAACTGTAGGATAAAATTAGATCTGTTCTCAGAAAGTGACCATTCAAAAAGTCCTGGTCCTTGCTAAGAGTAGTATTGTTCACTTTTTAAGTGTCAGTCTTCTCTCCAGAGCACTATTAAATCTTTACCTCAGTTACAAACCCTTTCCTTTCTGAGGCAACATAACGGATTTTTGTCCCAGAACTTTGCAGAGATAACCCTCACAGCATTTCATTTTTCCAAAGGGAAAGTTCAGGGATTAATAAATCAATTATTTTCTGCCATGAAATAATAAACATTTTAAAAAGGAAATGCTTTTTAACTGAAAGTAAATTTCTCTGGGGAAAAATGTTAATTTCTAACTTCAGATTTTCAGTGAAAAGGAAATTGTGATAGTACATTTTTCTCCTCCCAACAATTAAAGAAAAAACACCTACCCTTTAAAAAATTTACTTTTTTTCATATAATTCTTTCAAAACTACACTTGTTTGCTGGTTGGTTTAATGAGAAAAAACAATATTTTTCCACTGAGGTTTTGTTACAGAACTAATTAAACCGTATTGTTAAAATTAGTTAAAATTCCCTCAGATCTAAACTGGTACTGTGGAGTCCTGTCACCAGTGAATAATATTGCTGCTTATAGTGAATTTCTTTTGCTAGCCTTTTTTCTTCCTTACAGTTCCAACTTTTATAGTTAGTTAATATGACTATGTTAAGATTTATTGGAAAGATTAATAGTTATTTTGATGAGTCTTCCGCTATGAATATATTTTTTCTCTTAATAATAACTGAAATGTGTAAAATATCCAACTGAGATAAAGAGAGAAGAAAAAAAGGCCACACATCATCAAACAGTTTATCACCATGGAAAATACCACAAAATAGCCCATAATTATGGAAAATCAAATATAAGTGAGCCCATAAAGATAACTTCTTTCTTTCAACATGCAGTCAGGGGAAGAAGAAAAAAAAACCCAAACCAACCCAAAACCACATGAGCTGAAAAATACATTAATGTTGTAATTCAACAAAGCTAAACTTGTTAAGGCACATGATTAAAACTTTTTGGGAGTCTAAATAAAGCTATAATTTTTTTCCATACTGAAAAGAAGTATGTAATAAAAACTACATAAAATAAGAAAACCCTAGTTTTGATGCACTGGCAGGCCCACAAGTGTATCTATACATGTTCCTTTATTAACAATTCAGGCTTCTTTTAGTAGTTGAATAATACATTATGGTTTCAGATGAAAATCATGATGCAAAAGAAAAACATTACTATAAGCTACAAAATCAGCAATTTCTAACACAAATGAGGGAATCTTTTTGACTTGCAGCCCTCTACACCTACCATTTTCAAGGTTAACGGTTATGGGGACCACCTTTTCAGTATGCAAATTCAGTCAGGCCAATTATGGGATTTTGATACAAAGATGCATTCCTCCCCAGTGTAAGATTTATCTGCATAGTATCAAGTCTTAAAGCACTGAGGTCTTTTCATCTTTGTCTTTTATGATGCATATATAAAGTACAGAAAAGGAGAGAAAGCTCTCTACTCCTCACTTCAGAAATAACTTCATCTTAACTGTGAACTCTTATTGTCCTCCTGTCAAAAGGGACTTTCTTCAAAAAAGGTGTTCCCAGCCATCTGTTCACAAGGGACATTGTCAGCTGGCAAGTTTGGTTGGGTTTTGTTGCTTTAATTCATTTTCAAAAAATTCAGACTTTCCAAATCCGGCAGCAGATGCAGGGTAACAAATTTGTGTCTGTCAGCCCACTATTCCCTGATGAGATGCCTGTGAGCATGCTGATTATACATATGCAACTAATTAGGACCATGGTTAGGATAACTTAATGGATTGATTTACCTCCATATCCAGTTAAGTGGCAACCTCATGAGCACACAGAGTAGCAGATACTGCCCCATGATTTCCTGCTGTCTGAGTCTTGCCAGCCAACCTGGAGAAGCCAGACTTCCCATCTCCTCAGTCACAGATTGCCTCCTAGAAGCTGTGAAAGGGGAAAGATACTTCAACACGGGGAGGGGGGAGAGGTAAATAGCACTCTTTTTTGACAGGAAGGGATGGCTGTTTCTGAGTGTAAAACCCATTTTGCTGCTTTGTTTCCTTTTCATGAAGTGCTAAAGGCCTCTGGCACTGTTTTAATGGCCCGTCTGGTTGAATATAAGCAGCAAACTTTTGGCAGAGTGTGGAAGCCAACTCTTCATTAGTAAAGCCCCTTGCCTCTGTGGTGCCAACTATCCCTCACACATAGTCCTCCTTATTTCAGCCTAATGATGAGTGAGGTCCCCGCACCAGGCTATGGCTAGAGAGGCTTGGTCAAGTCCAAGCACAGCAGCCACCTTTTTGTGAGGCAGCAAGGTTGACATGGAGGTAACATGATCAGCAAGGACAATGTGTCTAGTGCTCCTAGCGTTCGTTGTTGAAGTCCAAAGTAGTACTTGCCAAGCTGGGAAAAGAGAATCGTTCCCTGTGTAGGACAGTAGTGCACATAAAAAGCACTTCTGTGTTGCTTCTGTGTACTCCTCTCAGGGTCAAAATGCAGCTTCCCCTGCTGAGATTCAACAACCTGCAAGTGTGGTCCTCACACATGGGGGCTTGTACAGATTACCCTTGGTGGGACCCACATTGGTGCTTCAGGGGCAAAATTCTTCTCAGACTAAAGGAAACGCTAAAGTAGGTCAGATCAGCCATACGCAAAGTGGGTTGATTTTTCTATGTTGACTGGGCTCTAGAGGCACCTTCATGGGTAACTGCAGCTGCAGACTTCCAGGCTTCCTCCCTCTTAGCTCTGTGCCACAGAACTGAAGTCCCACAGAGGAGGGACCACCATGGGATTTAATTCAGGGAAACAATTTCACTGAAGTGACGGTTCTAAATGCCTGGTATTATTAGAACCAACTCCATTCAAAGTTGACAGAAGGAAAGGAATATCACTGCCAATTCACAAGTAACAAAGAAACTTCGTAGAAAAGCATCTCTCAGGTCTCTCTTTATTCAATAAGATAAGTCAATAAGTCAAGTAGTACAAATTTGTGGGGACCCAGTCTTTGTTCTGCTCATCACGAAAGTATTTGTTTCTGATGATCTGGCACTGTTTACTGTTAGAGAGCAGATTCAGTGACCAGAGAGCCAATGGCTTTGTCTAATTTGGTATCCAGTATGGGTTTGTCAAGCATTACCTCATGTAGGCTCAGTTCTCAGTTCCTCATGCTTTGAGTGGGCAAAAGCAGTGTTTGCGAATGATCCACAGTGCTGTGATTTCACGAATCATGCTTGGTCTCTAATGAGCAAACTCTTTCTGCAGATGAATGAAATCATTGTCATACTGTGCAGGCTGTAGAACTGCATCTGCCTTTTTGCCCCAGACATTGTCAGTTTCCAATCAATGGTTCATCTGAGCAATGTGATGGGCAAGGCCTGACAAGGAGCAGTATTCTGGGTCCTTTGAAGCTGAGTGCTTCTAAGTGAAGCATTTCTAAAGCTACCGCACAAGAATAAAAACAGTCTCAGAATATGTGGTGCACATTAAAGGCTTCACTAAATGTCTACTGAAAGAATAAGCTAACCGTTTCCATCTTTACTATAGAAGAGTGCTTATGTATATATTTAGTGGACACATTGTCCTACACTGACCTACATGATCTACTTATTGGGGAAGGAGTTGTACATGAGCTAACAATCATGGCAATGTTTAAGTATTGCACTGAAATGTCATATATTAGCAACATATTTTAAAGGATTTAAAGTACTAGAAGGACTGCAGGGTGACTGGTAGACCAGTTTGCAGAATGATTTAGGAAAATACCTTCATCAAAGAATTTCTTAAATGCAGGCCTAAGATACATCCTTAACTGTTTTATTCAACCAGGTCTTCTACAGAAGTACTTGCCTATCTCAAAGTGTATTAGATGCAACACAGAGTTAATTGAATATTTGTAGGCTTCACATTACATTTGTGCTAAAGGACATTGCTGAATCAGGGATTTAATGGGCAAACAGTTAAACAAAGGAATCATGTGCATGGCTTGAGCCAGGAAGCAGGAGGCAAGAATCCAGAGCTTTTTTTCACATCTCTGCCTTTGGGAAAGTTAGATTAATCTTTATACTTGTAATAGATTTTGAGCTTTCCTTATATACTGTTGTACCTCAGGCATCCCAGATATAATTAGAAATAGTAATCAAACGTCAGCCTCATGTTTATTGTACTTAGCAACTGTGAGATTTAGTTACTTAGTACGTTTCATGTACTTTGGGGTCCTTAGACAATGAAGGTCATGTATCTGCTTAGATAGATGTTTAGAAAAATGTAAGCCATTATTATTCAAATGTACTTGAAGTCTTAAGTATTATCAGTCATAGAGATATGAGGAGGACAGAGGCTGTGATAACCACTTCAGCTGTTAGAGTGGCCACCAGTTCTTAGAGAAGATGGATTCAACCTTTCCACTATCAAAATAACAATAAATAAATAAATAAAGAGGGAAAACAGTTACACATTTCAAAGTTACATTTAAAAGTTAGGACAAGCTGTGCTGAAGACAGTGGAGGGAAGACAGCCAGTTTCCTTGCAACAGGTCCTGGACATAGATTCTTCAGTGCCTTGAGAGCACAGCCAAAGCACTTCCTACCATTTGGGACATACATAAGGTTTATCTTTTCTTTTATCTCTTTAGCTTCTAAAACATGCAGGCCAACTTTCCCACCTTTAGCATAGTGGGATACTGTGGAAGAATCTCTGTCTCACATTCGTATGGCCACTTATCTTGAGATTTCTTCTTGCAACTTTTCAGTCAAATGTGGCTAGTAATAACCAATGTATTCAGTAATGATGGTGAGGGGAGAGATGGGAACAGGCAGAGAGACACACTGGAGAGACCTCCTTTCCCTCAAAGAAAGCAGTGAGAGAAATATATTAACCTTTCTCTTCTTTATCCATCAATGTTTCAAATATCTTTGTCCTTTGAGTGACTCTTCAGCTTTATAAAAAAATGTCATATGCACTTGGCTTAGTTCCAAAATGACCAAAAAGCTAGGGAGGGACTTGCAGGGGAACAGAAACATTTTTCACATTTGCTTTCGCAGCTAGTAAGCAACACTGGTTGCAAAGTCAAATAGTGGAACAGCTCAGCAGAAACACTGTAACCAGTCAGCACCATTTTCTCCTCCAGGACTAATATCTATACTGATAATCAAATGTGTGCAGAAGTTCATATGGGTCCAATCTTAATTTTGGTGAAAAAGGCAAGGACTGCAAGATGCAAAACAGATGAAAGAATCAAATATCGATGGGCAGGCAGCAGCAAATTCAATTCTTTGATTTTTTTCTATTTTTTGCTACTTTGAGCTTTGGTCCGGAAAAGGATTATGCATATTAGTAGTCTACTTAAGCTCATCAGTTTCTAGGTTTTAGGATTGGAATGGCCCATTATTATCATCCAGTGTGACCTGCAGAACAGAAGCCAAAGAATTCCAGCCGATAATTTCTGCAGTTCAATAAGCTGCTTATTGACTTGATCCTCCAAAATGCTGAGCTTTCTGGCCTCAGTCGAACCAAGCATTTGAAAGTGAGCCACTTTAAGAGGGAGACAAGATGACTACCCACAGCTTAAAATTACCCACAAACATGTCTTACTTGCATGGAGCCCAAAGGAGTTTCCTAATAAAGGACTTAATCCTTCATGGCAGTAAGAAGGTGATTTAGGCCTGCAGTGCTGGACACATAACTAAGGCAGTTGAGAGTGCACACATACTCATTCAGCATATACACAGAGGATCATTTACAGGGCTGTTCAGAGCATAAACTCAAAATTTGTCATTCGTCAAATGTTACTTTGCTGGGATCAAACCAGGTTTTGAAAATGTGTTGATCAATGCCACCATTGACAGAAATATTCCTAAGACCTGGAGAAGACACCTTGGATGATTCCAAGGACCTTGAAGCTCACCCAAACCCCAACCTTCTTATTTTGGAAAGGGGCATTTTAACAAAATTCCATTTCATAAAAGCTTTGAATTTAACTCTAATGCAGAAATAGAACAAAGGTAAAATCTCTCAGGTCATTTAAGAAGGGAATGACCAGACTCCTGAGAAAGCAGATTCCTTGTTTTCTTTCTTCTCTGCCCTTTTAAAATGGGTTGTTATACTCACTTACTGCCCTCTGGGACTGTGCCTCTTGCTTTCTTTGAGCACTTTTATAAAACCAAGAAAGGAAAAATACCTGTCGTTCTTTAATCCTTGGGTTCAACAGACAATCTGGGATTCCAGTCTGAAATGTCAAACTGCTTACGTCCACCTGCAGAACAAAGTTGAATTTTCAAATCTTTTATTTATTTATCTATTTGTCTGGGTTAAAAGTTATCCTAGTACCTGTCATATTCCTTGTTAAAGCCCTTTGGTGAAAGGACTTTGAAGCACTATTCATAAATCTCATTCTTAAAGAGCATTCCTTTGAGGTAAAAAAAAAAAAGACAAACAAAGCTCTTTATTTTTCACTGCTCATTAGATTTTCATATCTGGAATGAGCATGGGGCTTCAAAAGGAACAAAAGGAAAGCAGCAACTGCAATTGCCTGCAATATCTTAAACACTGTCCCTATCTACGCGTTCAGTTCCCATCCTAACACACCACACTCGTGTTCAGTGCAAAAAAAACATGGGTAATCTCTATGAATCAGTTGTGAGTTTTGTCCATCAAAAGTGTCATGGTGTACATAATGGCCTGAATTCAGCTTCTTCACATGTTATTGTCCAAAGTCTAGTAGCCTCTCCCAGAAAGTCCTTTAGGGTCCCTGTATAATTGAGTGTCTCCAATTCGTTTGGTTTATAAAATGGTGCATATCACCCCTTGAATATCTGATCTCTCTTTGGACTCCAGAGGAAAGTCAAAGCCACACTCGAGACATAAATGTTCCAGAGAGCTGAAGCTAGTGAGTTTATTCCTTCTTCCTTTGGAAAAAACTCACAGTGGTGTTTTGATTCAGTTGAAGAAAACAACAAAAAAACCCCATCAAAATCTGCAATGAACTGTTTTCCTTTTTATCTGCTATTTCTAAAGATGGATGCTCACTTGATGTGAAACTTGGATCCAGTTTACATTTCTGAACATGAAACAACTCCTATGATAAAATTTGAAGAAATAAAAAGTTATTTCAACACTCTTATTTTAAATACTTTGAAGAATTTTCATTTATGTAAAAACATTTTATATAATCTTCATACTGTAGTCACAAATTTATTTTACTAGGTATGTAACTATTATTTAATTGTTTAGAAATTCTTCAAAATTTACAAAAATATTTAGAAAAAATAATTAATGATAAATACCCAGATTTCAGTTTTTCATTTTGAAAGAATAGCAGAAATTGCTGAAGAAAAGAAATAGGGTTTTCAGACCAGACTTTGTATGTTGTGGGTAGCACTGCTCATATTTCAGAGACCAGCATAAAAATTGACTCTTGTCAAGTTAGCATCTGTGCATTTAGCAATCATCTCTTTATTTAACCTCATAACAAGTCAGGGACAGGCTTACTTCCACAGTGGTCTGAGAGTACAGCTACGTTAACAGAAGCAGTGAGTTAACAGTGCCATAGCATAACAACTTATGGCTCATCAGTGAGTGTCAATAACTGTGTGTAGTCTGTGTGTCTGTATGTGTTCTTAGCTCTTTGCAATCAGGATGAAAGGCCTGCTTAGCAGATGGAAACCTGTCAGTTCCTTTTTACTAAACTGCTTTTCCGTGTCATTGATACTTCAAGGCATTCCTTTCTTTAAAAATCCAACTGCTTCAATAAAATCACAGGGTGAGTCAGATAGGAACCATTTTTTGAAGTATTTGTTGACTCCTATTGTAAATGTCAATTGTTCCTGAGAGGATGGCCTCCTGGTCAGGAGGCTGGCATCTCCTAATATCCTGCTTAACTTGAATGCCAGAAACAGAGGGGAAAAAGTAAAAAGTCCAACCCTTGAGACTACAGACCAATGGGAGTTTAACAACGTGAATTTTATAGCATATTTATTTTCCTTGTCACTGTAATGGTCAGTGGGCTTGTATAACTGTGCAAGAAAAAAATCCCAGAAGAAAAGGTTCCTCATTTCTCCTCATTTTTCAGGGCTGGTTCAGCTCTTCTCAGTCAGAGCAGGCTCTGCATTTACTGGTGTGCAGCTGAGTCAAGGAAGGCAAAAATGGAGGTGGCAAAAATGGAGGTGGCAAGAAGCTGAAGGGAACCAGTCAGTAATGTTGTCTCAGGTGTGTTTTCTGCATTAGCTAAACTATAAAGTAACCTTCTCCACATGTCTGCATTACAGAGGGAAGACACATCAAAGATTGTTTTAAAGCAAAACTGACAGCAAAACCAAGGACCACCTGAATGCTCCCTCAGTACCAACATAAATGCTAAGGTAATTGCTGAGTTCTGTCCTTTTACAGCTATGCTGCTAACACTAACCTCAACTAGATAGGTTAAAATTAGCTGAAATACTTCTGACTTAAACAGCAGTTCAAGAATAATTGGTTATTTGCTATATATTGCAACAGCTGCACCCAGGTCTTTTGCTCACTTCACCCTCCCTCCTCACTGAAGCTGGTCACCTCTTTTTTTCCTGTAACTGCTCCCTTCCACCACAGACCCCTTCATTCATTACTTTTGAGCCTAAGCTATCCACTGGCATATGGAAAGCAAAAGTCCTTCAATGCTCACAATGCAGGTCTTGGCTCAGAGTTCATTTGAGACAGAGTCCTTGCCCCTCTTCTCAGCCTCCATGCTCTGGTAAGGATCATGCTTGGAAAGGTGGAGATGCATCTCAGAGTGATCCGAAGAGGGGGGGCAATGGGTACAAAGTGAGACTCCTCTTTATTCACCTTTTTGGGTGGATTAAAAAAAAAAGGATTCCTTCAGTTGGGTCCTCCCAACACAGGAGCAAAATTGTCAAGGAACGGTTCAGGAAAGGTACATAGCAGAAGGGTATGCTATTAGGCACCACTAAGGAGTCATCTTCCTCTGATATATTAGGAATAATAGCAGCAGACCCACCACATTCCCAACCAGACATTATCTAGATGAGTTCATTCTGCTGCGTCCTTCTTATTACAGCAGTAATAACAACAGTGTTGCTCTGATGGATTCCCGTAGTTAATTTCTTGATGTGACAGAGAAGGCAGGTCTTGTGGCAGGCTCTCTGTGGAGCCTGGCAGATCTCTGTATACGTCATATCTGTGGATTATATTTCAGGTTTTTCTTTGCTTCCCTAAAGAAGTAGTATGTATTTCTTTTTATCAGCAAGTCTCACAACATTTTACTGAAAAAAATGTGTCTCAGTGTTATGAATGTAGAAAGTGAGTTACAACACGTGTCCCACATCACTGGACAGGCAATCAGAAAAGAAAAACTAGCATTCCTCCTCTGCCAAGTGCTTGTCCTGTGCAGATGCTGGACCAAACCTGGGATTTTGTCATGTAATAAATCCTCTGACTCCAGGAAATAAATCATGAATGCATAATGCCTGTAGCTTTATGGAGATTTGCTGCCAAAGTCCGTTTTCATCTTAGAGTACGTTTCCAGAACCTCTTCAAACCCACCATGGTGCAGGCTGCCATCAGAAGAGGTGGTTTCCCCTCGCAGCTGCTTGTTCTCTCCTTGTGTTGGCCACACAAGGTACATACCACGCCAGCTCGAGCCACTGCCATAGCACAGGCGGGAGGTGGAAAAGCCATTTCTTGGACAGTAGCTCTGACAGCAACTGGTTTTGGTCTCAAGATGACCTTCATCCAAAATCACATGTTGGGACTTTACCACGTGTTTAAGCCCTTTGGTCCAAAAACAGTAAAAACCCCGAACAGCACAGAGACCTGATTCAAATGAAGCTTTGTTAGCGACGATGCCTTACAGGCATCTGCTATAACCATGGATGTCAGTGAATCAGTCACAGAAAAAATACTTTTGCATGCTCAGTGAGACCTGATAAAACTGACTGACTGACTGTTCCCTTCTGGGAGAGTGAGAGCACTCATCTTCAGCTAGCAAAAAAAAAAGTCTCATGCCCCTAACTTGCATGGGTAATAAACCCTAGGTTCAATAGGCTTGTCATCTGGTGGTGAGTCACCACCCACCTTATAATGAATAGCATTAATTTGGTTTTGAAGGAACAGCATTTGCATGTTATGTCTTACGGGGTTATAAACAAAGAATGAATCTGATATGTGCTGTACAGACAGCTCACGTGGGCAAATAAAGCAGATTTTATTCATGGAGGAAATCCCAGAGGGAGCTGGGAATTTGTGCTAATGCCAGTTAATCTCAGGGTTTAGGAGCTGGAAAAGAACAAGGGGAAATAGTTTAAGAACCCATCCCAGCTGGTGGTAGCGTCTGTGCTTTGGGAGGATATGTACACATGCAATCATCCATCCCGTACCCACCCACAGGCACACGCACACACCTCAAGAGCTTCAGAAATGCTGTACAACAGAAATTCCTATGGAGTCAAGGGGAACATCTGTTCACTTGACTTTTTGTCAGGCCCACTTTTGGACACAGCATGTGTACATGTGACACTTTCTCCCCTTCTACCCTCATTGTCTTCTTCACCAGGGATCCATCTCTCCTTCCTACTTTTCACAGATTACAGGTGTCATTGCAGAGAAGTGGTTTGTCCCAGTCCCCTTCTTGCACGGCAGTGGGAAAAGGGCAAGGAGAACAGCTAAGGCATCTTTTGCTTCATGTTGTCTTTCCTGTTCTGCCTTCGCTAAGATTGTGAGTATGAGAGTTCAGTGCACGTGTGTCTCCATATATGTTACATGACATGGTCAAAAAGCATGTTACGACACTGATCTCTCATGGGACCCCCACCATCAAGGTCTACTCCTCTTGCAAATGCAAAATCAGGGTGGGAAACTGTTTGCATCCATGGAGCTGAATGTGGAAAAGGACAGGCAGCTGAGGTCTCTCAAAAAATCCAAGCTATTTGTGTCTCATTGTAAAGTAGGCATTGGCATACAGACATATACAGCAGTTATGCACACACACATACAGAGAGCGAGCTTTTATTTTTTATCTTCCTTTTTTAAAAAAAAAAAGATCTCGCACTATGTCTTTGAGTTAAAAACAAACAGGGAAATGAACACAAAGACAGTCATTTAAAATTTAAATTATTTTTTTTACTGCCTCTCCATCATTTCTGTTCCAAGGAGCTGTTGAACATTACCCTGTCAACTCTTCAAGTATTTAACTACAAAATACTCTTCATAAATAATGTAGGCAGATTAACTAAATGGTACATAATTACTGCAAATTTAGAGTCCCGTTGCAGAATATATTTTATCCATGATTACAGTGCTTACAGACTTTCCAAACACTCTCTTGTATATTTGACAGTAAGCTATAGGAAAATTTCAGCTGTCTATAACTGCTTTTCAGAATCTGTAATAACCTAGATTAACATGTTATTAAAGACTTTGATTTAGAAAACACCTAATACATTTTTCTATTTTTTCCTTCCACTTAAAGTTCAAAAAAAAAAAAAAAAAAAAAGGCATGAGATTGGACTTGTAAAGTGGAAGTTTTCAAAGTTGATTGCAGGTTCACAACTCTGTAACAAGGTACTTTCACTCTGGCAGAGACTCAAACGAGACAATTAACAGGAGCAATGAAGCAATTCAAAGAGAGGGTTGTGGGGCTTTTTAATTGGTACTTCAGAAAGCCAAAGTTCCCTCTATATGGAAAAGACAGGAGCCAGGGAGTAATTGCCTAGCCACTTCTGTAAAAAGGGATTGAAATCTCAGTTAAATAAGATCTTGATCTTAGCACAGGAAGGTCATGATTCTCTGGAATTGTAAATATGTTCCTCCCCAGCAGTGGCCCATTAATGATTTGAAAGATTTTGCACTGGTCATTACAAGGTACTGAATGAATGCCAAAACAAAAGCTAAAATGTAGGCTCACTACAGTTCCTGTCGTGTAATAAGGGAAAATCTCCACTGACTGCAACAGCAGCTGGGCCTGCCTCTATTGGTAATGAAATAGCCATCTTATATCTTACAGTCTTCACTGTGTTGATGCTCACAGTACAAATGTGATTGTGGGTAAGGACAATATATCTGCTTCTGATAGTCTGAATAGAGGTTGAGTTACTGGTCCCAGAGCAGCAGATGTTTTTCAGACTATGCTGATATTAAGTTTCCAGAGTCCTGGGCAGGCAACAAAAGCACCATTATTTGACCAGGGTCCAATGCTGTGTTCTGTCCTCAAAAGTGTACCAACATAAAAGTTTCAGCAATGTAAGCACAATTCAATTTTGTTCATTCTCAGGCCAGCTCACTTCAGCATTCACTGTGTGTGTCTTCTCCATTCTCCCCATGCATTTTGAGAAAGCAAAGGCAGCAGCAGGCAGATTGCCTTTAAAATCAGCAAAGCTTTGAATGACAATTGCTATCTGGTGCCTTCAGTGTCCAAGTTAGGATGGTACCATGCAGAACTGTCTTGTTCCCATCCCAGTTCTATTGCTCATTAGGTGAATTGTAGGCCTGCAGAGAGTGACTTATAGAGCATTCCCATTTCCTCTTTAATCCAGTGGGAATCTGGGGTTCAAACTTCCCTTCTCAACTGTGCATTGACCTCAGTGTCGTGCTTCACTGCGTTGGGTGTACGAACACTCCATGAACTCATGAGATATTCCCTTGGCACTGAAGGTTGCAGAAGTGAAGGAGCTCAGTGTCTCACACTATTAGTCAGCATGTCATTGAATCAATGGAGCTGGGATCAATCCTTATGAAAACAAAACCCCATTTCTTATTTGCTGTTAACCTTGAGATTCTTACAGCTATAGCAACAGTAATGGAAAGACCAACTTCTGAGTATATTAGATGGACATAAGGAAACAAACTGGACCACTTCTGCCAAATAAATGATTTCTAGGCAACACATCTCTTAGGAAACATCAGGTTCTCAAAGAGATTCATTTGCATTGTGTTGGAAAAAATGCTCACATCGTTCCCAGGGCAACCTCTCTGATGTATTGCAGGGTAAGGACTTCAGAGGTGCACTGGGAAAAAAGCAAGTCTGAAATTTCACCTTCAGTCACTGCAGCTGATAATGATAAATTTGGGGCTGTCTTATCCACAGGTACTTGCCCTTGTCACCAAATATGGGGGACTTGGGATGTGCAACCCATACCTTGAAATGCTGTGCAAATTACTTATAGACAGACAAGTCTTATTTTACACAAAGAAGGAATTTATTGGTATATGGTAATTTGAAAGCCCATTCACTGTTCTCCATGCAGTACAGGTAAAATGAGGTTATTGTTTAAGCTGGTGTTTAGGTAATCTTCCTTCTATGGGCTACGTTTCGTATGTAATCTTGGAAAGCCATCTGTTCTCTCCGTGCTTTAATTTTTGATCTGTAAGATCAAGGTACTATGATTATCTTCATGTAACCCCGCATAGATCACAACTAGGTCGAAATGAAGAGTAGATCTTTTATTCAGTGGTTGACTTGAAAAATCAGAAAAAAAAAATTGCTTTAGGTTAAATAAAAATGGAGATATCTTCCTTGTATTTTTTATTTTTCATAAAAGCCATACATAGATATTGTATTCAGTCCCAAGCAATGTGATTAATTTGGTCTGGGCTTTTACCAATTCTTTTTTTCTTTTTTAAAAACACATTTTAATACATTTCATGTTACCATGTTTTCATTTTCATTTCTTTAAAAATTCTCAAAATGCGATAGTTTTAGCATCCAGAACACTATTTTTCATTTTAACAGTAGTGACACGATAAAGTTTTAATTTTAAAAAATAAATTATCCACAAACCTTTTTTTCAGTGCAGGGGAGAGGTGCTAATATTATCTGCCAAATTTGAAAGAATTTCACAAATAATTGTGGTCCTTCCAGTTTTCATCTTCTATTTTTTGTCTTTTTTTTCTTCAGCCCAGCTCAATATACAGTCCCTGAATACCCAGCCTCAATGAAAGCAGTTTTAACTTGGCTAATTGCCTATATTTTCTAGGGAAGGAAGGAATGAAACCAGTGATGTTAAGTAGGCAGACCTGCTGCAAACACTGACAATCCCACATACAACAGTGAATTTTGTATTTCTGTCAATTAATCCTCATGTTTATTAGCTGAAAAAAAATGATAGGATTAGGCTGAAGGAGGCAGTTTATCACTCATCCCAGTCTGGTTTGTCTTTTATCATCTTTGCATTATGTTCTAGAAAATGCCAAACTTCACATGGAATAGGTCTCATCTGAGTTTCTTCCACTCTCATCTCAGTCATGGCAGCGAGCAGGAGACCTTTTATGGTTTTAGCATTTCACTTCATTTGTTTCAGTTGTGGCTTTTGTTCTGCCAGAGGAAGAAAAAACATGACAACAACAATTTCTCTTCTTGACATTCAGACTGCTCCATAACGCTACCCTGGTTTATATCTAATCTCTTACCCCTTCATCCCTGCTCAAACCTCATGTCTTTCTGGGCCTTGCCAGCGATTGCTGATCTGATCATCTACTTCTGCTGCCTTTCCACTTCCTTCTTCCACACTTCTACCATACCATGCTTGCAGCAACATTAAACAATAGCTACCAACAGTGAAAATGGAAAATTTTAATTGGTTGTTCTTCACTACCATCACTGAAGACCTACTTCTGAATGTGGGTAAATAAACAATGATGTCAAGGTTTCCTTTTAACATACTGTTTCATTGTCCTGTGTGGGGTAGGAATGAAGCAAGTAAAAACCTTCACCTCTGATTCTGGCTTATCTGCATTCATTTATTACAGAGGTTTTCAAAATCTAGATTTGCACACCCTCATAAATGAAACCCACTAATGGTAGGTCTCTAATCTTAGCTGTGCTACAGGGACCACACAGAGGGGAACCCACACTCCAGCAGATTGCAAAGCAGTGCTTCACTGGATTCCAGCACTGGGCTTCTCTTGAAACAGAGTGAAGGCCCTGTTGCCCTCATCAAACACTGAAAAGAATTTGTGCGTGCAAATGATCATGGGCATCTCTGCATACAGATTAGCATCTTGCTTGCAATTCTTGGGCCATATAGAATATATCTAATAATTGCAGCTTCTATTGTAGGATCTAATAGTGTGAGTAAAAGATGAGGAAAAAACATTTCCAGTGACACTGTTTCTTATATCTAGAATGACTTTGAAGGGTTGACATTCTTGTGTTTAGGCGTTTAGCTGAATACTGGAAGATGTTGGTCAAAGTCAGGTTGAACAGATATATACATGTCTTGTATGATACTGAGCGCACATGAGCCAGCAATGTGCACTCACAGCCCAGAAAGCCGATCGCATCCTGGGCTGCATCAAAAGAAGCGTGACCAGCAGGTCGAGGGAGGTGGTTCTGCCCCTCTACTCCACTCTTGTGATACCCCACCTGGAGTACTGTTTTCAGCTCTGGGGCCCCCAACATAAGAAGGACATGGACCTGTTGGAGCGGGTCCAGAGGAACGCCACGAAGATGATTGGGGGCTGGAACACCTCCCCTCTGAGGACAGGTTGAGAGAGTTGAGGTTGTTTAGCCTGGAGAAGAGAAGGCTCCAGGGACACCTTATAGTGTCCTTCCAGTAATTAAAGGCAGACTACAAGAAAGATGGGGAGGGACTCTTAAACAGGGAGTGTAGTGATAGAATGAGGGGTAATGGTTTTAAACTGAAAGAGGGTAGATTTAGATTACATATTAGGAAAAAATTATTTACTGTGAGTGTGGTGAGACACTGGAACATGTTGCCCAGAGAAGTTGTGGATGTCCCATCCCTGGAAGTGTTCAAGGCCAGGTTGGCTGAGGCTTTGAGCTACGTTGTTGTCCCATAAACGGGGTTCATTTACCCAGTGTGTAAGCCAATAACACACAGAGTCGAGGTATTTTCAAATTAATTTCTTCGACATGCATGAATGGGTGCCTGTCTCAAGACAGCACACCCTTGTCTCAAAAATTCTCACATTTTTACACTTAACTAATACATATTCACTGTTATTTTCCTTAATGATTGGTTCTTTCTTCTTTGCACCTCATGTAAATTAGTGCACAGACTCTGTCTTCTTCCTTCATTGTCTTCTTTTGAGTAGGTGGTATCATTTGAGTAGGTGGTCAATGAGTCGGTGGTCGCGATCTCCCACTGTAGGAATTACCTTTTAGCTCCTTCTTACTCTGTCTTCACAGTTCCAAGCAGTTCTTTAAGGTTTATTGACCAGACCACAATCCATTACCTTTTCTGACATAAACATAAAGCCCCATTGTCTAGTAGTTAGTTCCTAAACATTCCTAAACGCTAAATCATGTCTAGTTGTTGTTTCCCTATTTTAAATATTAATTGATAGGGGCTTTACACAGGACTTTAGCAGATCCCTGGTTATTTCAATCATATTATACATATTAATTGATAACAATGTGGTATAGTGGAAGGTGTCCCTACCCATGGCAGAGGTGTTGGAACTAGATGATCTTTAATGTCCCTTCCAACCCAAACCATTTTATGATTGTATGATTCTATGATTCTCCATATCATACAATTATTGTGCTACCTTCATTAAGGGAGAAGACACTTTCACGGCATGCAGAGCAAATGAGAACTACTTTCTTAAGCTTAGTGGTTTAGAGTTCATACAATTCTGTCTTACAAAGCTTTACAGCTAAACAGAGTTTTTCTTGTTCTGTAAAGTCGGTTAATCATTTTTGTTTTCATGGATGCTTAAAACCAAGGATATAACTTCTCTATAAACCTGGCTGTGCTACATCCTCTTTCTGAGCATCTCCAAGTAAGTATCTCTCATCACCATATACATTTAAAATACAAAGACATTATTGCCCTTTGTGGAAGCTGGGGAAAACAGGCACAGAAACTGTGATTTCCTCAGGATCATACAATATTCTGGGAGAACAAAGAATCAAGATTCTGCTATTTGGGAGAAAACACTAACTACCATTCCCCATTTCTAACATTTTCATGTTTTCATGTACATCTGCTACAAAAATGGCACAAAATGGTATTTCTTGTAGGAAAGAGAAGCTATGGAACAAAGAGACAGAGTTGAGCTTATCCTTGTATGGTATTGAATTGTCTCCTTTGTGTCAGAGAGAAGCCAGCTGGGTTTGAAACTTGTACTGCTGATGCCACTGTATAGGAAGTCATCATACACAAGTTTCATAATGAATGAATGGCTGGAGTTAAAACTTCTGGCAAGAGGCCTGATGGGTACTTACTTCTGTCTCCACAAAAGAAACAATTTGAAATGTGAGTTATAAACAGGCTGTATGTTCTGCACCTCCTGTGCTTAATTAATACCTTGCATTGGCAAAGAGGAGTTGGTACACCCCCCACCCCCAACAAATCAGGTACAACTATAAACTCTTGTAAAAGAAAGCAGTTTTGCTGACGTTTACAGTACCTTTTACAGCTTGTCAGGAATTGGAATTTCTGCTTTGCAACATCTGCCAATATTTCCACGTTTGTCTTCTGCTTACGCTAAGTCAAAAACATCCTTTTTTTTTTTTTTTTTTTCCAGAGAAATAGGGAAATCTGGTGTCTCCGTGCCATTTGGTTTCTCTGAAATGTTGCAGTTTACTTTGTCACTGAGCAACATCTGCCTGCACTGCTGCAGTGCCTGTTAGGATTGTCGTCCAGATGCCTCATGTCTTCCAGGACCTGGGCTGGACTTGCCTACGTTTCCCAGGATCTCTGTGGCATTTGATGCTGAGAAGGGAACCATGTGCTCTATGAGAAAAGTGATTCAACAGTGGTGGTCAACACAAAAGAGACTGAGAGTTGAAGGCATGCACTTCCCATAAGGCAATGGACTGATCCAAGTAGTTGCTAATTTATGCAAAGCTGAACTGAAAAAAAAAGAGGAAACAAAAAAATTTTGTTTTGGTTTTGGCCCAGACAATCATGTCAACTCAGAAATCTTGTATCCTCCGCAAAGGAATTTTTTCCCTTGGAAAATGTCAACTTTAAGTCCCTTCCCCACTGAGCACTTTCACTATTTTTCAGGGGAAGAACTACAGCTACATGCACCTCAGTTGAGACACCTTGATTTTTCCTCCTGATCCAGAGTTCCTGCAGCTCAGGTCTCCCCAGGATTCAGTGAGTCCCTTCAGCAGAAGTGAGAATCACAGAGGTACCTTATTCCATTTCCTATAATATTCCTGTTCTTTCTTAAAGCTTGTCCAGCTAAACCTCATTGCTGTCCTTGGTGGAAAAAAATCTTATTCTGTTTAACAATACTGGCAGTAATGCAGGCTGGCACTAGGACCTCGTTTCCTTTGAAAGCTTTGAGCATCATGGGATGCCAGTCAAACAGATTGTGCAACAGCTCAGTGGTCATTCATTCACTCGCCTACAGCACTGGCAGCAAGTGGCTCCTAATTCCCCATCTGATACAGGCACACCAAGGAAAGAGGCTGCCTGTGGGGAAAATGAAAAGAACAGCAGCAGCTTATAGTGATTAAGTCACTTAGTGCTGTGGCTATTAAGCTGCAATGAAAAAAGGACAAATGCTCTTTTCCTTTCCTGTCTTTTCTCTGGCATATTTTCTTTCAAACCAGCAAGTAGAATAATCTTTCTATTAAAGATCAATTCAACAAAAATCTAGCTTTTGTTTCTCATATGGCCCATTGCTGTTATTGCTAAACCCTTCTGAAACTGTTTTACCAAGGCTATTACTTGAAAAAAGAAAACTGTCCGACAAACACAACAAATCCCTTTGTGTTACTCACCGACACAAGCCATCTGCAGCCAGACTGCCTTGGGCTGGGATCTCAGATCAGGCTGAGACATGCTGCCCATTAAATAGCACCTGATTCTCTCTATAAATGCAAAACCTGCTAACTCAGGCATCCTCCTCAAATTCTGATCTGTGTATTTGCATTAGGACTGGCTAACGCTTCCCTTCCCACTGTGATCAGATATTGCTTGGGAAACTTGCCATGTACTTTCCCAGGATCTGTCCATCTTAGGAAATCTCACTTTTCTACTTGTGACAGCTACTGGAATGTCTTTGTGAGATGATTTTTCCAAGATCTCAAATACCCACATTTTTCCTGAAAAGCCAAAGCAATGAATTTGTGGGCTTGACTTTAAACCTCCATGCTGATTGCTTCATCCCTGCATGTCAGTCTAGGTTATTAATGCGCTGCTGTGATTCGGGAACCCTAACTGTTACTCCCTACAAAAGTACCAAGTCTGTAAGGAAACCAGATGTGTCCCATCGCAAAGGGAACAAGTAAAGGAAGTCTCTCACTTCTGGTATCTGCCTACCCAAGGAATCTTATCTTTTCCGAGGAAAAAAAGGTTGGAAATCAAGAGGACAGGTAAATAAAGCTGACAGGCAGAATGAGAGAAATAATGAAAGCTCAAGTCAGCTACTCCTTTCAAAAAGTGTCCTTCTAACTATCAACAACCACTTCCTGAATAAAGCTTCACTCTTAGAGTATAAGCTGTAATGTCTTCTACTTACCAATATCAATCACTATCCACTTTTGTGGTATCTATGCAAAAATCAGAGCAACTTGAAGTCCCTCCCCAAAACTAGAAGAGGCTATGAATACTGAAATCAATAGGAGAGCCCTCATCTCAGGCATTAGAGTTCTCACAGGTAATGATCAAACAATTAAAAATGAACTATCCCTACTCCTTGCTTATCTCCCTACTGTCATCTTCAAGTTCTTGAAGGCCTAATGGGCATGATTTTATTTCTGGAGATAAAATGTAATGGTTCCAGAGAGCCTCACTCTCCCCGGCACTACAATTGCATTGGATGTAGCTCTCATTATGAGTGAATGAACCGCAATGGCTGAGATTATTTTCCCCGCTGAACTGCCACTGCTGACATTTATGACTCCAATGGGTAGCACTAACTTTTCTTTCAGTGTTAGGTAAACTAAAACTTCAGTGTTCACAAGACAGCAATAGTTTTTGTCAGGAGAGATGATGTTCAACTGTCATGTCCTACCATGTCCAGTCAACACCAAGCAGGGTTAAGAGCTGGCTTGAAGGTGGAAGTGTTGATGAATGATAATCACTGAAAAATGTCTGTGAACATTAGTTTGACTGTGCTCTGCCATGACTAATAATGAATAATTCTGGTTCTATCTAGACAGGTTATTTAAAATCTTAGTGATTGCCTTGGGATGTAGACCTTTGGAAGGGGAAAAGCCTTCCTTGTCAGAAGTCAGAACTGCTGGTTGGATTGATGTTTCTGAGGCACTGCTGTATCTCCCATTAATAGTAGAACTAAGTATCACAAAATTTGTAAAGCAGTTATCTTCATAATACACCTGTGATGTAATGGTCCTTGTTTTAAAAAGGGAGAGGAAGAAAGGATCAGGATTTCTGGCAAAACTTGTGGATATTTCAGATATTATCTTTTCCAGCAGTCCTCCCTGTCCTATCTGGAGATTTCTATATCACTAGCAGTCTACTACAATTTCCACTTCTCTTTTGCTGCAGCTTACAGGCTGATCCATACACTAAAATACAGAACAATCAACAATAGCAGGCATGCATTTCTTTCTGCTGATACTATGACAGAGACTGTAACACCTCGGAGGGACCTGTTAATCTCCTACTTCATTGAAATGGAGAAAGAATCCATGGAGATTTAAACAATGACTGGCCTTAGTAACTCGCCTGAAAGTATATGAAAGAGCTGGAGCAAAATGACATATTTCAGTAGGGTCTCTTAAATTCCAGGTAAATCCGCCGGGCATGTCTGTAGTTAGTGGATGATGGAGACAGCAAAACTACGGGTCACAGAAGTGGTGGGGGCAACCCTGACCCTTTCAGTTCCCCCGTAGCTTGGTGCTCCTCACCTCTAGGATGACCTTTCTTTACCTTCAGGACTATAGCTGAACTTAAATATCATATCTGTATCTGAATACCATAACTGTATCTGTCTTGCCAAACCTCTTCTCCCATCCGTGTTTACAGAAACACCAGTGTGGGTATGTGTGCATATATACGTATTTTAGCTTCACATTAAGTCTGTACTTTCCTGTTTTTTTCAGTAAGTAGACAAGCAGATTTTTCTTTCTGACTCTGTTCAATATTAAAGTGGAGGTTTTTTGTTGTTGGGTTTTTTTAAGCAAGACTTGGCTCTGTGTGAGTGAGAGAGAATGCTTGTGTCTGGAGGGGTTTAAACAATTTAGGATTTATACACATCAAGAAGTAGAGAGGAAAAACAGCAGGACTGGATTTAACTAGAATCATTGTTGATTTGCATCCTAAAAGGTATCTGACAAGTATAGTAGTCATTTGAACACAGCCAAATCTCACTAAAGGGTTCCTCCTTTCATTGCCCACTCAAAATGACAAAACCATCACAAAGAGAGGTCTTCAGAGACATCACAGCTGAAGCTGTTACCAAAGGCACAAAAATCTTTAGAAGGACAAGTATTCTTTCTCCTGTCACCTTTAACACTCAATATACAAGCCTAGTGTCACAAGACATATATAAGGTCAGTGCACAGGAGCTTCTTCAAGACAAGAGGCTTGAAAAGATATCTGCGATGAATGTCATTGTTCTTTTTTTGATTGTACTGAACTGAATCTCTGTGTAGATTCCTCATCTGCAGAACAGGTCCCATTCTCATTGGCACAAATCCCCTGGCTGCAGGTTTTCACTTGCCTTTGAAAATCTGCAATATTTCAGTCCTGGAATAGCATAAAGATGGAAGGTGCAAAAGAGTCCACTCTCAATCAGTTTGGATCACACTGAAAAATTTGTGCATGACGTTTGTTCTGGTTTTGTGGGGGATAGAGTTAATTTCTAGTAGCTGGTATAGTGTTAAGTTTTCAATTCAGTATGAGAAGAATGTTGATAACACACTGATATTTTCAGTTGTTGCTAAGCAGTGTTTATACTAAGTCAAGGATTTTCCAGCTTCTCATGCCCAGCCAGCAAGACGGCTGGAGGGACACAACAAGTTGGGAGGGGACACAGCCAGGACAGCTGACCCAAACTGGCCAAGGGGATATTCCATCCATGTAACATCATGCCTAGTACATAAACTGGGGTAGTTGGCCTGGAGGGGGATGGCTGCTCGGGAACTAACTGAGCATCAGTCGGCGAGTGGTGAGCAATTGCATTGTGCATCACTTGTTTTGCATATCCCAATCCTTTTATTATTATTGTCATTTTATTATTGTTACTATTATTATTATTTTCTTCTTTTCTGTTCTGTTAAACTGTTCTTATCTCAACCCACAAGTTTTACTTTCCCCCCCCCCCCCCCGGTTCTCTCCCCCATCCCACTGCAGGTGGGGGCGGGGGGGTGAGCAGCTGCGAGGTGCTTAGTTGCTGGCTGGGGTTAAACCACAACAATGTTTGACCAGAAACATTCAGGTTTCAAAGTAAGGTGCATGAATCAGGTGGAAATAAATCAAATATATCTTCATAAACCAGGCAAAGTTACCTGTGCAGAACAGCTGGGAGTTCCAGGGACAAGAAGGAAGAGCCTCACACTTTCTTGAAAGTTCTGCAGTGCTAGTCACAGGCTGGATTATGCAACATATGTATATGTATACATATGTATGTAGAAACATGCATGTATATAGAATAGAATATTTTGGTCGAAAGGGACCTACAATGATCATCTAGTCCAGCTGCCTGACCAATTCAGGGCTGACCAAAAGTTAAAGCATATTATTAAGGGCATTGTCCAAATGCCTCTTAAACACTGACAAGCTTGAGGCATTGACCACCTTTCTAGGAAGCCTGTTCCAGTGTTTTATTACCCTCTCAGTAAAGAAATGTTTCCTAATGTCAAGTCTGAACCTCCTCTGGCACAGCTTTGAACCATTCCCATGTGTCCTGTCACTGGATACCAGGGAGAAGAGATCAGCACCTCCCTCTCCATTTCCCTTCCTCAGGAAACTGTAGAGAGCAATAAGGTCACCCCTCAGCCTCCGCTTCTCCAAAACTGACAAACCCAGTGTCCTCAGCACGTATATATACAAGCAATATAATGGGAAAAAAAAAGGGAAGATGCAGCAATATCATTCACTTATGAAAATTCTACTTAATACCCAGGAGACTGTTGAGCATATTCACCTTACACTCCTTGTAGAGGTAATGAAGAGAGATAGGTACCTCCAGAGGCTAATTTAGTCCATTGCTCTCTTATAAAGTAATTAGGCTTCATCACATAAGGAGAAATCTGGGCCCTCCAGTTGCCAATAATCTTTAAATGAGCACCTGAACTCCCTCTGCAGCTTGAGATCTACAAAATGTTTCTTCAGCTCCTATCCAAAATGTTTGCATGTTGTGTTACACAGTTTCCTGGGAGAATATTGCTGCTGCTGTTTCTGGCAAAAAGAATCAGGCAAAAATAGCCTTCAGACTGTTAACTTGCTTCAGGCTTTTATTGTGTTTTCTGGGGAAAAAACCCTCCATGCTAGTTCCTACATTCAGGATTCTGGTGAGCTTTGAAATATACTTAGAATTTATTTTAAAATGTATATAATCCACCAGGACTCAAATTGAAGCACAGTGGGCTGCTCTACCTAGAAAGATTTTGGTTTGCGTTCCTGACCTAAAACTAAAATATCACTTTAGATTACCTCAGATTCAATAGATTCAATTCTGACCCATGAACAAAGGAAAATATAGATATTTAAAGAAAAACAACCAAACAATCCCTCTCCCCCATTTTTTATATAGTTTAAATGCCACATGTTCTTTTACCTGCCAAGTTGTTTTTCTTTTTTTTTTTTTTTTTTTCATTTAAACAGAAATCCCCTTCTTCCACCTCAGAAGTGCTTCCTGGGTAAGCTATGGCATTTATAACCTACTGTGCAGCAGAAGGAAATGCCTATGCTCCCAAACCAGCATAAGTGTGGGAAGTTGGAAACAGCTTGTCAATGACATTCAAAATACAGCATTTCTATTTTGAAAAATCCCTCATTCCCACATCTGGCATAGTTTCACCTGGAAGATGTTAAGTGAAAACCTGGCCCTGCTGCAGCAGCTAGGCGTTAAGGACCTAATCTGCTTAGGTGCTTTAGAAAATCTCTAGGTATCTACCTGCATCCTTGCATAGCTAAATAGCTCTAAAAATCTGGACTGTGGAGGCTATTGAAGCAACTAGGCAGGGTCCAGTGATATTAGCTGTTCTTTGATCAGTCAGGACTGTAGGATTCGTTCAGCTTGCGCATAACAGACGATCACCCATGATGTACATCACTGCAGAGGAGGATCCCAAAAGCAGAGAAATGCTGCTTCTCTGCTGGCATCCATGATCTTCTTTTGCCAGTCTGACTGCAAAATATGTTGAAAATATTGTTTCACACAAAACATGTCTTCAGTAGCTATGAAGAGTAAATCATCTCTTTCAACTGAAGTTTTAAGGACTAGCACTAGGAGAAGAAACCACGGGACTGTGACATTACAGGCATGGTTCCATTAAAAGAGTGGGAAACGCATCACATTTTATAGGCTTACAAGTATTTGAACATTCATTGATTAACAAATGAACTGGAGCTGCACTGAGATGCCCATGGAGATAAGTGCAGCACAAATGGGAGTGAAAAGAGAGTTCTACACTGTATGAAGTCAGGCTTTTGCCTTGCTTCTTACTACAGATGCATGCATATGTATGCATCTGAAGGTACTGCTGGACATCACTGAGGACAAATAGATGTTAAAGGAACAGAAACAATTTCTGAAGTGAGCCTAGGACAAGGGTTCAAGTGAGTGAGTCACCAGCTTTTGCAACTATTGCTCAAAAAACAAGGGAGGACCTTTTATAGTTAAAGTGCATGTGAGAAACCTTCCTAGGACAAATAAGGTTAAGACAGTTTAAGTGGACACCATTTTTAGGATAATTCTTTTTGCTTGAAAATTCGGATTGAAGTAAAAAGTAGAGGTTAGTGGATTCACTTTAATTTCAGTTAATTGCTTCATTAAAAAAGTAAATACTTCAAAAGGGACATTTGAAAGAAGCCAAAACATTTCAGTGACCATTTAACAACATTTGCTTTTATTTTTTCTGTTTAGACTGGCATTTTTTGACATTATACTTGCATTTTGTTTCCTTTTATTTTAATATCAAAAAGAAAAGGAGATAAAAAACTTATCTCCAGTCTAAGAAAGCACTTAGCCCAGCTCTGTATGAATGTATGCATGTATATATATATAACCTTTTCATTCAAGGTACATTTAAAGAAAACCTACAGAAATAGTGTTTCCGGTTGACCAGCAAAAATAAAACTTTCTTTTCTTCAATTTTATTAATCTTTTCAATCTGAGAGTCAGTTATTTGTACAGGTATCTTTTTCACTGTGAAGATGGGAAGCTGTTTTCTGAAACCTGAGTCCGTTGTTAGAAATTAAGGCTAAGAGATATGTGAATTTATTTAGCTGGAAACTAAATTAAACACTTCTCCTGCAACAATAATGGCTATGAAAGTTATCCATCCCATTGTTACATCTGCTTTCCCTCTTTAACCCACTGACAATGACCATTAGAATCAAATCTCTGCCTGATTGAGAAGGACTGAATTGAACCAAATGGCAGTTTTCCTCTATTCCCAAGCGTGTTGATCATACCCAGTGTAATGTTCTGAGCCGCAGCTTGTCCTTCTTGTCAGGATGAGATCGCCTGTAATTCAGTACCATAGCAGTATTTCAGGTATGTGGTGAGCTCATTCCAGCTCTTCATCTGTTAAAGTCAACAGATTTACTTGATACTGAGGTCAGATCCAGGACCTCGGTCCCTATATTGGTTATCTTTCTTGCTAGTGAAAGGATTGGATATTACTTTCTATATCCTGAGTACACCAGCTCTAGTCCTGTGAACAGGAACACATTTGACTGTATCCCCTCTGGTATAAAACACACACCACCATTACCCTGCAGCAGGCACACTGAAACATAATTTGAAAGTAATGGTCAAAAGTAACAAACTGTCATCAAAACACATAACCGCATGCTGCTTCCTAAGTAGCACAATCCTCTAAAATGAACAAAGGCAAGATCCTTAATGTTCTCTTTTCCTATGTTTACATGTTAAAGATCAGCAAAAATGGCCATAATAGTTGAAATAAAAATGATAATTGAAGTTTTATATTTTTAATTTATTTATTCAGTTTAAAAAAAAAGCTTTGTCACAATTCCTTAGTATGATAATCTAGATTGTGCTAGTTTTTACATGAGAAATATCAGGATGAGAAATCATAAATGGACATGATTTTTCTTCCTGTGGAGTTCAGAATGTTAATTTATATCCAAGCAAGCTGACTTAGGAACAGCCATTCCTTCTTTCAGAAGTTTTTCTGCAGGTATATTAATAAAAAGAGACTGACATCCTTTATTAGTTGTTTCAGAGCGAATGCAATTCTGTGGCAAAAGCAAACATCTAGGACACTTGTGGGGGGTGGGGCTTTCTGGAGGCACATTCACATCCTGAATAAGTCACATAATAGTTACATCCCTCAGTTGCCATATACATAGAGTGGCGAAATAATCACGCCTACTTCAAAAAGCAGCACACAGACGTGCTGTACTTTATAAAGTCAGAGGAAGAAAATATGTTACAGCATACGGGCAAGAGACTGAATATCAACACCAGGTTACAATGTCTTTTGCTGGTTAAGCTCTGATCAGAAGTGGAGGATGGCAGGGAGCTAACCTATGAAATGACGCATTTCCTGTTAAGCCAAGTCTTTCCACAGCGTAGACACTCCAAACAGATGATCTGTCCAGGGTGGACAACGTGATGGCAAGCTCTAAAATATTCCTGCCTTTTCTTCATCCCTATAAACAGGTATACTCAGAAGAGAAAAAGCATCACCACTCATGAGACCCCATCTTATGCCACGTAGGGCATAAGCTGAGCCGGCTGATGCTCTACCTACCATGTCAGTTCAAGCTGGGAGAAGCCAGCACATCCATGGGAAAAGGCAGTTCCCACCTTTCTCCCAACTCTGGCTTCTCACTGCTGCTCCACACATTGACCTTGTCCCTACACCTCTACAAACATTTGAGTGCCTGCTATGAATCGGAGTGAGGCACTGATCAGGTGAAAAACAATTTTAGAAACGGCTAATTTCCCTGTCCCCGGCTTAGGTTTTTGCCAATTTCTTAAGCTGAATTTATTCACAAGGGGTTAGAGTTTGTTTAATCATACAGTAGGAAATGCAGTGAAAGAAATAGAGAAAAAAATGGGAGAAGCATCACATCTTAAGGAAGTTAAGTTCTCTCTTGATATTCCTATCTTTCAGATTTGTAATTCAGGTATCCCAGTTTGGTGTGATGAATCTGAACTTAAATACCCGTACAAAAACACTTTCTTCTCCTTGAACATTTGTAAAGGCTACAAAAGCCATTGTCCATGCCTATGAATGGGCAGTGTATATAGACAGAACATAGTTTATATGTACACACACAAAGACATAAATGTTATGTGAGGAACAACACTGAACATGTTGTTCTCTTCAGCTCCCAATTTGGCCCAAGCAACGAGTGTTTTTTTTCACCTTGCAAAACAATGCAAGTGGCAGTTCATCCTGACGAACTGGTGCTGTGGCAGACACAATGTGAATGACACAAATGCACCACATGACTTATGCGTAGCCATCAGATTGCACAGTGCTGATGGGTAGGAGGGGTTGCCACCTCCATGCTTCCCCATTAAATTAATTAAATTCATTGGCCTATTTGGAGCCTAAAATGGGTCAGGCTTATGAGTTTTATTCTGTCTGAAGATTTATTCAAGAGGATATAAATACTAACAGACAACCCTTCTTTCTGAGCACTTCATATTTTGTCTGTGTATGCAGGAGTTGGAGAAGCAAGGGAAAAAAAAACCATCTCACTGCTTCCTAGGGAAGATTTGTGTTCTTTGACTTTGCTTTTACTTCATGTCTTTCTTACTTTTTCTTTTTTTCTTGAACATCTAAAAACATTTCACACATCTGTTTTGCACATTTACATGCCAGAGGGGCATGGAACTCACCGTAAAGTAAAATCTTACCTTTGGTTTTGAGAGAGATAATCAGTGGGTGATACACTCAAGCGTGTAAAAGTACCTATCACGCTACATATTTATGATTTTAACACATTCATGCCATTAATGTAATATAAGCTTAATATTCCTTCAGGAACACAGGATATGCTATGCATCCTGCTTCCATCACTTTCCCAATCAAAGGAAAGTAACCTATACTTTCATACTCACATTTCTACCTAATTAGTGAATGAACAGTGAGAGACTCTTTCCTTTCTGATTTAGGCATTAATCATCTAATACTCTGAAGCATGAGATTTGATTCACCAGGTCTTTGAGTGCAGACAAAGACCTGTCTGCACTATACAAGTCTATTTAAGTAAAATCCCCTACTCTCTCTACAAGCTCATAACTTCATTGCTGAAGTCTTTTCCTAGCAAGAAATCTCTTGTTCAGTCTGTATGAACAAACATTTCTAAGAAGACTCAACATACCTTTTCCATACTCTGAGACGTGTCCATCTGGCCTATCAACAAACATACTTTTCACTGTTAGATTGGAAAGTGTGCTGGAAGCATGACACCATGGAACTGGGACACAGAATAATCCTGACCATGGAAGAGGGTCAGGTTCTTTGAAGGAATGAGATACCATGCAGAGAGGAGGCCAGTACTTTTTCTAGTCTTCCTATAAAAAATATTGATTAATACTGGAATCCAGTTATACAGTTTACACATGCAACAATAATTGTTACTTCTCTGATCATGGAGCCTTCATTCTTCTGTTAACATCTTCTCTGTCCAGGATCCTGTGCTTTAACATGAATGTGTCCATTTACATCATAATTGCATCCAGACTTATCCTTACCTTGAAGCTTTTACGGTTAAAAGAAGTCATAATGAAAAAGTGGGGAAAGGAAGTGCCTTTGTCCCCATTTTACAGAGATCTAAAAGAGAGTAAACCCACTTCATCAGCAGTACCTGAAGTCAGTCTTGCAGTCAATATGTGGTCAGATTTCCATCCTGAAACATTTTAAGAGACTTTACTAAGGTCATACAGGAAGTGTCTGGAAGACTCTCAGTCTTCTACATTCTCTCATAGTGCTCCAGTGAAAGAACACCCTTCCTTTCCCCTGCTAATATTGTTCACTGGGCTAAACCATCTTCAGACAAGTCACTATGTCCTCTATGCATCACCAAGACTTGTAAGTGTATGCTGACCCAGACCTATCTCACACAAAAAAAACACTTAGTAGTTTTATCCACTTCTTCATTGTTGATATGTCAGGGTAGTGATACAAATTCATTGCTGCTTGTCAGCTGTCTGGCATCTGCTGACAATGTCTGCAGGAAAAGTGAGTGGTTATATTTAAATATCTGTCAGCAAATATGACAAAAGACATGAACACTTCCCTGGGATTTGCAATGACCTTTTCATTTGCTTTGAAGAGTTGTCTTCCTCTGATCAAGAAACTAATTAGATTACTGAAACTTGCTGTACATCTCTATCACCGCACTGAGGAAACCCATTTCTCCATTTGACAGTGACTCTGCAGGATATCTCCATTCTTCGTAGAAGCCTGTGGCTACAAATAGTTACACTTTCTCCATAGCTGAGGCCTGGGCTTCATACTGTGAAGGCGATAGCAGACTGACAAACCTTGGTTGTAAGCAATTGCATTGTTTGGCAAAGCTGAATTACCTTGGAAGCTCATCATCTTGAGTTTCTACAGTCCATCGGTACAGTCCTGTAAGAGGCCCCAAGCTGATAGCTCTTGAAAGTAAGCTGAAGGAGTTAAAAGCAGTTACAGCTTTCCATATACCAAGAAGATAATGTTTTCTGATGCTATGACAGGGCATACGTGCATCTGAATTTTCATAAGATGGGAAGGGCACATCTAGAAACAAGCTGGTAAAATGGATCTTTCAGTGACCCCAGCAACCAGTAGTGGTGGTGAGGATGAGGCTATTGTCTTTGCAGTGTCACAGAGATGAGCAATAACACTATGGCACGGTCTCTTGTCTCAGTGGATTATTTGCTATTCAATTTCATGGTTTGCTGAAGACAACTGGGAAATTAAGGGGGTGCCAGGAGCACACTCACAGAAGCTTCAGGTAGGGTAATCTCACTTAGACTGGAAGAGATGTAGATTCAAATTCTATCTGTTCACCACAGCATGCTCCTGCGAGGAGCTTGCTCTTGTGCAATACGCTACCTCTGGTAATAGTCAGACATCTCACAACAGGTACATTAGATAAGTATGCCTCCGGATCAAGAGTAGGTTCTTCCTGGAAGTCTGTCTTTGTTTGCTGCAGATTTCACAGTCAAGGGGACCACTAAGGTCTTCAGTTTGTGCTCCTCCGTAACACCATGCTGTTACTCTCTCCCCCAGTAGGTGTGGCCAGCTGAACTCTGCCAGGACAGGGGTGCCGCACAGCAAGCAACTGCTTCCAGGGCAGATAAAGTGTGAGCCTACTCCCCTCTTCCAGGCCAAGTGACATTGCTCCATCTGAAGCCAGATGAGAAAAGAATAAAAAACCTCAGTTTTGTATGAAGATTTTCTTTTCTATTCCGTTTAGAGGACTCTTTACCAAGAGAAGTGGGCTGTTCTTATCAGCTCCCATGGGAGACTCAGGAGGCCTGTTTGTATATAGCTTATACATGTGCCTAGCAGGGCCGCCCTTGGAAGAAAGGCGTCAAGTTTCTTATATTTTAAGTGTCAGTAATATGGATCCCAGTGCACATTCAGCTGGGTCATAAAACCTCTCTTTGCTCACAATAACTATGAAAGCACTAAGTGCATTAAATTAAAATACTGTTAAAGTATTTTAAAGTAGTTTGTGGGGACTCCTCTCAAATAATCATCAAGATCCAACTCCTGGGAGGCCACCATATTTCATGCAGTTTTGTTCCTTGCAATCTAGGGAGAAGGCAAGCTTCATAAATACGCACCTTCTCTATTAGCAGTTAAAATTCTTGACTTTGAGACATTTTTCTCCCTTTTTGCATGCTTCCCACTTCCAAAAGAGAAATACACAACTGAACAGGTCATACTGTCCTGAACCCTGCTGCTATTCCAGCTAGGGAGTAATTGAGAAATCTATGTCTAAACACAGCTTAGGTTGTTTTAGCTTTAAATTCTTAAATGAAACCCTGTGCCTGAATGCCACTTTGTTAGCAACACCACTCTGTTCCCAGTGATGCTACTGGTGGACCTCCATTCACCCCATCAGCCCATATGACCTCTTTTTATGACTGGGGTTTTGGGGTCCCCACAATACGGTGAGGGAACGAAGGTGTCTCCCACCAGTGAGTGCTCAGTGCCTGTCTGCCAGCCCTCCTCCCCTTGCTTCACACCCAAGTGTGAGTGTGAGGGAGACTTACGCAGATAGATGGATAGATAGACAGACAGAAAGACTGATACATAGATACTCTCTCCCATGATTCGAAAACCTTCATCTTCTCAGATGAGAAAGTATTCCTCACTGTTTAAAAAGAGGGGGGAAAGTACTTTGTGAAAGACTTTAAAAGGAGATCTGTGTTTCAAGAATGCCTTCATCTAATCCTTCGGTGTTTTATCACTTATCTCTAGATTTAAAGGACTAAAAATTATGATTCCTTGGGAAATTAGACCTAAACAACATACCAGTGGAAATCAGTATGTAACCAGCCTTAACTATAATGCTTTTTATATGCTCCAATATTGTTTATACTGCATATAGATACTTAATTTTATCCTTATCCTCTTTTAATAGAGACACTGTCCCCACTGTTAGCTGGTACTGTAAATAGAAAAAAATTGAAACTTCTCATTAAAATGTTTTGGGGTTGGCTTAGTTTAATTTTGTATGCTTTTTTTGTTTTCTTTTTTCTCCTTTCTCTGTAAATTGTGTTCTGGTTTATGGAGAAAAAAGTTAACTTTCTGAAGTTGAGTTACTCTTTATATGCCTAAGTTTTCATATTACTCTAAACTTCTCCTTTTACTTCTGCACTTCCCTTTACTTGGCAGATGGAAAGGAGGGAAGTGAAGGGGTAGGAGAGGTAAAAATGCTGCAAAATATCCCTAGGAAGCAAACATGTTCATCCTCTGAAACTTGAAATCAAAACACTTTTGGTAATGACTTCTAATGCACAAAAGCTATTTATATTATCACCTATCAAACCACCTCATCAATTTCAGAAGTTATTGACTATTTTCCAGGACAGCTCTGATTCAGAAGTCCCCAGGCCATGACTTCAAAGGGCTGTGGGATGTTTTCATGTCGTTATATACCACAGAGACCTCACTTTTTCTGAGGTCATTACCTTGGTTCCATAAATACAAAAACATTGCCACACTGGCATTTGTAATCTGGATCTGCCCAACGGCTCAGTCCTCTCTCACCAACCATGAACAGATCCAGCTGCTCCCAACAGCAGAAGTAAAAAAGCTTCTGAAATAACCTACCCAGCATAAATGCTCCTCCCTAGCCACTGTTAGTTAGCTAATCTACTATAACAAATTTTAAAAGCACATAATGAAAAATGGGCCAAATGACTTCAGGAATGCTGCATCACTAAAAGGTCTCATTCAGTCAGCTGCAGCTGAGCAGTGCACGTGATCAGCAAAAGCACCACAAATGAATGAATTCACAGTACAATACAATACTCCAGTTAATTTCCTTTCCTATAAATTCTTGCTGGATCACTTTGACAAGCAAGATGTGTCAGACCAGAAAATGACCATGGTGTTATTGCCCAAAGGAGTAGGCAGGTCTATTTGGTTATGATCATATTCTAATAATTTCCCAATAGTCATAAAGCTGAGCATAGGGATCTCAGATAGATGGGTTTAATGGACTGACACTGATCAAAGAGGGAATGTGAGTTAGGTATTATGAGCATGGGTCTAACTGAGATTCATTAGAGGATGCAATAGTCTCACAAGTTAGACGCTCCATCAAACAAGTCACTTAAAACCAGGCTGGAGAGAAGCACTGAACTGTTCAAATGCTCTACTGGTGAGTGAATAGATGCACAGGAATGGAGGAAATACCCAGGTTATTCAGTGCATCCAGCACTTCAGTGGTGGGCAACAGGCATTTAGGATGGGAAACAATTCAAGATCAAGGTTTTTAAATAGGGATATCTACATCTGGGTGCCTACTCTGGGGCCAGGTGTTTAAATAGCTACTTCAGTCAGTGGAGACTCAGGTCTCCCTAAAGCAGACAGTGGCTGGTGAGCTGAATGAACAGCTCTCCAGCTTCCATGATAAGTTCTTTATTGACTATCCTAGCAGGTCAGACATCAGCTCACACCTCTCTAGGATAAAGTTCTTAATCCTCAATTGAATTCCAGCTCTTTCCTAAGAGGAACTGTCATTCTGTGAACATCATTGAACAACCAGTAAAACAAACACCGTGTGTTACCATGCACTGTAAAAGACATGTACTTCACAAAGAGAGTAATGGTTCAATTTAGTGTTCTGAATGAATGCATGTAGAGCCATTTGAGATGTCCTGGGCTATCCAATACATGCACACAGGTTTGACAGATATGACACAGGACGCACAAAAGAGCAGTGACATTCTAGAACAATAGCTGGGGACCAGGCATGATACCCTAGGATATTTTAAGTGGCACCAGATTCCTATGCTTAGACAACAAAATTGAGCTCTTAGTGACCTCCTAAGCAAGAACGGAGCTCCAAATTTCTTTATAGGGTGTCTAGCACAGCAGTATTCTCTGAGCATTGTAACCTGCAACACAGTTATTGGCAGAAGTGCCTCTTCTGGCTTCTGTACTGCGGGACCATAGTCCTTCCTATGGTACATCCCATTCAAGCTGGTAAGGATGAGCATCCTTGATTTCCACAAGTGATCTCAGCTTAACATCCACAAAGTGTAGATATGGAATCTCTTCAGTGCTGCTTTTTGGTCTTTAAAATATGGTTTAGGTCAACTTATACCAAACCTTGTTCAGGTGAAAATCAAAAAGGCAAAGAGGAAAATCAAAAGGGAAACAAAAGTACACATGGCAGAAATACCTTGCTCCGCTTTCAGGTTTCGTGATCAAAGATATGTTACCTAGTTTCCTTCTGGATCTCAGCAGACGTGTTTAATTAAAATCACTACTGATAGATGAAAAAAACCCATCCTTTCAAATTCAGGGAAAAAAGTAGGGGTCCATTTGTAAAGTCCAGGGAAGCCAGAAGAAAGTATGGTGCAGAATTAGAAAGGCAGATCTCCAGCTGTTCTTTTAGTTTCATTTCCCAATATGGGATACTGCTGTCTTTTTTTTAGTCCCTAATTCATCTGTTGATAAGGAATCATTCTTTATATTTCAGGTAAGGGAAATACAGTAAATTTAATCTATTCAGACTTCAGAACTGCGTTTGATATGGTGCAGCGTGGGAATACAGTAGTTACATTGCAGAAAATCGTTATTAGTAGAATAACTACAAGGCAAGTCATGATTAGAGAAAAGATTACAACAGCATATGCTAAACCGAGAAATATTTAGCTGAAAGGAAGTTATTTGTGGAATTCCCTAGAACTGGCATCAGGATGATATTTCTTCAGAAATGTAACATAAAAAAGACTGTGCTAATGAAATTTGCTATGACACAGAGTTAGAGGCACTAGACAAAATTAAAGAAAATCTGAATATTACATAATATGGATGAGAAGTCATTAAGGTCTGGATTAATTGAAATCAGATGACTAAAGTTCAAGGACATGTTCCTGGAAACTATAGTCAATGTTCATTATAGAATATAAGTCATATTTATTCTTGAATCCTCATTAGAAAATGACAGAGGAAAAGTAATATTTAGGTAAATGAGTCAACAATGGGATGACCAAAAGCCACTGGGGCAATGTGACCAAGAAAAAGGCAAATATTAATTTGGATATATAAAGTGAGATTCCTCCAGGAGAAACACAAGGAAGTATTTAATGTCTCTGGAAAAGACATTAGACAAATTGCATAGACTTATGTCAGCTGGATCCCAGAAACATCATTCACGCTGGACTACAGATACAGAAGGGAGGTGAGAATAGCAAATGTTTGCACCTTTCCCATTAGGTGCAACAGGAAATGGTTATCTTGCCAATTATTGTCAGTAATTTTAACACAGTCCAAGTACTGTTTGCCAGAAAACCCACTGACCAAGTACTGTTTGCTGGAAGTCCCATCAACCAGCTAGACCATGAGTCTGCCAGGGTTACACAGGAGTATAAAGGTAAATCAGTATCAGAGGGCTGGACTGGATCACTGTTACTCACAGTAAATAGTCCCCTGGAATTCCTCACAAATGCTTTGTGGAAATAAACACTCATTGTAAGAATAGATTCTTTTGCAAGGATATTTTCTACAAAGCTGAGAAGTTTCTTAATATCAGTCATAAAATGCACACAGAATTCCTTTTACAGACAGGGATATGATTGTTTCTAGGAATGATTTTTTTTTCATGAGTGACCTTGTACAGTATTATTCAAGACAAGTTTTTTCAGCACTGAAATAGAGTTATAAACATGTCTGAGCTTTATATATATATAGGTATTACAAAAAATAATAATTCTGATGATGGCTTTGAATGGAAAGAAAATCAACTTTGATTACTTGCCAAATGCTACTGGAGTATTATAAGCCATGGAAGTTATTTCTTCATAGCAAATTTTCTCATTTTATTGGCTCTCAGGAAACAAATTCATGTTTTTAGGCACTCTCCTTTTCCTGCTTTCCTTTCTTTTCAGTCTCGTCTTTATCTCTGGCACTAAAACGTTCTCTTTTCAGAGCCATTATTTTATTAATGCATGATTATGCATTTGTGACACTACTTTCCTCAGCTTCTGTCTGAGTACCTTTATTCAAGTCTCTTTCTCACATTTTGAAATTACAATATAGATCTGAAAATGAACAGTTCTTGCATTTTTCCCCTTCAAGAAACAAAATAAATAAATAAAAAGGTCAGACAACACTGTGTGCAGGTGTTCCTGTATGAAACAATTGATATTATTATATAAAAGGAAATGGAATGAGATGAGTTTTACTGAATCCCTTAGGGAAATCATTCAATATGCACTCTTATCAAAGCCTAATAATGGCCCGGCTGCTGCTTGTTTGCTTTGATGAAGCTGATAATAACAGAAATCTACATTTATTTGCATTTTTTCTGCTAGAATTCACTGAGGCATCTCCAAACGTAATTTTAAAGTATTAATCTAACACATGTAGATTTTCAAGTTGCATTAAGTAGAAAGAGATCAGACACAAACTCATGAGACAAAGTTCTTCTGGGGGCTGCGCTTGCCCACCATGACCATTGGAGTACATTCTTTCTGAGAGTCACCAAACATGAGGATTGCCTCACTTTTTAAAGTACCTAGTCAGAGATAGTCAGTGCACCAAGGGTGTGCCAAGCGTAGGCACAAAGAGCGAAGCTACTGAGAGTAATGCTTTTGCAGTTTTATTGAAGCAAGCTATGAAGATGTTGTAAGGAGCTACAGAGACCTGGAAGTTAACTAGGAATCTATCATAGCTCCCTTCTCCAGGATCATGTCCCTGTCTAGAGATATAGTTACTTCACTAATGCCTAAGCCTTGGTAATCCAGGTATGGCCCCACAACTTAAGTTTCCAAAGGCCTGATGTAGGAGGCAGAGACTGTATTAGACACTGAGTTCTGGTTCAAGCCCTATCATCAACTAACAACTGATCTGACTACTGCCAAAATCTAAAAGAATCGGAAACAAACATTTATGTCCTAATTTTCTCTACTTTGCGTATCCTGGTTGTCTGTTTGAAAAATACGATTTTCTGAACAATGAAGGAAGCTGATTTCATTGTTGCAATGGATGTGACAAACATTATGGAAATTTTCTGGTTTGGAAAACCCCTGTTCTCACCAGAATGCCAGTGGGTTTGGATGCTTCTACTCAGACTTTAAGATGGCTTCAAAGACAGAGTCTAAAAAAAAAATAGGCCTCACCACTCTACAGCTGGCACAGTCACATCCTTCTTACCAAGAATTCGGCATAATTTTTTTGATAATCTGCATCATCAGTTCTTTTTCCAATACTTTCTTTTATTTACTATAAACCTTTCCTTGTCACTCAGTTACTGGCGGCACCAAGGCAACAGCTACTCATGTTAACTCAACGTGCTTTATTCCGTTACTCCAGTGAGGACTCTATATTGAGTCAGTTCTCTTCCTCTCAAGAGCCCCAGACAAACTTAGTGGCTTCCAAAAACTTTCCTAATCAATACCTCCTAAGGTCCCTGAAGTGCTATAATCTGAATCAAGGTCTGTGAAGCAAAACTGAAAATGAGCTTAGCAGGGTTTAGCTATAGCCTGTTATCTGTCACAGGAGGGTTTGTTTTTTTCTGCACTTTTGTTGTTGTTGTTGTTGTTGCACTTTGCTTGTTTGGTTTTTACTAACTTTCACTTCTCAGAAGTCAGCTCCTGTTTCTGACTCTCCAAGCTGTAGCCGCGTACCAGGTACGGGCCACTCAAACTTTGAACTGAATAATCAAATAGTTCTGATTTCTTCACTTCTCCCAGAAACAAAAGATGGATCTAGGCTGAAAGGATCTCATTTTATTTGTTTAACTTTATTCTTCTCCTTTGTCACAATTTGAAATAATTGTTGGAACAGAGATAGTTGCTGGTAGAGTGTCACAGCTTTCCAAGGTAAAGGCAAATTTCAAGTGATTTTTTTCTGTATCCCTCGAGGAATGATCCATTCATTTTAGGGCCTGATCAAAGAGCTTCCCTGTAGCATTATATTATTTGCATCCAATCCACTAGCCACAGCTGACAAAATCAATTAGATATTAGTAAAGGCAAAAAATTTTCCAATCAGAAAAGCCACTCTGCTGGTATATGGTTTTATTAACACAAATACAACTTGAGAATATATTCACAATGAAATTATTTTTTTATTTTTACATGTACAGTTAAAAGAGGACCACTGGGCTCATGAACATTCATGCTCAATATTATTATTTGGTGAGATAACCACATTTATGTTTTGGCATTGCTTTGATCCCTGGGATATTGATGTTGGGTGTTGTTGAGTCATCCCTGGAGCACACAAAGAACCACTGGGAGATTCTCCTATATCATCTCTAAAGTTTGCATTTATTCCCTGGGTATGTGTAAGTCATCTTGCATTATCAGATGGGAGAAGGCAGTATTCTGTTTCCTCTCTGTTTGATGCAGACTGGTTTACATAAGTTAAATTATGTAGTCTGTACATGTAATTGTTCACAGACGTAAACCAAGATGTGATACTTTCTGCCCTATGTATACTATAGGCAACCAGAGCAGAATACAAGGCGACCATCACATCCCTTAGTCTGAAATGTGGGTTGTGTGGCTTTAATATGAAAGGAGTCATGGACATTCATCCAAGGCTCAGCAGATAAGTTTCCATCTCCTCTGAGAGCTAGGAAAGAATAATAGGGTCAATATTTTCTTTTCTTGAAAAATCTCAATTCAGTGAAAACTAAATTTTTGAAAGCAAAAAGCCATTTGACACCAGTATTTCAAGGAAGGTTATGAAGTTAGAACTTGCTACTTTTACACTTCAGAAATTAGAATTTCTGGGGATTCTTCTGTCTGAAGCTATTTTGGTTTTGGTAATTACTTGCATTTTTGTAATGCAATAAGTTGGAAAGAGAATTTCAGACTCTGAAATAATTAGAACAAAACTTTATATTGAGCTGAATTTTTTTTTTTTTAATAGATTTATAAAAAAAATAGGAAGGTGCCACTTTTGTGGTCCAGTCCACTACCAGGTCAGGATATAACCACGGCCATGAGCAAAAAGACAAATTGTCAGCTGGCTCATGTGAATTAGAAAGCCTTTTCTCTCTTCTACCCCTGTCCTTCAGAATAAAATTAAATATGATGGAAAAAAAGAAAGAATCTTGCAAAACTATTGCTGGGTACTGTCTATAACTAAATCTGAAACTTGACCATCACTTCATTTTAGATTTATTTTTTTTTTTACATTGAACAGTTTTTAAAGTCAGACTGTTTCTAGAAACTTTCTTTTCTGAATCAGGGTTCAAAAATAAAAATCAACGTGGAGCAAATTCATCAAGAGCAACAAGAAGGAATGTTTATAACAAATGATACTACTGCAGTCAGTAGGGCTTAAACAGCTGAGTGAAGGTGGTGCTATTTCAGTACTGGAGTCTGCCCATCTTCCTTTCCTATGAATAGTTTTAATGGAAAAAAAAAATCATGTTTAGATTTGTATGTGCTTCTTCATGTGTGGTGTCTGCATTTTGTACATCTGTAGGTGTCACTGGAAATAGCTAATTCATGTGCTGTCTGCCTGAAACCTACTGTAACAAATGTAAGTGTACTGAAACCGATGTTATAGCTGTAATATAAATCCCGGTTGATGGGTTTTAGTAATAAAAACACAGAACAGGGAGGGTGTTGCCAGCTGCAAGCCCAGCTTCTGACAAAAAAATTCAATGGCTGACTTTATTCATGTTCAAAGTGAAGAGATTTAACAGTGACCAGAATTAGCCACATGGAACCCATCTTTAGGTTCAGTCTAGGTTAAATATTAAGGAAGATGCACACTGAGTCTAGTTTTAGTGATATGGGACAGCAGGAGCTGACGTGTTACCTAAGGTGTTACCCCAGGCAGAAGCTCAGGGAATTTAAAGAGGGGGTCTCACCACCAAGTCATCTTTCAGTTGCCCACCCAGGTGCCCCATCTCCTTTTTCCCCTTTCTTCTCCCCTTTCCCATGCAGATGTCTCATGAAAGCTTTAATAGGGACAGGACTTGGCTTGTTAGAGGCACAACTGTGAACCAAATGAAACCATTCCTTTACAACATCAGCTAACATATCTGCATGGATTTAACAGGGAAGGTCTGTATTTTTTGTAAATGCACAGTGAGGACAACACTTCTTCAGCATGGAAAGCTAGGGAGATGGATGTGGAAGGAGCCACAGCAATCCAATAGGCTCCGACTTTTATTCAAGTCCGTAACTCACAATCCAGAAGGATGTGATAATAGCTAAAAAATACTGGTACATTATAGGCTGGACCCATCCTTAGTACTAAAGCAGAAAATATTTTGTTGCCTTTGTTATGGATTACAAAAGCCAAGCTGAGGATTCCTATTCTCATCCCAGACACTTAAAATCAAAGTTGACTATTTCTCACTAAAATCAGCCTGTACCAAGAGGACTTCCGGGAAATGTTTTTCCTTGCTTGCCCAAGTGCTGAGGCTCCAAACGTTAGTCTCAAGTTGAGAATTCGTATCCCAAATCCCAAGTTGCCTTCACTGGCCATAAAGTGGGAGCATATGTAAGGAGAGTAGGGATGGTAGGGTGGACTTCAAAGGATTTTCCACTGGAGGAGTACTCCCTGCCCCAGTACCTAGTGTGAGAAAGGAGAAGAGCACTGGTCAGCCAACTGCCAGTGCTTATCTTTTGTCTTTTCCATTTTGGGGCTGAGTCTTGTAGCTCCCTCACCTTAGAGGCTCTTGTTTCCCATCGATATTTGATAGCTATCCCTTGGCGGCAATGAATAATGAAACTGTGGATTGTAGGCATATACACGGAATTTTTTTACACTGGTTTCTCCACAGTATGGGTGAGTTTCATTTCACTTAGCTAAAAGTTAGAAGCTTAGGCTGCACTGTTATCCACAGCAAAACACAGGCATGTTCAGAGGGCCATTTCTCCCATTTGTTTTAAGTATCTATTGTAGGGTGGAATCAATCTCTTGCTGGTGGTGCCAATCGCTCTACTGACTATGTGTGATGGTACATACAAGATTTCTATAAGCTAGATGTCTAACTTTTAGGCAGATAGCTCCAACTCAATGTCATTGTTATTTTTCTAAATGCTCCAATAGAGATTGTAAAGCAGTTTCACATATCTATCATCTCCCATCATGTTTATAGAAAAGGGCAGTCCTGCATTTTCAAGAGAATTCCTTCCTCATTTCCCGAGAATGGCAAAAGGTCCTCTTAAGGTAGCCAGTAAAAAAGTACAGATAAAGGAGAGAGAAAGTGTGTGGATTGATTCAGTGGGAAACAGAAACATATTTTATTAATTTCTTCTAGTGTTTCCAAGCTTCCCATAGGATTTTCTGTTCATACTTTCTTTGGTGAAGGCTTAGAAATCTATTTAGCCACTGTCAGATACCATGGACTAAAAAAGATACATACTTGTGGTTATGATTAATTCCTCCCATATAATCAACCATCTTCCCTCGTTTGCTGAGAAGAATGGACTATCGTATGTTGACTGAAAAAGCACATTGTAATTTTTTTGTAGTTGCTTGCTGCTTTGATTTGTGTTGATTTCTCTTCTCTAAGCCTGGCATATATATTGTATATGAGTACGCATAACTCGACAGCCTTTGTCTGACTTGGAAACAAATGTTTGATTGTTGTTCCAACAGTTTGTGGGACAGAAATTCAAGTGGCATAAATCAGTTTAGCTTCACAGACTGCAAAAAACCACACAGTTCTGGTATATAGAATTAAAATATATAAAGTTATACATCTTGGACCTTGATCCTTTCTCTCTTGTTTTGGTCTTTTTTAAGAAAAGCAACACAATTCAGCACAGGCAGAGTTACTTTTCTGAATACCTGTTTACAAGGACACACTTGACAGCAGCAACTGACTTGTTCCAACTGAATCACTGGCTGGAGCAGATAAGATATATTGAATTTTTAATTGTATTTCATCATGAATACAGCTGTTTTGCATCAGTCACTGTAGAAGCCCCATTTAACTATTCTCTGCTGGTTTCCGGACAAGAGGAACTTCAAATTTAATTAGAAGTGTGAGATGCAGCCAAGAATTTGATAACTAACAGCAATTCTGATGGAACTAAAAACCCAGAAAGGATGAACAGCGAGAGATAAGATTGCTTTTAAATAGAGGTAGTAAATGCATTTTTGCTTTTGGGGCTAAGAGATGCAAAGGTAAATGCCATCTCCCCATACAATTCCCAAGTTAGTCTGCATGGTGGCAATGTAATTTCAGTCATCTTGAGGTACTTTCTCTTCAAATTCCTGACACATCATGAAGTGAAATACAAATTTCTTTGGATAGCTGATAAAATATTAGAGATCTGATCTCACTTGATATGGTGACTCAGCGACCATGGCATTCAAATCTTAAATTTCTGACATGCTACAGAAATGTGCACAAGGAAGATTTCAGCTATTTAGCAGTTGTTAAATTTAGATAGAGGCAGAGTAGAATGTGAAGAGCTTTTGGGAAAGCAAGACTGTCAAAACTTGAGGAAGAACTGACTTCTCCAGAAAAGATAAATTTTATAAATAAATTAAAAAAAATATTTCTGGAAAGCATCATAAAGATCAGTGATAATAGCTAGCTGAAATAGCAATCTTAACCTTAGAGATAATTTTGCCTTGCACAGAGGTGTACCTAAACTTGCTGTATACCATCTAGCTTGGGAGTTGGTGGACACCAGGTCACACCACCAGCACACCAGCAGACACTGCACAAGCCCTTTGGGGCTCCTTGACGTGGAGTCGGAAATTGGTCCACACTGCAGCCTGTGTTGTCATGGCTACCAGTACCTTGGTATTCAGATTACAATTAACTTGGGTATGTAAAGGTCTAAACTGCTGTAAAATTAAGGTTTTCATAGTAGGACAGTCTTCAAACTCCCCCAAATAAAACCTCCCTCGTTCCTGGAAATTACCTTTTTTGGTGACATCCAAATCCAGGGGAGTGTCTAGAATCCAGTCATCCTCCCTTTGAAGAAGACTTCGTGCTGTTGAGGAAATTAGCAGTGCTATCCCTGCTGCTGGAGGGGGGGAACAGAAAGAAAAGATTGCCTGTGATTCAATATGTGGTTTCTAAATAAACACTAACACCATTTGCATTAGGGAACCCATCTGTTTCTTTATTTCTTTAGCACTATAAAATCTATGATATGTGATTGTAACAGATGTTTCATGTCTACAAATGGTGATATGCTACATTATTAAACCAAGAGGGTCATTAAACTGAGTTGTATGCATTTTTTCAGTCTATAACTGCAAGATCATCAACATACAACCTTAGGGTTATAGAAACTCCTCTCATCCCTCTCCTGACTCAGTGTGTAACTTACACAGCAAACGCTCAGCAAATATCATGAACATCTCCATTAAAGCTTGGTTATGCAGAAGTGCCTGTAGGCATCTGTACAACTGTTGGAGCTAACATGGTCTTAATAGCTTTTTTGCCAGAAGCACTTCTTACGTTTAACTGCAACTTGACCTAGGCAAATGCAAGTTGCCTGCCTAGATAAGAATGCAAATTCTCGTCTGTTTTAGGTAATAATATTGGACTGGCCTATTCTGTGGCACCTGAGAAATAAACAGGAGCCTCCATTTGAGCAAGGTGTCTTCATTTATTAGTATTATTATTATTTCTATATTCTTTTTCGCTTTACCTTTAATCAACATCTCAGGACAAAGGGTTTTTCATATGTAGCTCCCTTCATTGCACTTCTATTCACACAGTATTCTTTCATACTGGAACTGCATACAGACACATTATAGTAACATAGATTTCCACAAATACATATATTTTTTGCTCCCTTGGAGTTGAAAGATGTCTATTTTCCATTTCCAAATATCATGTAAGAAGCTGAACGTTTTGCTTTGTCTCTGAAGAGTGACTGACAGAGTAATATGAGCCCCAGAGTGAAGCAGTTTTTATTGAAGGATAATATTTCTTTATTGAAAATTTCAGCAAAAAAAAAAAAAAAGAGAAAAGAAAAAAAGTGCCTTGAGTATTTCAGAGATCAGTTTAAAATCTTTAATTAAAATGTCTCTCCTTATTTAGCAGGATCCTTGGGATTCCTACCCATAAATTTTCATTGTAAATTTTCATAAATGCAACAATATTATGGGCAAAGTTTTTGGGAAGTCTAAGGAGAATGGAAAAATAATATTTAAGGACACTATATTCAGTCCAAACAAGTGGTGTTAAATTCATGTGGAAAGCATGAACACTCTGTGAGTTAAAGATGGGTCCCAGTCAAATAATTGAATAAAACATTCACTTGTAAGTACATTAGTATGTCTGTGTGCATGTATGTACTGGACATGGCAGTATTGCTAAAAAGGACAGAGAAGAAATAATTGTCCTTTTGTCCTCAGCTACTCAAAACTATTTCTTCCATATTTGAATCCTTAGCTGGAAAAACAACATTTTTGGATCCACCTTGCAATAGTACCTCAGTTTACTAACATCTTAAGAAAGCCATTGATTTTTGCAAAACATTCATCGTTTGAAGGTATGTGAGGTTGCACAGACTTTCATGGGGATGGATAACAGTATAGAAATGCCTAATCATTTTAACCCTGAATATGAACTGCACCTTAAGCCTAAGTCTGGCTTTTTTTTTTTTTTTTTTCTTTTTTTTTCAGGAAAGAACAGGTATAAACACTGGGAGCTTCTGAAGGAAGAAAAGCCAGTAAAATTATGCCTGCATATTTCAAATGTATAGTGATAACATGTACAAGCAGGTACAAGACTGTTATGCACATTTCTGATTAATTTAGCAGATATGTAATTCCTACAGGTGTTTTCTCTACTACTTTAAGAACTCAAAATGCTAATAGTATCAGTGAGAGAAAGGAAAAGAAAAAAAATGTTAGGGGAGAAAGATTTTTGGAAAGGTCCTAGAAAGAGTTGTTAAAATTACTATTTGTCTACTTATTTAACATGGGTCAAGGCCAGACATCTGCCCAAGCCAAGTGGCCTTCTTGGGCTAACAGTATGCTAGCAGATTTGGTAGCCAAAGCAGCAAACATTGCATCTTCCTGTCTTTAATTCCCCACTGCAAAAAAGCCATGTTCCATGAACAGCCCAGTCAAAGAGGTGCAGTTTTAAGCACAGGTGTATGCACACACCATACAGACGCAGTTAGACACTTTTCCCATTTCCTCTCCTGCAGCTGTAACCGTTCACTTATTATTCTGATGCTCTGCTTCTGATTGTAAAACAATCACCTGTTAATTCAAAAACACTTGGCTGCAAAACTTTGCAGGGTTTTGTTTGCAGGAGAACTTTTATTTCATGTGCATTACGTACTTACAGACCATTTGGCGTATAACTGTGAATGCTGGGGTTTTTCCTCTGGAAATCTGACAGATATTCAAAAAATGAATAATTTCTAATCCTGAAACGGGGCTCTTTCTATTCCACCAGCATTGCCCAAACAGTTTGAATCTCTTTGCTTAAGTAGACTTGCAGTGATTCAGCTGAGTGGGACTCAGAAAAAAGCTGGTTTATGCAAGGTCAGCTTTCTGCCCTCAGTGATTCAACTACTCCTAATGCAACTGCACGGAGTTCCTCTAAACTTGTTCAAGAGTGTTGTGGGTTGACCCCGGCTGGATGCCAGGTGCCCACCAAAGCCATTCTATCACTCCCCTCCTCAGATGGACAGGGGAGAGAAAATACAATGAAAGGCTTGTGGGTCGAGTTAAGGACAGAGAGATCATTCAGCAATTACCGTCACGGGCAAAACAGACTCAGCTTGGGGAAAATTAACTCAATTTATTACAAATCAACCAGAGTAGAGTAATGAGAAATAAAACCAAATCTCAGAACACCTTCCCTCCACCCCTCCCTTCTTCCTGGGCACAACTTCCCTCCCGGCTTCTCTACCAACCCCCCCAGCGGCACAGGGGGACAGGGAATGGGGTTTACGGTCAGTTCATCACACGTTATTTTCTGCCGCTTCATCATCCTCAGGAGGAGGACTCATCACACTCTTCCCCTGCTCCAGCGTGGGGTCCCTCCCACGGGAGACAGTCCTCCACGAACTTCTCCAACGTGGGTCCTTCCCACGGGCTGCAGTTCTTCACGAACTGCTCCAGCATGGGTCCTTTCCACAGCGTGCAGTCCTTCAGGAACAGACTGCTCCAGCGTGGGTCCCCCACGGGGTCACAAGTCCTGCCAGAAAACCTGCTCCGTGGGCTCCTCTCTCCACAGATCCGCAGGTCCTGCCAGGAGCCTGCTCCAGCGTGGGCTTCCCACGGGGTCACAGCCTCCTTTGGGCACCCACCTGCTCCGGCGTGGGGTCCTCCATGGGCTACAGGTGGATATCTGCTCCACCGTGGACCTCCCTGGGCTGCAGGGGGACAGCCTGCCTCACCATGGTCTTCACCATGGGCTACAGGGGCATCTCTGCTCCAGTGCCTGGAGCACCTCCTCCCCCTCCTTCTTCACTGACCTAGGGGTCTACAGGGTTGTTTCTCTTACATGTTCTCACTCTCTCTCCGGCTGCCGTTTCTGTCTGTCCCAGCAACATTTTTTCCTTCTTAAAAATGTTATCCCAGAGGCATTACCACTATCGCTGATTGGCTCAGCCTTGGCCAGTGGCGGGTCCGTCTTAGAGCCGGCTGGTATTGGCTGTTGGACACAGGGGAAGCTTCCAGCAGCTTCTTACAGAAGCCACCCCTGTAACCCCCCCCGCGACCAAAACCTTACGATGCAAAGCCATTACAAAGAGCAACATCTGTGCTACAGATAATATATAGTACTGAAGGATCACATTCAGCTTTGATGCCATTGGTGCCCTGCTGCATTAAAGCAGGATTTTACTGCAGACTTGAACATCAAGGAAGTGAATTCAAATTTGTCTCCAGTTGATACTAATGCAAAAAAATAGGTGTTTTCAATTCAACAGAGCATTTAGTCCTGTGCCTAAGTATTTTCTTGACTCAGAGCACACAACCTAATACCTCTTCAAGACTTTGCTATGTACAAAATAAGTTGCTGTTTCCTAGCCAGCAATTGCCTGGGTCACAATGTCATCCTCTCCTCCACTGGTCCATCTTTTTACATATATTTCCTTTCCAAATATCTGGATAATTCACTCTAGGTGGCAGTCTGTTTTGTCAGAATGGCCAGAGCAAGCAAGGATTGAATCTAACTGATCTTCACTCTATGGTAGCTCATCCTTCAGAAGAGAGGAAAAGATAGAGCAGAAAAAGTGTGGGGAAAGCACCACTTATGTCTCGATTGTGTTGTTCTGAAGTGGCTCTTATCTGGTTATGAAAAAGGGTTTCTAACTAGCAGATCTCAAAGCTGTTTGTCAAAAATGGCCAGTACCCTGGGGAGAAATTAAGGGATGCTGAGGTGGGAAGAGCAGGGAGATCTCCAAAATCCTCACCTAGTGTATTGTCTTCTAGACTACACTGTTCGCCAAAGGACATCAAGCAGATGAACCTGTCATCATGATTGATGGGCAGAGATCAGATAAGCAGTGCTATTGTTTCAATGCAAAATATTTTTTGAATAATTATTTCTATTTCTCCATCTGCACTCCTTTGTTATGCACAGAAGCAGATGTCTCTTTAGTGGGCTTACTCCTGGATGACTCCTTGGTCTCTACTATACTTCCTGATACCTCCTCCTACTTAGAATCATAGAATCATAGAATCATTTAGGTTAGAAAAGACCTTCAAGATCATCAAGTCCAACCATCATCCATGCCCACTAAACCATGTTCTGTAGTAACCCGTCTACTCGCTTTTTGAATACCTCCAGGGATGGTGACTCAACCACTTCCCTGGGCAGCCTATTTCAATGTCTGACAACCCTCTCAGTAAAGAAATTTTTCCTAATATCTAACCTACTTCTAGCAGGTCTTTTTGGGAGGGTCTCATCCCTGCTGTAGACATAGCAGTTTCAGGTAGCCTAAACACATGTATGATTTCCTCATCCTGATGCATAAATTTCTCCATATTTGTGTGTGCTGTAGTCATACAGTCACTTTTCATGGAAAAATAAAGCAAGCAGCAGCAATGGCCACTGCCTAGTCAATATATAATGTTGGAGCAATACTGGAAACATTTTACCTACCAGTACCAAGTAAGTTATTCTGGACTAGTACACCTGGAGCTTGTGTCTTTCCTACCTTCCTCCATAAGGAAAAATACTAATATCTCTGACCATGAAAACATGGCCAAGACATTGCCTATGAGTACGTTCAAAAACATGTGAGTTCGAAGTTACATGGACCTAGTGCTCAAAAGGATGAATTTGTAAAGGAAAGTTTCTCATAGCCTTGGAAATCTGCCCATCATGTGGGCAGTAAACCTCTAGCTTCAAAGACTCAGTTTCATCTTTACTTGATCTCAGTAAAAGGAGAGTGAAGTCCATCTTACTCAGAATTATCTGGAATTTTTCTGTTGTAAATATTTTTCAAATATTCCATCTAGTAAATATCCCTATTATGCGAACCACCATGTGTTACTATAGCTGGCCAGACTGGAGGCATTTCTATTTATCTGGACTTTTAAAAAGATGAAGTTTGGCTGGTTGATGAAAAACTTCGATTCGAAGTGTATTTAGATGCAAAATCATGGGCAGCATTTCTCCCATGCCTCTTGGAAGAAGTGAAATAAGATGTTTCCATTTTCTTTACAATTGTCATGTTGTGATTTGCTTTTGAGTGAGGTTTTTTTCTTCTTTTTTTATTGTTATTTTTCTTTTTGAAGTTGCTGTCTGTCTAAGCAGAGATTGTATTTAAGATCAATAGCATTGGACTAAATGAGCCCCTCTGCTTTGATATTGAAGCTAATCGGCTCTTGTTTGGCTTTTGAAACCTTTCAGGAGTCTTCTCTGCAGCATTATAATGACAGACTCCTTAATATGAAACTTCTAATCTGCTAGAAAGTGGATTTCCTAGGCTTTGTGTGACTAACTGGAAAGTTTATTTGTATATTGCACCAAACTTAGCTACTGTCTGGTCTTTCTCTATATATTCTGGCTGCAGAAAACAATTCCATTTCAATTTCCAGACATCTGTACAAACACTGCAAATTCACCAGGACAGAGGTGCCCAGGTGACGTGCCTTCCTCGTTATTCCAAGACCTTTCTTTTGCTGCTCAGGTGCTGTAGCTCCCCGAGTAGTGCCACAACACCATAACCAAGCCTGCCTGTCCTCTAACCCAGAGTGCAGAAAACTATAGCACTGCATAGCACTGCAGTTTTCAAACAGGAAGGTGTTTATATCCTGGCCCTTCACACTGGGCACCATTTTTCTGTAGGAACTCTCACTCAGACTTGTCTAATATCATGCTGTGAGTCTACAGCAGAGCAAGGCACAAACCCCAAGAGACCTGACTTATGTTTTGCCCCATCTTAACATGTCTTATGTCTTTCCAGCCAGGCTTCTCTTGAAGAGCTCAAAAAGTACTCATGTATTCACAAGGGTGACTGCTTTTCCCTTGTCTCATTAGCTTCCTTTCCCTAGACAGAAGCTTTTACAAGCCCTAGGATTCCCTAGGGTCCTCTCCAAAGTGTTTGCTGTTATCAGGAGTTTTTCCTGGGTTACCAGGCTAAAGCCCTTCATGTTTCAGTGCTACGTATACTTTCCCTCTGCAGAGATGTCTCTGGAGTTACAGGTCAGAAGGAGCAGCCTCCAGTGAGGATTCTCACCATGCCATGCCCAAAATAGGAGGGCATTTGGGGTCAGTTTTCAGGTGGTGGAGATGTACCAAATCTGATTTATACCCTATGAGCATGATTTGCAATGCAGGTCTTGTTTTTCAGCAGAAAAAGGAAATAAGACTGGGCTGACTTCTGTTAGGAGAGAGAAAAACAGTAATAATGTGGCCTTTCAGGGACTGTGAAGGTTGCTTCTTTATCAGCTTTACCTTTGCTCCCCACCCTCTGTCTGACAAAAGTTTTGCCCTTTGCCAGCCAATGCAAGAAACCACAGAAAGGTGGTTGAAGAGAAATTGATTCTGCAGGCAAGAGTTAAATTATGGTGTCTGGGATTTAGTTGAACATCAAGGTCATATATTCCTTGGAGTCCCATGTCTAAATTTGGAGAGGAAATCACTGATCTGATGAAAGGTCAGACCTGTCTTTCCCATGTCTATTTTTGGAGAGGAAAGTCCTACTTTTTATGGGAGGGAGCACAGTGTGGTGTTTCATTAAAGACCCCTGAAATTTCAACCTGTATCCTTGTCACCACGAGTCAGGTGTGAACAGAGGAGGTGCAGGTGAATTTAAGTCCCCTTTTCAAAAGGATGTGGGCTTCCAATTAAACTTACAAGATAGTCTGCAAATGATCTGAGAAATCTAATTATCCAGTGCAAACTAAATTGTGAATGCTCAAGGCTAATGATTGGACAGTGGTGACTGTCCTTTCTCTCTTTTAGCTCAAATATAACTGGATCTGTTTAGAACTGATGTAAGGTTGGACCTTGAGACTTCCAAGGCTGTAAGACTGAAACATGGTGACATTGCTGAATCTAAAGGCCTGGAAGATTCACTTGACTCCTAATCTTCACTTATGGAGGTACAGGCTTTCCTAGCACATGTTTTGCAAAGATATCTCAGAGACAACCCCGCTACTTATTTGTTTATCTAGTTGGCATGCACCCATGAACAGATTTTATTATATATGTGTATGTATATTTGAGTAATTACAGGTTATGAGAGAATTACTCCATTTACAACAGAAATGCTTAGCTCTGGAACGATGCAGTCATACATCCTAAACTAGTATCACACCAGAAGTCAGATTCTTATCCAACAGAAACAGAAGAAGATTGCTTTGTGTCTAGTTATCTGATGAGGTTTGTCCAGTGCACGTTAAAGTTCAAAAATAAGGAGGTTCTGAGAAGCAAAAAGAGAAATAAAATTGTAATAGTTTCTAAGTTGTCACAGTTTCCTGGCACTCTGTATAAGCCAGCTGCTAGGAGTTAATCCCTGAGAAAATTTGAGCTATCTTTGATAAACACCATTTAATTCTTTCAAGGGTCATTCCTGTGGCTCACTACTGCAGGATTTGTCTTTGCTTCTGAAATGTGGATGCCAGAATTCTCCAATTGAGTTGTCACTCCAAAGCGGCACTGTCCTATTGATCTGACACCAGAAAGCCACTGACAGCAGTGACCATGTGTCTGGCAATTCTGCCTGATGTGAGGAGCAGTTGATAAGTCCAGAACGAGGGGCAGATGAACTGCCACAAGCAACTTTGGCTGCTGGGGTTGGCAGATGCTGCTTTGCTCTGACTGGTGCCAAGGGGAAGCAGAAGATTGAAGAGGTTGGGGTTTCTCTCCTGCTTCATCTTTGAGCACTGCGTTATGGTAAAAATCTCATGACTTCCCTGTGCTTTCACTGTCAAATCAGGCTTACACTGTCAAATTTCATGGACAATTTCTCTCTGGACAATCACACAAAATTTTGGCCCAAAGGACACTGAACATCTTGTCAAGTGATGTTACCCCAATGACAGCAGCAAAGATCACTGTAGTATCTCACATTGTCCCTTCTCACTCCCTTCTTCATTTTGGGATGTCAGGGCTGGCCCTTAACTACAGGTGTGATGCCACTTCAATGAATACTTTGGAGATCATTTTAATTTCTTAGGTAGTTGAACTCTTCTTTGTTCTTGAGGGTCAATACTGAAGAATTAGCTCACTTCAGGAAGCTATTCTGTCATTTTAGGAAGGCCTTTCAGTGCTGTATTTTATTTTACTTAGAATTTTAGATGAATCCTACCTTTCTCTTGAAATACCTATGGAGAAACTTGCCCAAGGATTTCCTTGGGAATCCTTTTTTCTGCCTGACATTCTCCATTGCTTGCATATGGTTACCCCATGTCTTTTGTAAAGAATACATTATTGTTGTTGCTGTTTTCTATTTTTTCCTGAGAGTCTTTTTAGGAAAAAATGTAACTTAATATTTCCAGTAACATGTATTTCCTGTTTTCCATTGTATTTCCTGTTTTTCCCCTTAGTAACAAAGGAATAACTAGATAATTCGGTTCCTCCTGATTTGTGCTGGTTCTTGAGATCAGACTCAGGCCAAGTTTTTTGACAACTGCAACAACTAATTAGACAGAACAAAGCTGCAACACATGCTGGTAATGTCTTAGTAAATGACATAAATCTCTTCCTTTCCGAGTTGTGTTTTGTCCTGTTGCTCTGTATTTCACATGAATTATAAAATCACTAATGATAAGGGTGTTAATAAGCACAGGCACTTCCTTGCAGGATGGTAGAGAAACCTGGACAGTAAATGGAATGAGTTTGGTTAGTGTCACTGAGAATTAGCCTAACCAACATCAGCAGTGACTATTAATATTGAACCCATGACATTTACAAATACTTTCAATCAAAGCTTCTGGGAAAGGTGTTTATTGTATTTTAAAAGACCTTGCTTAATTTTTATGTAGGTGATGATTTTTTAAGCCAGAGTCTAATGGACATCTGAAGCCTGAAAAAACTGTTAGAGTATTTATTATAAAACCCTGTTGGCTAGGCAGACTTCCTAAATGGACTATTTTGCCATAGGCTTGAGACAAAACCCTTAATGCAGAGTATTGGATAAGAGCACACTAAATGTTGGAATAGGGTACTATGACTCTGATACCCTGTACTGTCAGCCAATGTATCCTAATCTTCAGAAATCTTCCCAGACTCACTCTCTACATAGCCAGGGCTGGCAATGCTGAAATTTATCATGCAGTCAGAGCTGTTATGCTCACCGAGGCACCAGGAATATAAAATATCACTGAATAGAAGGAGCAGCAGGCATCTCTTCTTATGTTCCCCTTTACTACGCTCCTGGACTGAATCATCAATGTGTAAAACATGTCCACAAAAATGCAGAGGTATTAGGTGATATTATGTCTACACTCCAATTAACATCAATGCTTTCTCTTTTTGCTAGCTAACTGTCCAAGAAATTGATTTCATTGCTTTCAAAACTTTCAACAAACTCAGATGATCTGTCAAAGAGATGTATGAGCCATTAAAATCCACAATTACATTACTTCAAACCATAATTAAAAAGTTGGGTCCCCAATCCAGTCCTCAGCCATTGATTTCTAAAGGAAGAACATTTCAGTGGTGATGTAAACCCCAATGAATCACCAGACTTCAAGCAGAAAAGAAAAAATTAGCTCCTCCCAAACAATCTCATATAATGAGCTTTACTGAGGAAGAAAAGGAGGAGGCTGGGAAGAAAGGCTAAATGATTGTAAATTTGGATTGCGTTTTTATAACCATTTAGGATTGAAGTCAAGTATAATTTGACATTTTATTGATACTTCCAGTATTTAAAGCTGACAAGTACTACATTAAATTTTACCATGTAAATCTGATATGACAGTAAAAACCCTCTTGCACTTTGCTTAGGAACCGTTGCAACATAATTTAAGTAGAAATGCCATGCAAAAAATTATTTGTCTACTTCTGCCCACTAATCTTTCCAAGCTTTCTAAAGCTTTTTTCAGTTACCTGAACAGGCTTTGCTACATTCTCTTTCCAATTTCCTCTCCATGCCAGGAATTTTATTAAAAAAACAGTAATGAAGCCAGTCAATGCTTCTTGCTTGTTTCATTTTTCTTTTCAGTAGCTGTTGTATTTGTCCCAATGAAACTGAAACTGCAAGGTTCCCCCTCTGCTTTGTATGTTTTTGTGGTGGGTTGACCCTGGCTGGGTGCCAGGTGCCCACCAAAGCCGCTCTATCACTCCCCCTTCTTAGCTGGACAGGGGGGAGAAAATATAACAAAAGGCTCGTGGGTCAAGATAAGGACAGTTTAATAAAATGAAAGCAAAGGTCGCGCGCGAAAGCAAAGAAAAACAAATGATATTATTCTCTACTTCCCATCAGCAGGCGGGGGACTATTAACTCCATCTCAGCCAGACCCAATACAAGTGGCTCTTCCCTGAGATAACTGCAAAGGTGTCACCCTTGTTGGAGTACTAGTTGTATCTTCCCATATCTTTATCACATGCTGACTCTCCTGAACAAGAGGAGCAACAGAGGAGTAGTATAGCAATGATAGTGTGCTTGCCATTCTTTATATTATGCTTCCATGCCATCTGTACAGCTCTTCATGGTTTTTTTCTGAAGAAGAATGTTTTTGCTGCTCCTTACTACAGAGAAACCAAGTTTCCAACAGGTTAATAGAACAGATCTTTGTTAACAGAACATATTTGCCTTCCACAGGATGAAAAAAACTAATTAATAAATAAATAATGCATCATACTTTTGAGAATTCAGATGTCTCCTTAAGAAACAAATATCAGTTGAAGGTATAAACTTGCTAGGAGTCTGAACACACAGGAGATCAAAAGGTCAAGTACAAACAGAACTGAACAGGTTAAAAGACTAAATCTCTTAAATGAATAGATTTCCTCACTGATATCACACCAAGTGGTATTTCATTAAATGCCTTTGAAAAGAAAGACCTCTTAAAAGATACAGAGAAATAAACCTGACAAGAGGACTGATATGCCCAGGGAAAGACTGATTTTTGTTATTGTTTATCTAAAAAGAAGCATTGCATGAATATCTGGAATAAACCTCTGGAGAGCAGGGATCACAAACAGAGATCGAAAGAACATATGAGGCTCAGCAAAGGCCACCTCTGTCCTTAAGCCACTATTTATCTGTGTTATAGGGCTGTTAAGAAAATGACATTTTCATACAGCAGTGCAATCTGTTTAACAGGTTTCTACTGCATTGGAAAATCTTTTCTGCTGTTCATTAGATTTGCTGTAGAGCTTCTGACTGTAGATCAATGGATCGCTTTGTCCATCATTTTCCAGTCTAAGGTTCTCACTGCTGATGTGGTTGAAAAGACAGAAAACTTTTATTCCTGGTCTTAAAACACTAGGGTGGAATTATGAAAGTTTTAAAGATATTTAGGCATCTGAAAGTCAGTTTTCTTAGGGCTCCTTCCACTTGCTGTTTCCTGCTCATCCTACCACCATCAGTCTATAGGCACTCTGCCTAGGGGCAACACAGAAATGTCTGAGGAATATTTGCTCCTGGTGGGTGCCACCTTCCCTCAGACACACTGTAGTGTTCACTATTGTGCTATGGATTCCCTACCTGTGCTTCATTCAAACAGAAAAAGGTAAGGTCTCCTTTTTCTAAGTGGCAGAAAACTGGAGACTGCTAGTTTAACTCAAAGGGATTGCCAAGACCCAGCATGCTAGATAGGGAAACACACTCTAGATCTGATAGGAAATGCTGAGTAGCAGGATGAATGAGATGTGGACTCTAACCCTCTCAAGATAATTGGATACTTAAACCCAGGAGAGAACAAGATACTTCTTCCTAATGCCTTAAGGTTCAGTGACCTGAAATTGCAATTTTGATTGGGGAATGGGAATCCAGAGATTCTAGAATTCCACCACTGCACTTTGTCACATCCAAAAGAGCTGCATTTCATGAACAGTGAGGATACTACCGAAGTTATAAGAAGTGTCATTTCAAAAGTGGCTGTAAGAACTTGATTTTCAGTCAGCCCTACCTTGAAGCACTTAAGGATCTTTTGCAATGAAAGTTACAATAAAAAATGAATTTTAAATTCCACAGAATTTAGCTACCCCTCTTCACCCAACTGTGAAAATAATAGTGATTCTTTTGGGTTTGCTTTTTTTTTTAGCAGTCCTTCGTAAGTGCCTGGAGAGAAAATTCAGATATATGACAGGACAGCTGAAAGTATAAAGAAAATGCAAATCAACATGCAAATATCAGTCATGACTGTAAAATAGCCCACTTAAATGAGTACCATGATATGCATAGTATAAATACTATGTGTATCCATTTCTCATTTTAACCCATTTTTAACATCAACAGAGTTTCTCCAGAAATGGTGACATATGTGAAGGTACTTGAGTAGGAAAACTAAAGTTTATCAATTTCTGAGATCTACCAGTTCTGCTTATTCCTCCTTCTAGAGAGAATTATACAAAAATAGCATGTTACTCTTCAATTCATCATCAGGCATCAAAATATTCAAATCAGCTTTGGTGGGGTGGATTTGCCTGATCACGGGAGCTGACAGAGCAAGATATACAGACTGAGAAATTGATTTGGAGGTGTTTTTCATTGTTAACAATAAAGTTATACAGAAAGGGCAGATTCAGAGAGGGCATGAAGCAACTCTCCCCTAGACATTAAAAAGATGGGATTCAGAAACTGTAATACTTTTCATTACATGATTGTTGTCTATCTGACTTACATGCAACAAATCAAGGCAAATCCTACTGAGGCATACATAATGCTCTCAGCAACAGATGCTGACAAGTGCATTAATAAATCATGATCAACATTAGAATTCTTAAACCAATATTTTGCTACTAGACATGCTGTTTATTACAATTTCTTATTTTTGTTTAGTTTATTTATTTATTCAGATTGTACTAATCTTTGCATAAGACATTAATTACTCAAATGGCTGTAGCAGATTAATTTACAAAGGTCATGATCAGCACAATTAGGGACTGGAACAGACAGTTGATGCTTTGACATGGAGAATGATATTCAGGACTCTGGAGACAGTAGTAATAAGAGTTAATTGTGAAATGTGTGTTGGTAGTTGAGAGTCAAGTTCAAATAGACCCGCAGTAATCCTGGGTTTTGGGTGACAGAAATGGAAAGAATAGACTTTGGAGTAAATGCATTTGAAAATAAGACTGTTGTAGTGGGTTGTGCAACTGTTCCTCTGTCTTTAGTTAGAAATTTCTCCTTTCCTCTGTGTTAGATGATGGACAGCAGACCTTAGTAGTAGTCTGCCTCAGCGCAGCATCCCTCACAGATTTTTACCTGAAGATCCTTGCAGTAATTTTGCACTAAGCAGCTATCTAGTTAATGCTCTTACTGCTGGCTAGGTCCCAGTGGGCCCTCAAAGTTCATGCCACCTTCATAGTGTCCTGAGTTAATGCAGGTTTCTTCTCTTTTCACCTTTCCACAGATCCTACTCAACCAAGAAATCAGACAAGATGGAATCACCATCTCATAGATAGCATTATTCCCTAAAAGGAACAGCTTTGGCTTTATCTGGTGTAAACTCGAAAAGAGCTGCAGGTGTGTGTAATCCACATTGTATGCCTAATATCTATGGAAAAAGAAGACACAAGATCCTATGTCCACCATCCCGGTTACCAACAGAGAAGACAGGAAGAAGAAATCTTCTGAGCTGGTTCACCTCCAAGATCAGATCACTTCTTGCCACAACAGTAATGAACTTCATTCCAGCAGCCACCATGTAGCTTCCTCAGAGTTTCCTAAGAGAAGGTCCACAGTCACTGGTACCTCCTATTCTGTATCAATGACCTGAGTGATAAAACCAGCTGCCTCCTCCAACTCCCATGCCCAGCCAGAGGAGGGAGATATTACAGTGCAGAGCTGATGTATCTCAGAGCCCACAAGGGAAATGAGTACTAAATTGTGATTCTTGTTCGAGGCATAAGCCACCTATATTTTGTCTTTGTATATTCTGGTCCTGCAGAAGCATCCTCAGGCAGTGCTATTGTCCTTAACAGATGCAGACCCCAGAGCAAGTAGACCAGTATCATAGTGTTTTCTCTTTCTTCTCATACAACAAACAAGACATAATTCAAGTGCTTGGATAGTGTCAACTGCTCTGAAACAACACTGAGGGGACAGGTTGGATCCTGTGAGAACCTTCCATGTTCTGCAGAAGTCACGCTTAAAATGAGTGAAGCTCAGACACTGACTTCAGCTTACTCAGTTGTATTGAAGTACCTCTGCTGATCGGGGCTCTGGGGGTTCCAGAAAAAAAGCAACACAAGAGAGAGGAAGGTTCATTCCATGTAAGTGCTATATATGGACAGCAATGCTCTTTTACTTCTAATAATTATTTTAAAACTTACCTAAATACTGATTTATGTGTCAAAGCTGTAAGCACTCCATTGATCCAGTAAATATACAGCTAAGGATTGCTTAGCACAACAGACTTGGTGGCTGTTATGGTCTATCAGACAAATGTATATTTAGCCCAAAGTTGAAGCATGCATTATTTACTTGGTTGACATTAGCAGCTTGATGAAGCTGCTCTGGGAGCTGTTACGAGATACCAATGCAATCCAGAGTGGCGGAAATGCTGGCAAATGAAGCCCCGACATAATGCCTCATAGCAACTGTGTAGCGTCAGCTCATGGCTTGGTTCAGAGATGAGTGTGGATGTGCGGGTTTTCCTAGGAGACCTCACAAGCCGTTCTGCCATACAGCATTCTTCCTTCCCTCTTGAAGACTATGTGAAGCTGCCACATGATTGGAAAGCTAAATAGCTTGTGATGGAGAAAAAAGGTCCCTTCCAAAAGCCAAGCTGTGTTTGTTTTGTAATTGATCTAGGAGCCAGCTTTTCAGAAAGGCTCAAATCAAAAGAAAAGTGGTGACTGTCAGGCAGTTAGGTATGAATAGGGACTGCTTCTGATAGTGGCTCCTTAATTAGGGTTTAATAAGTGACCAAAGAAACCAACAAACTAACTGTATGAGGGAAAGCAATCCCAAGACAAAGAAACATAGACTCTGTAGTTAATGTCATGCATTATTTGCTCCACAAATTCACTGTTTATCCCTTCTTGATCCCCACTTCATGTTTTTCCATTTCGGCCATACCTGAGTACAAGATCCCCCTTTCTTTCTTCCCTCTTTCTGTCCCCACTGTGATACAGGATATGCAGGACAAGGATATTTAGCATGCATCATCAATTTAGATACACCTGCAGGCAATGCACTTTTCCTGGTGAATCCAATGGTGGCCTGTCAGCACCAGTCATGTACGCTAGGAACAAATGGGACTTCAGTGCAAAGGAAAGATCCTGGTTCTGAGTCATTATTGTTAATCAGACTCATAGCCCATGGCTTTTCATGGCACAACCTCCAGAGTAAGTCACTCTACAGGGCTTTCTGGCTTTCTTATTACTACCCATAAAGATATCCTTTAAGGAAGTGCAACCAGTTCCATGTGCACTGAAAGCCTGATGACATCCATCTTTTTCCTTCTCTCCCATGAGCAGTGCACTTCCAGCAGCACCCAGCTCTGCAATACACAGCCTTAGGTACCTCTCTCCCAGCTTTTGTGAAGCATTAACCAATTCAGCGTGAAATACAGGAAACTAAGTGCTCTGAGGATCATACATCTGTCTGCTATAATAAGTAGACCAGCACGCACACTGCCAAGCTCAGACAAGGATAAATCCCGAGTCAAACCCTTGCCAGACAGTTCGTGATATTAGCTCAGTAGTCAGAAGGCTTTAAAAAATCACGTTGTGATCTTTTCACTCGTTTTCTGTTGCTGTTCATAGGAAGACAAAGGAGTGGAAAGGAAGATTAGAATTTTTCAAAGTTTTTCCTGAAATGTTGGGAACTAGAGAAAGAGTGTGTGTGAATGAAAGTCTGAGAGTATTGCAAAATCAGATATCTACAGGGTCCTGAGGTTTCAGGGGGGAAAAAAAAGGCTTGCAAAGAACATCTTACATTGCAAATGTGGCAGTACTATTCAACATTCCCTTGTCTATATAAAAGATGGAGCTAAAATATACACTGTAAGCAACAAGTCCTATTTTTACAGTTTTATGAAAAATCAAAGAGTTTAACAGTTAAAAAAAAATCTAGTCCTTTGAACCTTGTGTGGAAGGTGTTTAGGACCCTTGTTGGTTACTTGAAAGGGGTCAGTACAAGTCTGTGTTTTATTTCAGATCTCCTGTGTTGCCTCAGATAAATCACCAGCCATATTCTGATCAGTATGGTGGCACTTTAAACACTAAAATAAACTCCATCTTATTTCAACTCTACACGCTGTAGAGAAAAAAAGAAGTTGTAGTCAGATGGATCTAGTAGTGGTGTGCAAGCTTGGCATCATGCTTTTCCTCATTGACTGAACAGGGAGCCATGTTCATTCAGTGTTATGCACTGTAAGATATAATTTTAGGCAAGGGGAAATGTGAGTTGTCCACACACTGCATGAATTTATCTACACTGGACTCATTTCCAGTATTGCAGTAGGTGATCTGAGCATGGCCCTTGTCCCCTCTCATTGCATCTGCCCTTCTTCCTTGCAGCAATGCTCTGAGTTTCTTGGGAACTGAAATAATAGAGTTAATGTAAGACCTGTGGATAGTCTCTGCAAATGTTTTAACCTGCTTTAACTACCCTCAATGCAAGACGTTTGCCTAGCACTGTGCAGTTTGTTGTGGTAAAGCAAGGGTCTTTCTGTATTTCCTTAGGGGAGGAAGCAGCAGAGGGGCTGGTCCTGAGGCTGCCGCTGCCATGGCCAACTTGCTGGTGTAGCGAGGGCACTATACAGCACCCCCAGGAGAAAGGAGGACAATCCTGACTCTGGAGTGTAGCTCTGGGGCATGAATTGCCTCCACGGAGTGTCTTTACTTTAGATCTTTACTGGCTAACATGGAAAGCACCAAAGACCAAAAAAGTAATGGAGAGGTTTATGACCAAAGAAGTAAGAGGGCTTTTTGCCTTTGCTTTTGTTCTTTCTCTCTAAACCCCATTTTGCCTCTTAAACTTTCATTTTACTTTAGATAACTAGATAGTCAGTACACAAATTTGATCACAAGCCAGGTGATCTGACTGGTTGAGCTTGGTCTGCCCTGCAACATGACTGAGTGAAGGGAAGGCTTAAGACCTGGTTTAGGGCACAGAGATTGTGGGGTTTATGTTTTATCAATTTCTACTCATACTGGTGAATATCTGATTCAAGCTAAATTCTCTTTTGCAAACTGCCTTCTTACGATATTTACAGCTTTTTAAAAGACTTCTGAAAGGACAGGAACTATATTGATTAACTTGCATCTCTCCTAATGTGAGTGTCTTTATCCAAACATTTTTCTCTTTTTTTTTTTAACCTCAGATGAATTATGAGTTGATGAATGGTGAAAATCAGCTCGCTGAAGGGGATTGCTCTAAGGCTTGCACTCTTTTAGACTCATGCCCCATTTTAGATAGATAGGCTCAGTGTGAGGAGGTTATTACTCACAGGCTGAATTCCTGCAGACCCTGCCACAGAGCAGGGCCACCCAGACAGATGTGTCCTGCAGGTATACCAATCACACAGAACGGATGGGCCTCGTAGAGTGTCTGAACAAAATACATAATGTAGATAAGGAGACAGTTACATACCATTGTTATGATGGGCATATGTGTACTATAGGTGCACTGTGAATGTCCATCACTAAATGCACCCCAAAGACAGAAGTTTCTTGCGCATGAACTGAGTTCCTGCATGAAAATTACTTGGATTTGAGCAACAAGGTAGCTCACATGAGAGGGAAGAAGAAGACTGAATCTCCCTCCACTTTCAGTGCTTAGATGCTTTAATATAAATGAGATCCTAAAGCTGAAAATAATTATTCACTTGTGTTGTTTCATCCCTATTCTGCCCACATACTATGAAACAGTAAAGTATTTTCAGTATCCACAGAAACCTCAAGCGTGGTAAGAAATGAGATTTCTATAAGGCGATATTTTCCCTCTGATTACGTAGTATATTAGCTTGTGTACCCAGCTGAGAAGAAGTATTAAGCCTAGTACACAGAGAAAACAAATAGGAGGGCAATACTTAGCCTTAGGGCTGGAGTTCTTAATTTCTTCCATTTCCTCAGCTCTTATTTATACCAGAGTCAGTTATGTTGCACAGTCATGGTTAGCTTGGGAGACCTGAAAGTGGGGTGAAGGGCAGCAGGAAGAAATTAACTTTTCAGTTGATGGATGAAGAAGTGTTTCCATGTACATAGCATATTAAAAAATACTATACTGAAAGAAGCAGTAGTTCCTTCTCACCTTGTGGTAGCATCTGTCAAGTTTAGAGGGAATGGGTATTTTTCTAGTGTCCATTATAAAATGAAGTCAGGTTGGAGGAGGAATTGATTTCCCTGTAAAACAGAAGCTTTCATCAAATCAACTATGAGATTTTATTTCTCAAAATAAGAGAAAGAAAAAAATCATTTTTGTTCCAATGTTGAACTGGTTTCATATTCAGCTGCTGAAAAAAGAGAGAGAAACTGGGGCACAGGGGCACAGAGAAAGAAAATTATTTCAGGGCATTTTTTTGATGGAGGCAATCCTACAGGAAAATTAGAATTTTCAAAGGATATGCATAGGGGCAAGCAATTCCCTTTCCCTCCTCCTATCCAGGTGGTGAAGCAGAGGATGGTGAAACCAAGATCCATCCTGTTCCTGAGCAGTGTGGCTGCTCTGCTACCCAGGGAGAGGAGAGGTTTTCATGATGTGCTTGTTATACTGTGAGGTTTGGCAACACCCCTAAGGACTTCCTCAACCAGAGGATAGTGGATTGTAGCTAGAAGCCCAGTTATTTTCAGCCAGAAGGAAAATGCTTCCTTTTTTTCAAGTTTAAATACTCTGTCCTTCATTGCCACTATCATTCTCACCAAGCCTACACCACACTTTCATTCCTGCTGCTTTCCCTATGTCATCTCTCTCCAAAAGGGACTTCTAAAAGTCAACAGTGGAGACCTCCACTCTGGCACCTTTTTAGAAGTGGACACATACTCTCTCCAGCCTGTTCAGCTGGGCCCGGTCCTCGCAGCAGTACAGCCCGAGCAGTGTATGGTGACCCAAAGTGCGAAGAGATGGAGCCGGCCACAAGGCTGCTGTGAGCCTGCCATGCCCTGAGGTGGGTTTGCTGCAGGGGTGCACGTGGCACCACTGAAAGGGGAAGCAACCCATTTTGATGGAGACCAACTCAGGCAGGAAGCTCGTCTCTTCTGCTGCAGTTGCTCCTGACCAGCTGTTTGGAGATGGCTGCGTTACTTCTACTTCCCAGATTCAGCTGGGCCAGCTTTTTTCCAGTCTGACACCTCTTTGTCAGAAAATGCAACATTTTACAAATAGTTTTATAAGAATTTTATTCTGAATGGAGCTTTATCCTAACTGGTCAGTGTTTCCCCAAAACAAAGGCCAGCTTTTCTTTGTGCTTCAACTGTCATTTCTCCCTTTACCCACCTGGCTCCAAAGCTCTGGGGCCAGAGATGCTCTTATTCCATGAGATGACTGTAGTATGTACAGCAGAGCTCTGATGCCCTAGGGCAAATCTGGATGCTATTGTAGTACAAACAGCAACAATAATGCTCACAGAAAGCAATACCGTCTCTATGTAAACAGAGTCCATCCTACTGAGATGCTCTTTTGCTCCAGACCATCTTGTTGTTTCAGAGGGATATATCAACATTATGTCTGACATGGCGCTCTCCTGTCAGAGCTGTAAACAACAGGTAGCTCTCATTCCTTTCTGAGGTGACAGGCTGTGTAGCGGCAGAATCTCTGCATCCTACCTCTCAGTGGTCCTAGGAGGATAGCTGGTTTACAAATCTTTGAGAGAAGTAACTCTCAGTCTCTAGTAAGTTAAGTGTTTTAAAAAATAAACCTACGTACCACCTTGTGCCAGAATAGATTTCACTTTCAACCAGGTAAAACTTAGTTGTAGACTTTGCCTCTTCAGTTATTTGCCTTTATTTTGATTTTGCATTGTTATGTGTAGACATATTTTTGGGTGGTTAAAGGGACGTGCAATCATTCTGTGGAATACCTGAGGCTGCACCATGGATCACTATTGATCTACTGACCACTGGAAAAGAAATGTGGCTTGAAAACCTTCTGCTAACATCAATCAGTTAATGCAATGGGGGAGACCCAGTCTTTCAGTCCCCTGAAGTCAGTATTGTTGAGGCTTCTAGCATAACAAGGACATGAAAGAGTATCGGACATGAGCTCAGTTTCAGAAATAAGAATATTTCACTGAAGTGGCAACCACAGTTGTTTTAGACTATAATTTTCCTACAGGCCAAAGACATGCAGTGCTTTCTGGATAGGTCAATGCAGTACACTTAAGTCTTCAATTGTATTTCAGCTGTGGCATTGTTTTGCAGGACAAGATGCTGTGTTTGTCTCCTCCTCAGTTTCCCTGCCTGTGAAATGATAATGTAATGTGAAGCATACTGAGGGAAAGTGCTCCAAAAGAGCTGAATATATTACTAACAGCAACAAAACAAACACTGCGACTTCTAATATGAGTATTACCTTCTCAGACTGCACTGTATTTACATCTGCATGCTGGAAATTTCCATTAAAGAAATACAGGAAGCTCAGACAGTCACAGATTCATATGGCATGAAAAAAAGAAAATGGACCTTGAAAGAAACCAATAATCCTTGTGATCAGCGCAATTCAGCAAGACAGTAGTCAACCAATTCCCTCCAATGGGGGCTGTGCCAGCATGGAGGCTCTCAGATTTACCACACATAGATCAAAGAGGCATAGAAGACTCAAGTCCAGACAAACAGGGCAGGCTAGCTTCCTCATATGGTTGCTCTGATAATTAAGGCTTACAGAGAGTGCATGGCTATGCTCAAATAATGCCCAAAAGGAGGCAGCCAAAACACAGCCTGCCTCTGGAAGAGTTTGACTCACATGCTGAGTTATTCATGGCATGTGAGCTGTGTGAAAGAGATCTTTTTATTTTGTTTTGTTTTAATGTTGATGGGAGAATCTTTTCTTTTGAAAACAGCCTCCTAACGCATGAGGACAGCTGCCTGGGATACACCTCATTTAGCGGCAATTGTCTCTGTAATGTTTATAACCCTCCCACCACCATGGAATATACAGTCATCATTTATCCTCTCATTTGCCTAACACAGTGTTAAAATGCCCTTCCAGTGCTTTGTTTTGCTTACTTTTCCATTCCCTTGCTGTCCTCATGTCAGAGATGTTAAAACCTCTTTTGAACAACTGACATCTCCATGTCGAGGATTTGTGACTGAAGGATGCTTTCTCCGTTCTTTACTCTGCAGCCTCTCCCTGCTGTTTAATTACAAGCTTGGGAGTGTGAGACATCATCTATCATTCCTCGTTCATTATATTTAATAGATGCACATTTTGGGCTCTTCAACAAACTGACCAGACATATGGAGCATGTTAATCTGCTTGTGAAGTCTGCCCTTTTAAAATCAACAATGCCACTCTCTCCTCAGCTGAAATCTCGGGAAATGAAATTAAAAAAAAAAAAAAAAAGGAAAAAAAGAAGAAAAAAAAACCCAAACACACAAACTACAAAGCTCCTAGTATCATTCTTAAGGATCATCTGTGCAGTAGTTTGTTGCAGCCCAAACATGACTGCTCTGTTGTAAGAGCCTTTTCATACACGTGACAAAACCTTACATCTTTGCAACTGGTAAATTGCTGTGTGACTTTTAGTCCTAATAGAAGATGGAGTAATTTCATATATGAGTGAGTTCACTCATAGTCATAAAGTTCCTAGGGCTGGGCTTCTGTGCTGATGTATTTTTTCTATCCATACTGCCTCTCACCCTGCCCTCATCATCTACACCATTTAATGAAGTGGCCTTCTTAAGGATCAGGTGTCACCACCCCATTTTAATGATGATATTCAGTTGGGTCTCTGCTTACTCACTTGAGAAGCCATTGGATCTATGTACCACATTGAGTGCATCTTTCTGGCTTGGTTTGTGTAGCGCTCATCATAGTGTTTCCAGCTGGACCCCATGCTAGGCTCTTAGGACTCTTCTCCACATGGAAAAAAAAAAAGTACAGGCCATTCTGGTGATTAGATACACAAACTATGGTATATTGGAAACCTTCTGTGTGATGAGAGTTGGGTGGGGACATAGCCAGAAATTCATGCAATGATACATAAAACCCTAAGCCTCCAAGAGCTAAATCAAGAATACAGGCAGCTTCCCAGACAACTTCCCACAAGATGACGGTCTTGAAACAGAACATGAGCACAAGCCTGCTTTTTGTTCTAGCCACAACTGACACATGTGGCATTGATACCTTCCACACAGATAAGATTGAAAGCAACAGCTTTTCCCTTCATGCAAGTGGTTCAGGGACCGCAGTAAAAACTGGTCTGAATGAACAGGCCCCCAACCATGCTTGGCCTGATTGCAAGGAGATCCATTACACTAATGTTTCATCTGAATCTCACATCCATGATGCATCATAGACAACGACAGATAACGCCAGCCATTAAGGAGAATAAAAATTTTCTAGGACACACTGCTGAAGTTCAGTAAATGCAGCTCAGGTTGAATGATCCAGAACAAAATGTTTAGTTTCTATTTTTCCTGTTCCTTAACTTTCTCTGGAATAAAACAGATGCACAGTCAGCTCAGTGATTTTGAGTAGTTTGTTGAGATTTAGAGTTTACTTGAACCATGAAGTTACTCTGGGGCACACCAGACTGAAGATGAGAAGTTTGCAGAGAGTGACAAGAACGAAAATTGAAATAAGAACTATGCTGGTAGTGGATTTATACTGTTTACCTCTCACTAATCATAGAGGTAGCTTGAATAGTTCTCTACCCTTTTTGTATTGTTTTCAGTGTGTCAAGCAACTGTACCATCTGACAAGTGAGAGCTTCACCTGTAAGTATGTTGGTGACATTTGAAGTAGCTCCATGAGAAGCATGTGGCAGTGTTAAAATCTATGTGCATGAAGCTTTGGTCCTAGGAGAGATCCCAGGTGGGGTCCTGAAAACATCTTAGAGCTTTTATAAGAAGAGTGATCCTCCAAGGAAGCAATGCATAGTCAGAAAATGCAAAATGCAAGGTGATACAGCCAAGTATTCCTTCCTGACCCAGCCTAGGTTTACAAGGCACTGAAAATTGGTCTTTTACAATATGCAGTAATGCAAATCCATCTCTTTCAATGGTGTTCCTGCATACACTGAAAAAAAAGAAAAAAGGTAAGGACAAAATTCAAATACTTTGGACACTTTGTTACAGCTGCATGTAGTTGATAATTACTCTGGTATCAACTGCTGCTGAATAAACATTTATCTTCCATGCTGAGTAACATTCATTCTTTGGTCAAAAGCTAGATTCATGGAGGGCTTCAGCTATACTGTTTATACCACCATTCTGCTGTAGGGACTGCTTAGTTTATAAGGTGTAAACCAACGCTTTCTACTACTTTCTTTCAGCTAGTGTGACACTGTGTGTTGGCTGCTGGCCAGGCATTCATAGTACATAAGAACAGCTCTAGTGAATCAGATCAAAGGACCACCTGACCCAGGAACCAAAGAGTAACGGAGGCAACAAGAGCTAGACAAACATGCATGGTGCTCCCTTGATATAACCACCCTGCAGTCTGCAGCCTAGGGACCTCCTGAATCAGAGACTGTATCCACATCTCTGTGCTGAATAGCCCTCAAGAGACCTATCATCCTCTCCAAATGCATCTAATTGCTTTCTGAATCCAGTTATATTTTGCTCCTTGGCATGTTCAAAAGCTTCATTTGTTACAGGCTAATGAGCTTAATAAGCTGAAGCTGTGTTTTTATTGAAAGGTTAATGATTGCAAACATTTAAATAGTTAAATCAACTCCTTAGCTGGGACTGGAGTCATATTAGAAGGGAACAATACCACCAACTCTTCTGAGAAGGATGCTGAGGATTTTTGGACATGTTGTGGGTCTTGTGTCCTTGCTGATTGCTGGGTCTTAACTTGTCACTGAGATGTTCCAGCTCACACTCTTTCTGCTTTCACTTCTGTTGTGCTGGGTTTAGGTCACATTAAGTCCCAAACTGGGACCACATTTTTTTTCACAGGTTGTTTGTGTCTCAAGCTACAGTTAGTTTTGCAGTTCTTTAACATCTGTTGCTTAATATTATGTGACTAATTTATCTGCATGGATCATCACTTGAGTTTCTACTGTCTGTAATATTGGTCAATAAATCGATTGACAACAGCTTTGTTTACTTCTTAAAGTGTATTGTTTTGACCACTTCTTATAGTGTAGTGTTTTCATCACTACAAGTCAAATAATTGCTTTGTAACTGTAAAATATAGCTTTGCATTGTGACACTTGAGAAAAACTATAAAAAGCTAGAATAAGGGATTGCTTATGTATTGGATGGCAGTCAAAAATGTCCTACATTTTGGAAATAGTTAAATATCATTGATGATAATGTCACCTTTGGAGAATTAGAGAGTTCCCCTCTTCCGGGTGATTAAAAAAAAAAAGGAAAGGAACATGAAAAGAGCATTTTCTGTGTGTTTCTTCCCAGGATCATTGGTTTCATGCGGTACCCAAGTGAGCAGAGGAGTGAAATGAAGACAAATGACAGTAAAATAATTCTAGAGGTGGCTTCATCATAATGCCTTCATAAGGAAGTGCTCCAATGCACTTGCTTTTAAGTTCAGTGCCTTTCTTGTTGGCTGTTAGATCCCACTTGTTATTGAAATGTTGGATATTCTGCTTCCCTGTCTTTCCTTCCTGAACTGGCCAACACAAGCAGGTAAATGAAGGATTCTGCAGTCTGTAGGTTGCAGTATAATTTTGTTTTATCAACATAGACCTTTTATATCCAGATGACTACAGGCATAGCCTATAAAGGCCCACTTGGAAAGCATACTGAACTCAAGAGAGACTCCCATTGACTTAAATGGGCTCTAGACCAGGCCTGAAATGAAATCTGTCTCAAATTGCCAGTTGACAAGGATCCAGGACAGTGGTTTTATTTGCAAGAAGCTGTGAAACAGAGAAGTAAAATCAGAAGGAGCAAAGCAACGGCAAAATAAACATAATAATTTAGGCTGGTAATTGGGAGAAAGCTGCTAACCAGCAGAGAAGAGCTCTGGAAAAGCCTCTCAGAAGGACTAGCAAAGGGAAGAAAGGTAACTAGTTTCAGGTAGAATATTGATAACATAATGGAACAGTTTCTGTAGTTCTGCCACTTGCAGCAGCAGGGACCAGACTTCAGAAAGTCTTTTCTCTGGTCCTACAACCATTCGTTTACATTAACCTTCTTCTATGTGGTTTCAAATGTCTGGGATTTTTCCTCATGTAAACTTCCCCCAGGAAGGGAAGAAGGACAGTTTGCTTTTAAAAATCTGTCTTTCTCTTGGTCTTCTAAACACTGGAGAGGGAATGGTGCTAGAATGATTTAATTGGCTTCTGTTATGTTCAGTGCTTGTCTCTGATAACTTCATTTTCCAATCAGCTTTTGTTGGTTTCAGGATGTGGAGGAAGCACAGGACACTAAATAGCACACATTCCTGGGATCTGATAAGCACAGATTCAGTTCCCTGCTCTGCTCCATTTTTTTTCACTATGACTGTGAACAAGTCAGAGAAATCTTGCCATATCTTAGAATGTACCCTATGAAAAAACCATAGACGTGTTCCCCCCTCCAAGAAGGGGCCATGGGCAGCTCCAGGGACACTCTAAGTATCTATAATCTATAGAAATTGAAATATTATAACTTAAATCATGAGAGCGCAGCTGCCTCCCATTTATTGCTCCTGTTGAGAGAACAGAAATATAGCTTCCATAACCATGATTTGTTTATGACAGAATGCTCCACCCCAAAGGCTTCTGGTTTGATTTTCACTGCTAACCAGACTGCAAGGCTGAGAGGCACATCCCTTTTCATTTGTCTAAACGGAAGTTGCAGAACCCAAGAAATAAGCACTACATGGAAGGGGAACCATTTCCTTTGGAAATCTGCAGAAGGATTTTGGCAAGGGAGAAGAGCTGGCCACTGAAACCCAAGTTCTAAAATATGGCAGAAGGGTGAGTAGTACACCAAGGCGGAACCATTATTTTTAAATCTAGATGAATGGTGTTAAAACCTAATCATATTCTGAAAACAAAGCACTTAAAGTATTGCATTGAAGGCCACTGAAAATGGGGGGAAGAAATGAAGAAACAAGGGGGATATTAGTCCTTAAAAGGATGGAAAGGCTAAAAGGGTAGCTCTTTTTCCTCTAGCTAAGGAATAGAGAGGAGGCTGTCTAATCTTGCAAAGAAGAAAAGCCTGAAATATCCTGAGAGGCAATGCTGCCTTTTTAATGTACACAGCTAGCTGATAGCCAAAGGCAACAGAAGAAACAGTGAAAGGGAACAGCAGAAAGCTGAGATTCAGTGTGAACAGATAGCTAAAAGTTAGGGAGCCTGCGGGTATGTGGTTTAACCAGACCACTAAGGATTTTTCCATGGTAGAGCCTCAGATGCCAAATTAAATCAGCACACATAACATCAAGCTGTGGCCGTTGTCTTTAGGCACTTATTTTGCCCACTGCAAATGAGAATTAAGATGACTAGTCTTAACCCTTTTCTGCTGTTGGCTAAGCTACATAAAAATGCAAATTCCTTTGCATTTTCTGCAGGCACACCACCACCCGTCACTGGAGCGGGGCTATGTGAGCCATGAATCTCAGGCATGCGATAGAGCCATCAGTCACAGAATCCCATAATCACTTTAGTACACTCCCTAGTTCTGGAGGAATGCCTGGTACCACATGGGGCTTAGCGAACAGTCAATGCTCCGCATGTTTGGAAGAGATTCATTTTACTGCAGGTCCAATTGGCTGTGCCTAACTACTCAAAAACATCACAGGGTTTCTCTTGGTTCTCTGTCTGGGAAACTCAGCCCTTAATGGAACAGTCCCCAGTATTACTGGGAGCAGCAAATTTGACATGTACGTGGTTTGGCAAGTTTTCCTCTTGTATAAATGAGTCTGGGATTTGCTTTAACACCTGCTGCTCTTTTTACAGTGCCAATTTATACCTCAGTAGGAATGTTTCCATATAATGCAGTTGTTTAAGGAAGTATTTTAATTTTGCAGTGCTTATCTATCTACCATTCAGATCATGCAAATGTTTTGGATGTTGCTCCACTCAAATCTATACCATCCATTAAATTATTCTGATATGCAAGTATTTAATAACCTCAGTTTTGTTTCTTTTAATAACACCCCTATCCACAGCATTATCTAAAGAGTTAAAAATCAAAACAAACCATACAAAAAAAACCTGAATAAGTTATTTCTTTTACTTCCATATATACCCCTGAGAGCTCACTCAGCTGGGATTATTTCAAAAGATTATTTAAAGACATACAGATTAGGAATATTCTGCCTGAAAAAGTCTAACATAATTAAAAAGCAATGATGTAAATGCAGGTGTTGAGCTTCCCACTAACCCCATGTTATAGTCTGAAAACTGTCTGAAACCATCAACTCAAGTACTTTTGGCTGTCCTAGAACTGCAAAGTCTTTGCTGAATTGTAGCCCTGTTTGCTTAATAATGGAGATCGTGTACAAAATGAGTGTTTCCAGTGATAGGGCTTTAGAAATGACTCAAAAGATCTTAAGAAACTGGGTTCCTGTAGATATTGGAGACACAGGGGAAGCTACTGAACCCAGCAGGCACTGATTTGATGGCTATGCATGGAGAAGACAAGGAAATGGAGACAACGTATTACTTCTTTTTCTGGTTGCTGGGATTTAGTATGCAACACTTTAGGGATCCAGCCACCGTTCCTCTGTTTGTATTTTATCCCTAGGATGTCTTTCCTGTGCTTTAATGAAATCTTGTCAGTATTCAAGGAACTACAGGCTTAAATACACAGTTTTGTCTCTGGGACTATCCGGTGTGCAAGGGACTTGTTTCTCATTCAGTTTTTCAGCATGAGTGACTGCTGGATGCCTATTAGTTTTTCTTATTTTTTCCTCACAGTCGGAATTGTGCCATGTGCCATGCTCCCACAAGCAATTTGTATTGACCTTCAGTGCAAGCTAGCAGCTGGAATTGAATGGCAGCCCTGAGCGGTAGCTCACAGTGTACTGGAGTTGGAGCCAAAGGCCTAAATTCATCCTGCCTCTCTTTAGCATCTAATTTAGGAGTTTCATTTCTTCTAGTGTCAGGAGGCGCTTCAAAGGGTTCTGAGAGATTGCCCAAGCCTTGTAAGATCTTCTAGAAGTGCCTTTCTTTCTCTCTTAATTAATAAAAAAGGGGATTTGAGATGAAACTGGCTTCCAGTGCAGGAGATACAGTAAAGTACCTAAAGTCATGTGGAAGTATCCGGAGTCATATGGAATGAACCTGGGCTGCAGTCAGCAGCTGGGACACTTTGGAAGCTCACACTTCTGAGGCAGTGTGTGCTGGACACTGTGTTAGGGAAGAGCTGGACACTCATGTCAGACAAGATCCTAGCATAGGTCATTTACAATCATCACTGATACAAGACAGTCCACAGGCCCAAAACACAATACTGCACCTCCAATAATCCCATTTCTAGGGGATTACCATGACTGAAGGTGGAGAACTCCTTCTACTTTAAAAGGGGTTTTTTTGGATGAAGGGCTATTTGCAATCTTTCCCAGCTTCCTGCAACTAATGCTCACAGTAGCAAGACTTCCAATGAAAGGACTAAACAAATATGAACGAAGAATCATAGTAAATCAGGCATTATTTTCAGTCAGAGCCATCAGAACAAGGTAGTCTTACTTTGCTCAAGCTAGATTTCTTATCAGTCTCTCTTAGCTTCGCCCTTATCAAGTCATCACCAAGCAGACCTTAAAACCTGGAGGAAAAGTAGATCAGAATGAAAATGTAATTTAAAGCTCTTCCAGGAATATTGCACTTTTCCTTATTCCCTGACATGACAGACCCCTTATCAGTGTAGACACTCAAGGTCTTTCCCATCTATCTGTCACATCTACCAAGGAATTAACTTCATCCAATCATCTTTTTCACTCTAACTGTTTGAGACACAGGCCATACAGCACCTCTCTGGTGAAAAGCATTATGCATAAAAACTCTCTCAAATCAAAGAGATGGGAATAAAATAAAAGCAACTGCTGTCAAGCCCACAGATACCCTTTCTACAAAGAAATAAACATGTAGACATCAAACCAGGAGACCGTACGGTCATTATTAATGCTTCTTTTAAATGAGCTATTTTTCTTGCTGTTTTCTTTGGTTGGGTTTTTTTCCCTGGGAAGTAAGAGATCTGGCACTGAAAAGCTGTAGGGACACTTGCTTTTGCAATAACAAGGAAAAAAGAACCAAGTGACCCTATTGTTTTGGAGGGGTGTAGGGGGTATATTTAAAGAGATGCCATTTTTAGACAGTGAGAGCAAGACTACTGCTGCTCATCAGAAACACTCAAGCGAAAAATGTTTTCCCAGTGATTTTTCTTTTTGAGTCATCCATAAATTCTTGAGCACAGGAAAGGCCTGGGTGTGTCTGAAATACACTGTTCAAATTGTTGATTTTCATGTCTCCTGTAGTTCTGTGCCCTGTAGAATTGAGGCATTTCTCAGGGAAACTGAGACTTACAGAGCTCCCAGATGACTCTACATAGCATTTTGGTTTGCTCCGCTTTTAATTAATGAAGGTCCTACCTGACCAGATGTCAGGTTCCTGAAACCAACCTGCTTCACCAAGTCTCATCTCCCACTTTTTTTCCCTCTTGTTGTGCTGAGAGAAGGAAGGGACCATTGCTTGGCCCATGCATTCAGTGCATCACTAGAGTTGACCCAGATCTGGATTCAGTCTCAGAATGATCTTAGATAGCTCTGTATAGCTGCCCACTGCTATCTCCTTCTCTTTTTGCATTTCCTTTAAAAAGCACTGGGGTATACAGACCACAAGGAGGACATCAGACATTCCAGATTGTGGTTCAAAAAAGCAAATACATATAAACATCTTTGATGCAAAAGCCTATCAAGGTATATATGTTAATTTCTAATAAAGGTTAACTTGTTCATAATGGAAGAACAGGTACTTTTTCTGAGGTTTGAGGAGGGGAAAGGTTACATTGTAACTTGTAAGAAAAATTGAAACCTTTGGGTGTTTTTTTTTATTATTATATGCAATTGGTGACCTAAATTCTGGACTCTATGCTTTTCTGCTGTCCCCTCTTCAGGGCCTCACATGCATTGCTTCCCTTGTAGGTTCTTCTGTCTAGAGTTCTCCATGCCATGCACTTGAGTCTCATATTTTTGCCATTATAACTCCATCTCCCCTGATTAAAAAGGAATCAGCTATCTCATCTTCCAGGTTGTTTCTACCTAAGCCAAAATCTTTTATGTTGAGTCAGCCTCCCAAATAACTCAAGATCATGACCAAAGATTGCACATCCTTTAGGTCTGCAGTGGGTATCAGAGACTATGGGGAAAACACGTGAGAGGTAGCTGAATGCCACTGTCTGCAGCAGACAAACATAAGTGGATTATATGCAGGTGAATGGATGTGCAATCAGTAGTCCCTAAGATGCTTCAGGGAAGCTGGCACGTCATCATGCATCTTGCTTGACTTGCCAGGACTAAGGGCATTTTGTTAGAAATCCAGTGCAAAAGACAAGCAGACAAGCTGAACAAATTGTTCGCATTTATAGAAAAGAGAGCGCTAGAAACTGGATTATAACAAATAGATTTCTGTGTGTCCACAGAGTTCCCATGGTATTAACAAACATCACCTTTCTTTTTGTTTTTCTTCTTCTTGTTTGTGTGGTTCCTTGTGATTTAACAACAATGCTCCTCAAAGCTATCCTTTTATCCTGGAGACATAATTTTAAAAGTGTTCTTATCTAGCCTGCAACACACCATGTTTTTCACTTTTCTTCCTACATCCAGAATATGTGGTACATGTTGAATTAGCCACACATGCAGTTCTTCCCTTGTCACCTGCTCCAAATCCCACTTGTGTCTCCAAATGAATGTGTAAAACCCAGCCACACAAATCACTGAACTCCCTACACAGTGCATTCAGGCTCTCATTTATTCTAAAGTGATGCTATCCAAGCGAAGGGTTTGAAACATGCAATGCTATCCTCCACCAGATGTTGGGCTGGTTTAAATGCAAATAAACACCCAAAGGGAAAACAAGACAATGGAATATAATACACTGCTGAGATATGGGCTAGATTTGCACACAACCAAACTTTCTTGTGGTTTCAGAATTTTTTCAAGTTTCTTTCCAGCACAATTTCATTCTTACCCCCTTGTGGTGGTATGTCCTGCTGAGTGCAATATTCTTGCAAAGTTCCTGTTTTCCCCTTCAGTTGCTAATATATATCCTCAGAGTAACAAGGATATATATTTGTCTACAAATTTTTACTTTCCCTGCTGGAAATGTTTATGCTCCCTGCTTAGAGAAGAGCAGCAGCTCCTCACTGCTACTGAGTCTGCAGAGGACAGGACAGAGACATGAAGGCAGGGGGCTTTCAGCTCTCTACCATCAGTACTATCACTCAGGGTGAACCTCCAAATTTTTTCACCCACTATCTCTTCTCAAACAGCTGTCAAAAGCCCTACCTAAGATTGATTAGTCTTAGAAGACTGAAAATTGGACTGAAAATTGGGTGAATATCTGGACACCCTTAACATGGGTACATAGTGTTAGGGGACATGGGAGGAGAAGCCAAAAGATGACGTTCCTTCATGGCAATTTTCTTCCATGCACCAGATGGAGAAGGATAGGATGAGGTTTCCCTTCATATCTCTTTGTTCCTCCCCCCAAAATATCCCCCCCCCCATCATCTTAAAGTTTCATAAATGCCCTTTTGCCACTTCTGACTTTTGTACACTTTCTGGTCCTTTGCTCTCTCCCTCCCCCCACTCCCAATTATGTACTCACATAAAGTCCTGTTCTTCAGTTTCCCTTCCTCCTTCTCTTTCAGTCTGTCACCAGATTTCCATCTATGCTTTCCTAGGTTCCCTTCTCTAGTCTTAGACTCTCCATCTGCAAAATATATCCCCCTTGCACTGACTGAACACCTATCAGGAGGTTTACAATTGGGATTGCAGACATTTGAGGAAGATGTCTGGCTGTCAAGACAGTTCAGAACAAAGGCAGACGTTGATCACCAGGAACCTTCCTCTAAACCTATACAGAAAACCCTGAAACTAAGCTGAGATCATTCCACTCATTTTTAATGACTGAAAGAAGTTTTAGGAGGTACAAAGTAGGGGATGATTTCCAATAGAAAGAAATGCTTAATACTCCTTCTAATCCTGAGTTTCTGCAAGCATCTCCAGAGAAGCTGAACAAGCTACAAAAATAATTGCTTGAGGGAAAAGAAACTTTGCAAGGGTTTCTAACCATGCCTAACCAGGACACAGTGCCAGAGCATTTCACTTTTATGATACTAGGTTTGTGCTTAAAAGACTTCCATCACTCACATGATTTCAGACAGGCACCCATCGAACATTATTCTAATGAGAAGGGGAATTAAAGCAGAAGTACACCACTCCATCCTCTGGTCTAAAAGAAAATCCTAAATTCCTGCTGTGACATCGAGCTGACTTATCTCAATTACAGAAACAAACAACATTGTGGCGAAAGGACAGGCTCCTTCTTAATGCCTGTTTATTGAGGAAATCATGAAAGAAATAGAAATCAGGAGAAAAATAACATGATTTATTTTCTTTCAATTACTAGCATGAAATACAATACAATATAATGTTTTGCAAAGGTTTTAGATGGCCTCTTGCTAAGGATAGTATTTTAAGCATTCTACGAAGGCTTAAACAAATGAACAGAATTATTAAATAAACAGACATGCATAGATTTTTTTAAAATTATGAACTATGTTTTAGAGAGCCATGAGTAAATGAGAGAGTGTGACATCTTGATCTAATTCCTGAAAAAAATTCCTCTTCAGGCCAAATTTGCCTTTTAGACTATAAGTTCCCCACAACACAATGTGGTTTGTCCTCTTGAAGAGGGTGGTTAGGCTACACAGAATGATAGTTTGTGAAAATCATCCTGTTCTGGAACATAAAATGCAGATGACAAAAGGAAAGCACAGGAACTGAATCACCTGTGAGACAGGGCAAAGCAAAATCACAAACTCAAACCCCAGTGCTACTTTGGTTTTTTGAGGGGAGAATTATTTTGCAAATTGCTTTATCAAAATAGGCATAGACAAAACCCCCAATAAAATTTTTTGCTAGACATTGCTTTCATTGTGTAGAAATTCCTTGTTCTCTCTTTAAAAATGCGTGAACTTGCTGCTAAAAACACAGAAAATAATACAAATTAAAGCAATCATTGTCTGTGGTTAGCAGAGCCACTGGGCACTCTGCCTTAGGGGGTTTGCCAGGAAAAGAGCAAATTCAGGGTCTTGATTAACTGGGGTCTTAGAAGTGAGATGGAACAGAGAAACCTAACAGACGAATACATGGGGATACAATAGGAGAAGAAAATGCGACCACATGAATAACTATCCCTTCTGGATGTTAAAGCATCTCTGCTTGGGTTTCAAAGGGTTTGTCAGGTGGATGTGTCTGATCTTTGGCTACCAACTGTGATCTAACACTCCTTGAAGGTGGAGCTATTATTTTTACCAGATGTTTTCAGAAAGGAATGTACTTTCTGAAAGGAAAGGAAATGATAGTAATAAGGCTGTTTCTGAAATGTTTTGGGTTGCTATGAATTTTGCATAAAAGTGAAAAGGGGTTAATTTTTGAAAGGATAAAAAGAGCACAGTTTCTGTCATATTGCTGAGTTCTTTCTTCTTGACCAAATGAAGGCTCAGCAGAGAATGCAGGTTAACACTGAGAGATTTCAGCACTCACCTACCTCTGTCCATTACTAAAATAAATCATTTCTTTGCATATATTGAAAAAACAAGTTTCAGTGTTGTTTCCTTGTATCTTGCATTATTAAGCTGCCATGATCCATTCTCATGCTAGGAAGTTGCTCACAGCATGGCTGTGCTGTGGCTTCTACTGGATGATGCACAGCACCAGGCACACCCTCCAAAGGGTATATTCTTTGTTTGCTGCGAGAAAACGTTGGCACAAAAGGACTGGATGAGATACGCTTAGTTTGGGTTTCCTAAGCAATCTCTCAGCTCCTTGCTTTTCTCACCGAGGTTTAAACTCCCCCTAGTGAGTTTTGAAGTCATCTGCGGGAATTAGTCATCCGATGGAAGGGTTTTCTCTTCGGGTTTTGTTAGAGAGGGCGGATTGAGCTGCAAATCACTCCTCTCTGTTCCAGTGTGTGGAAGTGGGAACTTCAGACTGAGGCAAAGCAATTTTATTTATGCTTACAGAAGGGATGGAGCGTAGGAGTGGGGACAGCACCTATAGATGTCTTCATTTTGGCTGTTGCTGGAGGAGTTGACACTCTGCACCAGATCACTTCCCACCTCAAGACTTCTCTGTGTCCCACGGGGCTCCCTCCAGCTGCCAACGGGTTCCCACTGTCCCCATTTCCAGCCACTAGAGACCACCCAGCCCAGTTCTGTCTGCAAATCAAGTAAAAAGGAGTAGGGTTTTATACAGTTTTCACTGAAGTTTTCTCACTATCTTTCATGGCAACCCAATGAAGGATATGGTTCAAAAATATTCAGCACATAAATAGGGATCTCGAGGCATGTTACACTTTGAAATGAAGCCTTACACCCTCTAGAAATTAAATGGATCAACAGAAATTTCAGTGAAATTTTAAAAATTTGACAGGCTGGCCCTAAATGTTATTCTCTTCTTTTTTTTAAGTGGGGAAATTATTCCTTTACTGAATCTTGAAATCTCCTGCAAACATCTTACTGTAGAGCAAACTTTGCTATTTCTTCTTCCATGCCATTGGCAGTTGTAATTGTGCAACACCTTAACAGGTGGCAAATTCATATGCCTAGGAAAAAAGAGTAAGAGAAAGATGGAAAATAATTCATGGTCTCACTAAAGGAAAAAGCCTCAGAAACAGCTTGCTAGAGGACGACTGCCATGGACTCCCAGCCTATGTCGTACATATTTCAGATCCATCAATATTTTCCTTTACAGAGGCACCAGCGTGGGAGTACTGAAAGAAAGAGGAAATAAACAGGCTGTGTTCGTTTTTCTGGCTTCCTGGAAAGTGCTAAATTGCTCAAATGCTGCTGGGGCCTTTGCTGAACACACAGCTCTAGGGAACCAGCTCAGCCTGTCTCACTGATGGACTGTCTCTCTGTGGGTACAAAGCACCCATTTTACAAATATTGGCACCTATGAGCCAGGTGCCCCAGAAAACCTTGGCTGGTTTTTTACATTACATGATGTTTCTTTATGTGAGATTAATTATGGAGTATTTCATGGGTCTTCTAGTTTTATGTCTTTATGACACAATGACCAATTATTTTTTTTTACAGCTTTTTCCCCAAACCTATAAAAAATTATAGAATTAATAAGTCCATAGTTTGTAAGAGTGAATCACATGAAATTCACATGACTCCTGGAGGTGAGGTTCTATGAAAATCATTGAGTTACTCTGATATTCATTAGTGTTATGAGCTTTGACAGGACCAGTGTCCATAATCCTGTCAGTAAATTTAAGGCCAGGTCAAAGGTCAAGCAAACTGAACAAGTGCCTTAGGCAGGAGCCTGTAGAGGGTTATAAAATAGTTATTGCCTACTCAGATGATGTCAGTGCTGTGGAAAGCTGGGCTGACGGCTGATGGCTGGTCATGTGGCAGCCCTGGGAAAAGCTGGCAGTTGCCTGTCAGTGAATCAGCTCCCAGTTGTGTTAAATGAGATTAGGGCTTAGCCAGCAGGTCCTCACCTGAACGCCCCCTCAACAAGTCTGAGCAAAACCATCTTCTGAGAAAGATCTTCTCATAGCTCTGCTTCTGCTGCTCATTGAAAACAAAGTTTATCTCTCCCTTTGTTACTTTCCCCCCCCTAATTTAAAGTTCATTGTGGTGTATGTAGAGGAAAGTCTTGTCCCATAACAACAGGTAGATTGAAGGTGTGTGGAACAAGTAGATGTTTTTTGTCCTGTTCATCCTGAAAGGAAAACAGAAAAGATAATATATCTGTAGAGGAGAGAAGCGGTACTAGTGGGTGTATTTCTGTCAGTATTAAGTTGCATGGAGACTAAAACTGTTTCTGTGAGAAATGTCTCAGCGCTTTCCTCTTGGGTAGCGAACAAGCAAAGTGACAGGCTGTGAAACACAAGGTACTGTTTGCTTTCATTAGGGTTTATTTCCCATTACACCTTGTTTGAGAACAACTTGCTAATTCAAAATGGCATGGGCAGAGCTGTAGAGTGTTTCCTCGTATGTCTAAAATATGATTTGGGATTTTCTTTTTGCTTGCTCTTCCTCACAAATTTTGGACCTGTTAAATAGAGATTCACAAGGCATTATTACTGCTCTGCTCTGCAAGCATCTATGAATCCTGCAGCTACTCCACTAGCTGTACCTTGTCTTTCTCCCAGTTAATCTAAGCTGCACAGACAAGCTATATCAATCAAACCATGCTCTTAGGCCGAATTGCTTCCAGCCACATGGCAAAGGTAAGGTATCACCATCTTCCTGCAGTAACCAAGCCTCCCTGCTAGGGCACAGAGGATAAAACCAAAGCCTTTCTGTCTCTGCTTGCAGGTCAACATTTGCTTTTTCAGTTTGGCCACAGCCCAAGCCCTGCTGTCAGCTGAACTGGCCATGGATCCTGGTTGACACTGCCCGGTGTGTGGCCCCGGATTCTCACACATGAGAGCAGGCTGCCGCAGAGGTGAAGCCAGCAGACACCCAGGGCAGCACAGCCTGGGCACCGCTCCCACCACACATGCCTATATGGATGAGAAGCCTTGAGACGGCTCTGCCTGGGAGAGGTGAAGGCATGTCTGAAACAAAACCTGTAAAAGACCTAATAGGCAGTCTTTCTTGCATTCATTCAAAATGGCATGGAAGTAATTACCACTAACACTTCCTGAGGTTTTCCTTCGGACACTGGCACTGCAATGGATGATTTTGCAATGCAAACACAAGTGGTGGTGACTGCAACAATTGCAATACGCAGTCATGTTTCTATTAGCAGGTGTCCTAGTGATGTTGTAAGTAGGCAAGTTTTATTAAAAAGAGTCTTACAATCAACAGTGGCCAGCCCCCTATTTTGTTTAAAAGTATAAAAACATCTGGTTGCAAACTTGATTTTACTGAAAAGAAGAATCTATGATCAACAGAAATCAAAACTGTTTTGATGAAAAAATGCTGAGTTTATGTCAGAAAACTAAATGCTTGATTTTGTGGATTTCCATCCAATTTAAAATGGAAATGTCTGTTTAATCAAGAAAATATTTGGAGAAAAAATTCTCAGCCATCTGTATTTAAGTCTTCTTGATGACAGGTTCTTTTCTTTCCTGAAGAGCTTGTCTCAACACCAAGTTGTGCTGGAATCAGTTATTCAGGACCAGCCACTTGTTTCTGGATAGCACCATGTGTGAATATTCTTACTCAGTAAGAGCCCTACACATGTTTGCATAGATCTTGTGTAACTCCACAATTCATGTAGGAAGGGACAGGAATAGAGGGGCCACTGATGTTATTTTCTTAGGAGTTTCCTCCATGACCAGTGGGAGAGCAGGCTGCAAAAGGAATTCTCTTTAATGATGAGGGGTTAAAACATGGGACAAGAGGACTCCAGAAAGTAAAGGGGGAGCTTTTTCTTCTCCTTGACTTGAGAAAGCAGAGTTAGCCTCTGCTTCTTTCCTACATACTGATGAGACAGACAGAGCTTTAGAGAGCATTTGGGCCCCTTAACAACTGTGTGGGCTCCTCTGGAAGAGCTGCCTTTCTGCAAAAATCCCTCCTAGGTCTCTCTCTTCTGTGTTAGAAATGGAGATACCCTGCTCTATGCCATCCTCCCCCTTTCCTACACTGTTCCCTGCTCCCCATGGCTTCATCCATCCCTGAAAGCAATTGCTCTGGTACTGGCAGTGTAAGCGAAGGCAGCCCGAGGAGGTTCCTGCTGTGACAGCAATGGTGAGGGTGTTCCCAGCCATGTCCCCAGCACATGTCTCCCTGATATGATCTACACTTCTCACCACCCAAGGAGAAGGATGGGGTGTGAAACCTGACGGCATCATCTGCTCCATGAAGTGCCAGCATGGCGGTGTCCAGGAGCAGGTCAGGCTCCCTGATGGCTCACTATCACCCATTGCTGCCTCCCCAGACCGTCCGTGTAAATAGTCAGTGGTCATCTGCTCTACCAAGTCCCCCCGATGCTGGGGTGGGACGTCCCAACTGCTTTGAGAGTGCTTTCCAGACATGTCCAGGACTGCACCTCCAGCAACACCTGGACATGCAGAATGATAGGTTTTAGGACACACTCTCACAGTGTTTCAAAAATGCAAATGGCGGTATCCTCTCTGCATCTAATCCCCTGCACCACCACTTAAATCCTTCACAGTAACACTTGGTTAGAGAGCTCAGTTGTTCTGTTACAAACATGATTGGAAAAGGAAACATATGTTTTACATTATTTACTTTCTTTTCATTAGATGTTGACCAGAGCATCCTGCTATTTTGACATGCAAACCTATCACCTGCTCTTTAAACTTACCCCTCTCCCTCCCCCCAAAATGCCTCTAATAATCACAAAAGCAAGAAAATACACACACACACTTTCTGTTAGCTTAATTTCTAATAACATTTTCTGCTCTGATTTTATTTTGTTAGTCTCTTTTTACATTTAATTTGGCAGCTGACCAATTGAAATGATGCTCTATTTATGCTTTTTAGCAAGTGGTTTTGGCTTTGAATTCTTAACATTTCATTCATGGTTATTTGTTCTTGTATTTAGTACATATCCAGCTTGCCTGCTTTGTAACTTCCAAATGAGAATATTATAAATACCTAGAGGCTTATTAGTTCTTGGGCTCTTTTTTAAAAAATTCAAATACGAGACACATTTTTAATATTCAATTTTTCATGCATCTGAACCAATGACTTACCAGGGTGCATTGTGGCTAATGTACTGAGGAGAATATTTCCTCTGCATGATGATCTCAGGGAGAGAGTATGTGTGTGTGTGTGTGTGTGTGTTCCTCTCTAGATGTTTGTGTGTCTGTTGGTTACTCTTCAAGGTCTGTCACTTCGCATTTGAACCCAATATTGGCATGGGCATATCTATCCAATCTCTTTCTCTAAGTAAATGATATGATATCCAGCAAAGAAGTTGTAGCTGTCCAAGGCCAAGTACATTGAAGAAATTCACAAAAAGCCCTAAAATAGGAGCATGGAGCAAAAATTACTCAGTGAAATGGCCTGTTCTGAAACTAGAGAGACATGAAGGTCTCTTCTGACATCAGATTATATGCATGTGGGAAATCCAGCACCCTGCTAATTGTGAACTATGCTTTTCTGTAAAAGTGGCTTCATTAACCCCTGGAGCAAGCTAGAAAGCAACGTGCAGGAAAGCTCATGCCTAAAACGTTAGAACTACAGGTTCCTCCTTTGTTCATCTTCAAAAGCATCTTATTCTGCTAATATTCCACCTTGACATAGGAGAGCTGCTGCTACAACTCTACCTGAGTAAAGTTTTAGAACTTCAGGAGTGATTTTGTAAAAAGTTACTGGGGAAAATTTAAAAATATCAGAAATAGGGACTTCTGAAATTTCCTTTGAAAGGTTGTCCTGATTTACCATACAGACAGCATGACTCTGTCATGGCAGTGATGTAAAAATATCTTTGCTGTCTTGTGGGGTAATATCAGAGTTGGACAGTGCCTGTTAATCACATCCTCTCCTTAGATCCTGTGGTGTAATTTATAATTTAATGTCTTAAAATCCTCCTTCAAGTTTGCATGCAAAATTCCTCATTTTCAATCCTAAATTGTCACGTCCTACTAACAAATGAAGTTGATTACACCATGCCCTATCACCTTCAAAAAACAGCTAAGCTCTGCCGGTGCCGTTAAGAGCATTTGACAGTGTAGAGAACTGTCATTATAGGCCTCTCTTACTTTTTCAGATTAAATAGACCTCATTTCTATTGCCTTTCTCTATAGGTCATGTTTCCTCAACCTCTTATTACCCATGTTGCTTTCCTTTGGACTTTCTCCATTTTGTCTAAATGTCTGTTAATGTAGGATGTCTAAAATTATACCCTACCACAAGACCTCACGAGGGCATTGAAATAATTACTTTGCAGGTCTTGCAAATTCAGCAACAGGAAAAAAAAGTTCCAGTGAAGGTTATTAAGTACAGAGAGACCACCTTCTCTGAGCTTCAAATTGGTGGCGGCCAAGAGCCTATTTTGGAAAGCGGTCTACCTTTTTAACAGCGGTGTGCTACTGAATCCCATTCATCTTGTGGCCTACAAAAATCCTCAGAGCCTGATCTGCAGCCTGGCTGCACAGCCAGCTCCTCCTCACTGCACTTTACTGAGTCTGCTTTTTTCTTTCTTACTGGGATATCTTGCACGTATCTGTTCTGAATTTAATCTGATTAATTATAGCCCAGCTCCCTCCTATATAAACATCATCTACCAAAGACAGAGAAATGAGCTGCTTCTTTCCATAGGGCAATTGTTCCCCTGTCACACATTTGATGTATCTTTTCAAACCTCAATTGTGCGCACAGTGAAGGTCCTAAAAAACAGCCTTTCCAACAGGGTCAGTGAATATGCTGTGTAATTAAGATGTGTAAAACAAAAATCTACAGGTCTGGCCATCTGTTTTGACTTGTCTGGCTAGGACAAGTGCCCCACAACAAGCCTATGTTTAATACTTGGATGTGGTCTCTGGTTTGTCAATGCTCATGTCTGTCTGTTTGGAGGGCATGGTGCCCATTACATGTTGCTGAGGCACTTGGCACCACTTTGGGCTCGGAGAGGCTTGTGCAGGCAGTCTGCACAGGCTTGCTGGGTTGCATCTGTTCTTCTGGATCTCCCACTGATGTGTTTTCTGGCTATGCCAGCACAGCTGCCACATGTCTAGTGTTTGCCTCATGTCTGCTGAAAGGCCCGTGCCAAGGCAAATCAGCAAGGAGCAGGGAGAGACCTGGAAAGCTAGACAGGAACTTGTGGCAACTGGCTTTCTTGGGCTGGGCTACAGGGACCTCCGCTGAGTGAGTTAAACCAGAAGCATTAGTGCTGTACCAGGCTTGATAGAGGGGCTGGGTGTTGGGAAAGAAGACAGCAGAGCCTTCAGAGCTGTCAGCCCAGAGGGAACCTTGTCACTGTAGCAGAGACCCACACAGCGCTGTTGGCTTTCTACCTAGAAAGCATGTCCCAAGGGCTTTTCCTCACATCCAACCTTTGCTCTAAGCAAGTTCACTATAGGATTGATTTTGTGCTCCTAGATGCCACCTGAGTTAGTGTTGGTATAGTTGAAATTGTAAGAATGACCATAAGGGATCAGAAAACAGGGCCATCAGACCTGGTATCTTTTCTCTACCCCCATGCCCAGGTGTGAGTAAGAACAGCGAGCGCAGGATACCGCTGACCAGAAAGTCTTACCTTCCAGTGCTGGCAGCACAGGCACTCCCTGAGCCAGGAGTACTACCTTCGTACTTCATAGCTCTCAAAGGATCTCTATACATGAATTTGTACAGTTGCTTTTGAACCCAAGTCAGTCTGAAGAACCAGTTTTCCATGACAAGGAGTCCCACTGCTGAAGTACACAGCACCTGAAGAATGACTGCAGTCCACCTATATCCAAGACAGCAGAAAGAATACCTATTTATTCACTTTGTACCTCATCATCTCTGGTGCCTAAATGCACTATTTTTTTCCCAGGGTGCTGGGAGCTTGGCAGTGCAGTGCCATAAACTCAGAATGCCTCCAGTCCACAGAGGTTATTGCTCTTGCTTAACCTACTCCTGGTATATCCTTGGCTACACAGTGACTCAGCTTCAGAAGGAAGAACAGCAAAGCTCCTTCCTTCACTCTGCCTCAATGTCTGTTAAACCAGTGATCAAGCCCAGGTTAGGAAAAATGTGAGTTCAAATCCAGACAGGCTGAGGAGGGCTAATGACCCAAGTCTTGCAATTCTTCGGCAGGTCCCTAAGCCATTTGTTGGCAAGGCTGGGACTTTTCTCACTGCTTTCCCCAGAAAGAGCTGAAAAAGTTGCTTTCCTTCTGCAATCAACATGAGAGTCAAGCCGGACATTATCAGCAACCCAGTTAAATGAAGGAATCTCTCCCTGTGCCATAATTAAAATAACTACAGTGATTGGTTATTTGTATGTCAATGCTGTTTTGCAGCCCTATGTGCAACCAGTGAGAGAAGAACTTACAAGCACAGAATAAGAAGGCAAAGAACTGTTTTAAAAGTACATAATCACTACTGGTTTTGTTCCAGAAGCACTTCAAGTTTCCATCCACAGCTACAGAACTTTCTCCTGGAGGTTGCTTATGCCTGTGTTAAGAGCCATTTCCCGGTTTTGTACCCTACCTATATAAGAATTGAACTATTTGCAGTTGGTCATAAAGGCTTGTGCCAAACTCAGAAATTCACCCCAGGTTTGGCTCAGGTTTGAATATTAATATTGCTCTGTCTGCTTGTACAAGAGGTATGGTATAGAATTTAGGTATGGGGTTTGTCATTGCTGATAAAGAAAAAAGGAAAGATAGCGAGAAAAGCCTGTTTAGATATGAGATATTATGAGACATCCTGTGTACTGTCCACAGCCTATCTAGGCCAGAGAGGATATAATACATGCATAAAAATGAGAGGATTTTGACAGTCTAGTTATGATATTTCTCCGAGTAACATACATTGACTTAGCTGAAGGTGTCTCTGACTCAAGCATCTGGCATAGATTTATCACAAAAATTAGATTTTGCCTCAAAGCTGGAGTAACACCTGAAAACTTAACTTTGATAAAGATGATAGGTTTTGAAGAAGTGGTACTATGGCCACAAGAATGAGAAAGGAGGCTGAATTTGTTGAAGAGTTGTCACCTTTGACTGTTTTTAAAAAACAGCCTTCTTGGAATGGCTGCTGAGCTGGGAAGCTCAGTCTATGCTTGCACAGAAACTTTTACATCCATCAAAGGTGTCCATTTCTTGTTTAAGTGTTTGTTTAAGATAAAAGTTACCAATCTTGGAGGCTGCTGCTAAAAAATCTGAGCAATCTTCAATAATTTGAGGATTAGGTAATGGAGAAGATAAAACTGAGATGCAAGGGGAACTGCATTCTAAAAAATAGTCCCAGTGTAGATTTCAAATGCCAGCATCATCTGAATGGCACAGAGACCCTTCTTCTGTAAGACTGCACAGTTTGGTGCTGCTGGCCCAGTATTCTGTCTTTAGCAAACTCTTACCCCCCACCCTAGCTAGTCAGATCACAGCTTCTTCACTTAGACATTTATTCTGTGCTTCATTTCCCCCCATGTTTGCTTTTCTTCCCTTTGCCAAATCTTCTTCATTTAACAAAAACTGTCCATTGATCCATGATTGACAAAGAATTTTTTAAAAGAACCAAACCCTGCAAGCAATCAACATGGGTAGCTCCAAAACCAGTCTGAACAAAAGAGAAGTATGTGGATTTTGTGCGGTTGTTTTTTAAATTAGGGTAAATGTTTTCCATTAAAGCTTCCAAATAGGAATCCAGAAAACAAGGAGAGATAATAATAGTAGGAAAAAAAAATGCAATTACAGTCTGTACTTCTTGGAATAGAAGCAATTTCAGTTATTGTACAGATTAAATTCCCTCCTGAGTTATACACAGAAATGCCAGAGATTCAGCAAAGGACAGTGCTGAGAAAGCCTATCACACCACAGTGTATGTCTTCAACTTTTTGTCCTATTCTTCCCAGGTTACTGTTAACAGTTTAGGGAGAGATACTGGGGACAAGTAAGGGCTAAACCAGACGTGGACACTAGGTTCCTTATTACTCTAAAATTCGGTTCTTCTATTCCTTGAAAACTGTCCATTTCAAAGAAGGAGCTGTCTTTCTTGTATTTAGCTGTCATTTACAAGTGTCTCCCATTTGATTTCTATGAATTATTCATCATCTGCAGATGGAGTCCAAGCCATCCATCGCAAATATCAAGCTGTTGAAAGCCAGACCCTGGTCCAACAGTTACAAGCCTGTATGCTCCAACTGGAGAGGCATCAAATGCCTCGTTAGAATAAGATGAATATTAAATCCTTGCTTGGAAATATTCCATAACAGGGATTTCAAATTTATTCCTTCCTCTCATAAATCTATTTGATGAATGTATTCATGGAAAGCTGAAGATAAAATGGAGAAGTGGATGAAGAGCCTTGTGCTCAAGCCTCTGTGTGCCATAGATTTAGGTACAGTTCCCACAAACTTCCCATGTCACATTAGGCAAACCAGTTAAACTATTTTGTGCCTCGGCTCCCACTTCAAATGGGAAGGCATAATAAAGAAAAAATCTTGGGATGACCACTTCCTTGTAGTTTCTGTAAGTAAATTCAGCCGGATGAGGAAGTTTCCATCAAAAAGAACTTTCCAATGAGAAACCTTTTTTAAGGGAAAGAAAAGAAAAAAGGGGGAAAAAAAAAAGAATCAAAACCACAAAGCAAACCAAAATAAAACATGCTGCTATTTCTCTCATGGTAGGACTTTGAAACATTGTTTTGTAAGAAAAAGTCAGAATGAAACTGTGGTATGATTCAAAGAAGTTGAAGTTCACTTGAAAGTGTACCAAGAAGGGGAGGTATTCCAGGAAAATGAATTGCAGAATTCCTTAGTGATCTAAAATGTTTGACCTAAAAAATTATAATAGAGACAGTTCAAATCTCTGTGACCACTTTGGGAAGAGTGATGGAAGCTTCTCCATCTCTTATAACCTTGGTAGCTTAACAGACAAAATGTGTGGAAGCTTCTGGTTCCTGGAAGGTCCCACATCCAGTGAGGCCACCAGGCTTGAAATGTTTCCTGATTTACTAGATCCACTCCTCCCCATCACAGTTCTTTCCACAACCCAATTTTGTTGTTCTCATTCTAATTCTCATTCTCTCAAGGGAGGGACTCTGGAAGGGTAAGAATGAAACAAGAAGGTCTTGTGGTCAAGAAGACAGTATATATGAAGGTGGCATATTTATTTCACTGTCTTTATTCCATGTCAGAGTGAGTAAAATAGTAACAGCTTTTTTTTAACTGGATTCTACTCAGGATTTATCGACATTTACTGACACAATAAGCAAAATGTCATTGTAGTGCTAATCACCTGGTCAATTAGCCTATACTGCTCCAAAGCATAGCTGAAAGCACAAAGAGGCATTGTCTAATCACTGTGCCCCGTTAAGAGATTCCTGGTCTAGCCCCTCTCACATTCCCTTCCCTTAAAACCCATTGATGATTTGGTTTAGAGTCTCAGTTCTGCTTGTCCTCTCAACACTTTGTACTAAGGTCAATCAGCCTGTAAGGGTCATGTCCCAGCTGTAAAATCAGGGCCCTGGGACCTCACTTCTACATGTTTTTTTTATCCATTATAAAGTGTCAGAAAAATGTTTGATTTCTTGAGTGATACATTTCCTCAGCAAATATACTGGATCTTCCACTCTCTGCTTCATTTTCTGCCGATACCAAATTCTGAATGAAGAGGTGAGATAAAATGGATTTACACAGGAATCTAAGAGAAAAATCACCTCACCATTCATCCTGTTCACTGTCCTTGTTCTGGGCTGTGGGATGGAGTAAGAATGGAGCTCTCATGCTGCAGTACAGCCCCTCCATCCCCTTCTTTAACCTGTCAGCAGCACTATTGCATCTGGCCCTGGACCAAGGTTTTTTGGAAGCTTGTGGGACATACTAAAGGCAGCAAAAAGGTAGATGAAAGACAGAGGGGGAAGGGAAGAGGAATAGGTGAACTATACAGCCATGGGAAAGCTCAGGAACAGGACTATGTGGAGAAGTACTTAGGATAGGCTGGAACAAGTGACAAAAAGAGCAGATGGAGCTGGAAGGCAGGGATTTGAATCCCAGACCTTACTCTTTCTGTGGCCTTTGGCATGCCACATAGGTGGAGCTGGAGTGGTCAGATATATCAGCTATTCCGCATAGGGCAGGTTGGGATTCTCTCACCCAAATTAATCACTAATGCTGCACTGCAGACCCCCACTTAGACAGTCTTATGCGAGTGGTGTTGGAGTGAGTGCAGCCCAGCCCTGGCTGGAAACAGCGTGAATGCAGAGGTGTAGGGATGGTACAGAAATCAAGAAGGAGGGAGCTCAGAGGTGGTACTGCAGGACTCTCATGAAACATCTAATCTCCATGTTTTGTCTTTTATTATCAGTATTATTCCTCCTGGATGGGCTAATGACAGGATAAATTAAAAAGAATGAGGTGCTTTGAGAGTAGAGTCATTATGAAAATGAAACTTTGCTTGTTTAAAATAGTGTTTAACAACTGTGAAAGTTTACCCTACCCTTGTTTACATCCAGCATAGATTTATTGGCAGTTCTCTTTTCATTGTTGAAGCTATATTCAATTTTACCAGCAACAATGTATTGTGATTGGAGTAAATTGAATTTTCTTTTCCATTCAAAAATGATTAGATGCGCAATGTAGAACTGAATAATAAGCATCCGTCCATAAATGTTTTGCCTGTGGTTATACAGCATCATGTGCCTTCATCACTGCTGTACACAGAAGATATCATTATAGGGACTCAATAGGGTTGAGCCAAATGGTCACTTCTGCTTAGTTATGTCAGATACTATACTAACATTATAATCTTGGAATAGAATTCCAACTCAGATCCCAAATATGGGCTCCTAAGGAGAAAAATCTCACTCTTCCAGTCAGCAAAATCAATGAAAATTAGGTTATGAAAATGAGGTTCATTCAATTTTCCTATTCACAGTTCTATAAATAGATTATCGTCCCACTGTTAAGTGAAAGTCTGCAAGTTAGGTGGTCAGAGGTAGGGAGCAGGGGTGATCTGAACCTCATCAAACTCAGTGAGACTCCTTGCATCTGCCATCAAAACATTTTTGAACTTTTTCTTGGAGAAGGGTCCAGTTTCCAGAAAGGAAGTGTGTTTCTCATGGTCAAGGCAATGTGTCCAGGATTGCACAGTCTTCAGCATCACGTTACTTCCAATCCCAGTCTGTCAAAATGCACAGCTAAACAGATGAGCTGTATCAGAGCTGGGAAAAGGAAGTGAGAGAAAAAGAACAAGACCCAGAGTCCAAAGACCCTAGAATTTCTGTCCCCCCCCCCCCCCCCATCATAGAGTAACTTTGTCTTTTGCTTCCTCCTGCTGTCAAACTTCTGAGAGATAAAACAGCATTAAAGTCAGAGAAGTCTGGAAAGGAAATGAGGCTGCTCACTTTATTACTCTTGATTAGCAGCAAATTATTCTCCCAACATTTACTTTCCCTTCATTTATTTAAGAGTGATTACACGCAAATAGCAGTTAAAAACATCAGGTTTTTAATAATAGTTTTATATACCGTTGTAATTACTTCTGTAGCATCTCTGAAGTCTGAAACACACCCCTCCTGACACAAAACCAAACGAGCAGACTTGCATCTCTCTCTCTTTCAAGTACACTCTCCAAAACAGTATAAAGAAAGATGTAGGAGTTTCTTTACCATGTTGGTGTCGTCCAAGCTCAAACGCTGTACCCATATTCCCATATTGAGAAGCCTAAAGACCCATTTTAATTTCCTCTTCCCTCAGAAGCTTCTGAAATGAACCAGTTTACTTAGCTAACCCGTTGACCCACTGTCCCCTGTACTTTGTTCCCCACAATCACACTTGAAGTCCAGAAGCTCTGACCAGTAGGCCTGTCTTGCGATATGGGCAGAGTGGGGATGGCATTGAAGTATAGGAGCTTTTGCTCAGCCATGGCTTTAGCCTCCCAAACTACAGCTCCCATGAAGCAACACCATAGGTAGCATGCTGAAGTTATCACTTGGCTGTTCATTGCTAAATGTTCTGTGAACATCTTTTTTTTCCCCTTTACCTCTAATATGAATATCTTTGAAAAATCCCACACCAAAAACCCACAGACTCTTAGTTTCAGCTCCAGGTGGTGGTTTCTGTCCTCCTATAGAATCCATGGCTGGGACACAGACTGAGAGTCTGTTTCAAAAGGGGGGATGGAGCATCTGTCCTCAGAGCACATTCTTTGCACTCAGTATTGTTGTGTCCTTGTGGGTTTTGTTTTTCTTTCATAATTGGCATTTATGCTGATTCCTTCTACATCTGAGGGTTAATCCAGATTAAAGTGTTCAGTAACAGAATGGCCATACTTTTCCAGATGTACTGTATATCCAGGAAGAGTTCCCAGGATATCTATCAGTACAGATTCACTCTATTTCTTTCCAATAAAATCTAGCACTGGTGGGAGCTCCAGCAGCATCATCTCAAAGTGAACATGACCTTCTGGTGAAGGAACTCAAGCAACCTTCCTCCTCTGGGATTAGAGCATGGTTTATGCCTCATTACTGTGAATAAATTTTCTACATGGGTTTCTGCATGAATGCATATTTGGGCAACTTCACAATATATGGAGATATAAATAAACAATTGTTTCCTTTAAGTAGAACCACAATGTTAGGAAGTGGGAGTGAAGAAAGTATTCAACTTGCTGCGTTCGTAGTAAAAGGTGTTTAGAAAAGAAAAAAAAAAGGCCTTTCTCAGCAAACCTGTAAGTCTCTGAGGAGTTATAAAGAGTAGATTTGTTAAAATCAGAATTGCCAATTTTGCACAGTTGCTTTTGGAATACCACCACATTTTTAAACAAACTTTATTAGAATTCATATCCACTTATGGATCTGTACAGGGCTCCCTTAACAAGCATAGTCTGGCTAGAGGCAATAAATCTGTCTTTGTCACTAATGATGTTTGTATTATTTTAACGTTGTTGATACTGGGGATTTGTGTGGGGGGCTGCAAGCAATCATCTTTCAACCACAGCTCACCTGCCCTGTATCCTGAACAGAAAACCACTTTCCTCTGTGGATGTCAGGAACACAGTGAGGTACACCAGGGGACATGTCCAAGGACTTCAGCCACATAGCCTGGTAGTCGGAAAACCCCATTCCAGTTCCAGTGACCTTTACCTATTCATTGTGGGGGGGAAAAGTCCTCTGGCAACAACATTTTTCAGTAATCTGTATCTTTGTCATGCAGTGAGTGTGGTACCCTGTCAGGAGGTTTTGTGATGTGGTCATTTGACAGATAGTCATTTTCTAAATGACTAAAGCAAACTTTATACTTTCAAATGTGGAGGAATCCTGTACCTGGACCAGGTCCAAGCTGTTCAAGTGCTGGGAAATATGTTTCCAAGGTGCAGCTCAAGTGAATCCCTTAAATACATTTATATATTACATACTACATATTACATATATATGTATAAGAACATATGTAGAGAGGAGATTTGATAGCAGCTGGTGCCATGTGCTGTGTCTTTTCTTTCTGTCTTGTGATGCTACTATGTCTGTGTGCCAGATGTGGTCCCCCAAACACAGACTAGCTATATCCTTTTCCTTGTAGGTGTGAAAGGGAGACAACCATGTCTGCATCTCCCTTTGCGAGATTTGTCTCTTACATGAAAGTTTCTTTTGGTTTGCCTGATTTGCCTTGAAACAATGGCATTAAATACAGGGCAGGGATATGATGGTGGTGTGGAAAGGGGCTGCCAGTCCTTGCCCTGTTTTGTAGGGGCATGAATTTGAGGGGGGCTCCCTGGGTAAGCAGGGAGGGTGATTTAAGAGTCAGTTCTGGAAGATGGAGGAGGAGGGAGCAGGGAGAGTTTCTGACTGTTTCTACTCTGTGATGCTCTTTCCAAGCCTGGGCAAGAAATTCCCTTGTCACACTGGAGACCCTATCCCTTTGAACAGACCTGGCCATACAACTCTGCACAAGTCATTAGGAGATGGAAAACTTAGTGGAGGGACTACCCAAGTGCTATTGACCTGACCCCCAAACCCTAAAGGTTACACAGCTGAGAATAACCTTCTGTCTAAACCCTACAGCATGGCCCAAGTTGAATAATTTCACTGGCCTGTGGTAAGACATCACCTCACCCTGAAAAAGGGCTGAAATCTTGGCACAAAGAGATGACTGTAGACTCCTCTTCTCTCAAGCTGTTCATGATGCCTCAGTTCTTGTGGGTCCTGCAATATTGAGGCAGTAGCTGGAAGAAGCAAAGATATTTTTCTTCAGGCAGGAAGTTATTTCATCTTCTTAATAGTGACATTTTGACTTTGGGATTATCTCAAAAACTAATTAGTGCAAGTTTGTGTATTAAGTTTTTGGAGAAACTAGTATTTAAAAATACTAGAAAGGAAGGAAAACAGTGGTTTATAATGGGTGGGGGGGAAAAGGAGTATTTGGCTTATACTTTATTAGCAGACTTAACCTTTTGAGCAATAATTTTTATGTACGATTATGGCATGCCCTTTTTGAGTGAATAATGTGATTGTCGAAGATTGTCCTTAAGAATTACAGGACAGATATATTCATAACCTAACTATGAAATTAACAAATTATGCAGACGTATAAAATATCATATTTTACAGATGATTTTGGCATCAAATCCAAGATTCCATTTAGGGTCCTTGTCACCAGGAATTTTAGATCACTGATTTTATTGCTTTGTGGAGTTTCAAGCTGGGCACCCAGTACTGGGGAAAAATCACGCACAAAACCTTAGGCCATGGTGGATGATCATTCTAAAATTTCTAACCCGACAACAGTCTACATGTCTGTGTAGCTCCATTTGTGTGGAGAGTTTTGCTGCTGATTTCATAAGGATTACTTGCTGGAATAAACTTATGAACTGCGTATATTCATAACCGTGCTTCTTGATGAATAGAGATTTCTTTTGTAGCTTCAAAGCCAAATTGAAGAATTCAAGTACATCCATCAAGTACATCTCACACTTGAAAAGATGATCTTTGCCATTATTTCATACTACTTAAATATTAGGATGCCTTGCACAGTTACCTGCAAGATATCTAAAATGGGAAGAATTTCATCAGTGGATGGACATTTCCCCAGATAGTTGCACTGACTTTAATGACACAGCTTAGATGAAGTGAAGTCACTAGTGTGTCTGCCCTGTGTAATCTTGGACCAGCGATGACCTTGGACCAGTAATGACTGGCCCAACAGACCTGCGGCTTTCAACCATCAAGATGAGTTATGAAACAGGGACACTGTCCCTTTTAGCAGTTACTTTATTGAGGGCTTCCTCCAATCCAGTAGCTGGGAAATTACTTAGAGCTGAGAGGTATGATGTGACAGAAGCACTATCCAATATTGTAGCTATGTCTCAAAAGCAAATGAACAATACTTTGTGTTCAGTGCTTGGTTTCCCAGCCAGATCCTCTGCTTTGTTTTCCCATACTCTCAAAACAGGAGTCCTTAGTTGTGCCAATCTCTAAGGCTGAAGCCTGGGGGCAGGTCCCTCATTAGTTTCTTCCACAGAGTTAAGCTTGCTTTATTGCTGTTTTCCTTAAATAAAGATAATTTTTAAAGTAATAAATATCAGTCCTTTGCTGTTGACATGTGAGCTTCAAGAGCACATCCTAACATTGTCTTCATACTTTTCTCCTGTAGGGCAGAAAAACTCCCTCTATGTTTAAAGCTAGAAACTGAGATCAATTTATTTTTGAAGCAAGCAGCTCACACTTCTACTGAAACCTCAGAGAGGATGGACTGACTGCAGTCATAAGCACGGGTTGTACATCTGCTCTTTCTGCCACTGCTGCTTTAAATGATCGGATCTGGTGATTCTAGTTTTCCCTTTTTGGTGAATCATTAGAAACTGTTGCCATTTTTCCTCCCCCAGCTTTTTCATTAACAAAACTGAATTGGAAAGTGTAGACAGACATAGACCTTCTGGAGAAGATGCTCTCCTGAACTGAACCCAGGTCTCCTATTTCTAACATGGGTACTCGTGCTGAGCTACTCTACAATAAAAGGAGCACCCTCAAGTCCCTCTGATTACTTCTGCTATTATATGCTGTGCTTCAAGTGGCTACTAGGTTTAGACCTTATGTGTGAGATTTAGCCAAGGTTACAGCAGATAATATCAATGAGCAAAGTGGCAAAGGTAAGGATTTACTGATGAAAAACTGGGTATCTCCCTGCTGGGGACTTTCAGAGTTGTCACTGTTGATTAAGGAGTAATATCCTGTTGTGGGTACCAAAGTTGCATAAATTCACATCAGACCTCTGCCACATTTCCTCAGTTCTGAAATCGGGGACAAGAATGCTTCTGACTTCCAGAGGAGGTACACAGGATATTTAGGATGCTGTTACGCGTACATATCCATCCTCAGTTTCCTGCCATGATGCAGGAGTAAGAGGACGGCACACATTTCCCTGCTCCCTTTCACCCTCCCAGCTCGCTCTCCTGTGTTGGCTTGAACAGCAGGCAAAGATCAGTTTATGTACCACATTGGATTGTGAACTATAGTGATAGACACATGCCCACTCCTGGCATAGGGGTAGGGATAGTAGCTGAAGGCTATTTACATAAAGAATTTTTTTCTTAGTCTTTGAAATCCATTGGCTTCTTTGGGAACAAGCTCAAGACCTTCCTCTTCCTAACCTAGGTTGTGACCTACCATAAAATTTAAGTTCTCCTATGCTCCAGCCCTAAAGAGATAAGCACTGTGACCTGAGTGAGCAGACCTCTGTTCATGACCCTCCACAGAAAGTGGCAGAGGGTTGGCATAATTCATTTTTATTCCAGCTATAAAAGCTGCTTTGTTTGATGAGCAGATAAGACATTTTGTCGGGAAATCGTTCTCAGCAGACACAAGTCTGCCAGGTTCAGAGAGTGGGTTGGACGCCTACTTGCACTTGATGCCCTAAAGAAATGAGAGGGCTGTATCCCACCTGCTGTTGTCAGAGTTTGGAGCCCAAGAACCATGACAAATGGTGCACAAGGAAAAAATACTGCAATGAAAGAGAGGGGAGAAGAAAATGACCCACAGTAAATGAGAAAAGTAAAAGGTTAATTTTCCTTGGCAGTTATTACTTATCTTTCTCTTTTTTTTTAGTGTGTAAATTTAACAGTATTGCCCAGGAATAGATTGAGCATTTGAGAGAAAACTCCACAGCTTTGGAAAAAATGAGAAAGGAGAAACCAAAACTCCTGGCACTAACAGACTACTAATTTGGGTCTGTAGCAATTAATTAAATTGATCTTAATTAAATTTTTTCACACTGCAATCATGAAACAGTCTGTAATTCTGCCACCTATGCTGTAAAAATATAAAGTATTCCCTTTGCATTTGTAAATATTCCTAACTGTTATTTTTAATCAAAGGTCCACCTGAGCTTAATTGTTCCATAGGTTTAGTGTGGCTCAGACACACAAATTTCAGAGGTTACTTGCAGGCAAGATGATAATGTGATTAACTTTGCCATCTGTGAGCCCTTCTTCATCACCATCACCTCTCCAGGGACCAAATTTTCAGATAACCATTTAATCCTGAGTCAAGTCTGTGAACTCAGGATCAGAATCCCAAGCCTGTGTGGTCAGTTCAGCAGAGTGAACAAGAAACAATTTTTGAATGATAGTGACCCAAACTGTCACCCTGTGCCACGGTTGTTGCCTTCCTGGCTACGTGAAGAGTAGCATCCACCACTGTGCAGAGAATATGTCCTTGCCCAGTGACTCGCATGAAGACAGGTTAATTGAAAAGTCATCAATATAACCGCATTTCTTTTTTTTTTAAGTAGTAGTAGTGCGGCCTCCAGAAAGATTAGACCTGACTTAAGTAGAAAGAAAATCCTTTAAAAAAGTCTTAGAGACCAAATCCTTTCTTGCTGGTTTCTTTGAACAGCACGAACTATATTTTTCCTTCCCATATCAGGTCAAAGAGAACCAAAGACTCAGGGATGTGATCTCTCTCTCTCTCTATTGTAATGACTAAATTTGTCCCAAATAGAGCTGCAAGGCTCTGTGTGACTCATCTGAGCCAGCGCACCTCCTAATGAAATCATCCACAGCCCAGATGGCAAATCCAGCTTCCAAGAGACCCATGGACTAAAATTCACTTATCCCTAATGTTTTTTTTTTAATAATATTGAATGATTTTTCACAGTGCTACTGTACTGGGTACTCTCCAGATGTGTCAAATGAAAAAGTGGTCATTCACTTTGGAACTTGAAAGGAAAAACCACTACTTTTATGCAAAGACAGAAGACTGCAACTGTAGATGACTGTTTTACATTACTTACTTTGCAAGCTTCAATGTGAAACCTATTTGTAGGGTTTCTCATGGGCCTTCAGTTATCAATATTAATCAAGGGACTTGTGATGGAAAAACTGCTTGAATTTCTTCAGCTGGCTTGGTATGACAACATAACAGAATTTTGTAGAGACAATAGTGACTTTATCTTCTGCTTTGATATGTTTTTTTAATTCTGTGTTTTTGAAAGACATGTACACCCCCGCATCTCTTAACCGTTGTAACTCATAACAGAATACTTTATTTGAAATGAAAATAAAAAGTACCCAGGTAGTTATTTTTCTCTTAACAGACACAAATGTAAAAACTATTTACACATTTTCAGTTAATTATCTCTCTCTCTCAAAAAAAGAAATTGTTCTAGGGAGTTCAGTCTTTAATCATTTTACCATTTTTTAATGAGGCAGCAAGATTTCATCTGATAGTTTTCTAGTATAACCAGTAGGGAGGCTGCAAAAATTGCCTAATCCAAAGGCCAACCATCAAACAGCAGGGAAAGGTATTCCTGACAATTAAGCTTGCCTCTCCAAACAAAGCTTGCAAAAAAGGCCCAGAGCTTAGTTTTCAAGCAGTGCCTGCCAGGAATCACTTTCCTGGCCTGAGCTTACTGCACTGGCTAGGATTGTCTTCTGCTGATGCATCCAGCCCTGAGCCTGGCCAGGCATCTTGGGATACCACATGATGTAAAGGATATTATGAAGTTCCCCAGGACGTGTCTGTAATCTCTGTCCCCTTCTCAGCAAGATCAGATCAGCTGTGCTAGCAAGAGCCTAGAAAGCCTTCTGTTACAGCCCCTCCAAACCCCTCTGTCTAGAAGACATAACAGTGGTGTTGCAGGTGGTCTTACTGGACACAGGTGTTTTTGACATCAGGATTGTGAATGATTAAAAGAGAAATAATCAGCATTGCTTATATCATAAAACTTCTGAAGATTTCAGCAGAGACATGACTGATCCACCAAAGGACAGTCTTGCAGATGTGCAGCTCCTGTGAAAGGTTTGCCTACACTGGGCTCTGCCAGGGAAAGCTGGCTGCAGCCCAGCCTGCTTCCACAGGCTATCTGAAGTTCAGATTTGCCTCTCATAGGGGTTTTGTGGCTGTCTGAAGTCACTTTTCCTTGCTTTTTCCAAACTACCTCTGCTTTTGCTCTCAAGAAAAACTCTTGGCACTGGGGGCGGTCATGGGGCTCCTGCAGGTTACAAGGACAGTCCATTAAATAGGAACAGATAGCCGTCTTGATTCCCAGCACAGTGAATTTCTTTTTAACCCACGTTCTGGTATACATACAAAAATGCTAAATAAATATCTTTGATACTGTCTGCTGCATTCTTAGTGGGAAATTTCACAGTGTGCCAGTAAAGGAAATTCAACTGGTTTATGTTTACTTGTCCTGTCTAAGAGCTGAATATGCTGCAGTAATGAGCAATGTATCAAAATGTCAAATTTACATTCAAGCTCTTTGAAATTCTGTTTCCAAAACAATAAGGCAATAGCTTTAAAAAAGGTGATGTCCTACAGTCCATCATTGCAGTGCAGCCAAAACTCCCAGGTACGAATTGCTTCCTTCTCCAAGATATAAAAGCATTACCGACTATTAATTACATTATGATTAGCTGAGACATCTTAACTGTAAATCATTGTTGCTTAAATGCAGGCTACAAAGAATTAATTGGCAGCGTGCCAGTTCAGGGAAATGAAATCTAGCATTAGAAATAGTATCAAAGCTAAGGCACCTGTGAAAGAGTCTGAGAGCAGTCTAGAGGTACACACTGTGTATTTACATTGGATACCTACAGGCTCAGCTCCTCACAACTCCTGTGGTCCCTTGTGACAGATGACATTGAGGAAAAAGTCTGTCTGACTTTTCTTCCTGGTGCTTGCCCCACAACATCATTGCAAAGCATTGCGGACTTCATGTTGAAGGATAGCCACAGTCACCAAGCAGGCTCTCTGTCCTATATGAAAGGGTATATTTGGAACTATAGTAAGGTGTAAGGAAGGTTCAGGGTCCTGCTGCAGCTTTTCTCCAGCCTAGCTCAAAGCCTGTGTCTGCATCCAAACACTGGATTTGGGTGAATTCAGAGAAATTAAGACTTACAAGTAGAGATATGGCCTTAGTCTCTAGTTCCAACCAGAGAAGTAAGAAAGGTTCCTCAAGACAGGTACTTACACACACACATGATTGATATTAATAAATCAACACCATGTGACAAACTTTTAACAAACTGCCTCTGGAACTTATAACCAGGATCTCAACCTTGTGGATGAGATGTCCACAGATATAATCTTTCAAATAGGAGAAAAATAGAGAATGCTGCAAACCTGATATCTAAAATGAAATACATTTAGCAGTCGTAACTTATCAAACATGGAAATGTATCCACACTGCAGGAAATTCATTGCTGTAGTACAAACACAACCAGCATCTCACAATAATCCTATTAAAGTAACAATCTCTGTTCATGCTGCTATCATTCACATCATACTGCAATTGCATTTAGAAAGATTAAAAATGAAATAACTGCCATTTACTTTTTCATTTTTTCCCTCCTTTCTTCCATGTGTTCAGGAAAGACATTGCGTTTCTCTTTTAAGGTCATCAAAGAGGTCTGGGGTCTATTTTCTAGCAACTCTGGTTTTCTATACTTTCTGACTAGATATTGTTGTCCTTAACATACTTAATATCTCCATAATATCTATCCCAGAGAAACCTCTTCTGACATCTTAAGAAATTAAGATGGACTGTGCTGCTGGGATCCAATCCAGATTTCCTTCCTCCAGCAGGGCTTGCTTTCAAGCTAGTGAATGAAGGCCATAGTGGCTCTACTCCAGATTGAAACAGCTGCCTAGGAGCAAGGTGGACAAGATCCAGTCATGTCTATAAGAGTTCCTCTGTGTATCTACCCCAAAGCATTGAATTATTGCCTCCAGCTTGAAGTCATGGCCAAACTGATGTCAGCAGAAGATAGTGCTTTGTCTCACTTCCTTGACTGCACAACACAACAGAATTTGGCACAAGTTTTGCAGGAAATTACCTTCTTAAGTATCTTGCAGGAACTGGGTAGTTATGACCTCAGGGATCCTAGGAAGCATCAATAAGCACGGCATTTCTTTAGTATCACCTCATTGTCTCTGCTACCAGTTCATGAGAGACAAAAAGGGTGAGATTCATAAAGCAGACATCTCTAGGCCACCCTCAACATCCTTGACAGTCAGTGGAGAGAAACAGACACAAACAAGATGTGATTCATCCAAGCCTTATGAGTTGTGCCCCATTTTTCCTTCAGTAATTAGCATGGAAGCCTAAGGTAACTACCTCAGATGTAGGCATCCAGAGCTGTATGGGATGAATTCCAAACACAAGGAATAAGCTCTTCAAGAGTAATAATCTTATTTATACTACAAAGTATTCTGTGCTTCCTCAGGGTGCAGGAAGCTTTTATCTAATGTAAGCACACTGCCAAAATGGATAGTCTTATCCTTGGCTGTGCAGTCTCTCCCACTCCTTTATGCTGGGGAGAAGTGTCGATATGGCCATGTGGTAAATTGCACAAACTGCTATGGCTGAAAACAAATGAATTTCAAGGCTTCATATGCTGGTAAATCTCTCATATCCTTAGTCACCTTGTTCAGTGATTCCTTTCACTGTTGCAAGATGGGTCATGCTTTATTTGTTGAAATCCGTGTCACTGACTTCTAATCAGCCTTTGCTTGCCAGATTATGGGAGTATCTATTGTCAGCAGTTTCTCTCTACATGTTTTCAAAAATCAAAGCCAACAATGTCATGGTGAGGCAGTGTCTTTAAACAGACTGAAAGAGAATGGTCAGTGCCACTTTACCATCTGATGCTCTGTAGCGTGTCTACTCTGATTTCTGATTAAACAAAAATTTTGCTTAGTTTGGAGATCTAAAAGGAGCAGTCCATAAAATACCACATTTCACATCTGTGAGAAACTGAAAGAGTTAATGTCTCAAAAATTGTGGTGGGGCAAATTCTGCTTAAAGACAAACCCTGCACAGCAAGGAATCAAGGTGAAAAGCCCATCAGCTCAGACATCAGCAACAGGAGGGGGAGAGCGTGCTGGAGGGTGCACAGGTCCCTGTTCTGATAAGCTGTTCTGATACAAAGATCAAACAATGGCCATGTCTGCAGGGAAGGAGAAGTTACTCCACAAAGGACCCCCAAGCCCAAAGGCTCACAAACTGCTCATTAGCCTGACGAGTTCGGGTGCCTGCCCGAAGGAGGGACAAGGATGATAAAAGGATGCAAACTAAAGCCCTGGTCACGCAAGCCCACTGGAGCTGGACCCCTCGGCTGCCTGGACACCTCAGCTGACTGAACCAACGCTGGACCCAGGACCGGTGAAATCTTTCTCTCTTCCTTTCTCTCTCTGTCTTCTTCTCTCTTTCCTTTTCCACAATCCCTACACCTCATCCGTTTCAAGATATAAACCGTTGACCAAGTCTGAGACTAAGAGTGGATCCAGCTGCCCCTGGGCCCTTCTCTGAGGAGGAGTCTGGAAAGCAAGGGGGTCTGCTCTGAACCTCGGGACTCAACGGGAGGGATCTCCTTATTCCCTGAATTGATGTATATGGTTACACGGTTTACAGAACTAGTCTTATGCCAATTCCTGTTGTGAGAAACCCTGCCACCTACCACCACGCCTCCCCAGTTCAGTTTGCTTCTGTCATGAATAAAATCTTTAACTGATCGTTTGATGTCATTTCACCTTAATTTAGCCCGAGGGAATTTCGAATTAAACACGACTCCCTAGTCTGTCCAGTCTGGGTTGTGACAACATCATGTGATAAGTAGCTGTCCCTCCATAAATTCTTTTCCAACCGGCGCTGGAGAGTATTTATCCACACACACACACTTGAAAGCAGACGGGTTGTGTGTTTGGTTTTTTTTTTTAAGCAAAGCATCATTGTCTCATTAAGTGAACAGCAATTGCAATTATTCACTATGTATTATGACTTGTGAACGAGGCTTGCAGAGTCCATTCAGAAACAAGTTGTCCATAAATACACTGATTAAGAAGGTTAATGAAATGTGCCATCTTTAGAAAATTTTGCCCTTTTTTTCAGCAAGTTTTGTAGTAGTATGAATCTTGACAAATGATCCCTGTCTCTACCACATGGAGAAAAAAGGAGCATTGTGCTATACAGAGTGAGGTTGCCGCGGCTACAGAAGACTTGGACTCATGCCAAGGGATGTGTCCTGCCCAAAACACAAAGCCATTACCTCCTGCTCTTCTTGCACTTCAGAGCCTGGGAGCCTAGACACTTCACACTGACATTCAGGTTAGGTTATGAATTATGACAACCTGGTGGATGTATCATTGGGTTGGTGGAGGCTTGTTCTAGGCAAGAGAGTTTCACTTGACTGAAAAAGACAGAACTAAGTCAAGGTGGCAAAGGACTGCAGGGGTATGGGCACTCCTTCCACATCTTTGTGAATCCTGAGCCCCTCAGTTTTTGTGACATATCCCTGGACTTGCCACCACCCTCTGGTCAGTTTGGGTGACTCAGTGACCCAAATAGCAAAGTCACCCACACTTGCTATTGACATTAGGGTGCTTAGAGACAAACCACAGCCTGAGATGACAGTGTTCCAGGAGACGAGAGGTGCAGTTGTGTGTGGGGTGTGTGTAGCAGATTGATCAGTTATCACCTAAGTCCAAAAAGGAAAGCAGATTTTGGAGCCTTTACTTGGAGTCAGTTGCCTAAGAGTACCATGCACTGCGCAGCATATATCAGAGACTTGGGCATCAGGCATCCATGGCAGCTGACACCAAATCCCTACAAGACCTTTTGTAAATTTGCCTGTTATCTTTTTCAGCCACTTTCCTCCTCTGATAAAAATTACATTTATATTCCTTAGCACACTTTCTGAAGGGTTCCTCAGTGCCTATTTTGGGAAGTGCTTGGAGAGCCACCAACACGAGCTAGGAAGTAAAAAAGTACAGTTCAAAACTGAAATGGTTAAAAATGATCTTCAAAAGTCAGGCTGCCTCAGGGAAACAAGAGCTCACCTCAGCTCCATTTAGAGTGATGTTGGGTAGAGGGAATTTTATTCTTTCAAATGTATGTGCATTTATAATGCATAAAAATGTAGTTAAATGCAGGCCGCTGTGTGACTGAAGAGTGAATATTAAACATAAACGGGTTGCTTCACATCTGGAAGGAAAGCAAATCAGCATTGCTTCTCCACAGGGTGAAACTGAAATGTGAGCCTTGCAATGCTGTTACTAGGCCAGGGAGAAATAAAATAGAGTTGAGAATCAGTATGAGGTAAAATATGCCATTAAACTATCAGATGAAATGGGGACAGAAGAGGAGAAATGCGGGTACAGGAGGAGAAAGAAGAACAATTGTTGTCTTTTGGACAGGATTGAGGGGGTTTTGTGTGATGGCCTAATGCACACTTTTAGGAGCTGGTATGTGTCAGCGGGTAAAACTCTAATCTGGGAGGAGGTTTGTATGATCTTCAATAATTTTCACCTCTTTCTTCCTCTGTTCTCTCTGACAGTTTTTTGCGTGCTTTGTCACTTTAGATTAGGGATTATCAGAGGTAAGAAAAGGCTCTTCCAGGACCTGGTATGGTAGGAACCAAATCCAATGCAGGATATTAAGTTAGTTGGGAAGATGTAGCTTCCTTACATGAAGAACGTAAAAGCCTTACAACCAAGTAGGAAATGCCTGTGTATAGGTGCCTTTATTATAACCACTGCTTGCACAATCCTTTTCCAGCTTTTTCCTTTTCCCTAAAAACCTTCCTGGGAACACTGTCTTATGCAGCAGATAGCATGAATGCATTCACTGAATAGGTCACAGCGCAGTGTTAGAGACCTCAGAGTCAGCTCTCATTAGCTGTTGACTAATTCTGCTTCCAATGAAAAGAATAGTGTAACTAGGTGGATCTATTTAATCCTTCTTTTATTTTCCTCCTTCAGCTTGTGAAGCTTTCCCTTATGTAATACACAGTTTCCAAACACCGACTACTCTACCATATATATTCATTTATTTAGGATTTTTTTTTTTTGCAGTACACTCCTGACAATGCATATGCAGCTTCCCTGCCCTGAAATGTAAAGATAGACAGTTTATTTAGAAAAGCAAAACTGACATCTAACTTTTAAAATCAGAAGACAGAAGCACCAAAATAAATACAAAAAGTGCCTCTGAAGCTGTCCATACATGTGCTTAACTCTCCATTTGCTGATCCTTATTCATTGTCATGAGATGCTAATCTCCAGTTCCTCATAATTTCTGTCTGGTTTCAGACAGTTACAATGAAAAACCAGAAAACATTTTCTGTCATCCAGCCCACCAACCGAAGTGAACAGTGGAAAATCGAAATAAGCATCCTCACCAGAGGTTACTGTCAGCAGGCACGGTGGCTCCACAGATATCAGGTAAATCTGGGATCGCTGTGCTCTGCCCGCAGGGGGTGGTTTGCCCTTCTGAAAGTGGAGTGGCTGAGTGGGATTAGAAAGGACTTCAGTATGTGATGACAAGGAGCAGGAATATAAAACTTTACATCCAATGGCTGAAATTAGCTTCCATATGCTCCTCAGAGGAAGCTTATGAGTGAATAATCTGTTGGATAGGATTGGACTAAAAGTGAGTGATTTGAAAGGAAGACAAAGTGGGAAATGTTTATCAAGGAATTCACTCAGAGCACGTAATGCTGCCAGATTTGTTGTTTTAAGTCACCCAATGCTGTTGCAGTTTGCATGAAACTCTTTTAGGATTCTGGGATGGCAATGGCCCATTACATTTTTCCTGGAGAAGGAATAGAGGGAGAAGTCTGGGAAGAAGATAAGAAGGATTAGGCTACTATAGAGGTATGCTGTGTTTTTTCTTTGAAACCTCTCAGCTCTTACTTGAAGCTTCAGTCCTGGAAAGATTGCACTTGTCAAAAATTTGTTTTGCTTGGGTTCTCTACCATACTGCAATCATCTTTCCCTTCAGTCAAGCAAACAACACTGCATCCGTGCTTTCTCTGTTGTGAAGCTTTTGTTAACCCAAATTAAATGAGCTGGAAGGAACTGTCACAGTTCCGGTGTGGGCTCTGGGAAATCCCTCCTGCTACCCCAGCACTTGGCTGTACCAGTAGATTAAACAAGGCTAAGGAACATTCTCAGGCCTGGTCTTGGCATAGGTGATCTAGGACTCCCCAAAATTATTTCTAGTTTCTGGGGAGATGATCAGAGACAGTTGCAGTAAGCAATTTTGGATACAGCCATCCTATTTCTGCAGGGTAAGAGAGTTTAGTAATACTGTTAGAAATGTTGTTCGACGCTGACTGGCTTCAGTACCACATAAGGGGTACCTTAATTTAATATTATAGATATTGCACCAGTGTCCACTCTTTTGCTTTTCTGTGCCATGAATGAGACTGCAGACCATCTGCTTTATTCCATTCATTTTGTTACCCAGCATGTTAGAAATTCTTGCCACTCAGTTCCTCTTCTTCATGCATCTAATTTACAAGTTCGAAGCCCACTTTGTGATTGGTCTCTCATTTGAGGTGGTCAAGAAAACAGCCAAATGTGATAGTTCTACATCTTCCATGGTAACAAAGTTTAAATGCAGCCCCAGTGCAATCTGAAATGTTCAGCCATGCTGTATCCAAGCTACTGACTGGATCCACTAAAATCAGTGCAGAGACTGTGGGCTGTTCCTGAATTTTATCCTGCTTTTGCTTAAAGATTGGAGTGAGAAGCATCTTTTCAGGTATAAAATAGCATCTATAGTTATCAGTGCATTATGATTTTGGTCACTGAGTGCTTCTAGTGCAAAGTTGCCTCTCCCATAACCAGACTTCTAAAGCATCTAGTTCTTCAATCACCTTTCCTTTTTGTAGTTGAACAACTTGCATTTCCTCCTCTTGCTAGGAATGGGTTATTTCTTGGGCACTGGTCATGATTTCTGGGTCAGCTAATAAACCCTTTTTTATTCCCTACCTAAATGCTGTGTATTAGAGAATTGTTGAGTTGGAAAATGTTAGCTTCATTTAGTTATTGTTAAGTTTTGCTGAGAAAGGAGATGGCTAGTTCACACACTGGGTCCATTTTCAGAAGTAAAATGTATTTAATTGGGCTATTTTTGCTGCAAGTTCACAGAGTTTCTCCAGCACAGTCTCCAATTAAGAAACTGAATCTGATATGAAGTAATTGAGACTGACCCAGCTGTCTTGTAGTACTGCAATGAGTTGCTGCGGATGGTGAGAGGGATCAAAGTTCCCCCTGAAGTGTATTCACACCACATAAAATAGAAGATGCATATGCTGGGATCTCTCTAGAAGTTCCTCAAGAGGGTGAATTAGAGAATATAGTTAACCAATTCAAGCAAAGCAATGTGAATACCTTCCACTACTAATAGCAATTCTTGTGAGATGAAGAACATTTAATGTGCTTTTTTAAGGCCAACAATTTCCAAGGACAGTTACCTACCCAGAGTGTCTCCATTTTTGCCTTGAACCCACTTGTTGCTTTCCAGATTTCTCAGAAGCACCTAGCCTCTATAGCTGGTATCAATGGAATATGCAAACTCTGATACCTTACAGGATCAGACCCAGGGCTGTGATTCCCCTCACCTGACTTTAGCTGTGTAGCGTGTGAACTACCTCTGCTAGTTATTATAACTTCTTCACAGTCAGTGGAAAGAAATAAATACACATCTGGAACACAATCCATCTAACTTCTTCTAAATGTCTATTTTATGTTGAGATAAATTGCACACAGTTCCTCTTATCTCACTCTGAGGGGGCTCAGGGTGATTAGTTCAGATTCAGGAGTCCACTTTGTAGATATTTATTTTCAGACAGATACAGCCTACGCTATCACTTGCAAGTTGATCATCCAGAATTAGTGACTGGCCTTAGCTCCCCTATTTCTCACTCCCATCTCTGGGCTTTCACTTCACACTGAATAACGCTGATACAAAGCAATGTCCAGCTTTCTGAGTCAAAAAAAAAAGGATACCTAGAAAGGTTTTTTATGTATAAATTTATGAGGCAACCTGAAAGAGAGAAGTTACCATTCACTTCCCCTCCTAAAAGCCCTATAATGTAACAACAGGCAGTCCTGTAGATTATAGTTGTGATAGATTCTGTTAGGAGCTCAGTTATACTGGTGAACACAGTAAAACCAGAAATAATTGCTAATGCATGGTTGTTGCTGGCTTCTAGTATGTGTGCCTTGGCATTCCTGAGCTGCTTTGGGATGCTTCTATGGTTGTAAACTATTGGCAAGGAGGATTTATTTCTGCTATTGTGAACAGGTGGATTGTGAGATTGGGATCTCCCATCATCATGGTAATCAGTTGACTCTGCCATAGCATATACACTCCCGGTAAGCGTCTGAAGTCAGGAAGAGCTCTTTTACTCTGATACATTGGTTGTCCAACCAAATTCAGGTATCCTAAAACAGAAGTCATCAATAGATTATGTGAGATGCACACTAAAAAAGTCAGTTTCCCTACACCAAGAGAACTGTCTTTCTTAACTTCAGGACACAGAAGTCTTCACGAGCCTCTCTATCTGTTCCATATCTCTTGTGGTCTGAACAATCCATTTGCCACAGGACCACCCTTGTCTCAGAAAACAGTAACTTTTCCTTCTTTCCTTGACAAGAGCCTACTAAAGATTTACTTACTTGATCTCAGACTTACATTATATACCAGTAATCTCTGCTATGAAGCTGTTTGTGCAAGTTCATATGCATTCTCCCAGCAGTCACTTACTGAGTGAAACAAGGAAATGAGGCATGTAGCTCTTGTTTCCATGAGTTCTTATGCCATGAGATCCTCCTTAAGAGTAAGCCATTTCAAGCACACATTCAATACATCTTTTATTCTGGCAGTCTTTTTGGAGAGCAAAAGTGCTTGCTTCTGTTTTGCCAGCATTGGTTGCTTGAGCAAGATTTGGAAGATCAGTGACGCATTGTACCACCTTGCTGCAGAAGGCCAGTCTGGGCTCTGGGAGGCAGACGTAGAGCAATGCTTACTAATGCAGATTGGAACTGGTTTATCATGGCTCCAGCTTTTGGTTATAAAGCATCTCTTCTAGTAGCCAAAAAGCTTTCCAAAAATGCTTCACTTTTTCCTTAATTTCACTTCATGTTTCAACTATTTAAGCTTGCCAGCAGCTAAGATTGGCTAGAAGATATATTGCTGGGAGATCTGAACACCTCACTCTCTGCTGAGAGGAGAGCTTTGCTTTAAGCCCCTGAAGCTTTCTTTTGCCCTGGGCAGGGGGAATTCCCACTCCAGTTGCAATCTGCTTTCACCACCAATTGCAAGGCCTGTAGGTTTGACTGGAACTCAAAGTTCCTGAAGCTCTTACAACAATATAACACCTTGTTTCACGCTTAGAGCTGCTAAAGGAACGTCTAATTTTCTGGATGCAGCAGCCTCTGCAGCATCCTTGGAATTGCCAGATGTGATCACATCACCAGTATATCTTACCCAGCACTTTTGGGGGTCTTTTTTTCCTTAGTAAAACCAGCAATACAGGAGGTGCAGAAAGGTATAAATCTTAGGTAATACACGGTTTCATTGCCCATTGCTGAATTCCTGTTATATCTCCTGATCTCAGCTTTACTTAGCACATCCAGCTGTCTCTCTGAATATCATTCTTAGCACTGCAGTATCTCCTTCAATACCTCTAAAAACCACTTGTGGTCTTTATGAAATGGGATATTTCAGCAGGAGACTGTCTCCCTTGCAAGACATTGCCAATACCTAAACAAGATGGAAGGCATTGCTAGGCTGTTCCTTGAATATCCTGCAGCACCAGGATCTTGATGAGTGATTACTGGAGATTTCTAGAAGAGCAGGTGGAGGACATCTCTTTTACCAACATTATGCAGTAAGTTGTGAACTGAGCTTTAAACTGCAGTCCTGTAAAACCCATGCTTCTCCAAGGATGCCCTGTATTTCCCTCTGCATTATGCGTCACACAGCCCACAGCATGGGTACAGCTGTGGAAAGAGAGCACGAGGGGGAGCTTGTATTTTGTAAAGGAATGTGCAAATAGCCAAAGAAAGACATACATAGGGCCAAAAAAATATTTATTCCACAAAAAGTCATTCTAATTTTTCAAAACACAAAGATCCCACTGGGAAAGGAAGCAAAATATAAATGTACGTGGGAGATGCCAAGAGAAAGGTACAGAGAGAGAGTATTGTCATTAACTTCTGTCCATCTTCAAGATGAGATGAAAGCTCTGCCTTCCCATATGTCCCCCAGTCACACTTTCAGTTTTGATTAGTTCCTTGAAGGCAAATCACTTTGGCTTTTTATTTTCCCCTGTAGAAATAGGATTTTGATCATAAAATGGGATTAAAACAAATTTTTTTTAGATTTTTTCAGGTGTGGAGAAAGATTTAACTATTTGTTATGTGAGCTGGAAATGTAGAAGAGCCCAGTTCATAGATCCCTATGTAAAAGTCACTTTCCTGGACAACAGTTTAATGTGAGGTGTCCTTTCTCCCTTTCTTCCACCTCCTCCTCCAGGACAGTTGTGTTAAATATTGCAGCAGAAAAACTGAAAGCTCACTGATGAGGGCTGAAGAGATTTAAGAGCCATTAAATCATTACAGTAATGGGTGCAGTGAGTGTGTTCTAGGGGAAACAGATATAGTACAAGAGGCAGAAAAACAGAAAGAAGATTGGATGAAGTCAATTTAAAGTGAGAAATGTACTTTCATGCCAGAAGAAATAGAAGATGCTGGAAATAACAAGCAGTTGGGGAATATGTGGCTCCAGGAAATAAAGAGATTTTTCTCTCTAGAGGCCTGACTGTGCTCTTACTTACAAAATTACATGAGTAAGAGTGTTGGTGTCAACAGAGAGGCTAGATTAATTGTGAACAGAATTGGGAGCTACTGTGTAAATAAGGATAGCTGGACTGGAATCATGAACTCAAGCAAGAACCTGTCATTCAAGAACTGATATAGTTTCAGAAGTCGTTACTCTACTGTGGATAGAGTCCTCTGCAGGAGGATTAGATTAAGTCATTCAAACTCCTAGTGGACATCTATCTACATCTGAAATCCTGCCACCTTCCCTGTTTGTCATTACATCAGCGAATCCATTAAAGATATAAGGGAAATCAGACTGCAGGAATCAAACTTGTTTTTTATATGGCTCTAAGCTGTTACAACAACCTGTGCTGAGGTGTGGACTGTAGTTTTCACTCATTGCTGGCCAACCTGAATGAAAAAAGGTTTCGGTCTCCAGAGCTGTTCTCCCAGCAATATTCACTGACAGAACATTTCTTCTTAATTTTAAACCATTTTCCTCACATCTAGCCAAGTTTCCTTTCTAGCTTAATCCTATAATGATTATAATTTCATAATCTATAATGCAGCCATACAATATTTATGCTATGTGGCAATAGACAAGAATGGTCATAGCCTTCTCAAAAGCTAGCACAGAGCATGCAACCTCTAGGCAAAAGCTTAATGTGTGGGAGATCTTCTCACTGAAGTCTACCACTTTCATAAACAACTCCAACTACACCCACCCACAGCCTATTCCCTCAGCCCTCCCACATTTGCCAATGGTGCCTTATCCTCTGTTCTTTAAGGTGCAGTAAGGTGAGACAAACACAATTAATCTTGGTGACACCAAAAAAGAGCAGCTCTGCTCTATGGTCTCCCAGTTTATCTGCACAGGCTTTGATGCTTGCCTGACCTTTGGTGAATTGATTCTGCTCAACAAGTGATCAGAAAAGCCACAACCAGCGAAAAGTAAGGTGCTCTCTACCTGCTTTGAGAGCTGAATCCATTCAGCAGGGGTCACATGAATTGGCACAGGGAAAGGGAAAGAATCAGAAGGAGGAAGAGCAGGAAGAAGGAGGACCACCTTCTTCCATAGTAGCAAACTCTCAGTTTAAAGCAGCTCATCCTACCTTTAGTATAGTAGTTCCTACAACTTGAAAGGGAGCCCCAAGTATTCCTAGTGACTTCAGAGGGGAGTGGGTTCACACATGAGAAAGTAGTAGAGTGTGATGTGAAGTGAGACCTATCTCTACTCTTCAGTCCTATCAAGTGCCCTTTCCCTTTTCCCCAACGCTTCCTGTTTCTGAGAAGAGCAGATCCTCCAGTCCCATGTCCATAACTCAGAAAATAAGCTAGATCCCAACATAACTAAACACCTTTTCCCACTCCCTCCATGGCTCACCTTAGATAAATAACCAATAACTGGTGCTGACTGGTGTTAACTAATGAAAGTGGCTTGTAAGAACTCATCCAATTACACCCTTCATTACGGTTGCAAGAATATTGTTTCTGTTTCCTTAATAATGTGTGGGATAATGTATTTATCCCTAAAATCAATACAATTTTTTTTTTCTCCCACTGTTGTTAGTCTTGAAGGGAGTGGTGGTTATTTTTCTACTCTACTAGGAACTGCATAGTAGTTCTATTTCTTTATATCCCCCTTTTCTGGAGTCTTGTTATGTTAGAAATTAATCATTAATTTATTTTAAAATGTAAGGTTTTGGAGCTCTTAATTTTTAAGAAATTTGAATTCTAATGCTTCAGAGCCTGGCTCAAGCAGAGAGAAACTTCTATACTGATTTTTAAAATTACCTCATTGTCCATTTAACTGTTTTTCAGGATGTGTGCAAGATTTCTAATAGTTTTTGAATCACCAGGATAAGCGGTAAAAGATTGTACTTGTCTTCAGCTCTCATCATTAGAAAAAGTGTCCCAACTTTTCCATCTGCCAGTTACCTGTAGAATACTCTTGTGCACAGACCAGGCGGAAGTGTCCTAGATCTCTTTTTAAAGCAAAGAGAAAGAGGGACAAAACTGTATACAAACACAGGCACACACAGACACACACATTTCTGTTATTCATACTACTCTGGCAGCTAGACCTGCACAATGACAGCTCTAGCATGGTGATAATCCAGTTAGCAGGGATTTTACAAGACGTTTAAATATTGATAAGAGAAATACCTCTGCTTCCTTTAGCTACTTAAGTCAGCATACACTGAACACCTTGTTAGACATGTGATTACCAATAAGTAACATGTAATTCCAGTGGTCTTAAAAATCCCCACAAGGTACATTATGCAACAAGGATGGATTTTTATTTCTTTTTTTTTTCCTTTTTCTTTTTTATTCCATTTCCCTACTTTCCCTTTTCCTCCCACTTTCCCAATGCTCATGCAATTTTGTTGCACACAAAAACTTCATCTCCTTTCCTTTGTAGTAATTTCCTAAGTTCTAATACATTTCCCACACACATACACATTTCATCATAAAAAGAGAAGTCTTCTGTTGTCTAGCAGGAGGAAAAGAACAGATGAATCTTCCTGTCGGGGGAGACCTTTGGACCAGATCTATAAATATCTACTGGTGTTTGTGAGTCTTAACTCATTTATACTAGCTGATGATCTGGTTGGTTAGAATACATGGGGAGGCATCTATGCCTGATTTAACTAATGCTTTAGGATCCTATATTTCCTATACAGCCAGTTAACATAGGCCCCATTCCAGGTGTAGTCTTTTCTAAGACTCATTAAAAAAAACCAGAAGTCATGAAACACATGGGGTGGCACCCTTAATACTGGAAGCTGTCTATTGCTCAGCTACTAAAATTTAGCAAAAGATGTATATTCACCTCACTTAGGTCGCTTTTAGAATGGGTGGGCTTAAAGCTTTATAATCCCACTGCTCCTGGAGCCTAGGATTTGGTGATTTCAGGAGACTGTTCATCCACCTGAGCCAAGAGGCACATAAGTTTCTGCTCCAAAAACATGAAGAAAAAAGAATGAAATAACTCTTGTGCAGTTGCTAGGTATGGCATGATGGAGAGGGAAGCAGTGCATAACTGATGGGAAAAAGGTGAGATGTTCCCTTGTACCATACGAGGAGTAACAGCTGAGCTGTGCGCTATGAGCGTGAATTAAAAACAGTCTCTTGCTTAGTCAATTGCTTATCCAAATGAGGACAGCAAGCTGTAAAGAGAATTCATTACTTGTTGGCTTGGTTGATCAGTCTCGTAAGTAGCCAAACCTAACAGCCGTGTAATAATCAGCAACTTGCATTGCTGGGTACATGAGTAAAATTCTGCACATGTCAAATAAAGTTTAAGTATAACCAGGCTGAGCCATAACTAAAGGTAATCAGCAGATGCAAAGTCCAAGGCAATGTATTGATAAGCAATGATCGCAGCACTTCAGTTTCATGAATAGGGTATCCTGAAGCAAGGCTGAAGACTGGTTTATTCACCTTGAGGGGGTATATTGAATGTTCTCCAACACCTGTGAGTTCTGGGGTTAAGGTATAATATCAGAATGACTCATCTGATACATGGCAGTGACATGCTGCAGGCATCCCTGTTCCTATTTATAAAATAACAGAACATTTCAATAAAAAGTAAATGCACCAGGCCAGCCCAATGTGAAAATGCTTACAGCAGATCTCACTGAAGCCCTTGACCAGATCCTGTCGGAGGGCTCCCCTAGGCATCTCGGCTGTGCAGACTGGCTAGTAATAAACAGCAGAAAAAAATTAAGGCAAAAAATTGTTGTATGTGTAACACCCCTTCCCTGCTTTATTCCGCAAGAGAGGTTAGCATGGTCCTGGGAGACAAGCAAAGATGAGGGAGGTTAAAGCATAAAAAGTTAGCCAGTTTGCAAATTAAAATGCAAGCCCCCTACCCACTCACCTCCTTGCCTATCCACACCTCCCAGCTGAAAACAAGTAGAACTGACTAAACCCATTTTTTGTATTTATTTAAGGAATATTGTAATGCATGCTCTGAGGAAAAGAAAAAGCTGTGCTCATGCATACATCTCTGCTTGCTCAGTCATCTTGAGTATGCATCACTGCCTGCTAGTTATGGCAGTGTTCCAGCTCCTCTCCTCTCCTCTCCTCTCCTCTCCTCTCCTCTCCTCTCCTCTCCTCTCCTCTCCTCTCTCTTTGACTTTTTTGAGGGTTCAGCTGGGATGAGCAGTGTACTCTCTGAATTGACCCTCTCTCGATTTCCCTTTTCTGCCTACTTTCTAACAAAACTGTGTCCACATCCCGTCCCAGTTGGGAGAGCTGCAGGCAGAGGAGGTCACTGCTTTCTGTGCATGAGCAGAAGGAGCTCTCCCATGGGAGACTACACTCACCCTGTTGCAGAACTGGGGTTCCCAGTGAGCTCAGGGATGGGCAAAAGCACAACAGAATCCAGGAACCAGACTTGGGAATAAGGCACTTGACTAACTGTGTCACAAGGCATTGCTGAGCCTTGTCCCTAACAGGGAACATGGCCCTTGATATTAAATGAGCTCTTGGGCTTTGAAAAGGCCAAGCAGCTATGCAGGCAGCATCAGGCAACCATGCAGTCAGGTGTAACCATCTGGCCTGCTGTCTGAAGCAAAAGCTCTGGGAGACTTGCATGCTTAAGAAGCAGCAAATAGAAGTATTGAAAAGCCAGAAGCATATCTGCTCACTTTGGAAACAGGATGAATTTATTAAAGGAATATGACTGCAGGAAAGAGTTCATATTACAATCCACCTCCTGTATCTTTATGTAACACCTTTCAGACTACCATACTCCAGACGTTTTCTCACACTGACAGACCGAGGTTGCTTCTTATGATGGAAGTGCTTAGCTACTTCACTCTAGATCGTCAAGTTTAGGTGCTACACAAATGCATGGAAAAGCAGAAATCCAACAGCCTAAATAAAAGCACAGATGGGAAGGGGTAGCTTGTAAAGTGACTTTTGCAATGTGGCACATCACAGTCATTGACAGATCAGAAAAAGATCAGATTTCTGAATCCCAGCCTGGTGTCTTGGCTAGTCACACAGATCCCTACTATCTGCCTCTCATTCTGTTGTCATTGTAAATACTCACCCCAAATATGACTCACAAAATGTTATACATTTCCTTTTTTCTTTTTTTTTTTCAGGTAAGAATGAGAGCCTTGTCTTTTGTGTAGGGCCATGTCTTTACTGGCGTCCATATGCACTGACAGGTTTACACTCCCAGGGCTGGTCCATCAGAAGTTTGCAGCTGACATCAAATGATTGTCAGCACCACCTCTGACATGGCACAATGTTGGCATGCCCTAGGATGCACCACAACATAACCGAGGAAAGAGTCAAGGGACCTTGCAATTACCTTGTAAAACCAGGATCCTGCTGATTGAGTAAGTCAGTGTGGAAGAACTTCAGCCTTCATGCTGGGCTGGAAAAACAATTGCTTTTAGGTTGAAGCTCAATGCTACCCTCTCAGGGGCTGTGTCTCGACACACATACACACACACGCACACACACAACGCACAGACTTTCCTACTGAATCAGCTCCTCGGGAGGTACAAGCCAGAGCTGCTGACCTGACAGCCCTGCAGAGGCACTGGTTTCCTCATTTCCCTGTTTGTGGGCTCTCTGGGGTCTCTCTGCTGAGCTCTCTCTCCTCAAGCAGATCTAATGCCAACTCCAACTGGGGCCCAAACTCCGTTTGCTGGGTACGACTGACCCGTGCGGCAAAGTTAACACATTCTGTGGCTGGGCAACACTGTGTTCAGGGCCACGCATAAACACTTTACTGCTGGCCGTTAAATTTTATTGCTCTCTCTAATATGCTTTGAGATAACTAAACTCATGCCTGAAAGAGGCATTTAAACTGTTTTAACAGTATCTACTTCACATAATCTGTTTTATGGCAGTATCTTATGGTTTTACCCATTTAAAATGTGTTTGTTGTTGTTTTTTAATCAAGGGATTTGTGCTATGACCTTTGAGCAACGGCAGCCCCTGCTAGAAGACAGCTGGCAATGCAGTGTGCAATACAATCTATGGAGATTAAATTCATTTCATTCCCTCTTAAGACAGATGACTGGGAGGCTGGTGGATCCACTGGGATTTTGGTGGATTGAATTCTTTTTTATTTTAAAAGGAGAGCTGAAACTAAGAAATAATAGATGTATTTTTGCTCAGTGGATTAAACCCTGCCCTGAATCACTTGGCTGGGCTGGATGAGTGAAGATACACAGGTATTCTTGCACCAATCCATGGGAAGGGTTTGGAAAGAGGTATGAATGTGTGTAGTGAGGGACAATACTTTTGTTCTGAATAGCTGCCCTTCTGGTAGGTGTCATGAGGTCCAGAATAATCCATCCTCGTAGACAACTTAGTTGCTCTGAAAGGTTAATAACTACCAAGATAACCTGAGCTTCTGCTGTACTACCTGCCACTGGGGCTCACAACTTCTTGGTGAAAACAGAGCTAGAAAAGTGATGAACAGACCCAGTTTGTCAGGTCACAGACAGCGAGTCCAGCGCTTTGCTGTAGGGTAACCATTGCGGAGGAAGGAGAAAGGGAGTTTGGGTGCCTTGTGGTATGCAATCTTCGGGACACAAGTACCCTAACTGTTGTAGAGTGAAATCCTCTTCTGATACTTTCTCTCTGCCTTAATGATTTTTTTCCTATAGAGTGTAGCAGCTGGTGCAAATGGTCCAGACTGGTCTAGTAAGGTGTGCAAGGTGTTTGCCATGGGGCTAGCAAAGAGGCAATTTTATATTTCTCACAGGCAAAGACAAGACTTGAACGTGTCCTCCACCACGGGGAGGACCAGAGAGGAGGGAAGGAGGCAGCAGGCTCTCTGCAGACACCGGTACCACACCATCTTTTAAAGAAACAGCAGTAACCTACTCTGGCTTCGGTAGATAACCTGTGTTTGGGTCCATGAGGCCCATAGGCAGAGGAAAAATTTGTTCAGGCTCAGGTGTAGGATCAACAACAAGTTTTCAGTCCTGGCAATACTGAGATACATCTAGACACCTGTGTGCAAGCAACTTGAAAGCTAAACCCAGAGTTTTGGCTCTTCCTGGATTAGCATGGAGCTAATCTCAATTTTTGGTTTAGGTACCTAAAATCAGAAAACAGGTGCTTGATCCTTTTGTTTGTTTGTAATAGGAGGCAGAAACTCTCATCATTTGACTCTGTGTAGGTCAACCTGAGGCTACCCCAGAGCCAGACTGAGCTGGGCAGACCTGTTGTGGATGGACAGCTTGGTGGGACGCTTCACCTGAGTGAGCACACAGCGACAGCTTCATCGAACACTGTTGCATTACGTGACCAATACAACCCCATTATTACAATTATCTTCATACCAGCTGCGGGGTAAGGGCACACAGGACACTTTCTATCGCTCAACTGAGTCAGCAGCCCATTGAGCCAAGAAGACTAATATGTGCTGGAGGCATATGCCGTACAGAGTTGAACAAACATACCAGACAGATAATTTGGGTACCTAAAAACTTATCTCTGCACACACCTTCCAGTTAATCAAGCTACCCTTATTGGGCTGTCTTTGAAACAAATTAGGCAATGCTTTCTCGCCAGCATAATGCAGAGCGCCATTGTCAGTGCAGGCATATCGACAGGTTGTATGAAAAAGTCCTTGTATCTCAAGAGCTTCAGGACCTTTTCTCCAACCTATGCTCATGCCTGAAGCTTCCTGGCATGCTCCACATGACAGGAACATGGCATGGCCGTTCTGAAAGCATTTGCTCGTGCCTCTCTTCAAAAGGCCCTTTTGCCATGATGAGAGCACCCTGGTGTTGTTTTTCAGGGGAGCTCAGAGCTGCCTGAGAGAGATTTCTGTTGAACCTTCAAGGAAAACTAAACCTGCCCCTTCAGCGGCAGCCTCCTGCCTGAACTCTAACCCCACCTTGCAAAGCACAGGGCAGACCTGAGCTGCCAGGCGTTATGGGTTTGTGTGGCTCAGGTTTTTTGGTAGCAGGCGAGGGGCCGCAGGGCTGGCTCCTGTGAGAAGCTGCTAGAAGCTTCCCCGGCTCCAAGTCGGACCCACATCTGGCCCAGGCCGACCCAGTCAGTGAGGGTGGTAGTGCCTCTGGGAGAAAAGAATTAAGAAGGGGAACCTGCAGCGGAGGGGGGGAGTGGAATGTGAGAGGAACACCTATGCAGAGAACCCCTGTGCAGACACCGAGGTCAGTGAGGAAGGCGGAGGAGGAGGTGCGCCGGAGGAGGGGCTGCCCCCGCAGCCCGTGGTGAGGCGGCAGGCTGTGTCCCCCCAGCCCACGGAGGGCAGCGGGGGAGCAGAGGCCCCCGAAGATGGCCGTGACTCCGTGGGAAAGCCCGCGCTGGAGCAGCGTGTGACTGAAGATCGGCCCGCCGAAAGGAGCCACGCCGGGGACGTTTGTGAGGAACTGCAGCCCGCGGGAAGGACTCACGTTGGAGAAGTTGGTGAAGGACTGTCTCCCGTGGGAGGGACCCCACGCTGGGGCAGGGGACGAGTGCGGAGTCCTCCTCCCCCCGAGGAGGAAGGAGCGGCAGAGACAACGTGTGAGGAACCGACCCCAGCCCCCGGCCCCTGCTCCCCTGCGCCGCCGGGGGGAGGACGGAGAGAACCGGGAGTGGGGCTGAGCCGGGAGGGAGGGAGGGGTGGGGGGAAGGTGTTCTGAGGTTTGGTTTTACTTCCTAATATCCTTGTTTTGATTTGATTTGTAGTAAATTAAATTGATTTTGTTTCTTCCCCAAGTTGACCCTGTCTTTTGCCCGTGACCATAAGTGGGGAGTGATCCCTCCCAGTCCTTGTCTCGACCCACGAGCCTGCCTTTATTTTCTCCTCATCCCACTGTGGCCAGGGGTGGAGGAGTGAGCGAGCGGCTGCGTGGTGCTTTGTTACCGGCTGGGCTGAAACCACACCACCAGGTGATGCAGGGAAACTTTCCTGGACTGTACTAGGAATGCATACTTCACAGGGTTTTTTTCTCCCTTTGGATCATTTCTATAGAACCCAGGAACACTCAGGAAATAAAATGATGGCCACATATCCCTTTCCTTCCCTTTATTAGTTTGCCAAAGCCACACAAATTAATGAACATTAACAGAAAAGCACATAGGTGAAAATCACACACACACACAAAAGGTTTCCTGCTTGCCAAGAGGAGAAACATGTTTGGGATGATAAGGATGACTGCAAGTCAGAGAGTGTGGTGGCTGCACTATGGGGTTTGTAATTGTAAGTGGCCTTTCCATTTTGGGGGTCAGTGTGCTAAATTAAAAACCTACAAGAAAGCATTTAATTTAGGTTAATGGGATGTTTGAATGTTAAATGGATTAAGGCAAATTTTTTTTTTTTTTTCTTTTAAAGAGGAATTAGCCCCACTAATCTCCCAGGCTGGACTCTTAGGAGGGGTAAGTCAGTGTTATACACCAAAGGTCAAGGGAGCCTGTTCAGTTTTTCACTAGATGAAGGAGTCTGCCATTGTACTTTTTCATGTACATGTCTATGAACCATGTGCTTAGGTTAAGTTTGTTCTGTCTCCCCCCCCCCTTTTGAGGTTTAAAAATGAAATTATATCATGCCTTTCTTTCTCTGTTCATTTCCAGCTCATTAACTTTATCCTACTGCTTTTCAGGTTCTGCAAGTGGAATGGAAAACTTCCTTTACGCATCAGGGATTTGGGGATGATACCCTGATACCTGAGGGGAGGGGATGCTGGGAGAGTATTGTTTGGGATCACAACATTCAGGGCTATGCCTTAATACAAAATGGGGAGAAAAAACTCTTTCAGCAGAGCTGTTTGAGAAGTCACATTTGAAATATTTGGTGGACGGTTAGTTTCCACAGCATGAAAAATATGCAATGGGAAAATGTTCCTACTGCTTAAAATCAAAATCATATTTTTTTCATCAAGGAAATACTTTGTTCCATCTCGGAAAGCAAAAAGCACTGCCCTCATGCTCAGAGGAGGCACGTTTTAAATTTTAAATTTTGGGGAAGGGAAAGTCTTCACTGTAATAAAACAGAGTGAATGTTTAAAATGATCTTTAAATCACTGCCCCTTCACACCACATCGTCAGGCAGGCTTGTTAGCTCAGCACTGCAGAATTTCAAAGGCTGGTATTTTGCATCCAAGACACAGCAACATGGTAACTCTTGTCTTGCTTCAGGCTGAATAATTTTTATTAAAAGAATATGATGTCTTCAGGATCTTTTTGCTGAATATATTTCCACATCACAAAAATTACCACCACACATGGACATTAAGTGATTCTCGTTGTGGATAACCTCAACAGAGGGAGCAAGGACTGAATGGGCCAAGATGACTAACAAGCCTGGAAATAAAAGGTAGTAGGAACACTTACTTGTAAGGAAGGTCCTTCCAGGTCAATATTGTGATATAAGATTGAGGTAGGTTTTGCCTGCTATTCTTTAAATTCTTTGTGATGTGTCCCTCAAAGCCAAGCTCACCGGACATGTTGACAATTCTATATACCTCTCAGAAAAAAAAAAAAAAAGTCTTTTTATAAGCCACTCTTCTTGGTTCATGTTACTAATGATCATTTGAAGCTCTTCCTGTCCATCTATTTTTGGCCACCCATGACCAGTCTGCAGCGTAAGATTTCTTGTTTATATGTCAGATCAACTTTGTATTGTAATGTAAAGAGCAGAAAAGGCATCCTTTTCTTTTCCAGTTTTATTTAATTGGTCTCCATTTGCATTTACAAGACAAATGGTTTTACATTTCACCAATACTAAAACCAACCTGAAAAGCTTGTCTTAGTTTTAGGATGTTGTCTGCTAACTAAATTTTAAGGGATGTCTTTGAACATGAATCTCTTTTGCCTAACTCCCAATCTGTTCTGAAATTGTCCTCTATCCAGAGCTTGCCATGAGATAAATTGTAAATGTTTGTCAGCAATCAGACTGAGAATCATTCAATCTTTATTACTAATTATCATCCTGCAGAGAGAAAAAAATTATCTACAGCCTAGCTGTCTTAGAATATGCGAAGTCCCTGCTGCAAGGAATGATGTTAATTCATACTAAACCCAGCTGAGCACATGATTTACCTTTTCTTCCATTTTTATTCTTAAAAAAAAAATAAATCTACAATGAAAAAATTAAAGCCAGCTTTAAAACCTGGCATGCTTCTCCTGAAAATACACAACAGCAGGTACCTTCTTACTGAATTGGCATAAAATGAGAGCCATGGAGCAGATCTGGGTGATGTTATCCAAAAGGTCTTAGCTTTTGATTTAGCTTGGACTGTCCTTCCTAACAGAGTAATAGAACATTGCTAAGCAAGGGTTTTATTCAAAACCTGGAACATTCTCCAAGGTTTTCATTAGTGATTTTAATCTATGTTTTTATTACATATAGAAATCTGAAACAGTAAAGAAAGTTGGGGGGGGGGGGGGGGGTTGAAGTAAAATATCCGCTTCAACAAAATTTTGGAAAGAAGAAGAATCATTTTGCCTGCACTGCTGTTGTCCCACAAACAGGGTTCATCTACACAGTGTGCAAGCCAATAACACACAGAGTCAAGGTGTTTTCAAATTAATTTCATTGATGCACATGAATGGGTGTCTGTCTCAAGACAGCACACACTTGTCTCAAAAATTCTCACATTTTTACACTTAACTAATACATATTCACTGTTATTTTCCTTAATGATTGTTTTTTTCTTCTTTGCCCCTCATGCAAATTAGTGCACAGACTCTTCTTCCTTCGTTGTCTTCTTTTGAGTAGGTGTTATCATTTGAGTAGGTGGTCAATGAGTCAGTGGTCGTGATCTCCCCCTGTAGGAATTACCTTTTAGCTACTTCTTCCCTAATCTTGGCAGTTCCAAGTGGTTCTTCAAGGTTTATTGGCCAGACTGCAATCCATTACCTTTTCTGACATAAACATAAAGCCTGATTGTCTAGTAGTTAGTTCCTAAATCATGTCTAGTTATTGTTTCCCTATTTTAAATATTAACTGATGAGGGCTGTACACAGGACTTTAGCAGCTCCCTGGTTATTTCAATCATATTATACATATTAATTGATGACACTGCTGTCAACTAATTAGCCTCACCTCTATTGTGCTAATTTAATCCAGTTGAAGATCTAGTCCACTGCCTTAAAAACATCCAAAGAATTTTCTTCTTGCAGATTTTCCTGTTTTCCAGAAAGATACTTCTTCATTATCCCTTTTTTCTATGCATGGTAGGCAAATGAAACCCAGTTCAGGAAAGCTCCTGATGTGAAATAGTCTGGTAGGGGGAGTATTTGGGGGGAACTGAAAAATCACTTGTCTCATTCTTATTCTTCCCTAGGAACCTGCTGATGGCTAGTGCTGGAGACAAAACTCTGACAGCCCTTGATCTGAACAGGTACAGATATCCCTATGTTTTCATCATACTATTAATATGAAATATCTGCAAAAAGAGATTAATAGTCCCTTCCAGGGCTTTGGAAAGGATGAAAGCAGTGATGTGAGCCAAATATTTTGCTGCCAATGTGCCTACTGAGGTTGTGTTCACTCCAGTCCAGGATAGAAACAGGCTTTGGGGTAAGATTTCTAACCCTTGCTGCTTGTGGTAGGAAGAGAAACATGGGCCAATTGCAGGCTTTTTTTCCCTGAGACCTATTTCTAGCACAACAGTTTTTGTTTCTGGTGAAAAACTACAGCCCTTCTTAATGGTATTTGTTTGAACCACAGGATTACTTGTGTACAAATATGCACTTACTGAGGGCAGATCAGCTTCAGAGTTAGTCTTAGCATTGCGCTATGCTCTGCAGCAAAAACAAGGGTGGAGGCTAAGAGGGACACAGGACACTTCCACACGGAGACAACTTGCCTGGACCATATCTTCATAAAGGTATGGTAAATCATATCCATATTCCATATTCAGACCATTCTGTGTCTTTTCTTCTGAAAATATATCCTCACAGTTCTTTGCAGAAATATAGAAGTGAGGGGTTTTAAGTGATTACAAGCCACCCACCGCCTGAGAGACACGCAGTTGTGTTGGTGATGTCCTGTGCAGTATCTGGCCTCTTGGGCAGGCTGGCTAGCACAAGCAAGGAGCTACAATGTGCCATGAGGCTTCTGGGGTGAAAGTGCCTTCTGTCCTACCCACTCACAACATTTATTAGAAAAGGTCAGAGGCCCTCTAAAACTTTGGGGTCCAAATGAACCTGTCTAAGGAAAACTGTTTCCCTCATCATTCAACTGATGAGCTGCCTGATTAAAAAAATAAACCTCTTATTCCTTCTGTCAGCCATCACTGCTCACAATTCTTCTTTGCTTAATTTTTAGCCTCCCTGTTGTTCTTTAAAAGATTTACTGTATTCTAATGCCCAGAGCAGAATTTGGATTAACTCATGTGCCCCAAGGAACCTGTGGAGAGTGAGCTTGCATCTCTCTGTGCAACAATGAGTGGACACAGTATAAAACTGTACTTCTTTAATCCAGACCAATGGATATTTCAGTTCTAATTCAGATAATCATCACTGGGAAACTAGCTTTTAAAATATCCTTTATGTTTTGTCACCTTTTAGGCTGAAATCTAAAGAACAGAGGTAAAAAGAAGAGAAGTCTGGTATCCTTGAAAATTAATCTATTAGAAATAACTTTTTTCCCTGGTCTCACTTGACCTCTCTTGTTAGCACCTATTCTATGCTCCCCAGCTTTTCTTGCCTCCAGCCTCCAGACCTAGAGGAGAGAACGGAATGGCAAGACTACAGCTATTTATAATAATAATCCATTCCCAGGCTCCACTGCGGTAGTTTTAATCATCATTTATTGTCAGACATCAAGATCAAAAAGATTTGAGATTTGATTTGTTTAGGTTATAAAGAAGCCCTGAATGCCAAAGTGCTGTTGCTTAAACTGCAAAGCACAGCCCCTGCATGAAGTAGAATGAACTGGTATTGGCCTCTGATCTGATTTGTAGCCATCACAGCTCTTTAAAGTTATTTGATTTTACATCAATTAGCCAGTTTTCACTAGGGGAAAGTCTCTTTTTGCATTTAGTCCAATATCAATGTCATTTTCCTCCCAAAATGTGACAATGAGCAGACTCCTTCAGCATACTTTGCAACTGACACAAAGAATAGGATAAGGAGGAGGAGGAGAAAGGCTTCACAAAAAGGAAAAAAAAGGGGGTGGGAGGACTGAGAAAACATTTCAACCCCATCTTCCCATTTATGGAGATATATACAGAGAGAGAGACAGAGAGAGAGAGAGAGAGACATATATGTGTCTCATAGAGACATATGAGACCTCCTGCTCAGCATGTGTTGTTTGTCAGTATATTTGCAAGTATTGGCAGTTACTGTAAGTATGCAGAACACTTCAAACCTGTGTGTTCTTCCAGGAAAGCAACTCTGGTAACAAAAGAAGAGCATTTGTAGAGCTTTAAACCCAGCTTTGTTTCATCTTTCTATATTCTGACTAGGACTTTGCACAATGCCCGAGGATATATAGAGTTACTGTTACAAACTGCTGGTAAATGTGTTACGTGTACAATACTCTGAACGAACACACAAAAGCAAAATGTTCCCAAGGGAAAAGAGACATGGTGATTGCAAATTTCTAAAGACTAAAGCTGGTCTAAGAAGTAAACATCAAAGAAGGTGACCTATTTTGCTGAGTGTCATGATGTATCACAACTGTTGTATTCCCTACTTGTAAGCTGGATGCAGCAACGAGATGGACACTGTGTATATTGATGGAGGGAGAGTAGAAAGAGTAAAATGTTCCTCTGTACATGGAGGAGCAGAGGCATTGTGATGGAATAAACAGGGGCTTGCAAAATTAAGAGCTGAGACAACTGCAAGTCCATATGAGGAGATGCAAAAAGGAGACCTGAAGGGAGATGCAAAAAACAGGCAATATTGTAAATGAACACTTTGTGAGCACTGGTGTCTTCAGAGAAAGGTATACAGGCTTTCGGAGTGGCTTTTTTTCCTCTCAAAAAGGAGATACTGAAAAAGCTGCCTCTGCAACATCTATCGTAATGATTTTTATCTGCATGCCCACCCAGCTGCAGTATTTCTGGACTGTACATGCAAGTCCCAGAGGGTAACAGTATTCCACGGTTTAGATCCCTCCTCAGGGTGCTGAACGATCTAGTTATTGATTGCTTCCTTGCCTCTTTGCCAATAGCTTTAATGTAAAATGTTGGAAAAGGATGGAGGAATACTGTCATACACACTGAAGTATAGTTAAACCTTTTTTTTGCCATCATCTCATAAGAAAATGGATCAGATCTGCCACTGCATGATGACCCTTATTAGGAGTGTCACACATAGGCTTAAACTAGGACACTGCAATGGGCAAAGAGGCCTCCATTGCTGCTTTTTTTGGGGAAAAAAAAAAAGCCAAGGATATGAGTCAGAGGTAAAGGCATTTTCTCGAGCCAAGGTGATGTCAACCTTCAAATGAACTGCTACTTCTGAATCCTTAAAGTGTATCCTATTAAACCCACCTAGCTATGGAAGTATTGGTGGCAGTTCAAAAATTTCCATACTACCTAAATATTTTTGGCTTTTGGGAAAGAACGTTTTGATGCTGCCAAGCACCATTCAAGATTCAGATCTCATCTATAAATGCATAGTAAAGCTCTGCAACATTTCTCTGTTGGGAGAAGGCAATGCCCCAGTCCTGAATGGTGCAAAAGTTTTTGGACAAGGATCCCTCTCTAAATTGTTAATCACAGCTCTGTCCCTAAATGACACGTGGAGCCATAAGAGTTTCATGGGCTTGCAGGATACATTGTGACCATTTCACACAAAAAGCCTCTTCCCATCCTAAAAGTATGAGATCCAATGCCAGTTAATGCACAGACCATTTACCACCACTCAGTAAATACACCAGGCTACATTCTTCCATGACAGAGGTTCAGGTAAGCACTACAAAACTTGCTGGTACCATACATTTGCATCCCTGTATTTCTAAAGAGAAATAATCTCCATTTTGTTAATCACAAATGAGCTGCAGTACAGAATGAATGCCTGCGATGAGATTCCCATAATTGTGATTCAATGAAAGGACAAAAATATCTGCTCATTTGCCCAGTCTGTACAGGCAGCTTCCCAGCCACGCTGATCAGGGCTACGGCAACAAGGCTGCTTGTTGATGGTAAAACCGCAGCCATGTAGAAAGCCTTTTTGAAAATAAGCCTAGATCTTTTTGACCCACCCCACATACAGCCCAGCCTTCTCCTCAATCAATCAATTAACATATGTTACATTGTGTGCAAGGCAACTTGTCAGGAGGCCACGCATCATACAATAGACAAGTAAAAGATGGCTAAGGTAAGGTGCATTTCCAAAATCACTTCCTCAGCATGACGGGTAGGACCTTGAGATAGCAACTGAAGGCTGCAGTGAGGGAGGGTGAAGTTTGGGTTGATTTTCCATTTGCCTATAACTCTCTCACAAGAACTCTTCAGACTTGTCCTACTTTCCTTGCTGTGTTGCAGCAGGGAAAGAAAGGCGTTGCAGAAATTTGCCCCTGTGCTTTTTCCCTGAGCTCTCGCTGATCTCTGAAAACTTGGCAGAGCACACATCTGCCTTAGATGCTGGAGTTTCAAGGCACTGCCTTTTGCCAGAGCTACCACTTCTGTGCCGTGAACCTGGGACAAGGACATTTTCCAGTCCAGTAGCTTCATTCTGAAAGGTCTTAGTGCCGAGGACTCTTGCTAGAACGGTCTCTCTTCCTGGGTTTTGTTTAGGAACCTGCAACTCAGACCTTTCGCTTTCTGAAACTAAGATTGAAGGGGGTTATGATTGTTTTGGAGAAGAGATAATAGAGTCGTTAATTCGGGCTTGTAATTATTCATGATTAGCACATTTTTCCTTTTTTTTCTCTCCTACTTGTTTAGTTATCAGATCCAATTACAAACCCAAATTACCAACCCTAATTTTTACTAACAGTTATTCAGACATGAATAACAATGAAGCTGAAGCAGCAGAAGGGTCAGGGAAGGCTGGATAACCTAGCAGGAGCTAAATCAATACTTGATAAATTCTTCATCTAATAGTCCATACCAAGCCTTATCCTGCATTGACAAACCGACACGGTTAGCAGTAGATTAAAGTCAGTGGAGTCTGAAGGAAGCTGCAATCACAGCTCTGACTGCAGGCCATTGCTACAGAGCGTTTAATTCAGTGACAACTGCAACTCTCCTCTTCCAGCACCACCTCTCCTCTTACAGCTGAAATCCCATTTACGTAAAATACCAGTTCAGCTGCGTTGATGTAACTGTCTGGTGAATCATGTTGTTCTCTGATCAGTCACTCAAGGAACTAATCCAGATTAAAAATAAACCTTAAAAAAAGGGGTAAGGGAAGGAATGGTTATTTTAAACCAGCTCAACTCTGTGATCTAGATAGCCCCTTAAAGGATCATGATGGAGAGCCATGTGGGAGCAGAAATGCATGGCCAAGGGTAGAAATGAGGTGACAAGATAGTGGGAACTTAGGTGAGGAACAGGGGGACTGGGTGCTTAGGGGAGGAACAGGGGGATAGCTAAAATCAGAATAGCTGCCAAGAGAAACCCTTTTGTAACCACAGCCTCTGGAGTGGGGAGACCCACAGACAAGAGGTGTTACAGCTCTCACTTTGTAAAACACAGAGCTTGCAGAAAAAATTGATTTTTCTTTTAAGCATTTACACCACTGACCAAACAAAGAAAAAAAAATCGATCAGTTTAGGTTGATGAAAGGGTTTCTATGTTTCTAACTGAAATCCCCTCACTAATGAATAACTCATAGTTTATAAAAAAAGTTTTGTTTTCCAGGATTATTGTAAAGTTTAATTAGCAAAAGATGTGTAATTGCTATTTCCAAAAGAAGAAATGGAACCTCTGCAGAAGCTTTGAATCAGCACAGCAGGGCTCTTGTCAAGTTATTTTCACTTTTTGCTTTTTTGATGGAAATGATTTACCCAAACCGCCCTGACTTTCTGAATTGATTCAGTCTCTAGCTGCTCATCTGAAAACGTTTCTCCCAGCTCAAAACATAACACACTGATGGACTGTGAATAAGTGTCACCTGAACTGAGAAATGAAATACAGGGTATAAAACCCAACAACTAACCCCATAACAACTGTGTACGAAGGAGGAAAAAGTGTATGAAAAGGCAGATGTCATAGATGATGAAATGATTATCCCTGATTAATCCAGGGGTAAAGTTGTCATTCCTGGGGCACAGTTAGAACAGTATCTTGTGTTTGCAGGCTTTAGGGTTTTGGTTTTTAATGAAGACAGCTTGTCTTGCACTGAGTTAACCCACTTGCATTTCCACAACCTAAGTCACTGCTTAAGCTTATGTAGGAGACCAGTGAGACTACCAGTAGTCAAATCCAGATCTCTTGAGTCTCATTTCCATGTGTGAATACTGCAAGACTATCCTTCTTTGCAAGTAACCTGGTTATTTTAATAGGCTTTTAAAAATGGAGAACAACAGCAAGAAGATTCAGCAGGAAATCGTAAACCTTATTGGTATGACAGCAATAGCATTAGCATGATACAGCTTTACAAGGCAAAAATACCGTCCCATCATCAGGATGAATAACTGAGACTTGAGCTTCATTTTTCCCACTCAGGAACCATTTTAGTAGTATCCTACCATAAAAAGAAGCCACAGACCCATTCTAACATTTCTTTTCCTTTTTTGTTTTGTTTATTTTGGACTAATATATTCATGCCTCTCAGTAAATTCTAGTTTATTGCATTTTTAATTTGGAGTGTTCCTTGCTGCTTGATAATGTACATGGTTTGCAGTATCCATCAAAAGGCAGAGCTGTTAAATAAACAAGTCCAGGCCTGACTTCATTAAACTCTCCCTGTCTTCATATCATTCTTTGCTAAATGGTGTTACCAGAGAATGGGAATAAATTGTGCTATCTTTTGTTTTGGCTGTGATATCAGAAGGCTTTTTCTTGGAAGTCTGTTTGATAACTTTAACACGCCTCACCTCATCCAAAAGTCTTGGTCCTGATCCAGGGTCTACAAGGGGTTTTCCTCTGATTCAAATCCAGCCTTGACAAAGGAGAGGAAGGCAGCATGGCACCAGTTTTCATTGAGAAACAAACTGAGGCACAGGAGAGCTCTGCATGACTTTTTCCTGGGTACACTGGAAAGGGACTGGACACCAGGACGCCTTATTTCCCCCCACCCCAACTTGAGGTCTTCAAGCCTTTCTCTTTCCAGTGAAATGAGGACAGGCTTTTCCAGGATGCAGCTGGCAGGAGAGGAGCTGTGACCCTGGCAGTCAGTTAAGGGTGGAAGTAAGAAGTTTCTGGGCTGTGTCTGGCCTGACTCCTGTTCAGTGGATTTTGGCTCATGAAAAAAAAGCATCCACTTCAGCCTTCTCCCCGCCGTACCCCATCTTATTTGAACAGTCTTTTCCCTGCCCTACCCCAGGATAATGAGAAAAAGGCTTATTAGACTTTGTTTCTCACATGTAACCCGTGTCCAGGAAATAATATTGAAGATTGTGAGATACTGAGGTGTTCTCTCAATATTTGCATTTTATAATTGTTTCTTCCAAGTACTGGGCAGGCAGGACTTCTCTGATGGGGCTGTGGTCACCTACCCTGTGACTTGGAAGAAATGACAGAATATTAATCAGGTTCATCCCAGTTCCCTCAGCAGATCATTTACTCTCTCCCTGTTCATTGCTCATTTACAAATAAAATCTCAGAATGAGTGATTGGAGAGAGCTGGCAGCCAGGGAGGAAGGTGGGGAAAGTTTGCACACCAGCACAGCAGGCTGGGAGCAAAAATGCTCTCTGAAAACATGTGTCTGTTTGCAAATACAATAGAGCTGTCCCTCAAAGCCAGAGGACTCCAGCTTTATATCACTATAATCAAAAGTAGGCTCCAGCCCATAATCCTCTGAAATTCAGACTGATCTGTGCAGTCTGCAGGAGCTGAGGGACTGGAGAAAGAGATCTGAAAGATGACCTTTTTTACCCCAGATCCACTCCTGATGTTAATGGAGATCATGGAGATGTACTACCTGATCTCTTTAATGGGAGTAGCATAGCTCTGTCTTACTTCACAGGACAAAGATGAAAACCTTAGAGAGGCACTGGAGGGCACAGACAAATTTCTGGGAATTGTACTTCAGCAGAAAGCAATTCAGGTAGCCTCTTAAAAAGCTACCATTCATCTGTTGACCAGATTTCTAATCCATCACAGACTAAAAATAAAGCAGTTGCATTTAAAACAGATTCCTGACAACTTTCCTTAACAGACTAGAAGCACACATATGTCCCACTGCTCAGCTGAGTAGTTGTTACTTGCTACGGTGTAGAAGTTGGAGACAGTTGCTGCTTGAATCCCCGAGCATCAGAGATTATTTTGTTTCTCTCAGAAGCTCTGCTGGTCCCTGTTAAGCAACAGCTTTGTTTAGTCCATGTGGCAGACATGTTACACAGGTCAGAAACGGCCAGAGTGTGATGCTTAATGAGAGCAACTTCTCTGTCTGTAGGTGCACTTTTAATGAGATGGTATGTTCTTTTGCTGTGTCAAAGTAAAGCCCTGCTTTTTGCAGCAGCACAAAGCATCTCAAGTAGCAGTAGCTTGGAAGGCCTACCATAACTCAAGTGAAGCATATTCCCCTTAGAAAGTGATTTCAGAGGCACAGCTCTCATAGCTAGGAAAAAAAGGCTAAGGTATCTACACAGCGTAGCTGAGGAAACTGAGGCACAGTGACAAGATGGGTTGCTTCAGATAGTCAAAAAGACCTGAAGTCTTTTAAGGTGTCAGCACTGCAAGGGCTTCACCAACATTCACCTCATGAACCCCCCCCAGAGCTATCAAAACTGGGGTCACAGATGACCAACACCACAAGAAATCCAGTGGCAAGTGATGACAGTAAAAGATGGCCAAAGATGAGGATGAAAACAGAGGCAAGATCTGCCACTCTTATAGATGGACTATTACAACTTAAAGCAGAGTCCTTGAAGCCTCAAGCAGTGAAAAAAGCTGTAACTGTTCTTCTGCTCAGCTGTCAACACCACCTTATTAGCAGTGAGCAAATAACTTGCACCAGTTTGACAAACTTCATCTCCTTTTTTTCCTCCAGCTCGTGGAGATTTCCTCAGTCTTATGTATTATTCAGACAACAGACTCCCTGGAGGGTTTTAAATTCAAGGTTTGATGGCCAAGAGCTATCTGTGACTGAACTGAGTCGAGGAGCAGATATTGGCTGGGCACCATGGAGCACACGGCACTGGGTTCATCTTCCTGACTAGCTGAATGGCTCAGGCACAAGGGCATTTCCAGCTTACTGATTCTTTCATGGGGTATCTTTGTATCAGAAAAACTAAAGGGGACAAAAGAACTGAGGTCACTTCAGATGAAAGTTTGTTAGGATTTGCTTATGTTATGCTCTCAAGTCTTCTAAACCCACTTTCTTGGGACCCTGTGTCAAGCCTCACGGCTGTGTGTCTGTCTGTCTGTCCATCTATCCACTTTTAAATGCTTCTAAAATTACTTTAAAATGTACATATTTAAAAATACTCATTTATGAAGCAGGTCATCCTAAAGCCACTGCAGCCAAGAGAAGCAGCTGTGAATGTCAGTCACATCACAGAAGCATTGATTTGATCCCACAGGGACTTGTTCAGTGTATGTAAGAGTGGTCTCTAATGGAGGGAAGAGGCCCGAAGAGCCCTGAGTTCAAGGATTCACATTGCTCAGTGGGAATAATTCCCACAACTGAAACTGACCCAGATGGTAGATTATTAAATGCTGAGAAGAGCAGGTTTGAGGATGATGCAGGTTAAATACACCACCTGGATGCATGCATCGATGAAAGGACATTAGGGATTTGCTTGTAGACACAGTGCTATACGCATACTGAAAAAGGGCCAGGAGTAATTCAGTAGCTTATGGTGTCGTTTGCCTTTGGGATGTGGATTTAAATCCATTCCTCTAAGCTACTCTTAAAATTCAGACATGGCTGGAAGTCGCAAACACTTCAATCTGTTTGCATGGATTTTTTAATTCTAGGATGCTGAGCATTGTAACCATTAGAGAAGCCAGGTCTGGCCACCTCCCGAAGCCACTCAGTGAAAGCCGTGCACACCAGCTGTGTCCACCCTCTCCGACAACACGGGTTGAAATGATTCAGCATTAAAAGACCATCTAAGCACTGCTCTGCTCTCTGATTCATTATGCTGTGAACTGTTTGCTCCTATACAGCTTTAAGAACACAACCCTGCTGGCAAGCAGAAAAGACCACCAGGTTTTCTGCATAATAATAAAGTGATCCTGAAAGCAGTTCTGCGCTTGTCAATGGGTGTTTCTGTGCACATACTTAGGGCACGGAATCACTCTGACACCACGTCCCACTTTGCTAGCAAAGCATAGCAATTTCAGTCCCTAAAGGTCTCCTTCCAAAGTGCTTTAAAGTCGTCTGCCTGTCCAATTTATGTAGGCACAGTGGTTTCATGGTGAGTGAGATGGGTATGAATAGATGTCACATTTTGCAATTTCTCATCTGGTAAAACATCCCCCTCTATTTTAAAGTGTACTAGATGGGGGATGGAAGACAGCAGCTCTCTTGACTAGCTTACACCAACACTAAGGAAAATTCAAGGTCAAAGCTCTGAAAAAGACTATTCTTTTTGGAGCAAGACTGATCATTTATTACTACTTTTATTATTATTATTTTTACAATGAGGTCTTAGCTTCTGACCCCAGCTTCTTCAGCCTTCTTGGATAGCTCAGGTTTTGTTTATTTGCTTGGTTCTGAAAGAGAGTTCTGGGTGACACTGCAAAAATTTTAGTAAGGGACCACGCCAAAGCTCCACCCCAAGGTTTCACGCCATTGGTTCACTGTCTCCAACATTAGACTGTAAAAGATCCCCTAGGAAGAATATAAGAGCAGGGCAGGCAAATAGCAATACTTCCTTGATACACTCTCCTAGATTGCACTAAGCCACTGCTTCTAAAGGCAAAAATGGCCTTTTTGTAGTTCATACTTCTGATGGATTTTCTTCCATGCTGCTGTTTGATACTATGGGAATCACTAAGATTCACACTGCATTCCCGTTTCCACTATTGCTCTGACAGAAAGATTGTGCACTTGCACCTTTTCAGCTGCACAGTCTTCAGATCCAATGCAGCTTTTTCTTTATATATGTAGAAAGAAGCTAGCAATTTTCAGTGGGAAATAACAAAAAAAGTTTTCTTTCCTCTACCCAGGCCAGCCTTCTAACACCATCCAGGCAGCCTCAGGGCACATGAAACAGTCTCATCATCATAGTAGGAAAACAACAATTTGGCAGGATGCATCATGGCCCTCTCGTTATACCAGACATTTTGAGCTGAAACCTGGGGCTCAAAGAAGTCCTCAGCTGTGTATATGGCCACTTCAGTAGAGATGGTGCCCTCTCTAAACCATGTAGCCAGGAGGAAATCTGCATCAATTGCTGGAGACAGCCATGATCCTCCCTCCTGAGAGTACTTTGCCTTCAAGAGCTGAAAGACCTTTGCAGCAAGGCCTCACATTGCCAGAGCATGGTCAGCGTAACTGCAATATCATATATGGATATAGAGACCCTGCTCAGGTCTTCAAGCAAACTGGGTGCTCTGCCTTGGAGAGTAAGACCTGAGCTGCTTCCAGATGCATTATAACCGCATTTTCTACAGCAGTGCAGCTGAACACCTGGTTCCAATGGTTTTTTAACAGAGCCAGCACAGGCATTGGATTCACAGGCTGTGAAAGGTGCTGGTGGAGAAAGAGGACTTGTCTGGGAGGGTGGGAGGGCCAGTGGTAGACAGGAGCAGTGTGGGTATGGGTTTCATTGCTGGGACCAGCAACCCAGAGGAAGTCATCTTCACACCCGAGCACTCCCTACAGAAAGTCAGGTTGATCATTGACCGTGTCAGATACACAACATACCCCAACAAAGGAGCTAACAAGATCCTTTCATCAAACACAGTCAGATGTACATCTCAAAAACATATTTTGTAGCTCTTTATTGCAGGTTTTCAGTCTATATTTTCCTACTTCCTAACTTTCTAATTTGAGAGCTTGTCCTGGTTTTGGCTGGGATAGAGTTAATTTTCTTTCTAGTAGCTGGTATAGTCTTAAGTTTTGGACTTAGTATGAGAAGAATGTTGATAACACACTGATGTTTTCAGTTGTTGCTAAGCAGTGTTTAGACCAAGTCAAAGATTTTTCAGCTTCTCATGCCCAGCCAGCAAGAAGGCTGGAAGGGCACAAGAAGTTGGGATGGGACACAGCCAGGACAGCTGACCCAAACTGGCCAAAGGGGTATTCCATACCATGTGACGTCATGCCCAGTATATAAACTGGGGGAGTTGGCCTGGGGGTGGATCGCTGCTCAGGAACTGGCTGGGCATCGGTCGGCTAGTGGTGAGCAATTGCATTGTGCATCACCTGTTTTGTATATCCCAATCCTTTTATTATTATTATTATTGTAATTTTATTATTGTTATTATTATGATTATTATTTTATTTTCTGTTCTATTAAACTATTCTTATCTCAACCCATGAGTTTTACCTTTTTTCTTCTGATTGTCTCCCCCATCCCAGTGGGTATGGGGGGAGTGAGTGAGCAGTTCTGTGGTGCTTAGTTGCTGGCTGGGGTTAAATCACAACAGAGGTAAATTGAATTACAACATTATCATACTATCCTAATAGCACATATTTTTGTGTGTGTCATGCCTGCGTGATTCTTCTTTCTGACACTTTGTCCCACAAGACTGTATGAGTAGAATCCAGGAAAGCACCCACTGCTGGATCATGCTCCTTCAAATAATTTTTCCAGACTAGTTTAGTTATTGTTAAACATGAACCTGAGATTCTGTTCATCTCCCTGTTCAGCAGCAAACCACTTTTTGGTAACAAAATACTTGCCTAATGTCCCTGAGCTTTGAATTTTTAGCTCTAAAATGGGGATGATGAGAGTCTCTTCGTGGCTTGTCAATTTAAACTGCATGCTGTTTGAGATGGGGACTTTCTTTTACTATGTGTACACATAGGGACTGTACAGTGCTACCAGTTGTCCTAAAACATAAATATTATAGCAAGGATTACCAGCTAATACCCTTACATACAATTACATATTCCTTCCTAAGAGGAAAAGCACTCCAGAGTGTTTCAAGAAATATGGTACAGCTAAATATGAGGCATTGCTTCCTTCTCAAGAAGATACCGCAAAGAATAGGAGTTTATTTTAAACTTCACTTTTTCACTGAGATCACATTTTTCTAGTACAATCTGTTCTTGGGAACTGGTAATGGTTTAGACAGAGTCCTGATAAAAGTGGATCTGCCCAGCATCTGTTTCTGATCACCACTGGCCAAAGGTTTAGATGCACACAAAAGGTACGTGGCCAAAACTTAAAAGAAGGCAAGATTCCCATATCTCATTCTCCCCCACAAGTTTTGAAAGGAACAAACCCAGGAGAAAAAACAAATGGAAAGGAGTATGCAGTGGACATGTGGTGAAAAAAGAAGAATGAAAAGGAAGAAAGGGGAGGCCTGAAACATGGCTTTGTGTTGTTGTGTTATACTTGAAAAAGAAGTTATATAGTAAAGTAGACTAAGTTTGTGTTTATAGTAGTGTACAGAAACTTAAGCTAATTAGCTCTGTCTGGGCATCCCATTAATTTTAGACAGTTGCTTCCAGCAATGTGGTTCAAAGGCTAGAGATGAGACACGGAAAAGCAGGAGATATTGGAGCTGTATGAACAGAAAAAGCTACTTCCTAATTTCCTGTGAGCTGAGCTGTGACTTGTGCATTGTTCTCCATTCTCTCATAGGAGCTGAAGTAGCAAAATCTGGCAGCAAAGCAGGAAGCCAGCTAGAGAATATAGTGAGGCAAGAAATGGAGCGAAGCATAGCTAAGACAGATAGAGGCTGGTGAAGTAAAGGAGCAGCTAGGAAAAAATAAACAAAGCAACAGATCAGATCAGCTTAAATCAGGTCTTGTTATCCAGCAAAACTTAAAATCATAAGCTATGATGCAAGTTTACTTTAGAAGCGTAGAAGAAGTAGCTTAGCAGTTGTCTACCCAAAGAAAAGGACAGTTAATTGTTGTCGGTATAGTTAAAATTTAGGAGTTAGCTATTGCTAATCTGTTTATCTTCCTTGTTAGAATTTTTTTTTCTTTCTCTTAGAGTTACTGTTTGTTTATTCATTCATACCATTATTTGTGAGTAAATAAATTACCTGACTGAGTATCAAAAAGCTTATCATAACTTTCCCAGGCTTCTCAGGGTAGGCTAGTCCAAACACACTTCTCAGAACAGGGTCAGCCAGAGCAGGTTGCCCAGGGCCATGTCCAGTAGGGTTCTGAATATCACCAGGGATGGAACCTCTACAACCTCTCAGGGCAACCTGTTCCGGTGTTTGACCACCCTCACAGTGTCCTTGCAGAAGTTATATATATATATCTTGTAGTAGAAGAATTTAAGGCTGCCCATCACTTCATTTCTCTGGTCAAAAATTACCTTCATGTGCTCTATCACACATCCTGAAGCAATCTTAATTTACAGTGTAATGATGGAGAAGGCAATTTTCTTCTAAGTTCTTAATTCCCACCTGATGTTTTGAATCTTTTTACCTTCCATCTGATATCTAGTTACTGAGTCAGTGGTCTTTCAAGTAAAGAAGGAGGTAGCTTGCTGCCAAGGCATGATATTCTCTGCCCACCCATATATGTTCCGTCTACCCTGCAGCATAGTTCACATAAATGAACCTCTTGCTATTTAGAGTATCTCATTATGTATCTTCTCTTTTTTCTTTCCACTTAATTGATTTCATAAAAATTCCTTGGTTCCTTTCTTTCTTTCTTTTGGTTGGACTAATTATCAAGAGTATATAATCATAATTACTTCATTGTGTATCACTTGGATCCTTTCTTGAAAGTGCTACGTACAGTCACAGGATTAAAAAAAATCTATCTGTATTTACAGGTTGCACTGAGCTACAATAGTATATGTTTGAGGGGGTAAAAGTGCTTCATTATGAAGCCAAGAGCTGGTTAGGCATCCAGTTCTTCAGAGTACAGCCAACAGCCTGAACTCCACTTTCATATCGCTCCTTGTGCTCAGTGATTTCCTCACAGATTGATTCTTCAGGATCAGAAGGACCTATTCAGGCTGGCCTGAATATCAAAACTATAACATTTCATTGATATTACTAATTGATAGGTAATTAACACAAAACATGTACTTGGACCAAGCATATCTTCTACAAAGGCATCCTTCACAAGAAGACATCAATAGTGACTCTTCATTTTCCTTGTTAGTGTGTTCCTCTAATACTCCATCATACTGCTGATACTTGTACCTTTTTTTTTCCAGTTTCAATTTGTCTAACCTTATTATTCTTAAGCTTATGTGCATTGATTTAAAAAGTTGGAATTCTGATAATTGCTAATACATTAGTTCAAGCACTGGCTTTTATTTGTAATACAGTCTTCTCTGCTAGAATAATCTACAAACTGTATTCTGCAGCTTCTCTTCAGGAGAGCTGGGGATTTTTTATGGTGTGAGTTGTTTGCTTACTGAAAACCATTGTTCTTCTTCAGCCACAGTTAATGGTTACTTCCTGCTGAATTTGCAAGTTCTCGCAAGAAAAGTATGACGAAACAGACTGAAATGGTCTTTATCATTTTGGGTTGAAAAGTTGGCGGCGGGGGGTATAATTATTTCGGCACGTTTCTAAAAAGAAGCTTCACTGCTGCATCCTTGTCCTTAAGATGTAGCCCATCTCACCTTCAACATCTTTCTTTACATTCTGCAGGCTACTGAGTCGTAACCAGCAGTTTCTGGAGAGTTTTCACTGAAGGTATAGACTTTCTTATGGGATGTCTACATCATTCAGTGGAAAATGATGCAGAGACGTTCAACATAGCAATACCACACAGCTGCAGAATGTGCAGCACAGTGGACAGATTGTAGCTTGGTCTTGAAAGCAGCAAAAGTTTGTCAGTTCAGGTGAAGGCAGAAACTGTTTCTGTGATATTGCTTCTAGTCCTAGAGCTGTCTTGCTTCCAATAGGCTGAATGTCTCTGCTGGGTCATTATATGCACAAGTTTAATGGTTTTTGGCTTGAACCTATACATCTAAGATGACCTACACCAGGGATCTAAGAAAGGCAGAACCACTGTCTGTAAAAAGAAGGCGAAAACCTATTACCTAATAATACCATCAGTGATTGTTAATCTCTGTTAACCCATCTTGACTTTGTTGAGGATGTGTTGACTTCCCTGGTGTAAAGAGTTACCTTAAATAGAAGATACTTAGATCCCTGTGAATCACTGTTAACCGCTGACTTGAAAGGCTTAGCTGTCATTTCTCTCTGCTGCTGAAATGAATTTTCTCACACTGGCTTTAACTGGTTATTTCACCAACTCTCTGAGCAAACCATTTATTCTACTATCTCTCCTCCTGGAGATTAAGCACTTGCAGTTCTACAGAACCGCCAAGGAGGAGAGCTTTTTTTGTTGTTGTTGTTTTGTTTTTGTAAATGAGGATTTACAGCCTATCTATTATAATATGTCAACTCTTAAATAACTGTCACCGAGGACTGGAACTCTCACGTAACTGTCTGGGTGTAAGAGATCATTCACTGTTGGTTTAAACTTCATTTTCATTCCCTGATTGGATGACAAACTCATTTCCAAATAAGAAAATAAGGAGTATCAAGAAAGGCCATTCAGGCAGAAACTCCTCTGCCTTGCACATATCACGCTCTTGGCTATGTAAGTGTGCTACTGCAGAAAACTCTTATCTCAATATTTGCAGGAAAATGATGAGGAGTAACCAGGGTAGAAGAGGAGATAGACATCTTGATTTAACTGAGGCAAACCTACAACAGAGAGGATTTTACTCATGTTTCTGAGATAATAGTGGAAAGATAGCTTGGCTCCAGCTTTTTCCAGAACAAAGAATTTTCTTTGTCTGTCACTTAACTTGCTTTCCTGGAATCACATCAGGACAACAAAAGACAGAGACTGTGACCCAGATCCTATGTTGAACAAAATGACTCATTGCAAGGTCATCCCCTTATCACATGGCCCAGGGAGCACCCTCCCTCTTTTCATTTGTAAAACTGGTCACCCAGAAAGTGAGACTATGTTCTTCAATCAAGCACAGAGCAACAGTTCCTCAGTGGTTTTATCTACAAATCCTGTAGCAGGGATAATGCTGACTTCACCCTGCAACCGCACATTCTCCAAATGACTCCTGACTAAGGAGAGAAGGCTGTGGTTGTAGTTTCTCTCAGATGGACTCACACAGACTTCTCTCTTTCTATTAGCGTTCCACCTTTCTCTCATCTAGCAGTGTGATTTGCAAGTATATCTTCTGCTGCTGAAGAGCAACACGGTACTGGTATCATCTCTGCCTGTGACAGCTAAGCCACTGTTCCTCCCAACAATTATTTTGACGGAAAAGAAGTGGTAGTGTCCTGGTTTCAGCTGGGATAGAGTTAATTGTCTTCCTAGTAGCTGGTAGAGTGCTATGTTTTGAGTTCAGTATGAGAAGAATATTGATAACACTGATGTTTTCAGTTCTTGCTAAGTAATGTTTAGTCTAAACTCAAGGATTTTTCAGCTTCTCATGCCCAGCCAGCGAGAAAGCTGGAGGGGCACAAGAAGTTGGCACAGGACACAGCCAGGGCAGCTGGCACAAAGTGGCCAACGGGGTATTCCATAGCAGGTGACGTCACATCTAGTATATAAACTGGGGGGAGTGGGGGCTTGGGGATCGCCGCTTGGGGACTAACTGGGTGTCGATCGGCGGGTGGTGAGCAATTGCACTGCGCATCATTTGTACATTCCAATCCTTTCATTATTGCTGTTGTCATTTTATTAGTGTTATCATTATCATTATTAGTTTCTTCTTTTCTGTTCTATTAAACCGTTCTTATCTCAACCCATGAGTTTTACTTCTTTTCCCCATTTTCTCCCCCATCCCACTGGGTGGGGGGAGTGAGTGAGCAGCTGCATGGTGCTTAGTTGTTGGCTGGGGTCAAACCACGACAGGTAGGCTTAGCCACTCTTGAGGTTTTGTGAGTTCACTGCAAGTCTTCAGGGAGACTAGAAAGCACACAGTTGTTCTTTATGTGTCATACCTGGAATCAGGACACGCCAAAAATCTTGCCCAAAAAATGTGGTTCTTGGGATGGTAAGCTTCATCACTAACTTCTATGCCAATGTCAGCTCTGAAAGCAAACTCAGCGAGAATAAACAAACTAACTTTGGTTATTAAAATCTCACATCCAAACTGTTGCTATCATGCCATGTACAAGATGTACATGGTCCCTCCTGAAATGTGGATCAGATTCCAACTTACTGTTTACCGAAGAGTATTACTGTAAACTAGCAGCAAAGCAATATGCCCAAGGCTAAAATATCCATGACATAATGGAATAAAGGGCTTCAAAAGAAAAGAAAAATGACAGCTTTAACACTTTTACTGACTGCCTGTAAAGGTCTTCAGGTGACTAGGAAGTCAAAAGGAGAAATCTATGCTATGCTTTGCCTTTCTGTAGTATTAGGTGAAGGCTGAAACATTAGGAATGAGTGGCATTTAAACTCTGGGGCTTTACTCCTTGGGATGGAAAAGGAGCCTAAGGTGCTAAATGTCAAAAACACTGATCTCATGAGGTAACTGAACAGCCCAAGCCAGGACACGCTCTTTATAGCTGGGAAGGTACCTCTCATAAAAATAAAATCCCCTTGTGCAACCTAATATAAATAGTCATTCTTTCTGTACAAATAGCCATACTGTGCTTAGTAAAGATCTCATTTTAAGACTGAAGAGTAAGGTGGGAGGAAATGTCTGTTCATGAAGTTTGAGTGAAAATTGTTCTGTCAGGTGAACTTTCATAGTAAGTAATTAACATTATTGTGTGAGAGAATGCACGATATTCATCTGCATACATCATCCTATTTGCAGAAGCAAAATAAGAATCCAATATCCTGACTGCATTGCACCTACCATAAGGATCAAAGATGTTGCTTTATTTCTAGACTGTTGTTTGTTTTATTTTTTTCACCTGCCAATACTATAAATTATGTTGAAGGATGCCAGCTGATCACCTTTGTGTTTCAAAGCAAAACTTCAAGAACCCCTCTAACCACAATGTCGCCTCTCAGAATTAATAGTAAAGATATATTATTTATACATCTTTCTGAGTTGAAGAGAGATATGTTATATGTAATTACATTTGTTCTTAAAAGGTCATGAGAAATGTATCTTTAATAACTAAGATGGCTTTTGTTTCTCCTTTTAACAGAACACTCTGAATGTGTGGAATGGAGGTCTTCTCCATGTTGAATAGTATTTCCTGCACTGTGCCTGGCCTGGCCTGCAAAAGAAGGAAAGTTTCCAGGGCAAGGGGTTGTTTTCTGAAAGCTAGAAGTGTTACAGCTGTTAGACTACCATGAAAAGAAGAAAAAAAAAGAAGTAATTTTTTACAATTTCATTGGGAAAACCCTCTCAAGCACAAGACAGAGTTTCTGGAGACTGGAAAAATCTGAATCCAGGCTCCATTCTTGAAGACAGAGGAGTGACATGGTTAATTTCACTTTCAGGGTTGCAAATAGTCCAGTTCAAGACTCTACTCCATGCCAGACATATGAACATGGGCTTGCTTTCACTCCTGCTGAGAATCCAAAACACCTATTACAGAGTTCCCTCTCTTTTAAATGAATTTTGGATCTTTGTAGATGTTTGGTATCTTATAAAAGTGGAATCTTCCTCCCAGCTTTATTTGTTAATTTAAGCTTGTTGTGTTAAGACTATTCATATAAATGCACGTGTTAACTATTATAAACCACTGAGGCTGCATAAAAGCTGTGGATTAATTCTGTAACAGCACCAGTGTGAAATACAGTACTTTGTCCCAGTAGAAAGTTGCTTAGAAGTAGAAATTGTAGCTTCTGGATATATATCATTAGGATTGTACAGTTCTGAAGAAAATATTGCATTGACCAACAACATTGGCTTAATTACACACAGCTCTGCTAAGCCAGAGTTTCTCTGAAAGCTGAAGCAGGAGGTTGGACTAGATGGCCTTCTGAGGTTCCTTCCAACTTGAATTTTCCTATGATGGGATGATCCCTATGATCCTATGAAGTGTGTGTATAGTTTTGCTTCAGGTCTCTCTCTACTTTCAGGAGAAGGACATTTTCAACTGGCATTAACACCACATACAAGGTATATCCCTACAGACATTTAAAGCCAACTCTGAAGAGCTTTCTCAGCAGCTCGAGAGACATGAATATCACTTTTCAGTGTTTTTCTCCTTCAAAATCCCTAGCATTACCATCCAAGGTTTGTTCCTCACCCACATGCAGAGTCCTTCTCAGAATCACTTTATCTTTTCATTTAAGCAGAGACACAATGTGTGGGTCATGGACAAGAAGGGCAAGATTCAAAAGCAGGAGACTGGCTTCCTATGCTCAGGATATACAAGTATGGGTAAGGTCTAGTCATGTTTTGGGAAGGGCTGGGTCATAGGCATGCTCCACTTCAGACCAAACTATTGACCAAAGCAAGTATCTGCTTAGACTTCTGTCAGGAGTTGAACTGAGAGGTTCTTAATATGGATTGTCAATAAATATTAACCCTCAAAATGACCTCAACATCATCTATCCCAAGGACTGAGCCCTTCATCACAGTTCATACACCACCTTGTCTAATTGCCAAGTTCCTTCCTCAATCCACCTTTTGATATGAAAATAAATAACACCTCTCACAGTCCAATTGCTGAAGCACCTTTTTGTGCCCAGGGAACCCTTGCTATTCTTCAGGGACTTTCAGTTCCCTCTGCTCACTGACATGCTCAGTGAGCTGGGCACAGCCCAGTGATGAATTAGTCACCACTCTTCCACTTCTTGCTTTCTTTGCTTTGCACATTTTATTCCCCAGCAAGGCTTATAGAAGTTGCATTTGCATTTAAAGCTGTGATGGAGCACACGTATTCTGTCAGCAGGGTTCCTTTAACCAGGCATTCATAATAAGCAGTACAAGTACAATCTTTCATCATAGTGATCCTTGTCTGGTGGTGGCAGTGGTAACACTAGAGCAAGCAGTGAGATGCAGTTACCTTTTATGTGCCAGGAATCTCTAAGGCTTCAGAGGGCTGAGAGTGGACGAGGCGTCTCTCCCCTCCTCCACCACACTAACCTTCTACTCCTCAGCTAATATGATTTCTCTGGGGAGCCAAGAATGGAAAGCCCTTAATGGGCTTCTCCCCTTGGTGGAGACCTTTGAGCAAGACTTACATCTCCTCTGAAGTCATTGAACAGTTTACTGCTATAATGGCTCAATCCTCTGTCCCTTTCAAAGCAAAGGGACTAGCATCACTCAGGGCAGGATTTAATCCAGGAGTGAACTCTAGGTTGCCCAGACCACAACTTTATGGGCCAAGAGGAGGAGGAAGAGGAGGAAGAGGAGGAAGAGGGGGAAGAGGAGGAAGAGGAAGAAGAGGAGGAAGAGGAGGAAGAGGAGCTACCTCCCCCAAGCTGGGGTGCTTTCCTAGTTCAGCAGAGACCCAGAGAAATCTATCTTGGGCTCCTGGGTGGTTCTTGGCCTGAGGATACAAATGCTGACAGCTGAATGGGTTCAATCACACACTGATGCAGTCACTCTGCTTCCTTGTCACAGCCAACTAACACATCTCCACCCAGCACAGCCCTGTGTAGAGCAGTTAATGCCCTCAGATTGGGTTTACACTCAAACAGAAAGTAGAAACACCCAAACACACCTACAGCTTCCTGATCCCTGAAGGGAAAGATCCTGCAGACCATCTCAGCCTCATTACTGAGGCTAGGTCCAGCCCTTCCCAACAGCCCCAGGTTCAGACTGAGCAGAACAGGTATTTGTGTCTGCTGCAAAAGCCACACCAGTAGCAGGCATTTCTGTAGAATAAACACATCCTTCCTTCACTTCAGCAGCAGGACCACTAACCTTTCTGTACTGTCTGTTTGCTCCTTCCACAAAGCAGGTACTGCCTCCTTCTGCATCCCTGACCTTTCCTCAATGTCTCTCTATTTGTTGCTTCTGTCCTTTTTAAAAAGCCTCTTATTGATGTTTTTAAACTGATGGGGGAACATAAACAAGTAATAAAGAAAGGTTAACAATACTGAATCAATACTACAGAGAGAGGCGTCAGGGAGATGGAATTGAGGAGGTTGACTGTGAAGGAAAGTGAAAGGCCAAATTTAATCATAGTGCTATTAGTAATTAAATTACATTTTGGGTTGTTGTTCTTTTTTTTAAAAAAAAGAACTAATGAAAGCACAGACTAGTATTAGGGTTTCAGGAAAAGCAAAACGCCTGAATGGAAACTCTGATCAAGGGCTTTTTCATACCCTTGCTAAGAACAGAATGAGCTTTTCCAGATTATTGTAGTCTTTTTCTGACTGTAAAGGAAAGGAAAATGCACTTAATGTTAAACTGGGGGAGTTCTGAAGATATGGGCTTAGATCTGCTGCCAAGCACAGAAATGTGTATAATGTGTATGCTCCCGGGAAAGTTGCTGGTAGTCCTTGTCTGTTTCTACATCTTCAAAAGACTGAATGAAGAAAGGATAGATCCCACTTTTGGACCAGATAGCTCCCTTTTAAGTGTTTCAGCATATCACTGAGAGTTGCCTAATGACACTATCCAGTCCCTAGTTTTGGGTGCCAGTTCTGTGTGTTGCAATATGACATGCATTTCTTTTTAACTAACTGGTTTCCATTATTGGCAGAACTTCTTCATTTTATTATTAGCTTTGCCATCAAAACATGTTTCCAGTCACCTCCGCACATTATTCTTTAAAGGCTTTAAATCTATGAACTTGCACATCGTAGATTTTGCAGACATGCCTACCTCCTCTGTTCTTGCAGTGTTATGATCATGTTCAGCAGCTATATGTGTGCGTGAACAGACACACCATACTCTGAACGGAAATGAGTCAACAGTGGGATATCCCCTCCAGTAAAGCTTCAAATCTTCTTTTTTCTTCATGTATTATACCCTAGATTTATTAATCTTCTAGGCACACGATAGTGACTATTTTCTTCTTTCTTTCTCAGGCTTTCTGCAGAATGATGGTTTTTGAGGAAAGCTTGCTGAGATGCAAGAAGCCAAGGTACACATTTATAGAAGTTGGGTTTTGGTGGCATTGTGTTGCAATTTAAATTTACAAGCCAAATGCCCTGATGATAGGCTCTGTGGCCATGGCCATTTGTGTGAACCTAAAGGAAAAAAATATATATATTCACTAAAGTCTCTCACTTGGCCAGCCTTCACAAATCAAGACAAATTGCCATTATCTGTTGGAACTGGTATTTCCCCCAAACTTTTCAAATTCTGGCTGTGGCTGTGATCCTGACAAGGTGTGAGATTCACAACTGACTCATTCTTTCAGACAGGCACACTTCTTGTCTTGCATTTCAGGGCTAGAGGGGTGACACAGCACATATGACTAGGTCATATGTAGTGGTGGTGGTAAGATGCAACATCTGCTCATGAGTCTCCAGACCATCTCCCTGTACAATACACCAGCTGGAAAACACAGGTTCATGATGTGTTTGAGAGCAGGGCTGTTGTTTTGCGGGGCTTAGTATTTTTTATTTTCTCCTTCCTAATGATCTTGTGCAATGGTCTCCACAGAAGGGCATTCAAAGCCTCAGATGCTAATGAGCAGGTCTTTCTCATTATGGCAGGCAAGCCGCATAATGGGAACAAGAAAAAGAATTAGTTGGCATAAACGAGGGAAGGATACTGGGGATGAGAGGGTGAGGAGTGACTGTGTTTGTCAAAACTGGCATCGTGGCCATCCAGAAGCAGCTTTGAATGAGAGGTTGCCAAGTTTGGTTTGTGTGCTGCCTGTGGTCTCCAGATTTCAGATGAAAGGCACCAAACGTGAAAAGAATGAGATCCATAAACCAGTCCCTGTTAGGCTCTATAATAGGAAAATGCTACTTGCTTGCCCTCCACCAGCTGCCATTCACTCATCTTCTGCCTTGTCTTCCTCAGCTCTCCTGCCTTCTATGGGAATTGAAGAGATGTTTGTTTCTCTGCTCAGTAGCAGTATCATATTCCATGTGCAAGGCAAGTCCATTTAACTGGTTTCCTTCCCTCGATTTTGGGCAAGCATGGCAGCTGGCTGCAGCAACAAGTCTGTCACAGAGACTTTTTTAATATTCCTGCTACCTTCACAGCTTGGCCATGTAATTAACTGGGAGTGGGAAGGAGGGAGGCAGGGGGGCTACAAACACAAGATTTAGAGCAACCTGCAGAGCTGCCTAATTTGTATTTGTTTTTCCTTTCCCTCAAGTTTTTTTCCTCCACCAAAAAACATTTGTGGCACAGCACCAAGTGCTGTATTGTGCATTGTACCAATGGTCTATAGGAGAGGGTGAATTGGCAAGGATGTGCTCATAGTTCTAGCTGGGAACGACTAACGTGCTCTATAATCCAACAAAATGCCCCTGATCTACAAATAATGTCCTGTATTTGACACAAATGCTTTAAGGAAGCCTAGCAAGGATCCCTAGAGCTGCTGCTTTTACTAAAAGAAGGGGCAGTGGCCACAGATTTCAATTTGGGCAGTTCAGGTGGGGCAGCAGGCAAAACTTCTTCACAAGGAGATTGCTGCAGAACAGGAACAGGTCACCAGAGGTGGTGGATCTCTGTCCTTGGCAACTTTTGAGACTTGGCTACATGAAGCCACAGCTGGCCTGCTCTAGCATTGGCGAAATTACTGCTTTGAGTGGGAAGTTGGACTAGAGACCCTCCATAGGTCGCTTCCAACCAGCATTGCTGTGATTATTTTGATGGAAATTGCTGTCCCAGGAAGCACTGGAATTCCCTCTGACTTGATTTTTTCTGATCATGGCTGCAAAGAGAGTTTAACAAAACATGCCAAGCTGAGAAGCTCTTACAACAAGTGGCGACTTTTTGGTGTCCACCACAGAAAGACAAGACCTGTTCCTGGAGTAGATACTACAACCCTGTAAGTCAAGAGGGGTAAAGAGAGAGTCAGGCTTGACATGTGGGCTTTTATCTTCCTTGTTCTGTGATTTGCACAAGCAACAAGACTAAGCCTCTTTGAAAATATGAACTACTTGCTCTGTTTAATAGTAGCTTGGTGCTATCAGAAAGCACACTGGCCCAGGGACTGGTACAGAATCCCAGCTAGTGACAAACTTCCCAGCTTTCCCTCTGGTCCTTTTCAACTTAGCAGTAAAAAACCTCACTTTCCTTATTAAAAAATGTAAATAAAGCTTAGATCTTGATTTCCGCGGTTAGAATTAAAAAACAGAGGCTGTCAAGCCTCCAGTTTTGAAACCTGAGAAAGTTACCACATCCAGTCAAAGGTATGTCTCCCCTCCAGCCCCTGGGAGAAAGCTGTAAAATGGACACCCAGGATGGGTAACTACCGCTCTGCCTATACCAGCTGATGGGGTTAGGACTTGAGGGAGCTAAAGGATAGCATGTGTTTGCCACCACCGGGACATCCAAGGATGAATGTGCCCCTGCTGCTCTAAGGGTGTCCCAAGTTAGACTTTCCTAATAGTGCCACAAGCTGCATGTGATATCAGTCTTCCAAAAACAACCCCATGGACACCTTCCAGTCTAGGTGAATTACCCGAAGGTTGATAGGATACATGCTGGCAGGCTCAGACTGAGCATGTTCCCATAACTGTTTGTCTCAGCTAGAATTAAGAACAGAGAAAAGCTGCCATTTTTTTAACAATCATTCACTTTTATACAATGTCTTCCTGAGTTCTCCATTGAAGAGAGAGCTTGCTCTGCTTTCTACCATGGAAAAAATCAATGCACCAGGCATGCACAGATCACAAAGAAAATGACACTGCTCTGTTTGATGCTTCTTTATTGCAGAGATGCTCAGCTATTCCATTGACTGTGAACAGAAGTACCTCCTGCTCTGCAGAATTTATGCTGGGGAAAGGCAGAGGAGGACGGACTGATGTTTGATCTGCTTCAAAAAGAAAAAAACGGTCCCTTTCCAAATTTGGCAGCACCCTTCCCAATCTCTTGCCTCTGATACAGTGCAGATTTATGCAATTCCTTTAAATATTTACCACCATAACCATGCCACAAAGATGCATTATTACTTTTTAACCAACATTAAAGTTTAAAACCAGAATAAAAGCTTTGCCTCATACCAGAAGAACTTGTCCTTCAGACGAACAGAAAGTGCACCACATCATGGGTCTACAAATAAAAAGAAACTTAAAATTCCATTCTTTTTCAAAAGAAGTAAATGAAAACTTAAAAATGCACTTTCTGTGGCATTAGCTTTAATTTCATCAGTACCAGGGTTTTTTTTTTGCTGGGGGGGCGGGCGGGGAATGTTCGTTCTTAATATTGGGTCTGGACAAAGAAGAAAATCAAACTGGGGTCAGAATGATTGCCAGTGCAAAGATACTCCCTCTAATTCCTCCCCATACACACATACCCTGCTTGCTGTGGTTGCTCAGCTCTGGTGTGGTAGCAAGGAATATTTAATATTCTTGCCTGTTAACTACCCATCTTACAGAGGTGTGTGGGCATAGCTATCTTTCGTCTCCACCCTGACCATTCAGGCATCATGTCAAGGTGGGGACTTAATACTGTGAGTGCTTCATGGATCTTGCTAATGGCTGGATCTAATATTTTGGGCTAACGTTAGGACTGGAACAGAGACCAGCAGCTCAGTTAGCACTGGGGAAAATAGTATTAGACATAACACTGACTCATTATTTCTTTGTCTCAGGCAATCCCAGCATGCTTTATACACCACAGGCAATGGATAGTTGTTATATCATAGAAATGTCATTGTCATTTGGGTCAGAAGATAGCTGTGTATCTGAAAACAGCAACTGAAAACTGGTTTTCTTCAAGACCAGTGGTTCCCAGGCTGAGCAAAGCACTACAGGGAGAAGTACCCTTTGCCAAAGGATGCTGTGGGCTCAGACAGAGGTCAAGGGGAGACTGGTGAGGTACTTGGAAAAGAGATACTTAGAGGGTTACAGCTTACACAAACTCCATCAGACTCAGACAGTCCCAAGATAATAGTTGGAGGCAGCCCAAGCACTCATACTCGCCTTGTTCCGTTCTTTCTCTCCTGTAAGCCTTTGTTTATGGCCACTGCTGGAAAGGAGGGCCCTGGGCTAGGTGGTCCCTTATTGTGGCCCTGGATGACCATTCCTGCCATCCAATGACAAACACACTTCCCAGGATGAGAATCAGTGCAGTGTACTATATGCCTTCTTTCCAAATAATCCGTATCACTGGCACATTCCTCAGCTTCCCCACATCCTCCAGTCCTGAAAGGTTTGTCACCCATGTGAGACATGTTCCCTGCACCCTGTGGTAGAAGAGGAGGGGAAGACAAACTCAAAAATCACTGAAGACACGGCCTCTCATCAAAGACTTGTTCTCTTTGCAATAGCAACTTTTGAACAAACTGGACCCATCATTTCTAAACTAAATTTCTTGGGGGAGAGGGGTATATATTTTTCTTGAGGCTGATAATGTTTGCAGATTTCAGCATAAATTGTTCTGCAGGGTTTCACTGCATTTGAAATTGTGCTTTTTCTGCCATTGCTGAACAAAGTATTCCTTGGAGAAATGTCACCCAACTTTAGTAGAGATCATAACTCACAGGAGCGACCTATACAGTAATTTCCATTGGGATCAATAGTGCCCTGAACAGTTGCCTGCTGTTGACGTAACATTGCCAAATGTCTCTTTGGTGCTTTATAAATGGCAAGACATATAGCTACTTATCAAAGCAAGAAAAGTGATTCAGCAGTGGATTCTGTTCATGGAGAATCAAAAAGAAAAGAAATCAGGTGAGCCTTTATTTGGCGATATGGATTATGCAGCCTGTGTCTTGGCAATATCACTGACTGGAGCAAAGGCAGCAGCTGACAATTAGGATGTTTACTTTCTACACGTCTCTGGCCTAGGGCCAGCTTGATTGCCTTCTTCAGTTCACACCACCAAGTGTTTTGCTCTTCACATTAAAACTTGAAGCCTACATTTTCCCTAGCATTAAAAAGATAAAATCCAAGGAGGTCCATTTGGGTCCCCAGAGACAGCGTAATTCTACTCTAGTTTAAGATTTACTAATGCATTGAGGTCATTAATGTTTCATGGTGGTTCCATTTCTGCATGCGCACAAAGCTTTTTACACCACCCTGGCTTTAATGAACTCCTCCTGTTTCCCAGGAGGCGTTTGGAAGCAGAGATGGTTTCCCCTAATGAATCGGCCCAGGCTCTTTGTTTTGAAATTGTTTACATAGTTAATAGCCCCTTAAGGGGAAACAGCAAAATAGAAGCCTGTACGCAGAGAGTTGCTTCACAGAGTACACAAGTCACTTGGAGAAATAAATCATTGAACTGTGAAGGGTTTGGGTGTGGTTTTGGGGGTTGATTGTTTTTCCCCATCTAAATGTTCATCTCTACAAAGATAAACAAAGATCTGCCCAGAGGGATGGGGAAAGTGAGAGAAGAGATGAAGAGGGATACTGTCCATCCTACAGGCCATTTGTTCTTTTTTGTTAGAGAAACTTCTGCTAAAACAGACCATTTTTCTTTGCTCCAAGTTCTTGACTGAACATAATTTAGGACAATAATCCTGGTTTGGATAGTCTGGGGTAGCACTAATTCTAGTGTTCATGGTCAGAACACCCCTCCCCATTTCTTCTGTTTCTGGGAGAAAACTTCAGCATCTCAGCCACTCTCTTATCATGAAGTCCTGTTACTTCAAATGCAGGTGTCAGTAAATCAAACTGAAAGATAAGTTTCTGGCCATGACAGACAGTCGTTGCTCTGGTTTTTGTCCCCTCTGCCCCCCTGCATCTAATTCATCAAGCCCATTTTCATTACAAATTCAGAAGAAGGAGTTCAAATAGTGAAGGAAGGTGTGTAACATCATATAACTGTGGTCTCTGATAGTTACCATGGTGGTTGTTAAACCTAGAGAATAAATGAGCGGTCTATTATTTCTGAGACTGTTGCTCGATAAAAGCAAACCAAAACAACACCACACACAGACAAAAACCCCAAAGAGGCATTCAAAGTGTCATTTGTATAACTCACCTGACACAGTCCTGATATTATAGTTGCATAATGAAATATGCTCAGAGCAAAATGATCCAAATTGCCAGTGTCACAAGGCTGATAGTAAAATGTCTAGGAAAACAGCAGGCTTCTGATGAACAGCTGAATGTTTTCATTTTTAAAAGAGAAAAAGTAGAGGTGAAGAAGAGTGGGACCAAGGTGCCTACACAGAGAACAGTGTCTCATCAGAGCAAAAGAGGAAATGGGCAGGCAGGAATGAAGACAGTAGGACGTTGCCCCAAAATTAGAGAGGAGGTGGGTTGTTTTTCAAGATAGCTAAGCTCTCATTTACCAGGTCGATGTATTTTAATCAGTCCTATGTAGGCTATCCCTGGTGCTACATGGGTTCATTTGAAAGTCCCAGCAGATGTGGCACAGATTTTCTGAATATCTCAGACAACTGGAGGCCAAAAGACCAAGAAGTCTTTTACAGGGGACCCAGAGGTCCTCTGCAGGGAACTGCAAATAGATTTTAAAAGTAACAAATTCTCATCTTTATTCAAAATATGATTTTTTGGCAATGCAGAGTGGGAAAAAAGTAAAGTAAGAATACAGACAAGATGCTTCTTGATCCAGCCCATAAGGCCAGTGGAGCGTAGGGGTTCAATACAAGCACTGCGTGTGCCCTAGCACATCAATCTGGAAATGAGGCTCTGGTTTCTGATTTGGAGTTTTCTTTTCTGCTTGTCATGCAATCAGCTTGTGCAGGCAGTTTCCAATGGTGCATACACCTTGCTTGGCTTAACTGGGAATGAACTGGAACAACTGCAGAGCTCTTGGATTCAGCCGGTGCTTCCCATATGGTTGGCTGGGCAGGTGGATGAGGCACAGGCTGATGAGTAATGCCATTTTAGTTACTTTTGACCCAAACAAGCAGGAAAGGGTAATTCTACCAGACACAGAGAGGTCTGGATGGTATTTGCTAAACTTTGGCATCACTTTCTGTCTGGTTGACACTGAATCATGCCAAAAGAATGGTGAATGGCTTCTGTTTCATGATTCTCAGTTCAAGCTGCCACGTCATGCCATAAGTTTGCCCCACCCTCTCTTAGGCAAACTATCAGGTGCTTTGATCCTAGGGGTAGCAATATGATGCTATTTTGTCTTCTCTGGAGGCTTCAATGCATTTAGGTAAATCAATCATCACTTCAGTTTTACAGCCAGTACCACTGCTGTACCAGGCTGATACACAGCAGAATCCTGCAGCTTAAAGCACAGATGGGTGTTGCCTGCTGCTGTACCTGTTTTCCTTGCCATGAGGTTTGCAAAACTGCTCTCACTTGTAGAGTATATGAGCCTGCCCTAAACAAATCAGGGATACCAGCTCCCCATTTAAGACATTCCTGAGTACACTGAGAAGGTGGGCCTCCACCTTTCTCATGCCAACACTCTTGGTCTCTGCCATCTGCCCACGTCAGGGCCAGGGATGGCATAAATCAGCATAGGTCTGCTAGGAGTCATCGTGATTAACTGGCATCAGAGCAGCTGTGTTTACATGTAGCACCTTGCATGAAAACGTTGCACATCCACTCCTTCTATATGGCCTATTCATTTCCCATTGGATCATCATAAATAATTTTCAGCTAGCAGGGAGTTCAGCTAAAGATGGCTTAGCCAAAAAGCCATCAGAGTGCATGAACACAACTTTATGGAGCCTATGAATTCACCAACAACACTAGATGGTTGCCAAGCCAGTTATTATAAAAGCCCATGCAAAGATCATCTTTCTGTAGCACCCCCATTGCAAATAGGAAGAGGGAAAGGAAGGGAAGGGGAAAATATGAATGCAAATAATATTTTTATTAATACCTACTTATCTCTCAATTTTTTAATTTTCCACAGTTCTAAAAAGTGCACAAGTAAACAAACTCAGGATTTTTTGTGGGTTTTTTTTTGTAAGATTTTTTTCCTCACAAAAAAGAAATATCCCAGATTGTGGTTACTGAATTGCAAGGACAATTGTGCACAGGTACTACCTAATTAGCACTAATTGAACAATAGGAAGGACTGCTACATTTTAATCAGAAACCAAGACTTTACAGCAGAAAACTTTCAATTACGGGGAAAGCTCTTAAGTCATGGCTTGGAGGTTACACCCGCACACGTTAAGTAACTAAAGAGCACAGTCTGTTCTATCAAGTAATGATCCATATTTTTTTCTCTGCTTGGGAAAGGAAAAAAAAAGATCAAATTTTAAAGTATGCAATGAGCATTTACTGAAGGGAAAAGGAGGAATAAGTCTTCCATTCACACACCAGATGTTCCCATTAAACAACCATTTTCAAGAAAGCTCAGCTCATGTGGAAAGAGAGATCTCCAGAGTTCAGAAGGGGGAAACAGAGAAAAAAGTTAACTTGTAAAATAAGGGCAGCTGCTGAAGACATCATTCCCAGTTTTGGCCTAGTACACGTCAATCCAGCACTGCAAGGGGTCAGAGCCAGGGCTGGCATAAATCAGTGCAGTTCTCTGAAAGTCAGTGTGAGTGACTGGCGTCAGAGCAGTGCACTGATTTACACCACCCTCCCAGTCCTGAAGCTTCAGTAGCTGATGGACTGTGACCTTCTTCTTTAATACCTCAGGGACCTGCTACCATCGGCACATTTTCTGGTAGCAGAAATGGCACGAGTGAGATTTTTCAGTATTTTCTTACAAGTACTTTAAAAACCTCCTTAGGCTTTTGCACAGGTCTTTGAAATTAAGAGGTTTAAAAGCTCGAAACAAAGCAGACACCTCTCTAAATTCCTCATAGTCTTTGTCCTGTCATTAAAAATAACACTCACTAGCATAGGCATAGTGTATATGGATATTGATACTGAGGGCATAGGTAGGACAGCTGGATTAACTTCGGCCTCATTTATTTTTGGGCACAGGCCGAAAAACCCTTCACATCATTTGCAGCAGCAGCCTGGCTTAAAAGAGTTTGCTCCTGTGCTATTTGCCTTCACTAATTGGTCATCTGCCTGGTTCAGCCCTGCTGCTCAACCAGCTAGAAAGCAAACCATGCTTCCTCAGCTACCTTTTGCCCAGCATCACTTCATAATTTAGGGAGAAAGAAGGGTATTCAAATAACAGAAAATGTGATTTCCCATTGGGCCTCTGACAGTCTGTTTCTTGCAATAGGTAAGTCAAGGGCTACGTGGGCCGAGTTTAAAACCCAGGCTTCTTTTCTGGACTTTACAGCAGCAAGAGGGGGCAAAATTTGCAAGTATTATGATTGGGGGAGGCAAACACAAAACCAGCATTTGCTAAATTGCCAAGGACAAGAAAGAGATATATAAAGGCCCTTTATGTTTTCTAAAAATAAATTTCTCACCATCACCACACTAAATTGGATCCATTTAATCTGAAATGACAACTGTGTCACTGTTTTTTTTTCCTGAGCCAATTTATCATTATTTTATCCAGCTTTCCTGAACTTCAGTGGGGATTTTAATTACAGCTCTCCTCTCCAAGCTCCCCTCAGTTCAAGTTATCGCCACATGCCCTTGGCAAGTCAGAGCTCAGCCCTGCTCAAATTGCAGAGGTCCATTTTCCCATCAAAGGCATGTTGTTGCAGAATGATGTACGGCTCAGTGCAGATCATCTAACACTGTCCTTGTTATGGAGCAAAACAAGGATTGGTGGGTGCCCAACCACCTGCACAGGCAGAAAAATGCACTGGTGGGTCACTACAGGAGAATTTGGCTGAGGAGGGCTCTGTGTGCTTGTATAAAATATACCAGTTCTGCAGTGAAACGCCTGATGATAGCCCTAGGTCTGAAATGCTATCAAAACAAATAGTTGTACAGTAGCATTTGATATCGTTAGACAATATTATTGCATTGCTGTTGTTGCTGTTATTTGATACTACACAGTATTTGGTAGCCCTGCATCTAGAAATGCATGCCAAAATTGGTGAAAAAGTTATTTCTATTTAAGAGTTAGTGTCTGTGTCATGAAACCAAATTCACACTTCATAGGCTATGAGGAATAAGGGGATTTTCCTTCATTGAGCTCCGTCTTGCTGAAGGTCACAGCATCTTTTTGGCAGCCCTGAGGTTGCCTCCTGGGGCCTGGGATGTTTCCAGAGACACTAACAAACACCTGACCTACCCCTTGCACCTGTGTCAGCACAGGTATGAGAGAGAGCCTCAGGACTTGTCTCCTGTCTGTTGTATATTTGAGGCCCCTTGGTGTGAACTGGCTCTTTTAATGCACCTTAAAAAAGATCAGGAAAAAATTAAGCCCTTGTGTGTCAAACGTAAAATCAGCCAAGACCTGTGTCACCAAGACCCACTAGGAAATTCAGGACACCCGCAAGCCCTGCTTACTTTCCCTTCTCAGTGAGTTTGGGGCTGATGCCACCAAGTTTATGCCCTGGTGCAGCAGTCCCAGGGACAGGCCTTTCTCCCTTGCGGTGGGTAGTAAGGAGGCAGGGGTGACAGCCAAGACTGCCCAGAGCAAGGCTGCGCCGTATCCTGCAGGCCAGCCAACTCAGCCTGTCTGCTACAAGGCTCATGAGACTGACCCGGATACCTGTGCAGGACCTAAAACCAGCTCTAGGTCTTTTTCCATCACGCAGATGGTTGGGGAGCAGAGCCTCCAGACTTCTCTGCCTTAAGCCAGAACACAGTGCATCCTGCAAAGGACATGTCTTGCCTGTGCACGTTAGACACACCAAACTCACTTTAAACCACCTTTCTTTGCACTTCAAGTGTTACCGTGGCAGCAGAGTTCTCCCTGGCACTGGCAAAATTAAATCAGGCAGGGTGGGCAGTCATCCTGCACTGAGTGCTGCAGCATAACGCTACGCCCGTGCTCAGTTTAAAGCTGGGCACCTGAAGAACAGCCAACACCTTGGGAAGCCACAAGCCAGTGTAGCAAAGTGGTACGAACCGAAAGTGACCCTCCCTCTGAACAAGCACTAGGAACTAGAGCAAGAAAACGTCACTTGTTCCCCTGGTACTCATGGGGCAACGCAATACTCAGGGAAGATTTTATGGATCACATCTCAGCTCCTTCTTTTCTCTTGTTCAAGTTGTTCAAATATGGCAATGGAGAACATACTGCTTTAAAAAAAAAAAAAATCTGCTAGAGCTTTTGCTGTCAAGTAGGTCTCTTAAGCCCCATGGGTAATGTTCTCAAATGACAAAGCTGCTCTCCTTTTTGGCAAAGGTCTTTTATCAAGCGATACAGCGGCACATTTTCAATCATCTCCGTATCACAATGAAGAGACAAACCCTGTTAGCGTTGTTCTCCGAAAATCATAAAATGCACTGGCTCGGTACACCTAGGGACTAGGCTGGGCTTTGAGCTTCCATGAATCTCAGCAGCAGCGGGAGAAGTGTAATTCAATCTTTTTAACTTGGTGATATATATTCATGTCAGTGGCTTTAAGATAAGGAAAAGACTTTAGTTGAAGAATGAAACTTTTGATGAATAACCGAGAGTACGATGAATAATGTACAAATATTTCTTTCCTCTCAGTCAAAATGATTCCAGATCCTTTTTCATTTTAATCCCCGTCGTATTCTTCATTTTTAAAAAAAACTTCAAGAAATGAAAGGGGAAGAAAAAAACCCTATATTTTTAAAGGGCATTAGAGTTCTAAAAGAATAGCTTCTAAAACAAGCCTTCCTGATTGCACTCAAAAGATATTTTTATGGTTTCTTTCTAACTGCTAGAAAACAGAAGATTGTTTGGTTACTGGCAGTAATAACCACACTAATGATGGGTTACCATGCAAAACCTTAGCCTACCTGTTCGTGCTCTGCAGAAAATGTGGAATTTATCCAAGAAGAATGTCTCCTTTTACCTGGGAGGTATTTCTCATCAAATATGAAATGTAGCTGTTACAAACATTTTCCTCCCTTGAAATTTCATTCTTAATTCTGTCCCTGCTAAAAAAATGATGAGAAAAACATATATAATGGTAGCATAGTTTCTAAAGAGAGGCAACAAAAGCAACAAGTGTAAACATCATTTGTTTGGTTTTCCTACAGGATGGGAGGGGGAAACAAGATAAATGGAGTATTAGCTGAGAGTCCTGCCCATTTCTTCACAGGCTACATCAAAGCCTGGCTTGAGAAAGATGCTTTCAGCAGAAGGGTGTCACTGAGCTGCAGGCAGATGCAGCACGTGATATTTTTTAACCCTCAGTAGGAGGGAGGTCACATTGCCTAGACCTTTTTAACTTAAATTTTGTGACAATCATGCAAAGATGCAAAAGATGGCCATTCTTTACACACAGATTTCTCCTCTTCCATACCTTTGAATTAACAAGGGTGAATTTCACCTCCCCACTAAACTGGCTGAATAGGTGGGAATTTCTGAGCAGGGATATGATGCCACTTGAAAGGTAAGGAAGGCAGAGAAATGGGTGGTGGTGCTGGAGGTGAAAGGAAGCAGTTCACCAAAAAACCAAAGCATAATAGAGCCATTGGAAAGTATCTGATCATAAAAAAAAATAGACAAACTCAATAGGTGATGTTAGCTCCTACCACGGCACTAACAGCAGGAGCAGAAGACCCATTTACTGCAGTCAGCGTTACAAAGTCCAGAGCAATGACTGGTGCACGCTGTGTAGCAAGCGTTACCAGGTCCACGCAGGGAAAAAACATTTAATTGTAGATCTCAGGGGATGACCATATTGTCCGTGCTTGACCTAAATCCCACAGCACAGAGCTCAGAGCAAAGTCAAAACTGACCTTCAGAACTTTCTGCAGCAAATCCATTCCTGCCATGCCCAGGTTTCTGTCCCCTCTGATTTATCTGGTTTATGGACGACAGGCATATTGTGAGACACATTATATGAAACTGCTGGAAGGAAAAATTAAGACCAAAAAAATGGCTTGCTGGAGCCAATGAGAGTACAAAAAAGCCCTTACTGAATGGAGTTTTTCCTCTACAAACAACCTCTCGTTTGAAGTCGGTCTCTGGAGGGGTAAAAGTCTGTCAACAAAGTATTTTTCTGAAATGAAGATGAGGGCAACGCATTTTAAAATACCACACATGGGAATAAAGCCCTGTTCTTCCAGGCATGCTGAAGACGAAGTGGGTCACTGTATGCTTTGATTCACTGACTCGCGTCTCCTGTAATCACATAACATATGGCCGCAGTAAATGCAGAGATACCAGTCCAGTTGCTGGTGATGACTGGCCCAGGATCCTCGCAATGGCTAGTTCTTGCCACACAGTAGAAAGATTTGCCCACTGAATTGCTTGAATCCTAACAGGGGAGGGTTATTTTTCAAGGTCAGTTTCATACCCATTGAGTACTAAGCTTATTGTCTGCAATAGCACCAAGTACTTCAGATGAACTATGGTGAAGCAACCAAATTGTCACTTAGCTTTCCGTCTTCATTGATCGGGGTGGCCTTGCTGCTCCACAGGTGTGCTGGCAGGTCCCTAGGCCATCTATTCATCCACCCACCTCAGAAAAAAAAAGGCTTTTTGTATAACATAAAGGTGGGACAAGGAGTGATACTGCTATTACCCAATTAAGGGAGTAACGGAGGTATGGAAATCAGGAAGCCAGTCTCCTAAGACATCCTTGTCAATGGGAAGCAGAGAGAAAAATGAAGGCTTTCTTCCAAATAGTATCTAAAATGATGACCCTCTTCTTTGGAGTAATTTTGAGTAAAATCCTCATATATATGTGTGTGTACATATATATATATATATAAACCTATCCAATTTTCTTTGTGTGAGAGGGTCCTAGGACGCTAGAAGCCATCAAAGAGCTGGGCTGGTGTAGCTTGGATGTTGAGGAGAAATTGTATTTTCCCATGCTGGGGAAGAAAAGAAGTGTACAAGTGGAAAACATAGAATTGTGTTAAGCAGAAGTGGATAATTGACAGAGACTAATTTATTAATTGTGTCCTTTTTAATGAAAGGTTCTGGAGCATCAGAGGAGAGACAAACAGGTCTGTAGCAGAGCCAGAAGCCAAAGGAAGGGCAAAGAGACAGTAATGCTTTTGTGGTAAGACTGTGCTCCATTTTTGTTTTGTTTTGAGAAAATCAGTTGCTTTCTAGGTAAGTATATGAAAACCCAAGGACACAGTGGAGCAGAAAGAAGAAAAAAAAAAATGCCAGAATATGACTGTCTCCTCGCTTTTATGCTACTTTTTATTACTGTCACTTCTCTCCCTGAAGTTCCCAAAGTAACCATCTTTATATCACCAGTGATGTAGACATGATGAAAACTTTCTGTGCATGGACATACATGGCTGTACTTAGGGTCAGACTTTGCTTCACACAACATTCCTGCTGTTTAAGTAGGACAGGAAAAGGAACTGGCAGAGTTTCTAACAGTCACAGTTTAAATCAGTGGCAGAGCTAGGGACTGGATGCAGGTCCCTCCAATGCCAAACTAGCTCCCTACACACAAAGGCTCTCCTCACCTCCCAAGAATGCTGTGCTGAGAACCCTGGGCATTTTCCTCCAAAACTGTTCTCAAGTGAGATTTATATCCCAGAGACACTCAGTTTGCTCCCCAAACTTTTCCATGGTGCTTTGATCCAAACTTTTTAGACTGTATTAAGAAGATCTAGGGTATTGATTTATTACCATTAATTCCTTTTCTTTTTCCTTGTCACAGCTTTCACAGATTTATGAGGTTAAGGAGCATGAAGCTAATTAAATAATCTGACTGGTTGAACATCTGTTGAAACATAATAATAACTTCTGAAGCCAATGTTCCTGACTAGCTATTAATTCTGATTTAAAAATTAGAGGCAGACTTTTACAAAAAAAACCCCAATAAAACAAAACAAAAAGCCCAGCACTATTCTGGGCTTAGAGTGAACCCTCAGCCTCCCTCTGAAGTCTTTTCCACCCACTTACTTCCACCTTCAACACCTTCCAGTTCACTGACCCAAGTGTCCTTTTTTTTAGGCTTCCTCACAGTCAGAGGTCCTACTGCAAGCAAGGTGGTCTTTAGGGGAGGTTCAGTCCAGTTTGCAGACTGTTGGTGCGCAGCAGCTACAATCAGAAATTCAGACTCAAACATGATGGAGCTTAACTGCATGCAGAGATCCACCTCAGCCCAAAGCAGAAACTAATGCATGTCCTTAGGTTAGTGATTTAAGTAAGTCCAAATAGCCATTGAAGTGAGGAACTAAGCCTTTTCTTCAGTTCCATCTTGCCCTCCATCCCCATAGACCATATAAAGGGCACCTGAGGAGCAGTCTTAGACTGACTCAGGAGTTCATAAGCCCGGAAACTTCCACTGGACTGACATACAGGAGCTTGGTGCTCAGCCTAGCATACTCTGTCCTAATTTGCTTAGACGTTGCATTGTCTTCACAGCTTGCTCTCAAAATAACTTTGTCCAAGATTCATCAATGGAATAGATATATACATAAATCAGATCAATTCCCTCCCACTACTCAGGATCAGTTAATGTTTGGAGGTTGAAGAAAGTATCTTGAATGAATAAATAATTTGCAGTGGTTCTTAAATCCTCCTCCTCTGTTGGCAAGGTGTAGGGGTTGTGGGACTCGTGTGAGTGTTCATGTGGAGTGGGGGTGTGCCCCAAGGCCTAGAGGGGTTAATGACACACCCACAGTGAATGTGCCCACTGATGCCAAAAACCATCTCCAGGCTCTCCTGCACCAAAGCCACAGGAGTGCATGTGTTTGTCCCTCCCATGACTTTCCCTTTTAGAAATGGACAAATTGTTCATACTGTAAATATTGTTCATATTGTAAATTGTTCATAGTCCCAAAGTGCAATGGTTGGAGGGGAGTGAAGCTTATGCTGAGACTTTGCTGCGTAGCCTAAAAAAGGAAGGGAAGTTTTACACAAAAACCAAAGAGGAAAGTCCCTCAGCATCTTGTAACAGGGTTCAGATCTCTAGCAGCCTGTAGAGTGGAACTGACAGGAACATTTCAAGGTTAAAAAAAAGATTAAAAACACAGTCTCACAGGTATTCCTAACAATATCTCAGATTATTCCAAGTGTAGGCAATATTATTAGGCAGTAAAGTCCAGAGCCGCAAATGGATTTAGACTCCCAAACTTGCCTACAATAAGCTTTAGACACTTCAGCACATGCGTGCTGTGGAGCAGAGCTCGAGGTAACAGAAACATTTCTCCTTCTGCTGGCAACACTGTCTGTCCCTGAGCACGCCAGTGACATGTTATGGCTCTCAGTCTTTCCCCATCCTTGTGGACTCTCAGCAGACCCAGAACCACTCTGAAATCATGGGGGGTGTGCATGTTGGGACACCATAAGTGCAGAAAAACATTTCCATATCTGGCAACAAGAGATGCTGCCCAGGTTGACTTTGCCTTATCTTGGATGTCAGATTGTCTCATTTTCATTTTCACCACCTCTTCTCCTCCTTAAAACTCTGCTAATTTCCCTGGTTTCTCCGACGGTCTCTTCAGGGGATGTTCATTTCGAAAAGACAAGGACAGGTAGCTACATCCCTTGTCTTAGCCCAGCCAATTGCCTTAGTCAGTTCTTGATGGCCCATTTATATAGCTCTCTGTAAAAGCTTATCCTTGCCTCCCATCCCAGGAAATTATTTTAACTCATTCTCTCACCCAGCATACAGTCCAATTAATATCAAGGAAAGAGGAGTGAGTCCCATGAACCGACAAATACTGCACAGCATTTTGTAATCCCATCTTCCTGCCCTTTCCCCACTGACTTCTTCAGGCCCATTTTCCCTACATCCTGCATCAGGAGCCACTTCTTTTTCACAGCATCCATCCAACCCTTTGAATACAATTACATGCAACCCTGAGGTGAGCTCTGAAAATGGCCTACAAATCCTGCCCGAACCATCACTCCCACCCAGTTGCTCTACAAGGAACCTCAGTGCTTAACACTGGGCCTTCAGTAGGGAATCAGCTGCTTAAAACTTAAATTTCAAGGCTGAGCCACAGAACATGGGAGCAGAAATGACCCCATCTTATACGTACTGGATGTGCTACATCTCCTGTTGATTTGGTTGATCCAGCCTGAGACTTCAGAAATTTCCCATGCTATAACTATTAAATATTAAACATCCATGTCCCTCTCACTGTGCATGCTGGTCAGCCACAGGCTCTCAGCCAGCCCAGTCCACCTCTGTTCTTCCTCGCTCTCTTTCACATCTGGTTTCCAGTTTTTCTCTCCTTTTTGCTTTCCAGGTTCATGTAACCAACACAGGATTTTTAAAAGCACACATCATTATAACATTTCTGTTTCACTTAATAAACATCCTCCTCCTTCCTCCCCACTATATCCCTGTATGTGTTTTTTTATTATTAGTAGTATTACAATCTCCCCTAAATTCTGGCCTGAAAACTGTTTGACATTCACAACGAGGCATTAAAAAGGATTTATTCTGTCCTTGAAGCAGGCATGTAACTCCTCTTAATGTGAGAGCTCACACTGGTGTAAATCAAGACTAAATTCACTGATGTCAGTGGGCCTGAACAGGTAGAACAAGCATAAAGCAATGGCGAAGCAAATCCTTTTGTATTGATCATGGGTAAAATCCCAACAACAAACACCACAATTACCTTCTGTCCTGTCTCTACCAGCACAACTGCATTAAAAATATAGTCAAGAGACCTACTAATAATAAATTCTCTGAAATTCAGGAACAAACCTTTTTTTGTTTTGCAAGGACAAATCTCTTTCCTGCTCATACACAGACACTCACACATGCTAGTCTCATGGAACGGTTCACAGTGAGCAATCATTCCCTCCTCCATGACCCAAAATAAACCCATCTCTACAGGCTCATATAGAAACATCAGCAGACTTGTTTAATTAATGTCTTAGGGTCAAGGGAAAAATGTATAGATAAATACATTTAAAGCCTTTGAAAGCTTCATGGCAGCATTCCAACACTGCTTTCTTTGCCTTTGCTTGCTGTCTTAGAGAAAAAAAACAGCCCATAAAGCTTAGAAAAATGATCTGTCTCTGGGTCTGGGGTTCCTGTCACCTGTCAGTCCTCTGATATAGCACCATGATATATGACAGCAGACCAGCACTCAAGTGATGTATTACAATAATATGTCAGTAATGCAATGGTGCTTTGATAGTGCTTAATAACCAGAGTACTTCACTGGGGACAGGGCCAAGGGAAAAGGAAGACCCGGGCAGAAGGCAAATCCAGCTAAGTACTGCCTCACCCTGTTGAAGTGCATGGTGCCATGAATTCTGGATGGGAAATGTCTCGTTTCTCCCCAGAACAAGGACTAGAAGATGGGCAGCAGCATTCACAAGGATGTGCCTGGAACACAAGGCCTCCTCTCTTAGGCTAATTCTCTGGGGCATGAGAACTTGTATTTCTGGTTGCACCAAGGCCTGGACTGAACCAAGGCAAAGAGGCTCCTCTCCTACCTTGGCAAGGCTGGGCACACTCCTGGCAAGCAGAAGCAGTGAGTATAAGCCTCTTCAGGCTGATGATTTTAGAAGGGCAGTCATCTTCCAGAACAGTACAAAAGGTCCATCAGGTGCCTCTCAGATTCTGCCTTAGAGCAGGAGAATCCAGCCCAATGCCCCGAAGAGTGTGAAGACAGAGCCTTGGTTGGTTCAGGCATGCACCGTCCTCCATCTCTGTCCTACGCTGCAGCATGTGGGTGAGGATGCAGCCAGCCCCAGCCAAGCCTCATTGCACTTGTGCATTCCATCACCGACATCGCTGCGACATGGTTTGTTCAGTGGCGGGCACAAGGGGGATGTGTTCTCAGCCAGGCCCTCTAGGTGCTCCCATTATACAAGTAATGAAAGGCTCTCCCTGCACAAGGAACACAAGAGCATAGTTAGTCAGTGAGCCCAAACCAAGCCAAACTTTTCAGTATCAACCCACCAACCTGGGGAAAATGGCCTTGACGGTACTTTTCTCTCCTATACTACAGGTGTCCCACACCCGGCATGGCAGCCTTGGGTCATACAAGTGGTGTCGAGCACCATGGTGAGGACTGAAACAAGACAGTGATGAGCTGACTCCAGGAGTAGTTATGATGCATTTTTCCTGAGCAGCGCCATATCCCCTGATAAAGCGGTATTTGGCACAATCGTAACAATATCAAAATGTAGCAAACAATGCTTACACTGCCTTTAATAAAGGGAATAGTAAGTCCATCCGTCACAGAAGACCAGCTGGATTCAAGCAAAGATTGAGCTACTGTTCATGTTTCCAGACTATGATGAGGGCTGATGTTTAAGTGCTTGCATTTGACTTCACAGCTGCACTTAGCTGGGTTTCTGCACATAGTCGATTACTGGGTATCAGTGGTAGCTTGTTAAGCCACAGTAATTTCGTCATTTGTGCTTGTCTGTTCATAACTTGTACTTCAGGATTCCATGAACAGAAATGTTACACTGGCATTGCTGTAAAGAGGGCCAGACCCAAAGATTTCAAAAGCTGAGAGATCTCTGATGGTGGAAGTCTCTCATACATCACTCTCAGAGATGGCCAACCAAGTCCTTGGTTGCCTGACCTTTTCAACTTGCTGACATAAAGGAAAAACAGAAACAACTGATCATTGATTATAAAAGGAAGAATAAACAGGTACCAGATGCATTCTTAAGTAATATGTACATAAAAGATTAGCTGCATCAGGTCAGAGAAAATATTTGGCCCATTAGTCTCGCCTGCACCAGTGACCAGGAGTGGACACCTGGGAAGGAGCATAAGGACGATACAGCTGTGGACAGATGTTTCCCAGGTAACTCTGCAACATTCCAGAAATCTGCAGTTTATGGACCTCCAAAGCTAAAGGAAAAGAGAGGCAGGGGAGGGATGGGGGATGTGTATGCATGCCCATGGAGGGAGATGGCTGATGCATATCCAGAGACACACTTTCATGCTGTCTTTTCCTTTTTAAACAGTCTCTTGTGCCAAGGAGTGAAGAAGGTGTTTTCTTTTTTTTTTTTTTTTTTTTTTTTGGCATGGGCACTCTACAGCATCTTCCAGACTAAAGTCTGTTAGATGAGAACATGGGATTCATGGGGCCTTGTCTGCATAAGCGGGTAGTTCTGCCCTCCTATTCACCTCCCAGGCTCTAAAGAGAATGAGCCTGTGGAATGGAAAGGCAAGGAGATAATTATTTTGGAGGGGAACAGTAAGAAGGAAGGAGAGGTAGTTGTTTTATCTTTTAGATTAAACAACTTGCCTTATAACATTTCTCTGCTCCATGTGCTTTGCATGACCCCGAATGACAGGGTTGGAGGGCTAGTTATGGCAAGGGAAATTCAGTGAAGACAGAGCAGACTTCGCCAAAAGGAAATTTAAGAACAAGGACTGAAAGAGCAGCCAAAGGTAACTCTGATGTACAAAAATACATTTATTTTCAACAATTTCAAAACCACTGCCTTTTTTACAGTAGAAATATTCAAATGGAACAATAAAACCAAGAACAGTATATATATATGTATATATATGACTCATGCATTTGTATTACTGTGTTTAATACAGGTATTGCAATTGTCTGCCTCATTTAATCCTTTAAAACCATGGTGGTGGTTTGGGTTTAATGCACTGTCCAACATCATCAGAAGGAATGCGAGGATTCTGGTTTAGTTTGTCAGATCTGGAATGTGTGTGGTAACTGATTGAAGGGAAAGGGAAGAGAACAGGACATCTTTGCATGTTCCTGAAACCAAAGCTTAGTCCAGAAGAAAACAGACACTCTCCTGCACATGCCTTTATTGATGGCAACTTTAACTGAAAAACTCTGCAGTCCCCAGTCACTCTAGCCTCATCTCCGATCCTTCCAGGCTTAGTGTTGGGGTTCTCAAGCACAGGTTAAACTAAGTAGAGCATCTATTGGGTGTTTACATCAGATTGACAGCCATACAGAGCCAAAAGCTGCATCTCCTCTCCATGTCTCATGCATTATTCCTAAGTAACAGCTAATACAGTAGAATCCATCATGGGGGAAAGGCTGGCAGTGATAGAGGTCACTGACCCAGTCTCACTCTCTCTCTCTCTGTCTTTTCCTCTTTATACATAACTACGGTGTGGGGGCTATTTATGTTCTAATCATGGCATTGGCTCCTTCCCTCAGGTAAATAATAATCTACAACTTCAAAGATTTCCATTATATTTTCCTCAGGGGTAAAACTTGCAGGGAAAAAAACCCTAATGACATCCCCAAGTTGTTATTTCCTAGCATGACATATACAAATAAAAGTGGCCAATACTCCAGTCTGTGCTAATGCTACAGCTCAGTACCCTTCAAAAAAGATGGACGGTGCTGGTTGCCCAATCCAAACCTTACAGAGGTCCCATGGATAGATACAGCCCTAGGTATCCCACTGGGCCACAGTACTTACCCTTCTAGTATCCTAAAGGAGCAGCTTGCAGCCATGAACTCTTTTCAGCTGCCATCTGCCATGGTTGTGCTCTAATGCAGCAAGTAGGATTTGGCAAATGTGGTCCCATGTACATCCTAGGGAGCTCATTCCAGATGTGCATGGAGCGTACTCTGGTCCAGACAGCAGTGTGACAAACTACCCTGAGATGTAGCGATACCCACTAAGTCTCATGGAACATGAAGTTTGAGCCGACTCAAGAATCAGGCAGGTTTTTCTGACATTTAGTTTTGGCTCCACGGATTTTGTTTGTTTGTTTGCTTTGTAGTGCCTTTAGGATAATTTTGGATTGAAAATGGCTTTCTGGACAGATGTTTCTCCAAAAATTAACTGGATCATTCATAAACTTCTCAGCCTTCATTGAGATTAAATTTCTTTTTGAGAAGTGAAAAAGTTTCCATTTTTTTCAGCAACTTACTCCCAATTTTCCCTCCTTACTTCCTCCCATCTGTTATGAGATATTTAACAGCCATCTTTAAGAGTGTAAAGGGGAAAATTGTGAAAAGAAATTGTGAAAAGAAATTGTGAAAAGAAATTGTGAAAAGAAATTGTGAAAACTGTAATCCTCTGCCTTTCTTTTTAAATCAGCATGAGATCAATCCCATGAAAAACCTAGAAAATTCCAAACAACAATGAACATTTTCACTTAGTTTCCTGGTTTACAAAAGAAAAAGTTAATACGGCAAATAATGAGTATTTCACATTCAGTCCTCTGCAGCAGCTCACAAAAGCAGTCCCTCAAATCCTAATGATCAGCAAAGACTGAGATCAGCCCACAATTTAGCTCAAGGCCCACAGGAGAACTGTTTGCGTACGTCCCTCCCATCTATACCTAAATGGGAAGCTATGGCCTTGTGCTAACAGTGTTATCACCAGACTGGGCCATTACTGTAAACTACTTTGGTGTTTCAGTAGAACAGAGACAGTAATGCAACAGTTTATGCACATGTGATGGATGGAAACTCAAGGTTAAATAGAACAACACAGCCATCACTCTCCAGCTTATATTAGGAACTAGAGCAGAAAAGTGAGGGAGGAAACACAAAAGAATTATTTTTAAATAAGCAGAAAAGGCCCACAAGCCTGACTGAAATGGAGGAGAAGAATTGAGAATATTTATCTTTAGTACTTCACACAAAACAGTATTTCCCTACATTTTGGTTTTACAATTTTAATCTTGAAATACCTCCTGTGTTTTTCTGCAAAATTGTGTTTAACCACTTGTCTCTCCACCTGCAGACCCATCATGATTGTAACTTTGAAAGACATTCCAGCCAATTAACAGAGTGAACACATGTAGCTGAGCCTGGTTTGTAGCCAACTGGCATGTTGCAATGCAGAGAGGTAGCAAGTAACACCTAAATTCCAGCCATCTCCTCATTTCAGTGCGGATATATTAAAGGTGATGTGGAGTCCTGTATCCAGATCCTAAGAAATGGTAACAAATATTGTCGTCTGGCCTCATTTCTGCCTCCTGTTACCACGCAAGCACTAGAACATCTTCCCAAACGTACCTCCAATCTTCCTTCCACTCCTGCTGGGTCTTATAACCCAATACTCTGCAGAATAAGGTCCATTTTTAACATCATCAATCCAAGAAAAATGGATAAACGTAACTCACCACTAAGTCAACCTCCTGCCCCAAAATTCTACCACTCCTAGGGGCTATCCTCAGTGTGCTAGAAGATTCTTAAAGAGCCTTTTCACTACTTTTTCTTCATTAACCTCCCTGTTCTAATCAGAAAGCACCAACCCACCATGCAGAAATTACTCTGATGGCATTTCCATCCAAAATTGGAAGCAGCCATTCTGCAGCACTCGTAAGAAATACCTTTCCTAGCTCAATTATGCAGGTCTTACCCTGCATCCCCCTCTCCAAAGAACAGTCCCTAATAGCATGCATCATGTTCAGCCACAATTTACTACTCTTACATATCCTGAATAGCACTTTACTTCACCAGTTTAACTGCTAAAAGCATGATTTCTCACTGGGAATAAAGCTACTGCAACCTGTCCCACTGAGTTGAGGCTATACTGGGTACTGCAAGCACACTGATATTTGCTCACAGTGAGATGGTGATAATTTCACGTTTTTCCTCATTTTCCCTAATGGATGTCACCAAGATCCTTCTCAGAAGTGGACAACAGTGACAGAGGTGAATAGAAGATGAACATCATTAAAATATTAATGACAGGCTTATAGTCTGTCCTGCTAACATCCTTCTGCTCCATCATAGGAAATGATACTATATATTAAAAAAAAAAAAAAGGCTTGCAGTTAGAGAAATAAACTATGCTGTTTATAGACAGCAGTGTCAGATTGAAATATGACAGACAACTGGAACACACTTGGAACCAAAGCGTGATTCAAGTGTTCACCACAGTCCCTGGCTGGCTGGCGTGTACGAGCACGCGCACGTGTGTGTGTGCATGCGCGTGCGAATGCGTGCATGTGTGTATGTGGTTCAGGTTTTGTTTTAAACATATCTTCTTTTACTAAACATTAAATTATTTCCCAAGAAATAAAAAGCTATGTACATTGTAATTATCTACAGTAGGCCTTCGGCATCCTTGCTATTCACATGCATGGGGTTTGGGCTGCATTCATAAACAAGGCATGCTCCTTCATTGATTGTGGTGCTGTCCCCTCCAGCCAATCTACAGTCCAAGAAACACTGACGTGTGTTTGCTCTGATATTTTTTTTGTTTCCCCTTTCTCAGCAGTCAACAGTGCCAGAAGGTGACTGAAATTAAAAGCAATTAAAAGAGGCAAGACCCTGCAAAAAACTGAGACATGCATGTCATTGGGAAGTGAGGGCTGTTGGCATGTTGCAGAGCCTGGTCCAACAACCCAGCCTGAGCCCTCTGGCAGGATGAAGTAGCTGATTCATGACTTATTTTGAAAAGGGCTGAAAAAGGACAATTTACCTACAACATGCTGCCTAAGGTACTATACCTACCTGTTGGATTTGAATACTTAATTCCCATTCTGTATTTAACTGGAGGCTGGCATTCAAATCCCATTGCACACTTGACTCATTCTTTGCTTTTTCTTTCTAATCTGATAAGCATTTCCTAAATATGAAGAACCCCTGCTATTTATGAATGCAGCCCTGGTAAACAGAAAAAGCCCACCCCATCCCTTCCCAAATGATAATAATGACATATAACTCTTTCTTTTTTCATAATAATAATAATAATAATTATTATAACAATAATAATTACAAATAAAAAGTCAGAAATGTTGTAGACCAAGTGGATTCTCAGTATTAAACACTAGTGCAGTTGGGGATTTCCTTTGTGCTTTCACTGTTGGCAATTGTTGAGATGCTTCCTGTGGAGGAGAAAATGAAGACAGTCAGTGCAGTGGCTTCAACAGTTTGGTCTATATTGCTTCTCACTTCTTCTTAGGATGTGCTTGTGTAAGTGTAAAGACAGAAAAGGTGCTTAAAAGTAACACATCCTTTTTTGTATTTGCAATAAGCATGGAGCATGCAGAAAACATGTTACTACAGTTCAGTTGATCAGCACTAAACTCATTAAGCTATTAGGGACATATTCACTCATAATGATAGCACACCAACAGTGTAAGCTTGGCTCAGCTGATTCTTCTGAGGGTTTGGGGAATTTGGGACCCCTCCACAGGAGAGACAGGGTCATGAGGAGGCATAGGTGTGAGCCACAGCCACTACGAATTCCTGTGTTCCTATTGCTGTTTCCAGGTTCCTAGCCTGGTCATGTAACACTGCGAGAAAAGCTGAAAAACTGTAAGAAAAAATCCCTGTTACCAAGTTGCAGAGAGGGATTAACTCCTTATCTCAGTACCTGAGGCTCTGCCTGTACCTGGGGTCACAGTTGCTGCCTTTCCTAATACCCCAGTGACCAACATCCTCACCCAGACTGTGAAAAAAGCCCCAGCTGAGGGCTGTCTCTCACCCATCACTCGCGTGTCCAGCTCTTTGTCCATCAGCTCCTCAGGGTCTGTGAACTCACTGAGTGTGATTTTGGGGGCATTTTCACTTTGGCTGACAGAGCCAATCATTTCCTGCTCCTTGTCATGCTGAACTTGGGCATAGATGTTAATCCAAGGGATTTTCCTGCACAGGAAAGGAAAATGAGAGGTTATATTTTGTAACACAGGGATCCTTGGCATGTCATTGATTAATCAGACCAACTAAACTGAGACCAATCCAGAAATGCAGCACTGGCAGTGATGCAGAGTATCAGTTCTCAGAATGGTAAAAGCACCACAGTGATGTTCAGCTCTGAAAGTGCCATTAGCATCCACTAATTCCAACACTAGCCTAAAGCTACCCCAAATCTCAGGCCACTGCCTGCCTATCCTGTGCCCAAAGGCTCCTCCAGCTGTAAAACTAAACGTTCTGGTCCTGCCCTTTTAAATGAGAAGTTATGCACACAGTGGACACTGGACCGAGCTCAGAGAGCAGCAATCAACTAAGTACAATCAGCTGCAATTGCCAACTCTCTCACTATTTATTACATGATCAGTGGTGCATTGGAAACCAAAAGTAAAAATCAATTTGAGCTCTACTATCAACTGGGAAAAAAATTGCTAGGCTTGTTTCTATTGGCAGGCCCACACTGACTCAGTAGGAATTGCCACATCAGGAAGAGCTATAAAGAATTGGTCCTGCCTCAGAGTACAGAAGAGACTTGGACCTCATAACATCCACCCAAAGTCTATTTGTTACCATTTCACTGCAAAAACAGTTTGCCATGCAAGTTTGCAGGGACTTATTTTCCCTTGCTGCTCAGGAAGCCAAGAAAGTGAAGGGATTATTTCTTCTTCCTTCTTCCAAGAGAATTTAACTTGGACTGCTAGAACAATATCCTTGAAAGTCAGTTAGTTAGATAGTTAAGCCTAGACAGATAGTTAGACAGTAATCCCTGAAGGAATGCAAGTTTAAAATGAGGGAACTGTGTTAAGCATCGTGGGGGTTGCTAGGATTATCTGTGTGCAGTTGCCTGTTGGAAGGTGACTGACTGTTTTTTCTAATGGCCTTAAAAGGATTCTGTGCCATGCAGTCCACACTGCTAAAATAAGGAAAATTCAGAGGATTTTTTCAGTTCCTTAAAGCACACAGGAGAAAGAAGATGTGTTCAAAAGACTATATAAAATGCCATCTCTTTATGCTAACCTGTCTGCTGCTGGATACATCAGAGATTGAAAGCAGTGGAAATTGCCTCAACTCTCATGAATTCAATAGATCTATGCTGATTTTACTCCAGTGAAGCTCTGGCCTCAAACGACTTGTGCTGTTGGCTTGATTTGGCATTCTGTTCTTAACCAGCAGTAAGTCAGGACATATTTGGGATGTTTAGCAGCAGTTAACAAACCTCATGTTCTTCTCCCTTCCTCCTACCCTCTCTTTCTAACCTTCAGACATACCTTACAGATCATTAGAAGACTTAAGCACTACACAGGGAATGCACACATTGGATGAGAGAGGACAAATGCATTCCCATAGGATTTAAGTGCCCAAAGTACATCTGGAGGTGTGTAGAGATGGGGCTATGAGAACATGCCTGGAGATACTGGAAGACTTAGTTTTGCTTCCAAACAATGCAATGGTAGAGAAGTGATAGTCTTCTGACCTTTGCGAGAAAAGGTGAGAAAAGCTCTTTAGAATTGTGAGGCAGAGAGCGTCTGGGTACTTCAGAGAGTTAGGAGAAAAAGAAACTGAGACAGCTGTACGTTTGTGCATCCATACACACACACCTAATCCTGCTGCACCTCCCAGCACAGACACAGGTGGCCACGTCCCACTGCACATCTCGGAGCACACATGCACACACACACACTCTTGCCTGCCTGTCCCAGGACACATACACACTGACTGCCCCATTGCCCCACTATTACTCACTGCCCATACACATATAGTATTGACCTGCTATATGCTCAATCTCCAAAAAAAAAAAAAGAAACCGGCTTTTTAAAGATTATTTCCCTAATTTTCCCCCTTCCTTCCAGACCTCCTTAACAAGCATCTCTCCGGTAGCAGTGTTTAACATGCCTGCTGAGTCTATAACTTGACGGACTCATAATAAGGAGTCTGTGTGCAAAGCAGCAAAGCACCAATCCTATAAAGTTGTAGAATTAAAAATTCATGCAGGCCCATGCTCTCCCCACAACCTTTTCCTGTAAACGGCAGTTCTGTATTCAGGCTGGGATCACTGTTAATCAGAAAAGTACATATGGCTAACACCTCTGCATCACTGAGAGCTAGAGGAAAGCTTTTGTTTTCACCTCCTTTTTCCATTAACAATTGTTGCATGCTCTCACTTCTGATCCATTGAGCCAGAGGTTCTAGACAGAGCTGAAAAGTTGCTTTCTGTTCTGAAAAATCAAGTTGAGGACACTCTGGGTATCTGACTTAATCCTAAACTTTGTCATTTTGACCTGGGTTTGTCCTCTTTGGGACAGAGCAGATAAGAGGGGACAGCAAGTTGAAGAGCTTTGGGATAAGCAAAACCGATGGTTTAACCACCTTCCCCCCCCTCACTCCCAATTTGTAATACATTCAATTTTCAGACAGATTTTAACAAGGGAGTGTTTTCCCAGCCCTGGAGCACAGCACAAGGCTGATGGCTGCTATGCTCAAGGCTCAGGATGCTTAAGTAGCACAAGAGTTGGTTTTATGAGCTGTAGTAGCATAACATGACCTGGAGACTGCCAAAGCGAAGTGGATTACCAAGCTCCTCACTGCTCTCTGGCAGCCTTCTTCCTGCTAACAGATTGCTGACCACAGAACCAAAGACATAAGGCCAAACCTAAGAACCCGTCTCACCAAGACACAAAGGAAAGCACATCTTACAAAGGGTTGTACCTACGTCTTGACACACCTCCCAGAGAGACTTCTTTGCCCTCCTCACCCTACATCTGGGAGTGAGAGAAATCATCAGCTGCCTCCCCAGCACATTATTAAGTCAATGCCTTAAAACAAGTCCCATGTCCCATTCCCAATTGACCTGGGAAGCTGTATTCCACCTCACAGAAGCAGAGAGAGGATTTCAGACTGCAACAAGCAAGTCATGCTGAAGGCCTGGAAATCTGCACCTGAGCAGATTCACACACACAGGTTCTCTGGAAATTGTCCTGGGCCACTGAAATCAGTGGGAGCTTGGTAACAGATTTTGATGTGCACAGGATCAAGCACTAGAAGCAGTGCCTCCCACTGATTTTGACAATGGTTAATGCAAGAGGTTAGAAATGAGGGGAGCTTTAAACCTGGAGACTAGGATACATGCCTGTCTTATTATTCCATTTTTAATATTGTTTGTATCCCACTAACATCATTAGAGAGTACTAGCCTTATCTTGGGCTGCAGAAAAGCTGGAGAGAGAAACATATAGCTGGAATCTAGACAGGAAAAGCTCTAGCTTCCCAATCTGGAGGAACTACTCATGTCCAGAATTTTTTTTTTTTTTTTTTTTTTTTTTAAAGTCAGACTGAGCTTATGCTTCTAATACAATATTTTGCTACTGGGCAGGATCTGGGTACAGAGACCATTTAACACAGTAAGCACTGTACTGAATGCAAAGTTCCTCCTAAGGAGCTCCATCTGCCTAAAATATATTCTCATAAGGCAGCCCATCAGCAAACAGGCCATTCTTATCCCATATTTTGTTTCACAGCTTGCAGCAGCAAAGTGCCATGGCCCAGCACAGGTCCTGCCTGTTGCCTAGAAGCAAAAGGTTTATATTAACATCTGGCAAAGAAAATCTCAGCACAGATTCCCAAAGGCATTTTGATGCTTAACATAAAATTTTCTGGCTTTGAGTCTCCCACCCTTAACATAATCACACCTGTTCCTCTGCAAGACTAAACTATTCACTTTGCAAGATACAAATGAGATATGGCTGCACTAAGGCACTTGGCCAGGTGGATATAGACTGTATGAAGACATCCATCATGTGATTTTTTGACTAAGTCTGCATTGTGTAGCTCAGTACTCAGTGAGCACACAGGGTTCCCATTTCTGGTCTGTGGCTCAAACACATCTGCTGAAGCAGGTCACAGCTTGATTTCTGAGCTCTTGGTGAGCTTTCAGAGCACTGAGTTTGTGGTGGAAGGCCAGTAGATGGTCTTCTCTTTATATATGAGAAATAGGGAACTACACTGGTCCAAGCCTTAGGCCAGCATAACTTGGTCTGCATCTGTAATCCGGGCACTGCTCTGCCTAGATTTCCTGTAAACCACACAGTGTCTCCTCCTCCCATCCCCCAAAGTTTCTCAACTTACCTCTTGAATTTGTAGACTAAAAAAACAGCCAAGCCTACAAACACCACAGACAACAACATCAGCATCGCCGAACTGCTATGACCCGTGCTGGAATCAACAAGGGGTGCTGCAGGAGGAAAGGCAGAGCATTATGTTTGCAAGATATTATTAGGGAACACATAACTACCAGAGAGTTGAGCTCAACTCTGTCTTTGCCACATTTGCTTTATCACCACTGCATAGTGCATACTGTTTTCGGCAAGACCAATCAGTAGGAAACAAATTGACTTTCTTGTCCTTTGAAAGCCAAGCTCCTTTTTCAAGACAGTGCAGTCTAACATCTCCCAGTGAAAAGGCACAGCAAGCCATGCTTAGCTAAATGGCTGATCACTCCTGTGTTAATACTCTGGGCTATTTCTTTTCAGGCTTTTCCAGGGACTGGAGCGGAAATGAGATTTATGAAGTGTGGCTTAATGCGTGTCTATTCCCCTTTGGAGAAGCTACCTCAGAGCATCCGTGAACAGCATGACTCCCATCTTCCAAGGACATATGTCTGTCTCGCGTGTGACAGGGATCTAGTCTTGTGAGAAGCCTCAAGGTTCATCCTTGTATAGGACCTTAGAGACTTTTTAATTGTCAGTTTTCATAATGTGGAGGAGCGATAATCCTGGACCCAAGCACGCACTACATTATAACATTTTGGAGATTTGATCCATCTATCCTTGACATTTTGGGTGGGCTAAATAAAGTGTATTACTATACCTTGTTTATGCAGCTATTCCCACAGCTCATTGGAACAGACCATCTTAATGGCCTGAGCACTGTGCTGAGAATCAAGAGTCTGATGAGAAGTCTCTAATGATGCGTAAATGATTATAAGTAGCAGCTGAGTGTTTCTCACTCTGCATAAATATTTGGTTTTGTTTTTTTACTGTTCCCTATTCTTTTTCTGTCACCCAGAAGACAGGAACAAAGTCTATGAAAATAGAGTCACTTCTGGTTCCACCCCAAATCACACCTAAGAGTCTGATCCTACCAGTATTCTGTTTCTACTACTTCTACCGACTGTTTCATGGAAAAGAACTGACTGTCATTTCACCTGAGTCAAAATACTATGGGAATCATCATGAAACAAATGCAGCACACCCACTGGCAGGGGGGCCGGGGTGAGAATTGTTGAGCACTGTAAACTAAATCCACACTTTACAGTGTCTTACTAGCACAAACCCAGATTCTGAACCTGGAGACTGCAGATATTTGGATCTCATTCCCAGTTTTGCAAGTTAATTAATTGCAGCCCACTCCTATTAACATCTGACTCTCATCCCCAAACAGTCAGAGAGTGAAGGCAGAAAGGCATTACCTGTAGGATAGGTCACAAGCTTTGGTTTAGCCCAGCTCTTGGCTCTCTGAGAGTCTCATGTAAAAAGAAGCTGAAGTGTATTATCATGGGACATGAATCCTAGTCTCTCAGAGAGGCTATCAGCAATTTCACATGCACAAGATCCCACATTTCAGATAATTGCAAGGGTAGTCATAAAAAGCAAGGGCAAAAGTAAATCCATCATCTCCTCTGTAGTCATCACTGTCTCAGCAATAGCCGAGAGCTAAATTCTCAGCAGTAGCTGAAAGCTTCACACTAGGGTGGTTTAAAGCAAAGGGGGTGATGAAACTTAAAGTGACTATTCATCACTCTGTGTGAAAATGGGGATAGGTAGCATTGATATTTAAATAAGTTCTAATTTGTAGAAGTCAATATTCAGGCACGTATTCCCTGTAGGAAGCCTAGATCTTCTTTTCCCTTTGCCCCTATAAAGAAAGCTTCTTGGCTAGTCATAACATTAACAAGCCCTTTGCAATAAGGATTTGATCCAATATCCAAGAAACTTAGTAATACTCTCACTGAATTCCACAGGTGCCCAATGAGGGCTTAATAGAACACCATTCACCTGATTTTCTAAAACACTTGAAAAACATCAATGCACTAGTTAATTAAGCCATAGGGAACTCTTAAAAGGTACTTTTAATACTTGTACAAATTGGTACATGAAGATGCCACTGCTGGATTCTGTTTTTAACACTTCCTGCTTCTACCACAGACAATGTCTCAATACGATCAGTCCTACGTATCCCAGTAGCAATACCAAACTGTGAGTGCTCTGATGTAGACTGGTTCTCCTGGAGTTGCCTGAAGCCTCAAGAGAACCACAGCTATGTATTTGACTCCACACTCACCTAATGTTAACTGAGTAACATACACAATAACTTCAACACCAGGCTTCAGTTCAAACTGGACCAGGTTCTGGTTGAGAGCATTAAAAACGATTTCTACCACCTGATAAAATAATAAGAGATACAGTGGTTACAATATAGAAGACAGCAAGCTCTGGAAAACATTCAGGAGTGCATGTAGCCTATGAATGGTGACTAACATCTCTTACTGGCTTCAGGGAGACAAGGGAAGCAAAAGACTGAGGAAGTGGAGAGAAACTTGTACGTGTGCTTTAGATGGAACTGAGTGTTATTGCATCCAAGTCTCCCTACAGGACTTTTGACACAGAGTATGTTATTATACCTCTCCTGGGAAGCAAACAAAGAAAGGTAGAAATTTTTTTTTCTTTTTTTGGGGGATAGGAGAGGAGGGAAAAGAACAAAGGATATTTTCACCCTCCATGATGTCATGTGAGTTTGATATAATGCACTTAGAATTCATTGGCTTATTGGCCTTTCATTGGTGGATGATGGAACTGAGTTAGGTAGTCCAGCCTAGTAACACTTCTTTACTCACATCGATTCAGGACAATCCTAGTCACACAGCTCCTGTTTAAATAGGCTGTTGGGGATGAGATGATCCAGTTTTGAGGATTAATGGCAAACTTGCCATATTTCTCCTTCATTTAGAAGAGACATCTTGGACTGGAGTTTACTCGTGGCTCAGCAACCCAGCTATGATGTGTTATTTGGTTGCCTCAGAGCACATACTTGGCATGTCACACTGGAGCCTGAGTTTGTTAATGCCTGGTCTCCCTAGAGTAGTTCTGATGGTCAGGGCACAGCTACTGAGTAGTTTTGATGGCCCACTCTCCAGGGCAGAGCTCCTCAAGCAGAAGCCAACAATAGGTGCCAAAGTACAACTGAGCTGACCATCAAATAAAATTAGGGCACTAGAGCTTCAGGCCTCATGGTCACTAGTCAGAAACCTAATCCGAGATGCCTGCATAATACTGGTATATGAAATATTGACACAACAGCTTGTTCAGAGGGAATTCTAATATGAGTAGATCTTACTGAACGGGATGGAAATGACTCCAAGAAAATCCCTCCAAAAAGCCTTCCAAATCTTCCCACCACAATGCATCTCTCCTGCACACTCACCACCATAAATTTAAGAGGCCAGATTTGTTAGCTTCCTAGGACAAATGTACTACTCTGAGGGGACTGACTTCGCTCCGTGGGTGACAAGAGCTTCCACAGAATTCAGCAGTCCTCTGAATTATTTAATGTTTGATCACAGAAGAGTTACTCCTCCAAGAGTTACTTGGAGATGGGCTCACACATAGCTTGCACGCAGTAAAAATGCTGCATACAAGAACATTAGCTAGAGCTAAGGAGCCTTTCCAGCAGTACTTCACTCCTTTGCCTTTATAGAGCCGGTTTAATCACTTGGTAATTCTAGCACGAAAGCTTCAGCAGACTAGTGCTGTTGTTCCTAGCTCTTCCCTTGCTTGCATATCACTGTTGCTATTCATCACTGTAATTACCTATTTATCTAAATGGATGGATATTGTAACTTCCAAATATAGTTTGCACACGCCATTCGCTGCTGCAGAAAAGAGAGGTCTTGTTCTAGTGATATATGAGCTGAAGAGCCTGATTTATTTTTAGTAAACCTCAGTATATTATCTTGCTGCTTTGGCCTCTGTCTATTAGCATTCCTCCAGGGAGTAAAGGGAGTACATATTCAAGGTTCCTTTGGCCATAACTACTGTAATAAGGACACACCAGTGATCTAGGAAGAACCACTGCTGGTAGACTGTGACATATCTCAGTGAGGTATTAGAAAAGCTAGTTTTTCCTCTGAAAATCATTTTCTTTAATGCCATAAACTATACTGCCACAGTCCCAGATGCATCCAATTCCATCACACTTATTGTAAGTCATTTCCAATGCTGTACAGGTTTAGAGGCCCATCTGAAAATGGTATGATAGGAATGAATGTTCCATGAATCCTCCTTTCCTTACTTGCTCCAGATCAGCCTCACTGCTTTTCCTCCTCTCTGTTGTGTTTTTATGGGGCAGTATGAAGAGTTCGGCAGAAGTAGGCAGCCCAGGAAATACAGCTACCAAGATCTGTTCATCAGGGATACCAGTCACCTAAAAGAAAAGTAAAAAGGTCTCTAGCTGCTACTCTGTTACTGATGTTCCCATTCACTATGGGAAACTGTGCTCCCATCAAACTGTTATTTGCCAGTTCCACTGTAGGCGTTGTGGTCCTAATGAGCTGTTCTGCCCATTTGGTGGGTCAGCAATAGAGGCTCTGCTAATGATTCACTCCATTTCCAGAAGTAAACGTAGGCTTGACAACACCCCTGGACCTGAAGATCTGCACCCAAAGTCCAAACCCACAACATCTCCAGATCTGAATTTTCCATATAGACCTTCTCGCTACAAAAGAATGACCCAAAGTCAGATCCAGAGAGTCTGGCTCAGAGCAACCACTGGTAAGTGTGCAACTAACAGGGACATATGAGGAAAATTGCCTGCAATCTCCTTCTAATATCAGGTTATGGGGATCCACATTTGCCATACATGAATAACTTAATGTCTCTACTGGGAGACTTTTTACTACTGGGGCTGATCAGGAGGGCTGTGCTAGGAACTGCTCAGTTTGCTGAACCAAGAGTCAGCTCCACACCTGACTCTCACAACCGTCTTCAGCATGACCTGCCCACTGAGGCTACTGCCCTCTCTCCCCAAATCCAAGCTGTGCATCCTCAGTAGGGCAGGAAGCCTCTCCTCCCTCAGAAACTCTCTGCTATATGAGGCTAACCCCATTAGCTCCCTGACCCTATCCCACCTCAAGCTCCTTGGCCTCATTCCTGGACATTCCTGAAATGTATCAATGGGGCAGCCCATTTCTGGTGATCCATCCTACTATAAGCATAGACCACAGGCTGCAACCAAAGAGTCACAAAAGGATATACGAGCAAGCACTTCGACATTATTTCTACTGTCGTCTGTAACCATTCATAGTTACAACCTAATTAATTTCTTTTTTCTGCAAGCTTGACTTTTCATACAGTAAAAGGGAACAACAGTTTAAACAAATGAACTTAGTATTTTCTCAGGATGGGAAAACAATCAAGGAAACTCCTACAAACTGTGAATTTTGAGTAGGCTACAGTTGAGAAAAGCTGAGCAGGAATGTACTTTCCCAGTAAAAATAATCAGCCTCCATTTCTAAGAACAGCTGTAGCTGAAGCAAAAAAAAACCCAAGATACATTTTTGGCAGAATGTAAAAAACACAAAAGCTTGCCTAAATCTACCTCCTGATTTCACACAAAACCAAAGTCCCTGGCTATTTGATATCATAAATTATTCTGTCCCCTTTCCTGCAAGAATATGAGTGCTAGTTTACATATTCTAATTAATCCCAAAGGAAGATTCACTATCTTCTACCCACAGAAGTCTCTCTTTGTCCTGTATTTTAAAGGTAAGTTTATTTTCACTCTGAATCCTCATTTTTTGCCCCAGCTGGAAAGGGAGCAGAGATTTATAATGTTCACCAGTTGCTACACTTAGCTGCATGTGGAACTCCTGACTGAGTATCAGGAAGAGGTAAAAATATCTTCCTCATGCATCCAACATACTACAATGTTTATCTTCTGGGATGAAGTGGATCAGCTGTTTAACAACACACAGTAACACTACCCAAATGCTTGGAGTAGAAAACAGTAGATACTGTAATATCAATTTGGCAAAGTAAGAATAATAATGATACTACTACAGTCTAGAACTTGCAAAGTCCTCAGGGATATTAAAAGCTAAAAAGCACCACAAAACCATTAATAAAAGTAATTATAATATTTCCACAAAATTCCCAATATAGTTTACCTCTGTAAAAAGATCCAGCATAGTAAGAAGCTTTTTATCGATTTAAAATGATAGCTTCATTACTGCTGTTCTTCCCCATTCTTTTAAGCTAGCATGTTGAAAAAGTGCATGTTTTAACAGCCTAGTCAATGTTAGTACAGATGCAGAAACAGATGCTCACCTGTGCTAGAGCTCTCTTGATGACTTTGCCAATGTCTTGTCTCCATTCAGGGATGTCAGGGTTATGGTAGTCCAAGTTGGGAGAAAACGACAGGAGCTGAGATTGGAAATACTCTGGAATAGAAAAACAGTGTTTATGAAAAGATTAAATGGGCAGTGTTCAGGGTACAGCCAAAGGTGCAGAAGACAACAGGAAGACCATAATTAAATTATCTTAATGCAAGAGAGAGAAAAGGCTGAATGAAGAAAAGGGGCTGGCTAACACTAAGCAGGACAGAAAGCTTGCAAGGAAAGAATCCTTATAACAGTTCTTATAAAGGACACTTTGCCCTAATGCCAACTTGTGGCTTTTCCGAGAAGAAATGGAAGCAAGAGTGAGAGAGGTGAGAGGATGACTTCCCTTCATGATGCCTCTGGGCTTTGTAATTTTGCCACTCAACTTCATCAGACTCTGTTTACAAGGAAGTTGACCACTAAATAAGGCGGCATCTGGCTGAAATTTGGAACGTCTGTGCATTTGTGTGCATTGTGCTCTGCAGAGCAAACACTTACTGTAAGTAATGTTTTCAAAAGCAGGTATTATCTGTTTGCTCTCCTGGAGGGAAGCCATGAGTGGTTAATACCGCAACAAATCAGAACCCAGTGGTGTTAATGACTGGCTAATCAAGCAATGGCTATTCATGAAACGCTTTGAAATTACTTCCTAATTGACTGATTGCAGGGAGGAGGAAAAACTTCCTAGACTTCAAATACAGAACAATTTAAATTTTTCTCCAGTTCCAACTATCCCCTCTGGTGTCACCAGAGACCAAGCCTGGAATCCTTATGACAACTGTGCACAATGGATTTGGGCCAGTGGGCGGCACAGATCCAGGATGGGAATCACACTCAGATATAAGCTCTCAGGGTAGAAGACTCTCCTTTCTGGTTTTAGAGATGTGCTGTGCCTCACCTTGAAGCACCTGATCTCCAGATACTTCAAATAAGTACCATTAATCATTTGTAAGAAGGTACCGGTTTTAGATCAAGATAAACCAGCAAGACTATAAATGAGGAAATCCACAGAATAGCAGGGATGTGCCAGCACAGCATTTATGTTGCATCTTTTGTAAGATCTGTTCTTTCTTTTTAGATGGTGCAGTATATTTTTAAATAAAACAAGCAGGGAAACTCTCTCAAGTTCTGAAGTCTTAACCCAGAGCCTGATATATAGAGCCTTTGACTTTTGAACTCTCAGTACCATGTCCAATTTATTTTTTGAGTAAATTCTGGGCTGTTAATCACAATTTGAGAAAACCCTGAATAAATCTCCTGCACTGTTAACACCAGAAAGCCATGCCTTCCTGCCTAGAGCCATAATAACTTAACACAGGACACAGATTAGGATACAAATTTAGCAGAGAGCATGTTTAGCAAAGGTGCCACTCATTTATGTACTGAGACTTGAACTGATGACCAGACTGGGCATCTAGAAGGACTCCTTCCTTAGACCAGGACAGTCTGCAGCATGGCACTGCACAGGACTATTTGGACATTCCACCCGGATCAACTTCTCTTTGTGATAAAGCCCAAAGCTTTGGATCTTTTAAATAAAAGGGCAAAATTTCTTACGAGGTGTTTAAAAACAGGGAGTGAGGAGCACTCTGTGGGACCTACTGTGAGCAATTATCAAGATCACCTGCAGGAACCCCTCTCAGATACGCTTGATTCAGATTTATTCCAGAAACTAGTGGAAAGATGCAAGTTTCCCCAAAGTAAACACTGCATTTTGCAATGCTCAAAATGATCAAGCAGAGGGTTACTTCATTTGCTAATAGCGAGTTTGGGTATTACTAAATCATATTAACGAATTATTAAAACCCATTGCATTTCACAGCCAGGCAATCAATAAATATCTATTTAGTTGGTTGTTAAATCTGAGCATGCAGTTTTCCAGCCACCAGGAGGATATTTATTTATATTTAATTACTGAAACAAGACACACATAGTTCAACCACACAGTGCAACCTGAGTTATTTGAAACCCAGGTCTATCAATAAAACTTGCTATCCAAAGAAAAGCTTGCCCTCAAATGCTGGATGCCAATAACTGGATAAGGAAAAGGAAGACTAGCCCAGGGTGGAAATTATTCTCTGGAGAAATCCTGAAGTCCTGGCCAAAACTGCTGAGAAAGCCCTTCCACTCAGCCTTTATCAAGCCTCAAGCAGGGTTAGCTCTGTGGTCTGCCAAAGGGTGCTGTTTGGAGCCCATGACATGCAGATATGGCAAGAACATACCAAACATTAACCACAGGGAAGTCCAGCGGGCACACTCAGACCTCCAGCTGTGGCACGGAAGATGAGCAGAGATACCAACCACAGAGTCATTTCTGCCCCCTGTTTTCCAGACCCCTCCAGACCCGTGCCGTTTATACAGTCACTGTATAAAGAGAAACACCAGCTGTATTCAGGCCACCTTAATGATTCACTATGACTACTTCCTTCCACAGCTAGGAAGCAGAGGGAAGGCAGTCTGGCTACAGCTCTAAGTGTTTTTTCTTTTGGGAGTTCCTCATCAGGGTGTGCAGACAGACCAATTGGCAAAGACACCAGCCCCTTTACTACAGTGCTGTGCTTACAAATTTGGCTAGCTGCCCCATCCAATTCACTTCTGTATTTTGTGATCATGACACATCTGAGCTACTTGTTTACAGTTTGTCTTCAGAGGTTCCTCCAGGCACTAGGGAGTTCACAGAGTTCATTTTGGCTGAGCAGTGACTGCCTGTTCTTCACCTCTAGACAGCCCCCTGAGATCTGATTGCAAAAGGCTGAGGGTACCATGCACTGCGATCTCCTTGGTGTCTTGGATGAGGGTGCTGCCCGCAGCAACTTGCACAGTGACAGTGTTCATCCCCTCCACAGCGAAGATGTATGAAATGCTGCTCTCCAAGGTGATGAGGGGCTGCAAGAGGTAAACACAGACAGTGGTATCAAAATCAGGGTGAGATTAACTCAGGATCACAACATGCACCTAACTAATCCACCAGGCCACAATATCCTTCTTCCCTGATACAGGAATGGTGCTCCGAGCTTGGATGTCCTCCTAAGGCCTAAATGTGGCCCAAACACCACCCAGTGAGAACTGTCCCATAGGCAAATGTTTATCTTACTTCAGTAAATGCTTCCTGAAATATTCTTCCTCTGAACTGCAACCCATTATGCTATGAATACCTTAGTAGAGCACAGTCAGCAATTGCAGAATTAGTGCTGCAGAATGCAGTGTTGTATACACACACACATACACACACATGCACACTCAGCACAGTTGCTATATCAGCTGTACAAAACAGAGTCCAGCTCAAACCAGCATTGCAGATGTTTCTTCAAACAATGCGTATTGTTCAGATTCAGGGCCAGCCCTTGCTCTTATGAGCACAAACCCATCTATCTATCTCAGAGCAACTCTGCTCAGGTCAGAGTGAGGGCACCCAGTATTGCCCTGTCCATGCTTTGAGTCTGTAAGCTAGCTCCAACCATAACCTGGCAAATCATGCTAAGAAGGATGAAAGCATGGCATAATACCTGCTGACAATGCTGTCTGAATGTGACCGAATGATTTCCAGAGTAAAGTTGACCTGAATTTAGCCAGCTCAGAGCCCTAGCAGAGAAGGCTGACTTTATCTGCACCTTCTCAAACAAAAATGTCCTTGATAGCACCACAGCTCTCCAATTTGCACAGGAAACTCTCAAACTGATGCACACCTAGATGAGAAAAGTGCACCATATTTGGGAAAATAGATTTGTATATTGAAAAATCAAAGGTGTAGCCTTTGCAGTGCCATTGATCTGACAGCTGGTCTATAGATAAATCTTTTGGTTTAGATTAAACCATTAAAATGGAAATAGTGATACTAGCCTCCATTGCAAAAGCACACAGAGGTCTAAGAGCACAGAGGAAGCCATTGTACCGTTGCTATTGTCCCTTCACTACACTGCCAGTTTGTTTCCAGAGGAAAACCCCTAAACATTCACCTTCCAGCTCTTGCGCTTCATCCCATCAGACTGTCAACCTGCCTGCATTTCACAACAGTGGCCATATATGCCATTTTCACAGCCAAATCAAAATTTCCACTGGCATAGGCCAGACTGGCAAACACATTTCCCTTCCTGCAGAATGCCACCTTCCTTTGATCCCCTGATCCATGAGCTGAAAAAGCACTAGAATAAAAAATAAAAATTGGCTTGATCACATGGGACTCTCAGACCAAGTCAGCAAGGGTGCCAGCCTGTGCCAGCTTGTGCTAGCCCTGGAGTCCTAGCTAACATATACTTAGATATACACACATCCTGGACAAGCAGAATGGGCCTATATCAAACTGCAGTGATTCCTGGAGGTTACAGGTTGTGATTCTGTGCAAAGGCAGGTAAGAGGAACCAATCTGGCCTTTAAAATTACAGTTTTTCCTTTTTGTATGTGTGTATGCTGGACATTCCATTATCATGGATGATTTCACCTCCATCATGGAGTTTTAACATTCAGCCAACTCCTTAATTTTAATTCAAGCACCAAGACCTGGAAAATAACTCTAAATTAAATCAAGTACTTTAAGGTTCATTTGCTCAAACCTATTAGACAGCTGGACACATTTATTAAACTGGACCTGTGTTAATCCAAGCAAATTGGCCTTTGGGTATACTACAAAAATTAGCACAGTAGAAATTCAGTACAATGGTTCCAGCAGGGTGGGGAGGGCAACAGAAGAGCCTCAGCCAGGTCATATGAGTGTAAGACAACATTCACCTGTGCAGCAGCACAGAGAGTACCTTAGTGAGACTGCACAGTGGCACAAGACACATCTGGTTCTGCTTGGGATGCCGATGGGCTGAACAGGAAAAGAAGTTGCAATCCCTCAGCATGGAACTAGAGTATATCACCTAACAATACCAGTCACTATGCACAATATTACACACACCTCATCCTTTAATTCACACACAAATCAGTGCCCCCATCTTCCACCCGTACTTAGAGCACCACAGTTTGCCCACGAGTGGGCCCTGAGAAGGATCTGACGTGTACATTAAACATCCCAGAAGGAATTTTGGTGTGATGCAGACTGTTGTCCTGAAAAAAATGGTGGCTGCTGCTGTCACGTCGATATCCTTTGCCATACTTCTGTCAGAGTTGAAGCTGAAGTACATTTCATGATGTAGCTGGAGATAATGCTTTGCAAAGAATGAAAGGCGCTCTGGGTCTTTGATTTGGCCATGGGTAAGTGGCACCGTCTTTACTACTCCACACCTCAACATATTTCAGCAACATGTACAATCACCCCAAGGTATCATAAGGATCAGCTGCTCCATGTCCGGCTATGTCCAAAGCATTCATCCCAAACACACCCATATCTGCTTGTACTGTGCTGCCTATGGGTCTGAAATTTAAGCTAGATGATAAATCAGATAACAGATCATATTTACAACTCAGATGCATGAGAGCTGCATGGAATTCTTCAGCAAACATCACTGCTTTGCTCTACCTTTTCTAGATTACTTTCTATTTCAAAAAATCTTTTTTAAGGCCCTATGCAGAACTAACTTCTATACTAAGGACAAAAACAATGGCAGGAAAACTCTGACGCCTGGGTACACTGGAGGGCTTAAGCAGATGATCAAGTTACCAGTACCTATATTTTCTCAGATGTACTTTAATGGTTGTCCATGTGCGAGCACTGAGCCAAAAATATCTGAACTGTAATGTGATTTTGCATCCCTCTCTTTCAGTGCAGTATAAACTGTGTGGAATTACCCGGTACTTGTCATGGACTAGATGTGTGTATGTGGGTGGTTGCCACAGCTCAGCTAGGGCACAGCAACTTGCCAAGTTATAGTAAGTGAGTTTTGTTCCTGAGCTCTTCTGGTGCCTCAATTATGCTTCCACAAAAATAGGTGAGTTCTTACAGTAAGCTTCCTAATTTGATGTAAAATCCCAGTAGAACCAGCATTTACTGTTTTTATTTCTCCTGCTACTGTTGGTAGCTAGGGTAAGAGGTTAAAACACAAGCAGCTTTGTCAGAGAGAAAATAAAATACTTGTGTGCCTGCTATTTTTTACCTCAAGTTCCACATTTCATGTAAAATCCCCACTTTTTTCTACTGTGATCTCACCTCAGTGCACACCTTCAACTGCAACTCAATAATGTAGACAATGATGTGACTTAAACTGCTTTTGTAAATAACAGCAGATACTACATCGCAAAATTATCAGCTGTACATTTCACAACTGTAATAACGGAGGATAGTGCCTGTGTCAGCTGTCTCACTCCTAAAGCCTACAATAAAAACTGTAGCTAATAAGCAATCCTGCTCTCTCCATTTGAAAGCGTGACCACAACTTGTAGTTTCACTTACTCTAATTATTGATAAAAAAGCTCTTTAAAAAAAATTTTTGCCAATCATTTGAAAATTCACTACAAAGAAGTCTCATCTCCCTCTCTAATGTATCCAAGACTGTAAACAATAGTCACAGACAGACACAAACAATTCATTGAGAGCGTAGCTTGAAATTCTAGATACAACTGGTTATTTGAACACCAACAGCTTTAAAGTATTGTATTGGAATCCAGCATTATATACTGCAAACTGGTACATAATGGAACCCCCCCCCCGGTTATTTGAACACCAGCAGTTTTTAAACACTTGAAAGGCAGTATTATCCCATACATAGTGGTATATAATTCAGTTAAGTTGCAAGTGAACGCTGGTAATAACAGTGGTCTTCAAAGCTCAGTAGGGCTGATAACAACCACATGTAAAAAAGTAATGGCTCCTAAGAACAATACAAGACAGGAGGAAATAAACTCACAAAGGTTGAAGTTCAGATAATGACAACCCTTTTCAGATAAGGAAAAAACTAAAACACAAACCAAGCAAAGGCAAGAGGCTTTTATCAGGGCTGAGAGAGCTCCCTGTCTGGTGCAGCAAGCTCAGGAAGTGAAAATGAACCAAAGGGCAGCTGTACCTTGGTGCTGTTACCAAACCACCAGAAGTAGGTAAGTGTGCCTGCCTGACTGGGCCAAACTACTGCAGTAATGTTGACGTCCTTATTTCTGATGGCGACAAAGGGGACACTCAGATGGACGTGCTCCACCGGACCTGTGGGAAGTGAGAGTTCATTATTAGAGGCTTTGAGTTAAATCCTCCCTGCACAGTTGTGAACAGCAAGGATCTTTCCTTTAAATAAATTGAATGTCTTATGTCAGCAGTGAGACTCTACTATAGCAATACAAGAGAATTTCAGCAGTCAATAAGCAACAGAAAAAAATACCAGATTAATAAACATAAAATCTTTTTTTTTTTTTTCTCACTCTTAATTCTAGGGGAGCCAGAAATACACATTTTCCACAGTGCTAATTTCAGACAGGGTCAGCACTGTGTTTAGAAAAATTTTTTAAATGCAGTTTGAGGGAGAACAATGAACTGGCTTTGCACTGGGTAGGGCAAGCTGCTATTGAAAGCTTGAGGGATAGGACATGAGAGAATGAAGGTTTTTTCTTGAAAATATATCCAGTGAGCTACTGAGATTTGTGGGGAAATCATTTTAGCCAAGATGGCTTAAATCTGATTATACATGAGGCATTTATGACTTGATTAAATGCACAGGTTTTTAGAAGGCCTCCAAAAGAAAGATTCATGATTTTGGAAATCCTTGGTATCTTTTTTACTTTGACCTGACCTTGAGAAGTCTTTGGGGAGTCAGTTACCACAAACAAAAAGTCAGGAACTACTTGAAAGGTGCGCGCATTGGCATATCAAGGCATTTAACTGTCAGAAGAACTTGTTTCTGAAAGATGTAAAAAATAACTAAGTATTAATGCAAAGTTGTGTCTAATAAATGCAAATGTCCAGAATGAGTCCAGTGCATGAAGCCCAGAATTAAGAAGCCAGGTCCTCTCCAGAAAATACATGTGCAAAAGTACTGAGGTTTTGTTTGCTAGTTTGTTTAAAGCTTTTACTATCTCCATTGTTTTCCTTCTTGTTTAATTTTTTGTTTTTACTGGTACCGAATTTCAGCTGATAACTGCTGCACATCAGACAGTGTTACTGAGTCTTTCTGGATGGTACCTTTTAAAACACAGCAAGCCGATAGACTATCACCATGAAAAGGAAAGGATGAAATAAGAAAGAAGTGAGATTTTTTTCTGATAAGACATTAATTCTGGGAAGCAGGAAATTTGCTGATTTTAACTAAGACAATCTTCTTGTGTTACCTCTCCTCTCTTCAAGCATGAAATGGGGACATTAATCACTTCTCCACCTACTTGAATTACAAGGATATTGGAGAGTAAGGGCTGTTCTTTTACCACCAGAACATACAGCTCTGAGCACAACGGAACACTATTCTTGCTTCTGGCTCCTTAAAACTTGTTCTTTTTTTTTTTTTTCTCCCTTTCCCAAGGGGTCTCTACCAGCAAGTCACTCCTGAACTCTGCCCATAGCAAGTACTCTGGGTTCCCAAGAACAGCAGGTTCCCACAAATATTTTGTGACAGTGCATGCAAGAGGAAAAAACGTTAAATCTTCACTTCCTTTAAATGAAGAGATGAGCAGCTTGACAGCAGATTCCAGAAAGGTGAAAAGTTGACTGACCACTGATAAAGCTGCAGGGTAGAGAACTACTGTTGCTTGAGGCCAAGGAGCTTCTTTCTCCTTTTTTTTTCAGCACAGGATTCCAGCACCAGACAGATCGTATAATAAGGGTGATTTATATAGCAAGCGTTTTTGTCTGTACATTTGAGCTTCAAGGTCAAACCTCCTATATTGACTAGTACATCCAAATATATTAAAAGTCTAGCACTGAGGTATCATCTTATTTCAGTGTTAGCGTGAACGTAAATGCTTGCAAAATATTTCCCTAGAGATAATGATAATAATTTGGCCACCTAAGAACGCTATAAAAGTCAACGGACAGATCTGAGAGGCTGAGGAAGAAAACAGTAGAGTAGCACAACCAGGCCAAGCAACTGCCCCTCGTTGCATTCTGCTCTAAAATCCTCACCATGAAAAAGCAGCTCCTATGAGAAAAATCAGATAATCCATACAAAGCTGCTTGTTATTACCAGGTAACCATCACTTTTGTCAGCTAATGGCCCAAGGTGAAGGAAAAAACAGTTAATGCTCTAATAACAGGTTGTTAAATGCAGCCATGATTGACTTTGAGGGAATTATGAGCATAATAAAAGCTTCAAGGAACATTTATTCCTTCACACAGGGAGCTTGAAATTAAAAAGAAGAAAAAAGTTCTTGAGTTTTAGAAATTTCTGATTCTCTTCCAGCAGAAAAGCTCAAGATAGACAGGCTAGAAGACATTCTGACTGGCTAAGGGGAAAGACACACATGGCTGTGAACACCATTAGGGACAAAACCAATGAGGTACATCTGAACACAGACGGAGTGCTCTGCCCAGGAGATCTAGTAGTCTGAGAGCAGGACAAAGAACTGGGATCTTCCTGGTGTCATCCTGCATTCCACACCCTCTGCTCGGTCCTGTGGCTTTGAGAAAGCCAGCTGGGGGCTCTATATTTGAGTCTGCTCATGTGCCAAGTGGAGAGAAATTGCATTGATTACCAAACAGGAGGGAAAAGTCAGGGATGCATGTCAAACACAAGAAATATGAAAAGTAGCACATTAGCCCTCAGTACATTCATATCCCAGGAAGTATGCTCAGAATACTGCTTTGTTTTTATTTAACAAGCACTGTAAACTCCCAAATCCTGAATAACTGACTCAAAATCTAGTAGATTAATCTAAACCTCTTGGTATTAGAAGTGTACTGAAAACACACGTTTGGACTTTATTTCATATGCTGTTTGGTGTTTGACCCTTTCAGAAAGCCTGAGAAACGTTTTCAAACTTTTCCCTGTATATGTGAAGACTGCAAATATATTTGTGTTAAAAGGAACTTCCTTTCCTCTTCATTCAATAAGTTTACTTAACAAGACAGAAGAGTGTCTAAAAGTCCAAGCCTTTGGAACAGCGTAAGCTGCAGATGTGGGTGGGATTGCATGTATTCTTAGGCCCCACTGAAGTTGCAGGAATTTTCAGTGAGGTCAGGTTTTCACCCAAGGAATCTAGCAGCTGGAAGTACTTACAGACCACATGCAGGAAGAGGACAGCAGTGTCAGAGCCCAGGCTGTTCTCTGCATATGCTGTCACCTGAAAAATTCCAGCACTCTTATACACATGCCGGATGCCATCCTCAACAGGGCTGAAATTAGCATAGGATACTGCAATGCCGTCTCCAAAATCAAGCTGAATGTTTGTTCTTTGGAGATCGCCCTGCAACAGAGAAGGTTGAATTAGGCAACTGGGCTGATAAGAGTGATTTATATTACCCTCCGTCCCACTCTTCAGTTCCATTTCATTAGCATGGACACAAACTTGTAACTTTACCAAAAAAGCCTAGCTTTGTTTTGTCAGTCCCCAAAGTGGCCTGACTCAAATCAACGCCGGGTAATTATCTACAAGCAATGCTTAGAATAGCTGAACATTTACACGTGTAAAGAGATGTTATTCCCCCAACTTGGGTTTAGAGATTTTGGAAGGGCAGAGTGCTGCGGAGTGCCAAATGGGCATGTATCAAGGGGACCATATTTGAAACATCTAATGCAATGCATGGTTGGGGGTTACATGTCACTGAAGTGACCAAGGAGGGCTTTGCACAGCCTTTCATTGAATGGGTGGTGTCCAGCAAGTTACTCCATCAGAGGCAGTGAGATGGGAGGTACTACACTGATGGCAGGCTAGATGCTAATTGGAGAGCAATTCCCATGTGCACATGGGAGCATCAGGAATACTCTGGAGACAGGACAATGGTTGAAGTAGCTTTTCAATACACTCCCAAGAAACAGAACCTAGTCACTGAGATGCTGTAACTCTAGTCTAAGCTAGTTTTCCAGGCTTCCTGTATAGTCAGCTGTCCTGGTTTCAGCTGGGATAGAGTTAATTGTCTTCCTAGTAGCTGGTACAGTGCTATGTTTTGAGTTCAGTATGAGAAAAATGTTGATAACACTGATGTTTTCAGTTGTTGCTAAGTAGTGTTTAGTCTAAAGTCAAGGATTTTTCAGCTTCTCATGCCCAGCCAGCGAGAAAGCTGGAGGGGCACAAGAAGTTGGCACAGGACACAGCCAGGGCAGCTGACCCAAACTGGCCAACGGGGTATTCCATACCATGGGACGTCCCATCGAGTGTATAAACTGGGGGGAGTGGGGGTGGGGGATTGCCACTCGGGGACTAGCTGGGTGTCGATCAGCGGGTGGTGAGCAATTGTACTGCGCATCATTTGTACATTCCAATCCTTTTATTATTACTGTTGTAATTTTAGTAGTGTTATCATTATTAGTTTCTTCTTTTTATATTCTATTAAACCGTTCTTATCTCAACCCACGAGTTTTACTTCTTTTACCAATTTTCTCCCCCATCCCACTGGGTGGGGAGGAGTGAGTGAGCGGCTGCGTGGTGCTTAGTTGCTGGCTGGGGTTAAACCACAACATCAGAGAAAGAGAGAGAAAGACAGCAAGAAACCAACACATCCCATCCAAAGATAACTGAGACAGGTGACATGAATCATCTTCTGCAAATATCCACCCCTGTACCCTGATGATAGAGAGTCTAGATGACTAGTTTCAGCTAGACATGTAACTTCAGGATGGCTGAATTTATACAGGTTGAGTCCCACACCGAGGACTGATAGTTTTTGTCTAATGTCAGTCAAGACGGAGATAGAGCCTGGATACACAGAAGAATGAAGTAGATGATGGAAAATCCCTTCTAGGTTTACTGTCAATGACAGCTATTAAACGAAGGAGGGAACAACAGATGAGAGATTCCAGCATTGCAGGAATTGTCTAGAGGTAGCAGCTGCACTGTTTTAATTTAAATCATGCTTTAAACTACTGTAGTTGAACTGTAGAAATGTCTGTTATTTCAGGTTTTTGGAGCCTTACTTTATACTTGTCCCCAGCTGACTAAAAGTAACACAAAACAAGGCTAATTTAAACAGAGCTAAAGCCCACTGCAGTGATTTCACTAAACTGAAATAAAACTACACCTCAGATTAAATCTCTGTACCTTTCTACATATATATAAGATGTGTTGGCCCAAGTAATTTCCTTTAATGAAAGGTCTCCACTGTATTCACTATGGGTGAAGAAGATACCACCACCTTTTGCAGCCCAAAACTGAAACAAATCCCCAGATATATTGAGGATAAGAGTGAGATTCCAAAGTTAAAAAAAAAAAAAAAATCAAAAAATCCCTGCTCCTAAATTTAACTGGGGTTTGGTTTGTTTGTTTGTTTGTTTTTAAATAGGAAATTCAGAAGTATTTCATGGCCATCTCATAAACCCCATTATAGCTGTAAATGCACAGGGTCAGGATCAAAGCTAATGTGCAGTCCCAGTACATACTGATCTAAGGGAGGGAAGCAACCGTGTAACTCACAGCCAGTTCTGATGTACCTCCAATCCCTTCACAGCCAGCTCAAATCCTGCAGGGTCCTACATCTACCGGGCTCACTGAAAAAGACCACTGAACTCACGGATTTCACTAAAGCCTCTGGGCCAGGTATTGCACAAAACAAACCATGACTTACTAGAAAAACTGTACAGATCAGACAAAGGGAAAAGGTTGCTTGGGACAACCACACCTGCGACAGCCCCTAAAAGTTTTAGAGTTGACAGCACGAGCTTTCCTCTGAGCAGCAGTTTCCAAGTTTACCTGTGTGCGGCAAAACACATGGCTTGCAGCCTAAATTCTGACTATGAATGTCACATCCATAAGTGATTTTTCATATGGTCCAAACATATTCATACATAGCACAGATCCATTTTGGATCATGACTTCTTATCATCCTGGGACAGTCAGGATAAAGGCAGAATATTGGCTGGATCATGGAAGAAGAGGTCCTTACATCAGGATTAAATAGCTCACAGGCTGTTCTAACCCAAATGATCAGCAACTGAGACCAAAGGTGCACAACAAAGGCTCCTGCAGAGATAGAAACATCTATGAAAGGCAAGAGGTCCCAGTTCTTGCCTCCCACTAACTCCAAACTCACGGGAGCTGCTGTCTCACTGGCAGTTCCCATGAGCCTTGTGTAAGTGGCAATCATGGTACTGACACAGGCAGGACGCTGTGTTCTGCTACTGGTCCCAGTCCTGAAAATGCACCTGATCTTGTCCTTTGGATGGAAACCTGGGAGCACAGACAAGAAGCCAGACTACACCAAAGCAGGTCCCCTGTGCAGATAAGCAGGACCGCAGCATGCCCCACAGACTTTATCTTCCTGATAGGCTATGCCTGCATTAACAAATCAGTGTGTAGGAAGGGTATTTTTCAGATGCAAATTTGCCTTGAGTGTATACTTGGAGTCTTCAGGTACACACCCATATAATTAGGGTTATTACATGTAGTTTTTGAAATAAGGATATTTGGTTATATACCAGGACAATATGTTAGATCGCTCTCCTTTCTTGCTCCATCATTCCTATTCCACAGGAGCCAGGGGAGTTTTGTCTATTGACTTGATCAGGGCACCATTTTCACTTCTGTCCTACTAGGACATTAAAAATACAGTATAAACCAACAAGAGAACATAAAGAACTAGAAGTGGTAGTGACACTAAAACCTATCTATAATATTGAGTAACCAATAACATCCTTTTGACAGAGAATTTTTTAAGTCACTCTCAAAAATTCTCTAGCAGGGGTAAAATTACACTCTTGGGATATTCAGTTATTTGATAGAAAGGCTCCCACAGCTTGTTAAACCTTTCAGAACCACTTCTCAAGGGAATGTACTAAGACCACAAGTTCATCTCTCATGGAAGACAGTGAACAGAGGATAAAAAATTGATCTGGGCTGGATTTATCACTGGTGACCTCAGGCTGAAACCTCTTGCACCCATCATGGCAGCTCCTCCCTCATGCCTTACAATTCTTTTCTATTTCCTCCTTGCTTCTCCAATACGGTTCTATCTTAAATGAGAAGGTTTGAAGTGGAGAAGCATGAACAGATTTTTCATGACTAAACAGTAGCAATGATCTTTCTACCCAATTATGAGAGTTGGGTCTTCAATGCAAAGCCTGCCCATCACACTAATGTTTTCTTTCTCCATTCCATACCTCTGTATCCAGTATATAAAATACTAAAACAAGTGTGCTAGCCCCACACATGATGTCAGATACTGTGGAGTTTATGAATGTAAATTAAAATAGAAATGGAGGCATTTCAAATGGAAAAAAAAGTCATTGCTCTCCATATATATTCAAAAGGCACGTTTTATTGCTTTAAGCCTCGTAAACTACCAAAAGGGAATGAGCTAGTGGCTGTCGTAAAGACTGGAGCTCTGTGTACTGAAATCAGTGAGCAGGCAAAGGGTAGTGGAATGGGGTGGAGAGGAGTATTGCCATGGAACAGCCATTCAAAGTCATCTCCCCATCAAGACTAGCCTGGGACAGCTTTCCTGCCTGGAAGCCGCACTAGCAAAGTGACAAAAACTGCAGAGACAGAACAGTGGTTGAAATTTTGGCCTTCTGAAGTTAAGTGCCAAACTCCCACTGATTTCAGGAGGGCTACATTTCATCCAACATATGCTTGGGGCAGGGGGACTGCAGTGTACATACACAATGTATTTTTATTCTTCTAATGAAGGTCTCAAATTGTTTGCATAAGAATATGACATGGATGTAGCTATCTCTTTCTATAAACACGGTTTAGCAATCTTCTAACAGATGTGCAGAGCTCCAATACTTGCTCAGGCTTGTTCTTTGAATAGTCACTGCTTGCCTTCTCAGCTCACTGCAATTACAACCCTGTTACAAAGCCTCGCCATCACCTTGTAATTACTGAAAGAGCGAAGCTGTGAGGTGGCATAAACAGAAGAGAAGGGAACAGAACTGTTCAGTAACTGGAGCTGCCACATAAACAACCATTTAGGCTTGAGGGGAGTTTATGTACCCTTCAGAGGCGAGCTGGGGATGAACGGAAAAGGTCAGGTGCAAAAACAGATTCATAGCTCTGGTTTAGAACACAACTCCATACAACAGCAATTTGGCAGTCTATTATTTCTTTGTGCTCAAACTTGGATTAAAAAAAGGTAAAAAAAGGTGCTTATTTCCCTATGTTCCCCTGCACATATATACAGTCTAAATCACAGTCCAGCCCCATATTTCTAAAAACACAGCAAAATCATCAGTTGTTCTGCATTTCTTTGTCCGTTATCATTATCATGCACATATTCTGAATTACCACTGTGAAAAATATTACTAAAGCTAAATCTGTAAATCCTGAGAAAATTAGTTTTCAATTAACTATGATAAAGTCTTCATTTACCATTGGACAGCATAAAGGTCAGTCACACCAATATATTGAGGGTGTGTACTAGAAGGTAGAAAGGAACTGATGGCTAATCACAAAGTTGATAATAGGAGGGCTTGTCAGACTGCTGTTTGGCTCAGAAAGTGAATGTAGACATAGGTGAAAAACAACACACCAGGAAACAGACTGACCAGAGAAGGTGGAAGGAGACAGGAATGAAACTGTATGACAGCAATGTATGTAATAATTAGGACTTCTACAGAAATTATTTCTTCCAACTAACAAGGAATAGTTTGATAACAATTCATCTCAGGTTCACACTGAAAGACTGGGATACTTTTGCCCAAAATCTCAGTGTTGGGTCTTTTTTTCTTCTCCTCTTAAAATGTCTATTCTTTTAAGAAACAAACTCAACACACAGCTCTCTGTGGAATAAACCGTTCACCCACAAAGACATGTTCTTGGAAATCCCCTTCCTTAGAAAAAAAATTGTTTCGATGAAATGTTTTTCTAACTACCCTTATTTTTCAACAAAGGATGTAGAGTGAACGTCCTCACATATTTATTCAGCTGCCGGTTCAATCTCTAAAGCCTTGTAAAGACTCCACTCTTCAGCTGCCTTATTCCCCATCTGTTTATCATTCTTTGTGCGCAGCAGTTCCACTTGAGTTCCTTAATAAATTACTACTAGATTCCTAATTTTTAGATTATGTCTGTTCTTTTCTGAACTCCCACTCAGAGTGTCTATACAAATCGTCTTACCATGTCAAGTCTGCAGAATATAAAAGAATCAGCCAGGTAGACAAGAAATCCACTTTGTGTAAAAGCAAAGCATGCATGAACCTCTGAGGAAGTATGTGAAGAGGCCCTGTCAGATTAGTGTGGTCCCAATGAAACATGTAGTTACTGTAAAAGAATTTAAATTAATAGAAGTGTGTGTGTTTAAAAAAAAATAACAGGGTATCAAGAGAAAAAACTTCTCCATGGCAGTATGCTCAGATTTACAACAGCTTCTTGTGTTCTTGAAGGTCTAAGTTGCCAATGCAGGCTACTCCTGGGACTGGGAGGGGAAGGAACACTAGACTTGCACTGTTTCTAATATGATTTCCCCAGAGACCTAATGCTGCTTGTTGTCAGAGCAGGATACTTAGGAGACAGGCATCTAGTCTGTCCTGTTGTGTTATTCTTACGTTCGTGACCATGACGTGTCTGGCTCCCAGCTGCCTCCAGGTACTGTCCCAAAATGAAGTACACAGGACAGAGTAGATGACAAAATGTACTTGTGGTTCTCCAACACCACCTCACTCCCTAGCTGCCCCTCCTGAGACACCCAAAGATGTTAGAAGTGAGGTTGTGAGTTGACCCTTCTGGTTAACCAGAAAACAGATGTAACACAATCCATTGTGAGAAAATCACTGCTGGACCTCCAATGACACCTTCCATGGGCAGCCAGAAGCCAGCAGGGGAATGCAGCAGCTGCAAACACAACAGGGCTTTTTGTGGTGCAGTCACATATACCCCTAAACACCAAATCAAATCACAGACCAGAAGAGGCATAAGATCATTTGAAAAACCCTCATGTCAGCCTGAATACATACCAAGTGCCTTCTTTAGCTATCCAACCCTCCAGTGAGCCACAAGCCTTGGTGACACAGGCTGCACCATACATGTTGGCTAACCAGAGGGGTACCTGGCTCAGAGAGATCACCAGAAGTGCCTCAATATTTTGATGCTTCAGGCACCATCATGGCCTGGTATCACTTACACTACTGTTGGCTATAGAGGGAATCGTACCAATAAATAAATAAAATAGATATGGGCTGAGGAGCATAGAGGTGGTTTGAGGAGGCTCAATTCCTACTGCAAAACAATAATGTCCCTCGCTGCTCCCCATAAGTCTGAAAATGTTTCCTACTGTTCTTAACCTTTCCCAGCAAAGCTTCAGCTAAAGCTTTTCATCCCAGAAACAGAATTATTAGGCATAGAGACACCATTTCTGCCTCACAAACTCCATAAACTGCAGTTCACTGGAGGCAGCAAGAAACCAGTGGGGAAATATATTTTTGACCAGATCTATCTTGCTTCAGCATTGGTTTCATCATCACTGATAGACAAGATAACCAGCCAAATACTCCCCTGGCTTGACCCAATATGATTTCTTTGGATGCTTCGTATATAGCCATCTTCCATTAATTCTCCGAAATCTCAGGTGTTCATCATTTCATGACACCACCTGATCACTATTTTCCTCTCAGCAGCCTGACAGGTGAAGGAAAAGAATGCCAGTCCTGCCACGCAGTGAAAGCTTTGCTGAGACCACTAACACACCTCTTCCATAAGGATGACGAAGGTGGCATTGTGCCCCTGCTCCGTGACCAACTTTCCATCAGTAGTGAGGATGTGCAGTCCCCGAGGTGCTTTTCCAGGGCATTTCTCCATCTTGGCCATGTACTTCTCTCGCAAGCCATCTGTGCAGTTGTTAGACACAATCCTTCGGTACCTGGCGAACAGTAACAAAAGGAGATTGGGCTCAAGCGGTGGGCGGAAAAGTTTCTTTGTTTTGTTTTTGTTTTGTTTCTCCATATTAATGTATGTATTTTTTCAAAGGCTAACTGCCTGCATGGTTCCCTCACTGAAAGGAAGAATCAAAGAAACCTAATGCTTTATTACATTGGAGAAAGCCAAACAAATCACAATCCAACCTTCTCCAGAGATTTTCAGCAGTATCGCTGAGAACAGACACACATTGTGGAGGTGAATTACTCTTCACTGCTAAAAGGCAGAGAACTCCTTCAACTCCCCATGCCTGTAGGACTGCACCCTGCATCCCAGCTTTTTAGTTATGATTTTATTACATTTTTGTCTGCCTCTGCTCTGCTAGAAGGCCCTTGGAATGATCCGCCAAGAGCTTTGTCCAGTCCAATTTTAAAATGATTCAAGGAATGGGTTTTTCTCTTGGCTCTTCTTGGGAGAGGTTAGCCAACTAGCAAGACACTTGGTTATTCCCAGTGTTGTTGAGGGGGATTAACACTTTCTAGTAATTTCACAGTAAAAATACAGGATTGGTTAAGAAGACACAGACCCCAACTATTTTCTTCTTCTTCTCTGTCAAGAAGGCTACAAACAATCATACTGGCCAGGGCTCCTGTAACTATATTCCATACTTATAGAAACCTTTCAGCTGAAAGGGGGTCTCTGAAGTTAAGTGGCTCCAGACTCCCAGCAGCCCCTCACTTTGTTCAGCCACTCGCATCAACCAGCCACGAACAACCCCGTCATAACAATTGAGCATGCAGGACCCATGACTCAGAAGCAGCCTTGCAAAGTCTTCACGGCCTGCACTGCCTGAGAAGTAACATCACAATTTTGCACCAGCCAGTGCAACCAGAGTTTCAGAGTATCTCCCAAATGACAGAATAGCATTTGCAAAGCGATACTACCATAATAAACCAACACTTGCCATCTGTTCTGGGTAAAACCAAAAGAAACCAGCATATGTAGCTTGTCTGAAATCGCAAGGCATTGTATATACAAAGTGAAAATGGCGGGGGTGGGGGGGGGGGGAAAGAGGCTAAAAATTGCTCATTTGAGCCTTGCCAGAAGCTGTATAAATAGGGTCTGTAAGATAGGAAGAAGTTCAATGAAAAACAATGTGAAATACCTTGAACCTGTCCTTTTAAATGTTCAGGTGTCTCTCAGATAGACCTTCTTGATTCGTGTTTTAATTTTGCAGCAAAGGGGAGCTCCAAGTCTAGGCTCCAGGGATCATACATCACTTGATAGCAATATAATATCTACATGTCACTTATGTTAATGTGCTTCTCCCTGTCTCTAAGGAATGAGGCAATGTTCCATACAGATGCTGCTGCAAACATTACCTCACGAATAAGACTGGAAAAGAGCCAGGTGGGATGCAGAGTTAAAAAGAACCATCCAGGTTCTCTTGTCTACTGCAAGGTCACCAAAACCAGAGAGATTCACTTACCCAGTGCTGTTCAAGTAGCTTTGACCAATGCTGCAATCCTTGGACAGGGAGGACGGGCTGAACCAGAAGGCTGGGACGCACTGGTTGTTGCTGTGCCTCTCGTATCCATAGTCACTACAGAGACAAGTCATGAGTGCATCACTGTACCCATTCACTAGATTTAGCTCACAGTTTTAGGTGATGTTTTTGTTCCCCAAAGCATGTGTGTGTTGGTGGGTCTCTGCTGGATGGCACGACATCATGGATTGGGCTCATCCAGAAACAAAGTGCTTGGTTAGTTTGAGAGGCAGGAACACAGTTCACAGAAGGTATGTGATACCTGACAACACCAGAACTACCAACCTTGCAGAGCACTGGAGGACTTGTGTTTCATTTGGTAACAAAAAATGGGCAGAGATTCAGAAAGAAAACTGTATTGTTAATGTCTTTTCTTATTAACCTCAAATAATTTCTCTTGTTGGGTTCATTTGGTTTGCTTGCTTTTTGCAGTCTTTGCTTTCAGAACAAACCAGACTAATTCCAAGATCTAATGTATCTTTTTTCCAATGAAGCAGTTTGGAATATAAAACACCAGGAGCACTTCCTGAACAACTAGCCAAGGTATGTATATTTATGTATGTTAATGGCCTCCCTGCTCTCTGACTGAGCTATGACTGGCCTGAAAGAAAAATATTGCCAATGTGTTTCCAACACTAAACTAAAACAACACAGCCGACTTGGTAGTCTAAGGATTACATGGTATTGTGTCACATGGGGAAGGTAATCCAGGGTATTGATGCTTCCTTGGACCACCAAAGAGTGGAACTGTACACAACCACATGCAAGACTTCTTTTTACAGCTGCCTTTGCATGCCAATACAATGATGAAGCAATAGGATTAATTCAAAGCTTTCCATAAGTTTTAATAGGCTCTGGATCAGGTTTCTATGCATAGCCTTTATTGCCAGGCTGGATTCAAAGGGCAAATAAAAAGAGACTCTGGATTTTTGCCTGAAGCAGGTTAACAAATGCCAACAAACTAAACCTCTGTGGAAACACAAACACTACAGAAGCCACTGCCTTGAAAGCTCTCTGTGCCCTTTAGGACACTGAGTTTTATCCTTCCCCTACTCAAGAGTCTGAACTGCCAACAGAAAGTCTCTAGGAAGAGCTTTGGTGAGACAAAATTGTGCTATGTCCCCAGTGACCCAGGCTGCTACTGTTCCTTTTTTGGAGGGCAAAAATTCTGCAAGCTACTTTAAAAGGTTCGGAGATTCCCTAATGCTCTTTTTCTCAACATTCAATTTAATCATTCTCAGTGGGTCCGACCTGCACAGTCAAAAATGCCTAGCAGTGACTTGGTAATTAAAAATATTCAGGAGGAGCTGTACTTTGCCCCAAAGAAGAAAAGAGCTGCATAAATATTTAATAAAATTAAAGACAACATTGCTGTATGCCCTCAAGGTTCTGTGCTTGTTCATTAACTTCTGGTAAATGTATATTAAAACCTCGCATGCTGCCCACCTTCCTTCTCATAAGCCCCAGGGTTTGCATAAGTTAAGGAAATAATCAAGTCCAGCTGCTGCGCTGTCTTTCTCAGGAAAGCTATCTTGACAGAGTAAATAAAGAACCAGGAGGAGGGAAAAGAAAGATCAGCGAGCACTTCAATAACAATTCTGAGTTCCTTCTGCCATTCTCTGTCAGAAAAAGGCCAGGGCTTGCTTTTGGAAATGACTGCGAGGGTTTGCAGGAGTCACCCCTGATCTTGACTCACGAGGATTTGTTGAACTGGGGCCCTGGATCATGATTTATGCCCCTGAAATTCATATCAGCCTTATATCTAACAGCAGGAAACAGATAGCACTGCAACGTGAGGCAGACAGGAGCAAGGGCGTTGTGACCGAACGGGAGGGAGCACAGCCCTCACAGCTTGTGCTGTAGGGCTCCTGCCGTCATTCGTCCTGTCTGCACAGCTCTCGAAGGCAGGCGTCATCACACCTGGTAGCGTGGGATGCTCTGTGACCAGAACCAGCCTCCAAACCTAATTACTGGGGAAGCAGAGGGCCTGTCTGTTGGGACCTGCTGGTCAGTATACTCACACAACGCCAGCTGCAGGCCCTCCTCCTTTCCCTGACGCTCCACAAGACCTGCTCAGTTCACACACAAGAGACAGGCCAGTCAGTGCTTCCAGGAACAACTGGCAATTGTGAACCCAGCCAGAAAAGGCTGGGTGGACATCTTTCCTTTTCAAAAGCACCAAGGGAAAGAGTAGGAGCTGTCCTTCCAACTGTAGATACCTGCAGTGGGGACATATCCCCATGAGCTCCCTGCCTAGGGCGTTCTTCTAGTCAGCGGAGAGCAAAGGCACTTCTCAGCACCTCCCCTTCCCATACCGACACCCAAAAGAAGGCAGATGAATCATATTCTAGAATAACCTGTATCTTGCCACTGACTAAGTACCTGTCTCATCCTTTAGAAGTCACAAGTCAGAGGAGATGAGTCCACTCTTCCTCTCTGAAAATCACTTTTAAGATAATCAAGCTTGGTGCCCCATTTCCAGCACCGCTAGTATTTTCTTTGAACTGATTGCCCCACACCTTCTTCCAGTCAGCCCCGCAGACTAGCATCAAAACTCACCCTTAAACTGAAGCTGGTTCTTCTGATTCTCCATCACCAGCTATAACAATTCTGCAATTGGAAGCCAGTTGACAATCCTGTTGGCAGTGCAGAGTTTGAAACAAAAGCCACCTTGCTGTCCTCTAACTGCATTTCCTCTGCAGGACTGACAAGGTTAACAGCAATATTCTCTCATGGTAATGGGAAAGTTAAGCAAAAATGATACTGAATGTGTGCAAGGAACACATCGATTGATTGAAAAGGTGCATTCTGATGCAGACCCTTTTTAAGGCAGAACAGCACTTAAGGCCAATTTAGCTACCACAGCTTTCCACTTACAGCTTAGAAAAGACAAGCTTCGCTGTGAAAATAGAAAGCTGGTGAGGCACAAAGCTGGGGAAAAAAAAAAAAAAAAAAAGAGCAAATTCATAAGCGTCTCTGGAGATTGGTGCTTGATTCAGCAGCTCAGAGGCATATGCCAATGCCAAGGGCAGATACTGCAGGGCAAGATAGTTTGTTCATCCTGCAAGTTCCCATGATGAGAACAAAGGGGAAAGATCTCCTGAGTCAAGCTAAGGAGTCTCAGATGTAATTTTGGCATTAGGAACAAATTAAACATCCACCCAGATAAGATGAAAATCTCTGTTCTATATCCCTGAACCTCTCTCTTAGAGCCAACCTACTCCAATATTCAAGAAAACACTTTGTTCTACATTTTTTATGCATTTTTTGCCTCATTTCAATGTGTCCATGTTCTAAAAAGAATTGTGAGTCTCAGCTGGCCTAAGTCCAAATAAGTGTGCAGATCTCATGCCTCACACCTCTTCAGAAAGAATTCAAAGGTAAGTGAAGTTTTCAGGAATCACACTGATACCAAATCAGACACTGATCCTGATAACTTACTATAAAAATGAAAATGTTTTCTCAGCTGATCTGCTTTCAGGGTATTTTGAACTCCATTTAAATGAAGTTCTGATCATTTAAGCTCAAACATCACAGCTATTGACAGTCTTAAATCTTTGAAATATTGCCTTTCACAGGTTCCCTGTAGGAATTCCTTGTGCAGAGATTCTGACTGTTATGCATTCTTCCATCTCCTATCCCTGATTGTCAAACAATATCAAGCAGTGGTTCATTTTTTCCCTGTTTTATTTTTAAGCTGCTTTCAAAGTGACCTTAAAGCAGTTTGGAAATTATGGCCCCATTAAATTAGAAACACCAATATTTATGCAAAGCAAGTAGGTACATCTGACAAGGGTGGGCTGTACAGTCATGTCACAGAAGCCCTTTCAGAAATTTCTCAATAAAACATTGCTAAAAAGCAACAAATGCTTCCCTGGAATTCAAAGGAATAATGATAAAAATGTGCATGTTTTGCTAGCTTGCTCCCTAGGTATTCAATGACCTTGGAAGTGAGGACAGAGAAATTCCCTCTTTCTCCTGTAAGGGACATGCTTTGGACCAGAGAAGAGTCATGGCTGTCACTCTTCTAGAATGATGGACAAAAAAATGTCAATCAGTACTTGCAATTTTCTGCTTTTGAATTCCAGTCTTGGATTTCTTATGGAGATTAACAGATCTCTCCCACAGATGAAGGGGACACCTCCTTCACACAACAGGTATGGGGATCATGTCTATGCTATATGGTACGATCACAGCCACAAAGCTGCATGAGACCCAGTTTCTCTGCAAGGTTTTCTGTCTGGGTGGTAGCGCAGTCACTGACAATGCTACAAACACAGTCCTTGCAAAAGTCCCCAGAGCCACATACTCACCACTCAAAGTCCCCTTGACCACAGACACATGGTTCAGACACCACAGTTTTGGAATAGTCCCGACCTAGGGAACACTGGGCTCCAGGCTTGCGTTTTTTATAGATCTTCCTCTCTCCCATGACACAAGGCTCCCCCTTCAGCAGCCAAGGAACAAGAGAAGAAAGAAAAACAGAGAGCTGTAGTGGCAGCTGGGCCCTAAATGGAGCATTTTGTCAAAAGACGCAAAAGGCAATGAAAGCAAGCAATTACCACTGGGAGAGTTGGGAGCTAAGGGTCTAGCTCCCTTTTGTGGCTTTGCAAACTCAAAAGCCACCTTGGGAGGACCCAGGAGAGCAGTGTGTTCAGCACTGAGTTGGGATGCTAATGACAATGTGCCCAAAATGCCTGGGTGCCTAAGCCATCACACCCACTTGTGCCACACATCAGAAGGCATCCACCAATGTATCTAGTCCTACGAATTATCCTGAAAAAGCAATGTGGATGTACTCCAGGGTTTCTTCCGTATGTCAGATGAAATCTGCTATGGGAAGAAGTGCCCAAGCCTGAAACCCAGGGCAGGGACAAAATCTAGGTGTGGAACCCAGGACTCCTGGCTCCCCTCCTCTTTCCTTGATAGACCTGGCTTTGTTATAGACCTCAAATAATTTTGATGGTGTGTTATACTGGGCTTTTTGAACACAAAGGTTTCCAAGAGCACTACTGCGAGTAGCTAATCTAAAATAAACGTTTGACATTTAGGTGGGTTTCTATAAACAGAATCTTCTCTGATGCAGAAATAATTTGTCTGCATAGAAGTAAGAAAAAAAGACAATACCTAATTGAAATACTTCTCTCTCCCATTAACAGTGATTCCCAAGATGGCTGCCTGGTTACACACATGTCTTTGCTTTTGTTTCATTTAAATTATTTTAATTTATTCAATTCTATGACTTCAGTTATCCAATACATCCTTGCCAAATTAATGCTTATTTCTAATTCATGGATTTCATTCAGGAATATCACAGCCAATAGTTCTGGTTCTAGTTATGTTGCCCTGCAGGGAGTGGGACATCATACTGGTGGCCAGTAACCCATAAGTAATCTTCAGAGGGTATTGAGCTCTCTCAGTTCTAGTGGCTTCAGGACCTAAATATATCCAGCATGAAAATAAGCCAGAGTGTATGAAAAGCAATGTATCTTTGAACAGAATGAAATAATTTGGTCTTCTCTGGTGTCTTTTATTCAAGGGCTCCCCAGAGTTTTACAGACACCTGCAGGACCTGCAGGATGAATAAATGTTTTTATTTTCATTTTTGAGTAGGGAAAATAGAGACAAAGTAAGAGAAAATTATTTTCATGAGTCACTGACAGAGCTACAAAGAGTTCAGTGTCTCCTACAATTCAGTCACAAGGTGAGGTTTTACATTGCCCTGAGCACTGAGGGCAAAAAGATCCAGCTGGTGCAATGGAATATTTTCATACAAAGAGAAGTTAACAATCTCCCTAACTTGCCTGGAGAAGACCAGCCCTGTGTTTATTCATGCACACGCTTCAGGGGAAGTAAAGCATCAACAGGTTAGAACTGTGACTTGATGGATGCAAAAAATCCATATGCTCTGCTGAAAAGAACAAGTACATTCCTACCTGGCAACACAGAATATGGGAAAAGGAAGTCCCATCATCCCCTCCCTACACACCGGGAATACCTGATTGTGCAGATGCCAGGTTTGGTAGTCATCTTTGTTACACCTTCGGCTGAAGACAGACTTGTAGTCCACCTTGACCAGCTGCCATTCAGAACGGAGACTGAAGTGCCCAAAAACTCTGAGCGTGGAAGAGAAAAAAGAAAGAGCCAGAGTCAGCCAGACATATGCTTCCATTAAGCAAATAATTTCTCATGAATCTCAGCTGCAGAAACTAATACACAGTCTTGGAGCTTGATGCCAGAAAATGCTATTCAGTCATGAATAACATTTTCCTGTTCCTGTAACATCCTAGGATTTTTTAGCCTTTTTCTGACCCCTTCTATAGCCTGTGTTGGAAGGTCTTCCATGCCTCTAGTACTTAGCACAATGGGCTCCAAGTCTAATACAGACAGTGAGGTATCACTCAAGAACAATAAACAACCAGACTAGAAAGTAATGTGTCTAATGTCAAGGGAGTTATTCTGATGAATATATGGGTTTGGTTGTCTCAAAATCAAGCCTTTCTTAGCTGACTCAGTTTCTTTACTGCTGAACTTTTGTGTTGCACAAACTTACTACTTAATGAATTGTAAAAGAAACACCTGAAATAACATATTTGGGATATGGACTGTAGGCAAGCAACCTGCAAAGATGGCAGCATCCCTTCCACCTGTGTAATGCTGACTGCAGCTACTAGGAGTAGAATTATAAATGATCACCACTGTAAGGCTATCAGTAGAGTTTTTTCTTAATTCTTTTGAGCAGGTCACTCATTATCAACAGTCACTGATCACACTCCATCGTTCATCTAGCCAAGTAATAAGTGATAAGTTAATTTTCAGGATGAAAATCACACATTTTCCCATGCAACTCCAGGGCAACACAGGGCTTGTACTGAGTAAGGCAGTATACAGGAGCAGCTGGAGCTGAAGGGTCAGCACTCAAAAAATAGCGGAAGGACTCAGGCTGTAATTTAAAACTCAGGCACAGATCTGTTACAGTTGGGATGATGAAAGAGATCATACAAAATTGAATAGCACCAGAGGGTTCTGCACAAGCTTGGACCAGAACGTTGGCAGCAGAGCTGGTTGTTGAACACAAGTCTCTCTAAATGCCATTCCAACTATATGGCCCTCCTTCACATGCAGAGAAAGCTATGTGCTTGGTTAAGTGTCTGGAAGGGAAGGACCAAAGCAACAATGAGCACTGATGGTACACATCACCAAATACCATCACCACAAATACTAAGGGAGTCTACATGTTGGAGACTCACACCTTCACCAAAGCAAGCAAAATCATAGCAAAAACATGGTTTAATTAATGAATAACACCAGGTACCCAGACAAAAGACTCCATCCATCCAGAAACATTGCATGAGTGCTGCAGGGTGTTCAGTTTTTGATCAAGTAACAGCCTATTCCCTTGGCCAGCTGTGATTTTCTCAGTAAGGAGCAGCTTTTCAATCAACTGCAGCTGGATTTCCAAAGAGGTGTGTAATAGGAGGAGATTAGGATGGGTGACCAGACTTCAAAAGCCATGAACAAAACTACAGCTTCTTATTGGCAGGAGGAACATCTCAGTACACATAAACAACAAAAAACCAACAACAATGTAGTTGATTTGTCATTATAACATGCCAACTTCTTGGCTACCTTGAATATATAAAAGAAACTAAAACCTCATCTAAAATACAAGTTCCAGATTTTAAAAATTCTGTACGTACTGAAACTCAAATCTTTTCTGACACTTATGAAATGTCATTGTATCACCCCTATTGCGAGATTTAGAGGGCAGAGAAAGAATGGGGGGTTTATTATACCAAATCTTTCACTAACCTACATTTTTACCCAAGCCACTTATGAGATTAAAGTTTTTGTTGTTTTAATTATTCCAGACTAAAAAAGAAAGAGGGAGACAGATGATTTACAAATTTCCCTATGAAAGTGAACGAGAAACAAAAGAGAAAACTTCTATTGAGTTTCCAAGCACTATCTGCAATCCAGATCCTGCTGTGTCCCCAGTGTGCTGGCCTTCTTACTCTAGTTCATCTTAATTTACACTGTAATCACACAGGGTTGTTGGCTTTGCTCTCCCCTCACTGCCCAAACGACTCCTCCTGTAGACTGCACCAAAACTCCTCTGCATTGTGCTGTTGTTTGTGAAACAGAGACCATCCAGGAATCAGTCATGTTCTCCCATTTAGACCTGTCTCAGCTCATGGGTATCAGGGACAGAAAGGGGGGGGGGGGGGGGGTGGATCTGAAAGCCTGGAGTCGTGGGTTTACTGTGGACATCTTTCTATATCCAAGTTCTGCCTCGCAGAGGCAAGCTCCAAGAAGCTGACGGGGAGAGGATACAATACAATAAGAACCTGTGACAAATGCATATACAGGCTAGAAATGAGTAGGTGGGGAAGGACTTGTGTGGTGGAATGGATTTATTAGGTAGATTGTTGCTCACTCTTCAGAACATTTCTTAGTGTAGTCCTAATTGTGGGGTATTAGCACTACAAAACAGCACCACATTCAGGCAAAGCTACAGAAGAAACTGCAATTCCTGTTCCTCAACACAGAAGGCACATCCTGGGCCAAGACCAACCCACAGAAACCATAGCAATATGGGGTGCCAGGGCACTTGTTGGGAGAAGGAGGGAGAAGGGAGGAATGGGAAATAGCACAGAGGGGGTATGCAGAAGACCTCCGAAGCTGTACTCAAGTAGGAGTTCTGACTCCAGTTCCCCTCCACACTTTCCCTTGGTACTGAGTAAATCCCACCAGCTCTTACACTACAACTGCTTTCAGCACATACTCTTACAGAGTGCACGTCTGGTCATGGTACTATTGCACAGCTGGGCAGCTCTCCCATGAATCTTGTTTGTCCTGGATGCGATGTATGACTGAAATGTCATTCCTGCAAAGCAGCAACTCAGCAGGCAGGAATCATTTAGTCCAGCAGATTTATACCAGTTCAGGATTTGACCTGGGTGTTTAATACACAGAAAACATAGCAAGAGGAGGGGAGAACATAATCAAACACAAACACTTGTCTGAACCCTGAAGATAACAGGGCCGGAGAAATCAAACACTTTAGCAGCCAATGCATCTCAAGGAAAATGTTGTTCCTCAGATTGACCCTTAGCTAACTGTCCAGAAAGAGATCAAAAAGCTTCGTGGTGCTTTACAAAAATCGCCAGAACCACTTGCTTTTTAAATCTATTAAAATAAGCCAAAAATCCCTCTGTCACTGAAATTTTTCCATGATAATGATAATTAATGGAAAAAAACAAAGTTTCCTAAGTGGAAGGCAATATATTAGCATTCCAAAAGCACAGAGCATTAGCTCCTCTTTAATTAAATGATTTCAAAGAAGATCTTTGTATATAATTGCTATAATTTAGATGGAAACAATACTACACTAAATGTAATTAGAGGAATGTGAACAGAGGGATGTTTTCCTCTGTGCTGCAGAGATGGTTCTGGGTCACCTGATTCCTAAAGTAGTAACTTTCCCCCCGCCTTCCTAATAAAAAGCTTCTTAAGCCTGATCAACCATTGCGGTGCAGCCTTCAGAGATAAGAGCTGCTCCTATGCAGAGAAGCTAGCAAGCAATCAGACCCTGCGAGTACTGCTCACCAATAATAAATGCATCCCTGACACCTACAGCACTTTTTGATTGACCAGCCAACATGATGAAGGTTATGTTACATTTCAAGATGACTCTGTTGTGCATTTGAAACTTCTATGAAAGTAAGCAAGCATAAAGGATGGAAGAGAGTGTTATGTTATCTATGGGGCTCCACCGGACTCTCAAACACCTTTCCTTGAAAAGTGATGAAAACCCTCTTCTTTTGTGGAATTAAAAATGGGCTAAAGAAACCATCACAGGGAACAAACCCTGACTGAGCAAAATCAGGTATTGCAGCTGAACCCTGCTTTCATCAGTTCCGTAAACTACATCACTGGATATTTTTCCATAGTGACTAAGATGCATATACAAGACCTCTCCCCACCATATCTGTTCTGGGGTGGCTAGGCCCAACACAGAGGGTCAGGCAAACAGCAGAGAGATGCAACATCTTAAAACTGCTGGAGTTCAGCTATCAGTAAGTGCTTAGCATTAAGTGCTCCAGTATGTACATCTGGATTTCTGTATCCAGTGTGGCTGGACAAAACAAGTCCCAAGGAAAGAGATGGAAAAAGAGATTGGTGGGAGTTTATTTTTCCCTACTCAACTGGTGAATCCTCACATTGCTTTGAAGATATCATCTCATTTAACTTATCTGATCCCCATGTGCCTTTGTTTCTCATTTACTTAGTGTCTGCTCACTAAATTAGGGAGGTGGATTTTTTTAATAAATATAGCTAAACTATTAAGATGATACAGGGGGGAAGGGGGCATAAAATACTATGAATTTTGCCTCAATAACTTTGTCTACCATGGTCCAACTGAAAGCTCTTAATTACTTGTTGCAAGGATAGAAGACAAAAGAATGGAGCTGGGTTTTCAAGGTCCAACTCTGTGAAGCCAATACAAAAAGTATGCTTTGATTTTTTTCCATCTAAGCAGTCTGATCTTGAAGTCCTTGAGAAGCAATAAATACAAGAGCCCAGATGGCATTTAGACAGAGTCAGTTTTCTGACTAAGCTCAATTTAACAAAGGTTCTCCAACCTGAGCCACAGAATGGTAATTTACAGGCTTTAGACAGGATAGATTTTGTTCTGTCCCTCAGAGTAAGCAGTTAAAACTCCACATAAAATCTTAGCTAATAGAACAGCATCTTCTCAACTGGCTCTATGCATAACTCACAGTGAAACCATTGCTAGGAAACCAGAAAATGCTTCCCAATCCCCTCTTTGGAGAAACAAGGCAAGGCTTTTATTGCCAGGGCTGGATGTCATTAATTAGCAGAAAAATTATTAGGAACCTGGAAAACAATTCTGAAATGGCTACAGATTCATGATGGAGTCATTTTGCAAAAGGTCATTGGTAATACTGCTATAATTATATCTTTCATTAATTTTTTAAATACACAATAACTTGCAAATGCAGTATATACTGACTGGATAACCTTGTATAGAAACTATTTAAAAGGCTTTTTACATTTATACAGTGTTCTCTTCTCAAATTGGATTGCTTTTGCCTTATCATTCCTTGCATTGTTGATAGTTGTGCTTTTTATGTAATTCAATACTGCTCATTCCTGACAGGTCAACAGAATGAATTGAGGGTCACAAGATAACAACTCATCCACCTCTGGTCCATAGATTCAATCCCTGTCCCTGCCTAGTGTATGAGAAATAGATCTTCTCAAGTAATAGCCTCCTGTATTGCTCACAGGAAAGGCATCAGCTGTATCCGTCTGGATCTATCCCTGCTGGCAGTTTCAGATGAGCTGCCCAAGCATGGAAATGCAAATGTTTTCTCATGCCTAAATCAAGTCCCCTTCTATCATTTCTGAAGTAAACTGGCAGGACATTATATGGAGCAAGCATGCATTGAAGCTGTCTGTACTTGGCTGGTCTGGTCTGGATATAGATGGAGGACTTTTATCTTCACTAGTCAGCCTAGCTCCTTAGCATGTAATGGGAGATTATGCTCAAAATCTCTAGTAACGCCTCCTGTCCTCAGCTGTGCCCATCAGTGAGACAGATGACTGAGGATACAAAGGAAGGAAGCAGCTGATAAGGTCATCTTCACTACACAAAACATCAAATGTACCCTCCTTTCTAAAGCATTTTTCCTCCACTGGACATCAACAAGGTGAGAGAGATGAAAAGGTACCTCATTTTGCTTCTCACAAAGTACCCTGGGGGCCTCTGAAGTCAGATTTTAACAAGATTAGGCCCTACAGAATAGACTGTTTAAGTTTTAAGCATTTTGAATACCTAAAAATAAAATACAAGCAAAAAATATAATATACTTAATAGACAGCACCTTTTGAGATGAACTACACAAGCAGATAGATGGATCAACAGAAAGCTAGATAGAATGAGAGCCAAATATATACTCTAATTGATAATACTGAAAGAAAAGCTAATTGCAGTGTCATCATAAATAGACTGTTTCATTTAGGAAAGCCTGAAACCAACCTTGCTTTTTTTTTCCCCTTTTATTGTAAAAGAAAAATGCTTGCAGAGAAAGTGTCTTAGCAAGCAAAAAATCACCAACAGTAAAATCACCCAAATCAGTAAATGCTTCAGCTGGCCTGAATCTGTGCTTTTGTTGTCGGAATGTAGAGGGAGAAAGTCAAGCAAGATTCCATTTGATCTCAGTTAAAATCCCTCTTTATTTACATCCGTGCCTCTAACAGGTAGTACTAGAAGCAGTTATTTAATGGGTGAACCCAAGAAATGCTATGAAGCACAACTTGGAAGAAGCACCTCCTGGCAGGGAAACAAGTGTGTGTTTATTTTCTAGTCCCCTGGAGGGTGTGAAGTTCTCTCACCAAAACCAGGGGGAGCCCCAGATCTGGTCAATCACAGCTACAGGATCACTGAGTGGTTAATCCACCATAACTGAACATGCTTATTCTCTCTTTGATGTCCAGCAAAGAGAAGCACATGTTGCTACTGCTGCAATTTTAATAGCTAACCAGGTATCCAAGGTGAACCTCCCTTCCCAGCAAATATCACCAATGTGGTTTCATGAGCAGAGCTCTGTGGCATAGCAAAGACTGGAGAGTTCCTCTCTACAAACAGCTTGGATAGATATCAGATGGGTTGACTCATAGTCACTCAGGCTAGGTCCATACAGCATCAATTTGGACTTGTCAGTGCAAAAGTCAAGGACCAGAGCTATTCAAATTTGGCTGGTCTGCTCTCATGAACTCTAAAGCCACTTAACTTTTGACATGCTGTGTAGATGTGGACCTGAGCAGTTGCCAGGTAAAGCCTGCATATGTTTAAGCTCTGCATTTCCATTCCTGTGGCTCTTGGCAAGCTTGGAGAATAAAGCTCTTCTGCAAGACCTGTTCTGGCATTTACACAACCAGCACTAGGATGGAGCTAAGAAGCCTAGCCAGATCTGAGTTGGGGTTTGCTGTCGGTTATTGTACTTTATACCACAGTGCTCCGTGCTCCAGAAGAACTGATTAGTTCAGCATCAGCATGGCATGAATATATGGAGGCAACACAAACCAGTTGCTGCCATTTTGTCTGATCCAGAGTGCTGGGTAACAGACCAGAGATGGGGGGATGGCCTAGCAGAAAGAGTCAAGATCCAGCCAAACATATTAGTCCTAGCTGAGAATTGACTATGTCCCTGTACAAGGTTCTCTCACCTCCATAACTGCCTCGATTTGGTTTGGATTTTTCTCCCCACTAGCCAGGCTACGCTGGTCCTACATTACCTGGGAAAATGGTGAGCCTATGCTAGAGATCCTGGCTCAGTGCGCACACTTACAGAAGGACTTGGTACATAAATGTACCTCCATCACTTGTTGACATTTATAGCTTTTGAGACAATAAAAGAAAATGCTGACAATTTCACACAAAAAAGAGGGCCTGTTATGAAATCTGGATCTGAAGCCATCTCTCTGTAAGAAAGTAGTAGTAAAGCAAGACTAGCTCCTATGTGCAGGCTGAGCTTTTAGGGCCCAAACCACACAAGCAGCAATGGAACAGTTGCAAATTGTGCTGGCAGGGTTAGGTTTTATGAATGGGGAGTGAGAGATGAGCTATTTCCCCATGAATTAAACATAAATCATGACTTTAGAGAAAACCAAATGGGCTGTGTAACCTCCTGCTTGTTTTTTATTAGGGTTTAGATGGAATTAGCATTAAAGGAGGTCACTACTTACATGGAAATTGGATGGAAAGGGACTGAGACAACAAAGTAGAATCTAACAGAAAGAGACACAGATCAGCAACTAGGGAGAGTGGAAGAGGGAAAGTGAGAGTTATACTGTCTCATGACTGGCAAGATGATGCAGGGAGCAAGAGACTGGAAACAAAGGAAACATAAAAGATGAAAGATGACACTGGAAAGGCAGGCAATTGCCAACAAAAAACACTGTCTAATTTTTTTCCTAAACAATAAATACTGTCTTTAAGATCCACTTTGGAGCTTTTAATTCAGTTGCTTTTGGCTGATCTGTTAACTAGAACAGTAGCCTGAGGGCAACTGGGTGATGATTCAGGGCTGCTGTACTTCTGTCTGTGGATAGAGAGTAAGAAAAATGGCATTTTTTTCTAGAAAGAAGAGATGCATTTTCTTCCAAATAAAATATACCATCCATTTGGATCAAGATTTTCAGCTGTTACGAATTAGTGTAATTCCCATAGATCATCTCAGATATAAGGCCTTGCTCTACTGCTACTATTCAGAGGGAGAAAAAACAACAGCAGTGAAACTACCAAGAAAATACTGGCAGCAGACAGCAGCTTGCATGATGACAAATTTGTTCAAGAAAATCTTGGTCTGTATTGTTTCCCAAGGGGAAGGGTCAAACCAGAATTTCACAGAATTTCTCATGCAGATGAAATCTGAAGGAATTGGTTTATTTCCACTTCCAAGTGAAACTGAATGTCATGACATGGAGATTTTCCACAGAAGAGAAATTCAAAGTGTTGGCCAGATTCACTGACTAGCAATCCATATTGAACTGGTCATGGAAAGCTGCACCACTGCCAGATTCCAGCTCAGGAGGGACAGAGGAGATGGGCAGGGGAAGAGTTTCTGTTAATACAGAGAAAAATCAAAATCTTGCAGTAAGAATCCTGCAGTACAATCATGGCAGACCCTTTTCCCTCAGCTTTGGAAAACAGTCTTGGGATGATTATTCATCAGCTCAATGGGCACTTCCTTTAAAGTGCCAGCAGAAGAGGAAAACCACTGCAAATGACATGGTACAGCATGATCTTTTAGTTAGCAAGTAATGCCAAGTGCAATTAGTAAGTGATCTGCAGAACGTATAATTACGAAGCAGCCCTACAGTTTGGGCTCGATTTCTCCATTAGCTGCACAAATGCTGTACAAGGCAACGGGGAAGACAGGGATTTTTTTTTATTATTCTTTTTTTTTAAAAAAAAAAATACAAAGTGCTATCAAAATAAGAACTTATTGAATGACAAACCAAACCTTTTGAAATCTGGTCTCTAAAAAATTTATTGCCAATGTTCCCAAACCACTTTACATGACAATTGCTTCAAAAGAAATCCCAGCAACATGAAAGGGAGTGTGAGACACCTGGGAAGGGGGTTGGGAAAGGACGTTAATTTTTAATGCTGTTTTTCAGAAGCATTCTCTCTCTTCTTCGAAGCACTCAAAGACAACCAGTTTCTGATGGCTTTGAAACTTGAAGATGCTGCCTCCCTCTTCTAGAAAAGATACTGGCAGGTACCAGCAATCTGAGTGTTTCCTCCACTAATGGGTCTGTGGTCGCAACAGATGCAGGTCCTTTGCCAGAAGCTAGGTAACACAGCATGTTCAGTCATTTCAATCTTTCATCCTATGAATCAGCGGATTTCCAACCAGAGATGTCCAACACAAACGTGGAAGCCACTGCTCAGAACAGGTAAGCTCCAAACACATGACAGGGGCAGTTTGTGGTGGAGCAGGGTGACGAGCTTTGCCTGGCACAGGGTATCAGAGAGAAGGCAGCTCAGAAGAGGGGACGAGATCTGTACCTGGCTGGAAAACAGCATGGCGAGGTGGCTGACCAGTTACAGTGGGGGAATTTTCACAGGTTTGGGTCAAAGGGATCATGAAACAAGGAAACCATATACAATGACCATACAAGGACAAGCTCTCCTTGGGAATAAAGGCTTGTAGCACTACCTGAACTATGTAAGATTCCTCAGACTATAGTATGGCTCCTCTGGAGAGTTGCTCTCCACCACTCACTGCAGCCCAATGATGAAAAATCTTTTAGAGTGAACTCTGCAGCCAACCCAGCGCTGAGCCTTCCCTGCTCCCAGAAAAACTGGTGTGCTGTACCACCCTCTGCTCCATGCAGGATCAGGGTCAGGCTGAGCTGAAAAGGTGCTGAGGGCATATGGTTTCTCAGTCCCCTGAGGGCTGGTGGGATCAGGGCACCAGAATATTTCATGGCTTGCTCTAACGGAAAGGTGAAAGACTGAGGAACATATGTGTGCACCCCACACCAGGCCTGAGTGCTTTGTACAGCTCAGCCCAGCTGCTAGCAGAAGGACAGCACAGGACCTATAACCCATCTGTCCTTACTTAAAAGCACAAGAAACAAAGCACGTTAGCCTCTAGATGAGAAAATCTGGATTGTATTGTCATCAGGCAAAACCTGTCCTTTTACTTAGGGAAAAGAAATCACGTATCAGCCTGCTGTTCATTCTAGCTCCTTCTGCGAAGGGCTTTTTTTATTCTCTTCAGTGAATAAAAGCCTCCAGTCAGCACACGTTTTTCTAGACCTCCTCCCTGCACATGCTTACCTCTCCACTCACCTTGTCTGAGCTTTACAGACATGACTTAGCATGTCCTTCCCCCTAAGGAATGGGAAAAGTCTGCACAGTGGGGTACTCATCTAGGACTCAGAAGACCTGATTCAGTGCCGAGCTCTCCCCATGACAGTCTGCTGAGTGACTGACCACGGGCATGTCCCTTGTTCTGCCTCAATTTCCCTACATGTGGAATACAACTAACGATGTAGATTTCTTTAGCATAATATTTTATCTACTGTCCATAAATAGCACTTGACAGCCATGAGAGTAATGTTTGCCCCAGAAAGCCAAAGATAGACAACACATGCCACAGAGCCCAGTGCCTTCACTATGTGTTATGGCTTCTGCCAGGAATCTTTTGAGTACATGGCGCAACTGCTGGGAACTGATCTCAGGTCACAGACATCCTCCTCCTAACGCCCAATAAATCACACGATGCTGTCTGAGAAAGATTACTCTAAGCAGACGTTCTCATCACCTGATTTGTCTATTCAGGTGCCACAGAAAGACCTCAGCTCATACTGCAAGTATCAGCAGCACAATCAATATTGTGCCTCTGTGGACTGTTTAGGTGAATTCATGCAGCAATCCAAAGGCTAACAAATAGAGTACTCTTCTGGCAGGGAGGGAGATGGGAGGACGAAGTGACACTGATTAATCTGTGATCGTTAATAATGTTTTTAAGTCTTGCAAATGAAGATAATGATATGGGTAATCAACTGTCTTACTCCAGGGTATAAACTGATCATCTGCTGGGATAAAATGGGAATTCCTATAACACACATTTTCTTGTCCATTGTAAAGTCACTTGATGGCATTAGCAGATTGATCATTTTCTCGCAAAGTCCCAGCTATTCATTATTTCCAGAAGGTTTTGAAATTAGATCAGATGATACAGGAATACAGCTCACTATAGCAAATGTCAATATCCTCTCAATCATTTTGGTTTCCTAACTTAATAATTATATTTGTAATTTTTGTTCTCAGATCAAGTTTAAATTTTACTTTTCTTTCTGTGTGCAGTCATTATTTTCACAGATTCATTTTAATTTCATGGATCCTATTCTGAAGAGTCCTTATCTAGGTTTACACACTGCAGTTTGCACAGCCCCATGAGTGCGGACAGTGCAATGAACTCACAAGGTCATATCAGAGCCTTGCAGTAAAATCCATAGCCGATAACAAAGATGGTCACACCAAAACCAGATATTGCAATAAACATAAAAAGAAAGGAAAATTGAAATGCGAGATAAAACCACAATGGGGACAACAATTAAAACCTACTGCTCCTTTCTAGTTATCTAACGGTACCTACGCAACTTGGATAAACCAGCTTTTGAAATCTGCCCTACAATCTTTCAAAAACCCCGCAGTTTTGGTAGGCCTGAGAATATGCACAGGCTGGCTGGTCAGCCCTGGTTCCCAAAAGAAGTAAAGATAAATAAGGATAGAATCCTTCATCACAACAGCCACAACGCATGATCCCTTCTGTTGTTTTCTGCTCTGGAAGCTGCAAGTTGGATTTAGCTTTCTACAGACCTCCGGCTAAATCTTTCCTCCAGATTCCCTCTTCACCAAATCTTCTGTTGAGCTCAGCAGCAGCAGAAGGTGCAGAAAAAAAATCTGTCTTTTTTTCAGACAGCTTCTTTCTCTTTTTCTCAAGAAGTAAAAAGACACCAGATCGATGGCAGGAGAGTTTGAAGGCCTCTGCTGGGCCACAGGAATTGAAGAACACTGTGTCTGTGTCTTTGTGCATGTTGGGCAAGAACCTCAACTCCTTCTAGGAAAAACACTCTCTTGGTGGTTCTGCCATCCACTCACCTCTTGTCTGCTGAGATTGCTAGCTAGCAGGGATGCCAACTGGGGAGGGCAAAGGCTGGCCCAGCAGGGAGAAGACCAGCTCCTCTGACCACATCCCAGCAAAGGCACTACTTGCTATCACCTCTCTGGTTTCGCCTTACTTTTCTCAGCACAGCCTCTCAGATGTGGCAGATCTGTAGCTCCCTACCCCTACGCAAAGGGGCAGAATCTTTCAAGGACATTGTGTCAGCTTGTAATTTTCTTTCCTGTATCAGCTTTTAAATGTGACGGCAAGACTTGAGCAGAAGGCAGTGAATGTTGCCTTGCTTAAACAAGAAAGATGATAATCACCATATCAGAAAGTGACAGGAAAATGACTCTTGGCTCCCATGTAATTTTGAACTCGGTGGGAGCTTGGACCTGGGAGCTATTGCCCCTCTCTTATACTTAGTCTGTTGAATCTCTGCTGAGTGCTAATCAGAATCTGTCCACGTTGCCTTCATACTTTGTACATACTTTGCTGATGTCTTCCACAAGTCAGTCAGTTCTTCAGATTAAGAGTTAACTCGTGGAACTCTTGGCCACACTATAATGTGACTGCTAAATTTTTAAAGGGATTTAGGGGAAAACAAACTCAAAAAGTAGAAAAAATTATGAATGTCTTAGAAATATGAAGAATATTATGTTTGGCTAAGTGCCTTATTTGCAAATCTCTGTAAATGAGAAAAGTGTACAAGGGAATGATAAATTTTTTTAATATATATTTTTAGCACCCTTTACCTGCCACTGTTAGAGCATGAAACTGAGCTAGAGGGACCTCTAGTCTGACTCAGTATGGCCTGTGCTCGTAATGCTCTCTTTCTCACTTCAAACCTCTCCTGGCACTCATCTCACCTTTTCCCACAATTCTCAATTACTTATTCATTCTGCCCCACTCTTCTGTCACCCAGTGATGGATTGCCAGTAATTTTATGGGTCTCCTGGAAAAAAAATGCTCCCACTTCATCTCTGGTAAAGCTGCATGACCATGTAAATGAGAAGGTGTTAGAAAGGGCCAGGGCTCATAACCTGTTCATTTTCAACCAGGAACATTTTCTAACATACACATAGCCAAGGGCAGCAGTCACAGCAATGTTGGCAGACCAGCTTGTATTAAATCCTCTCAGTGAAAACGTTAATGCTCAATGATGCATACATGGATATATATATGGATCATTAAGTATACATACATAGAAACACATATATATTTATATACACACATGTGGGTGTGTCTACATAAATATATATTTTTCAGCACAGACAAACTTAATGATCCCCATCTATAAATGAGTGTCTGCACACACACACACACACACACACACACACACACACACATAATGAGTCTGCTAAAATGATAGCAAAGCTCTGCAGGGCTGTGAAGCAAAAAGGTTTATTTCTCTTTATGTAGGTTTGGAGAGTTGCTTAGCACAGGAGATGAAGTGGCAGGGGTAACAATTATGAGTCAGAGCTGGAACAATATAAAGACCTTCTCTGTACCCACAAAAACATCTTGTCTCTGATTTGAATGGTACGGACTAGCACATCTCTCGAGCAAATACTGCTTCTGTTTGGATATATCACAATTGACTAGAAGGGGAATACAATCTGATTCCTCTCCCTTGGTGGACAACCTCAGGCAAGTAACATGCTGTGCCTATGGCTTGTCAACACAGAAATGTTATATCTGACCCATTAGAACATGAAATCATTAAAAGATACACTAGTCGGCAGTGAGGGCTACAGGACAGAAGTTAGAAAATCATAGATTTCAAAAAGACTAGTGCTTTCCAGGCACTTACTGGGTTACCTAAGAACATGCCTAACCCATTGCCATTAGGCATTTGAGTTATTTCCCTAAAGGACCCTTTGTTTTCTGCAGCTGCTTTCCTCACTCTTGCACCAAACACTGCAATGTGCTTTGGTACGTATCTCTCGAAGTGCTGTGACACTAAGGGAGCTGAACTGACCATCTTGTCAGATGAGATGAATGTCAAAACAACAGCAAAAGGAACTGCAGAAGTGGATGATCAGCCAGGAATGGAGGGAGAGTGGATTCATCTTGGTTAGGCAGTAGCTCCAAGTTAGACCAGCTCACAGTCTTGTGGTACTTCCCTGTGTGTCACAAAACTACATTCTTAGCAGAGCCCGCTCAGCTATGCTTGTAAGGAAATAAATCATTCCTGCACCCTTATAGCCGTACGAAATAACAAAATCATAGAATAATTTCAGTTGGAACAGACCTCTGCAAGAGATCTTGCCCAATTCCCCACTAAAAGCAGTTCCCACTTCAAAGTACACTAAGAAATTCAGAATCATATAATGCCCCTACATGCAAATCTACAGATTTTACCATACTGGTAAGTTCCTTAGGACTGTCTTAGGGCATATATACACAGCACAAAGCACAGAAGGTCCAAAAAGCCTAGGATGCTCATACAATCCAGACAGATACTGCAACTGCTCACATAACAGCCAGGAAGTGGTATGAAATTCTGTGCTAAAACTGTTGCTGCTTCCTACAGCCCCGAGAGCCCCTCACAGGATGTGCCACAAAATGAAGGTTGGGAATAATAGTCATTCTACTGATCTACTGATTTTAATAAGATAGTATAATAATAATATTGTTAATAATGCAATATGTTAATAATAGTTGGAGTATAATGACTATGTAATACACATTCCCCTCAGAATATTATTTTTTGAAGTAGTTGAACACAGACCACTTTGATGCAAATCAATGGAAGAAATTTTCCCTAACAGGAATCAGACAAGACTACTAGATGAAATATTTTGCATTTTCCAGGACGAAAAACAAATCTTAAAAAGGCACTAACCTACCCAGTTTGGCAGTACACAAATATGAGCACAGTCTTGGTCTCTCTGCCTCAGCCCTGCTTCTACTCTAAGAGCTCCAACTGATCCCATCGTCAGCTGCGGGATGCTAATCCCAAACCGTTGTGCTCCTCTCATCAGCTTCTTGAAATCATTGGGATTTCTACTCACAAACACAAATTCCATGTACCTCTAACCACCATGTGTTGTCTTGGTTCAGAGTATGGCCAGTAGCAATAGAAAGGCATTGATTTCTTCTCAGCCAAAGCTTCCACAAGCTCCACATGATCCTACACTGCCCTTATACATGCGTTCACTAAAATTCTCATTGTGAGAAATACTTAAGTGATCTGCATAGAAATGGCTTTCATACAGGCTTTAAAAATGGGCTCTTTCCTCCTCAGTTCCTTTAACGCTTTGGATAGGAATTTCTCTAAACATTTATGGCAAGTTTCATGTGAAAGTTCTTTGTATGGCTTTTACAGACTATTACGAACAATTTTAAAAATTACTAATGGTGACAGTAATAATAAAAACTATGCCAATAACAATAGCAATAATAATAATAATATGCCTGCAAAGATTTCAGAAGAAAAAGTCAGCTCTTAACAAAGCTGATACACAATATTCAGCAAGATAACTCACTTCCTACATTCTCCATCAGAAGACTACAGAGATATAAGTAACAATAACCTTAGATTTAAAATGCATCTTTCATCTCAAAAGAAAACTGCATTGATTTATAAAGTAAATGGGCTAAATCCACAGCTAGTTGAAACTGATTAGCTCCATTGATTTCAATGAAGGTGCTGATGTGCAGATTTATTTGAGCTCAGATCTGTCTCTGCATGTGTGTGTTGTTGGACAGTGATACACATTGCGCATTGCACAAAGAATTTCACAGAAAAACACCATATTAACCAACACAGAAAGTGACACATTATTGTTGCATTTAGAGAAAAATGCATGGAGTGAACAGAATGCAGGCTCTAATCTTTAGCTGGGGATTGGTGTATATTTCCCCAACAGGATGCTCACAGAAGTCTTGTGAAAAGGCTCACAGGTATATCTCATACTGTTGTGTTTTGCTCTTTGCAAAAACAGGGACAATATTTGCAGATAGCAAGGCAGCAGATGCACAGATATATTCTTCTACACAAACAAGTATTCCACTTTTATGAAGAAAAATCCAAAGTCAAGGCATGGGTTTGTAGTAAAGGAAAAACTAGCAACCCTACCAGAAGTGATACCAGCTCTACTCCAATAAAATCTCAACAGCTGTCTGTGACATAGACACAGAGGCTGCCTCATTCTGCCCCAGCATTGTTTGGGAAACAAACTCAAGAGTGCCACTCCTATGCTTTGTAGGCATAAAGGATAACCATAATTACTTAGCCTGGCCTTCCTAGGACACTTTAGCACAGGAGATATAGATGGGCTATACAGGAGCTGGCTATACCTTCCTGATCCTGCTAAGACTACAGCACAAACACACTTCTGTCACGGCATAGATGGCAAAGAAGCCAGCTCAAATGACCCTTTGCCAGAAGAGGATTTTCCCCCAGCACCTTTCTTGCAGCTAAGGTGATCTCAACTGCAAGTACAGACCGCTCCTCACCACGTAGTCACTTTTGTTTGTGTAAGACTGATGTAGGTCTGGTTTTTGAAAGGCATACCAACACAAATCACGCAACCCAGTTGGAATAAATTCAAATCACTAGCAGAAATGCCTAAGACACACAACAGTTATCTGATCCAAGCTCCCTCAGAAAGTGATGACAAGCATACCCAGCAGTCTACTCTCAGTCTGTCACTACCTGTGACACCAGCAATGAGATCCACCTACACATTTCTGCCACGTAAGTAGGCAGATGGACTGAAGCCTAGAAGAAAATATACTGGGCCTGAATCTCATTTCTCTTACAAGTAGTGAAAATCTGCAGGAACTTCAGGTGCAGAAAGCAGGAAAAGCAAACCGACTGCAATGTGAAATTTAGGTATATCTCCTGCCCCGAGCTGGAGTGCTGCAACAGTGTCTGATGTTATTAACCAAAGGCACTCCTTCATGCCACTGCAAATATGCTTCGCAGGTGTGCCTCAGTCTAATGCATCTTAGCCACCTTGCTTTCTGATCCGTTTCAGAAAGCTGTTCCAGCCAGCTCAGAGAAAATACAGGTATGAAGGCATCTCTGCAGGCAATGAAGGCTGTGCATCTAGTCCTTGCTTTGTTCAGAATCCCAGAGCAGAATGCTCTGATCTGCTTTGTGCAAGACGTTGGATGACTCTGAAAATGCCTTTGAACTTAAAAAGTTTTCTCTCTTCCCTGGTTGTTAAACTCAGATCTTGGCCTATTCTTGGGCCAATATTACTCCACCGATTCAACCAGCCCTACCCAGTGCTTCAGCACTCCTGGGAGGAGGAAGGTCCAAGCACCTTCAATGCCAGCCCAGGCTCTTCACTCCATGGTATGGGTGAATCATAGCATACTATGCCCCAGACCAGGAAGGTTATTCTGAGCTCAGCTCTGCATATGCACACTGAGAACACCTTTAACTTGAGCTCAAACCAGATGTACAGCACAGAATGTGGAGAGCAAGCAATGAGGTTTGTGGATATTCATACCCAGCAGCAATCTCAAAAGACAGTCAAGCTGCACAACTGGAGCAAGCACTGAACTGACATTAGGTGCAAGCATACAGATCTCTGGCTTCTGAAGAGCACTGCAGTCCCTGGGCCATCAGATCCAAGGAACACAATCTCAGCAGTATTTATGAGAAGGGACCTCAGGATATCACTAGTCCAAGCTCTTACTCCAAGACAGACTGTCACCAACTATAGATCAGGGCAGATGTGTCTTCATCTAGCCAAGGCTTGAAAACTTCCAGGGATGGTGACACCACAACTTCTCTGTAACCTGACCAGGGCTACACCGCTCCCCAGAGAAGCGGATTTAGCTGCTGTCCTATCTGAACTCCCAAGCTACACCTTGGGACCATCTCTCCTTGTTATACCCCCTGCCACTACTGGGAAGAGTTTGGCTCCATCATCTGTTTGCCACATGATGCATGGACACCTCACCTGGGTCTGTGACCATTAGCAAAAAACACAAAACAGCACCACGCCTTCATGCAACACTACACGTGTAGCTACACAATGCTGCGCTGCACATCATGAGGCTCACCATGCACTTGGAGACCTCCATGCACCCCTTCTGCCACCGCATTTTTAAAAAGTTAAGAGCTGCTATACTTACGTCATTATCTGGGTCTCTATGCCAGGGTCTACAAGGGATCCATCCACAAAAAGTGGTGTTGATGTGAAACTGTATCTACTCCAGGATCTTCCCTCATCAAAACTCACCCTGGGATAGAAGCAGACAAGATTTATACACATAAAAAGACTTACTCTAGAACAACTGCAGCAATTAAATGTTGGCTAAGGTCTGCAAGCTCCAGCAGCTAGATTTATAGACAAGCACCAATCTTTGCCATTTCCCAGCCCACTAATTCATGCTCTTGGTGTACTTTGAAAGATCAAAGCCTTAGAAAGCATAAACACTGGCAATAAGGACACGGATATACTTGATCCAGCTGTACATCAGACCTCAAGAGATCAAGGGGCATTGCCAAGTCCTGTTTCTGGATCTGCAATAGCACCTGGCATGAGGCATCACACAGAGCATAAGCAGTCCTGGCCTGAACGCATGAAAATTGCTGTCAACACCACGGGACGTTTCGACCCATGTGTGTATCGATGCCATATGGCATAAGCTACAATCTCTCTGGCCGTAGTGATACTTCTCTGCATGCCATCTCAGAGGTTGTCTCCATTTTTACAGAGAGGTGAAGGAAGGAGGCCAAACTGAGCCACAGTCGGTGGTTAGTCTGGGTGCTCTTTCCTGTTAGAGTTGTAAAGCAAAGTTGTATGCTGGTTAAAATTAAGGCATTTCCCTTCTTAGAAGCTGAGAGTGTTCACACTGTCAGTGACAAGCCAGAGTAATTCAGTGGCTTTTGATCATCTGTCCCTCCCCACAACTACCATGCGCCTTACTTTCTGTTTTTATCAAAAAGCACGTGTAACCTAACCCAGCTGACAGGGTCTCGGTTGAATTAGAGTTAGTACAACAGACTTTTAGATTAGCAGAGGAGGGTTAGAAAACCCTGCTCTCAGCTACACCCCGGCAACCTCTCTGTGTCTGGCAACTGCAAAGAAATAAGTGAATGAACAGTCTAACTGACCACACCAGCAGACAGACTGGGTCAGGACCCTGGTGGCCTCTGCCTTAGTGCCCCTTCCCAGCCTCCCTCACGGCCTCCCCCCACCCCATCCACGGCCCAGGAGCCCCATGGACACCACAGGAGCGCGAGGCCCCAGCTCTGCCGCAGCCCTGCCCGGCCACGGGGCTGACCCGCAGGCTGACGTCCCAGCCTGGCCTCGGCCCGTCCCTGTCCCCAGTGAGCTGCCCGATGCCCAGGGCTAGGGCTGCCCCTGGCTGCCCTGCTCCTGGCTGGGGTGGTCGGATGGGCGCTGGCTACGAGGTCCTGCCCTGCTGTCCCGGGGACCTCGGTGGGATCCCGGCTTCCCAGGCCCCGGGGAGCCGCCAGCGCCCACATCGCCCGGATGGCCTGTGCCCACAACAGCACAGAAAACAGCCAGAGAAGGGTGTGCACACCGAGCTGCTACTGCGGCAGGAAAGACAGGCAACCTGCAGGCTGCCAGCAGCCAGATCCCAGAACTGCTGCCCACGAACAGTTCTGAAAGCAACCAAGTTTCTCTCTGCCCCCAGACTCTCCACACAAACGCTCCCGTACAATTTCTGCCCAGAATTTCAGCTCCAAATCACACCAGCAAAGGAAGAACAAAGAGAGAAGCGCAAAGGCTTATTGGCTATAAAATTATTTGATCCTCTACCGGCAGGGTCATCACAGAGCTCTCTGTAATTCTGCAAGGTACCTGGGCTGTGAAGGCTGACAGATTACTCTTGATGGACATTACCAAAGAGACAATCATGGCACAAACAACTTCTTTGAATAGTAGGAAACATTTCTTATTTTAAAGTGAGCTTCAAAATGTTTGCCTTATTTTCCAAGCGAGGAAAGCTGGGGGGGATGCGTGTGTGTGCACGCGCACATGCATCTGAGCACCTGGATTTGTCTGAGAGGGTCTTTCTGGAAACTGAATCCTCCCCACTCCAAGTAGGTAGCATCAGGGACACTATCTGAGATGCCACCAAAGGATCAGGAGGCCAGTGTAATATGTATTACAAACAATGGGTTACACCAACCTCGGATCTCTAGTGTGGAAAGCCAAGGCTTTCAGTCACCATTCCCTAAGTATCTGCCTCCCACAGCACCGAGCAAAACACCTTCACCTGACTCACAATGCACATCTGCCAGAATAGGAAGCTAACTATAGACCAAAGACTGAAAGCTGGGAGTACAACAGCATACAAAAAGCTTATCTGCCCTAAATCTATTTATTTAAATGTATGTATCTACCCATACACCTGTGCATTTGTATGCTGTTCTACTTGCATGCTTATCTATCTAAATAGCATTTCAATTTCTGGGGAACAGCATGCTTCATTAGCTTAGCTAAAGTTCTCTTGGCTTTTCAATTATCCGCCCCTCTTTTCTCCAGGATGAAACTTATTGTACAATGTCTCAGCCTGAGAACTAATAGATATACATGTACCCTTTAATCTATTCCACTCCTGCCCATAAAACAGGTGCCTACTGAGGCAATATGAAGCAAATTCCAAAGCCCCTAAGGGTACAATTTTGGAGGAAACCTGTTGGAGCTTATCGATAACAGCTCTAAATCACTACTCATTTAATAGAGCAGGTGGGGCACTCATAGTAGTGCACATGCCATTTCATGAGACTTAGTAGAAAGGGAGAACATCTGAAAGGAACCTCTGCAAAGCAAAAGTGAACCGGGCTCTCAGCTCCTATGGAAAGTCAACCTGTGACCAAGTCTTTCCCAACATCTAAGGCACTTGTATGTAATGTGCTTTTTACGTTCAGAATGCCTTCACAAGGTAAGACACCATTAAAACAGTTACACCTGGTATAGTAATAAATGGTTAATACATGACTTACAGCTCTTTCAATAAGTGGCTCACCTTTCACTCTTCCAGAGCTCAACTTGCCACAGCCTGATGTACCTACTGCTGGTGACACATACCCTTGGCTAACACACACTTCTCCTGTCTTGGCTTATTGTCTTGGTTTGGTCTAAAGACTTCAACATGGTCTTGATGTCCTCTTTCCTGAGGGCACTTCAGATAGAGTCATGACTAGTGAGTTACCTATCAGAGGCAAATGTTTCTAGTCACACAACACCACATTCTAACTACAGACAGAAAGCTGGAGTCTGCTGAAGCATCATTATGGGTCTGCCCTGTTAATACTCTCCTCTATATGTCCAGTTATGGAGGCTGTGGCAAGAGCATGCTGGCCTAGACTAAGCCCTGGCCCTGACTCAGCACAGCTACATATATTAAGTTATGACTGCAAAAAGCTTGTTTATGATAAAACAAACAACCTGTTTCCTGAACACTAGAAAGCAAGACGAAGGTCGCAACCCTCATTTTGCATATAATAAATTGCTTTTAATCCCACATGGAGGCACAGACCTCTTAGACAACACTTGGTTCCCCTATCCTAGAAAAATTACAAATCCTTAGGAATATGAGCCAATACATCCTCTGGTTAACAATCCACTATCACACCAAAACTAAAGTAGTCATTTATTTAGCTCAGGTGGTAAAGAAATGTGCTCAAATGCAACATATTCAAACTTTAATAGAAATCTATGTTGCAGTTATCCCAGAGTTATCTGTCAGGTCAGGAAAAGTCTGGAAAGTCCAAAAGGTTTTCATATTGAAAAAGTAGCTATTAATGTTCTTAAGGCACATCTCTGGAACATTAGTTTGTGATGGGTAAAGACAGCCTGTCTTGAGGTCTCCAGCTTCTGAATGACTGTAATTTAACTGAAGGATTTTGTACAATAATGACTCAGGTAGAGGAGACCTTAACACCTCATCACTGCTGCCAAACACCATTGCTTTCTTCTTCTATTTGACTGAAGGCCACATTTCCTGTTCTGCATGAAAAGCATGAGACAGACATGTGCTTAACACCATCAAGCTGAGAGATGACTCAATCTTGCAGACAGGAACACAAATCCTGTCTCTGAAGGCTATTTCTAACTAATTAATTTCTAAACAGCATTAGAAGCTGGGTAGGTCAGTCCAATAGCCATGCCCCTCTTTCACTCAAGACCAGAGACTGAAGGTGATGCTAATACACACATTTTCTGTAAAAAAGGTTGGTTCTGAATTTCAGAATGCCTCTCTCCAATGCTTAGCTGGTGCAGGAGTGAGAGTGGTAAAGGCTAAGGAGAGGATAATTTTGAAAAATACCGTTAGTGTTTAGACTGTTATAGCCCATTTCTAGCAAAACAGTATCTTCAACTGAGAAATCAGTTTGCCCTATTCCACCTCTAACTCTATTCAGTTGCCACCACAGTATCTCTGGAAATTGATAGCGGAATCCTATAGGAGACAGCGATGTTAGCGACATATCTCTATTGTCCTTATCAACACCTACTGCCCTCTCCTCTCCCTCCCTTTATCTGTCTTGCCAGTTTAATACTAAATTCTGTAAACAAAAGTGGAAGTGAGGGACACGTCCTCTCAGAAATACCTGAAGCACAAAGGATGACTTCTTACTCAGTATATATGTGTCTGTGGGAAAGAAACCCCACCTGAATTCTCACAGTACATTACTAGTGCAAAGAGTAATTCATGTATGTGTATGATTATGGATATAGCCATTATAGTTATAAAATGGTACAATAACCATTATACTAATCAACAAAACCTAAATGACCATAGAAGGCAGATAAGAATGATCTCATTTGCTCATTTTGTAGACACTAGCAGATGTTGACCAGGCAATGCAAGAGATATTAGCACAACTGTCAGCTTATCCCGATCAGGAAACCTTCTCAGAGTAACAAGTTTCCTTACCACATGTGCCGGATGGGCACTGACGTGTGTTTCATGGCCACTAGTGCCCCTCCCCAGTCCAGAAACCACACGTTGTATTCCTCCTCGAAGATCTGCAAACAAATTAGGTACTGCATGAGTGCTCCACCGCACTGGGAAGGGAAGACTCAGAAGAATAATAGCAAAAGGCTCCATGCTCTCCTTCGCTTTGCAAAACGTACCTGTCTCCAGGAATTTCCACCATCAGCAGAGATGAACACGCCAACATCAGTGTAGGAAAGCTCAGAGCCAATATTACCTGCACCACAAACAAGTGTCAGACATTCTTGTATGGATGAACATAGAACTGCATTTTTCCATTTTCCAAGAAACCAAAATTACTTGGCCTGACCAGTGTTTTTTTGCTGTTCTTGATTCTATTCTGATCTAAAAACACCACCATGGTCAGGTGGCAACATTCATTTACAAGAGCTGTGCCATTTGAAAATTGGCACTGGGGAGAAATAGTATTATCAGCTTATTTTTCCAACAGATAGCACTGCTCACAACTGCAAGCCACTAAAGGCAGGCTTACTCTAGGCAAGGACCTACTTACTCAAAAATCTGTGTATGAAACCCCATGCCCATTTGGTGCCTACAAATCATCAGAATGGCAGCAGAATAGTGGCCACTGTCCCCAGCCTCCAGATATTTCATTCTGTACACATTTTTCTCTGAACTTGTAGTCTTTGTGCTCTGGCTGGTGAGTTGCATCTCTGTGATGTGTCAGTCTTTGTCAAGGGTAAGGTAATTACCTCTGTCTCTACTTCTCGTGTAAGAGAGAGCATCCAAAGGGAAGTTACTCATACAGCTGAGTTTAAAGGTGAAACCAAGGCCCCAGTGAAGCCCATGATTATGGGGCTAGAAAGTCTACTCAAGATTCTGTCAAAATGCTCAAACACATAACTGATCTCAGAACCTGCAGTCAAATAAACAAAGCTTCTTCCTAGGTTTACAAATGGTTTGCAATTAATGAGGACTGTGATGTAATGAAACGTAAGTTCCACTTGAAGGAAATCTTGTTCGTTTAGGTATGAACTTCACCTGGGGGCAAAAACGGTTCAGAGAATTAAGGTGGTCAAATGACTTTGCAGCAGAGAGGTAGAAACCAGACTGAACAGCATTCTAGACAATGTTGATTATTCGCATTGACCTAGCTGTCCCAAATTGTGAGTTTAAACTTACTGGTTACTTGGTACAGTTCTTAATTTTGATCTTGTAATTTCCATTATGCTGGAAACTGTTCTGCTGACAGCCTTATAGGGTCAACTACTGTGCCTTCGCCATGCTTTAGGGAATGGATATGCCACACATCAAAGCAATGCAAAGAAAAGCTCAAACATCAACCTCAACCATATATAGAGAAAGCACAGCAGAATGCCATTTGGAGACACTACGTCAGAGCTTTAAACAGGGTTTTTTCCAAGGTCCCTCATCTGAGACAGCAGAGAGAACCTCAAATCTTGCAGCGATAAACCTTAATACAGAGAAAATAATGCACTTGGACTAAACCCCCAGCCCTCTGGAATCTCTGAGCATCTACCAATAGTTGCAAGAGAGAGATGCCCAATATCTGAAAAACTTGCAGAAGCTCTGAATAAACCTTATTAGCTTATTCCCCACACTGCCCTAAGGTCAGCATCTTGCTTCTGCTTCCAGAGTTAAAATTGCCACCAGGCTCACTGAACAATGCAGGTCTTCTCTAAATTAATTTGTTCTCATCTCCCCACTTCCTAAGAACCCAGTAGTTCAGGGAAAAGCTAGCCCAGTCACCCAGGAATTGTTTTTTCTGCTAGTTTGTCAACAGTACCTTCAATCAGTGCTAGGGGGGATTCTGGTGGTGTAAACATCTGTCCCATAGGAAGGAGGCGGATGTAACACTGACAGATACTCCATCAGAAGGCCTCCCAATGATAATGGCCCCCAGCCACCATATTGTGGTCAAACCCATGACTTCTTTATTCAAAGCCCATGAATTCTTTACCCAGTGAGCCACTCTTACACCTTCCAAATAAGACTGTTTTTAAAGCAGGTGTAATTTCCATGGAAGGAAGGGAGAACTAATATTTTTTCTTCAAAAATAGCAAAGGGAGAGGTGGCAATCTTACACATCTGTAGCACCAACAAGAGCATAATAAAAACACACTAATGAAAATATTAATTAAATTTCTGACATCTAATGCTGAAAAATGAGAAATTAAAACCCAGATGCAGGTTGACTCTCTCCTGTCACCATCATGGAATCCAACTAGCCACGTTGTTGTGACAATGCTGTTTCAAAAAATAAAATTCCTGGCTCAGGGAGGCAGGACAATTCAAGAAAGGCTTTTCCACCAGTGCTCACAATGTAGGAAATGTCACACTGTCCAACTACCTAATCTTCTTCCCTGACACCAGCAAGAGTGACCAACTGCTTTAGATGAAGATACAAGGAAAACCTGCCGCAGGCAACCATACAGAAGGACAGTCTATAGGGACACCCAGGTTCATGAGGATAAATCTACTGTGTCAGTCCAAAGGTCTGTTTAGCCCAGTGTTTTATCATGAGTGGAAGTCCTCAAGAATTAGAAACTGACTTAAAGGCAGAAACTTAAGTTTTGTATCATCATATTTTAAATATCAAAACTGGAAAACCAACTTTCCAAACAGGGATTTCCAGGTTGTGGCAAGGAAAGAGAGTAAAAATGTGAGATCCTGTTGCTATCAATTCTTTCTGTCTGTTTTCCTGTGCAAACCTGTTCCATTATTTTCTTCATTCTCTCCATCTAGTTTCTTTCAGCTACATGGATTCAACCTTCACCAAACGTAACTAACTCCCAAACAAGTCAAGAGGATTTGGCAGCTGTACAATTAGATACTAAACCATAATTCTTCCCTTTGCAAGAATCCAACCTCTGTCCTCATATCAAGAGTCCGAGTTTCCAATCATTGCTGGAAATGTACCACTGTAAATCAAAGTAAAACACAGAGTGTTTGAGCAGCCAATGCCTGTGAGAATAAGTGGCAATGCTTATCCTGGAACACATTTGCCAACATGGTGAGACATTCCCGTTGTTGTGAAACTGGTTAGTGGAAACAGATGTGTATATTCCCAACAGGTTAAGCTTTTTATGGTACAAAGCAGTAAGGCAGAAATTATATTCTACCTTCTAAAGGTTAATTGTTAGACTGGGGAAAGCATTCATCCCATGCACTGGCAGCTTAAAAAGAACCTCATTTACTGACAGTTTAGATCAATGCCTAGAATCTCACTGTCCTGCTGCCTCTATTTGCTTCCTAAAAGGTTAAAGAAAAAAGCCTCTGCAATCACAGCATCATGAGTAGGACTCGCTCCTAAGCATCCATCTAGCAAGTGTGACCTGCCAGGAGTGATGACTCCACTTGGCTATTCATAGGAAGATCTGGAGGTTTAAACCAAATTATCTCACCCCATTTGGCCTGGATCAGTGAACTGGAAATCACATGGTGTTTCCCTTGTTGAGATATAAATGTCATGAAGGGAACCCGTCTCTCAGGTTCTGGGTTAGTCTGGCAGACACATGGAAGCACAGAAGGACATGAGAATGGAAATGGTGGGAAGAAAGAGTGTAAATTCATATGGGCAATATGCTAACATGACACACTTGCAAGACACTGCTAGGCTGAACAGGACAAAGGAGATAAACTGAGCCTTAGAAAGAACGGTCAAGTATTTGGACATATTGAGCATAGGTAGGAGCCTCCCTGTGAAAAGGTAGGACAGCCTATATGCTTCAGAGGCCAACTTTCAATAGCACCAGCCATTCAGAAAGCACTTTGTTAGCCCAGCAGCTCCCACAGAGCTGTGTGAGTTCTGAGGGTGGTTGGTAGCTCCGTCCATCCTGATCAGGCTGCACGCTGTGTGCACACAGGGCCTGTGACGGTTGTCAGATTAGTTACAGTGGGTCAGCCATTGCCACCGTGAAGCACTGTAGCAGCAGGTCACCATTAAAACATCACCACCTGCCAAAGCACTATTTTGCAGAACAACCCACGACAAGAATGACCCATGCAGAGTTGATGAAGTGCTGCTAGCCTTGGAGCAATACAGTGTTGAAAGTAGGTGCCATGCACAAGACAGGCACTCATGAGGTCCAGGCTTCACCTGACAGGCTTTGTGACAACTCTGTGCTTGCTACTCAAAAGGTGGAATGTATTGACACCTCCTAAGAGCATAGCCATGATTATATGCCCTATTCTCATTCATGGTAACTCCAGCAAACAGGTAGACACCTACATCAGTGGTTGTAATGATGTCAAGTGAGAGGAGTTAGTAATGCCAGTTGGTAATGATCCCTTGCAGGTGTGGGCTTAGACCTGCATATGGGTTATTGTAGAGCAACAAATACCTGACAGGCATTACCTTTTTTGAAGTCGGGGCCCACATGACTTCTCCTAGCAAACAGGAGTTCATGTGAATTAGCTCAGCACTTGCTGAAACAGAGCTGAAAGCTTTTACACCAACAGAAAACATCTCATATACTCTCAGGCTCCCAGTGAGGCATGTGTGAGTGGTGAGAAGCACTTATGTTCTTACCTGTTGCCACCAGCAGCCCAGGAGCTGTCTCTTTGCTGGAAATGCTTCCCGAAGTATACGGATTCTCCGAGAGTTGCAGATGTAAGTGCAATGAGCAAAAGGGCTGTTGACAGGAAACAAACAAAAGGCAGAAGCTTTAATATGCAACAAGTTAAATACCAGAGGAACCCTTGGCGACTGCACACAGATGCTCCGATGCTTCTGAAAATGACCCCTCTGCTCTTAGCACTGTTACAAATAGCAGCATATGTTCATTTTCTGAATAATGATCATAAAAGTAGCTGAGAGCAAGAGAAGCAGGAGCACTGCATTACAAGCATGTCTGCACTTGTTTTTACCAACAACCTGATCTAGAGCACTTTTTCCCAGAAACTTTCTTATTCTGACCTAGGTTCCATAAAAAAGCTCAAGAAAGAGGGACAGAATTTTCCCTTAAAATCTATGAAGCTATAGAAAAAAAATCTGCTCAATTCACTTAACACAGAAAAAACTAGGGAGAGTTTTGTTAACCCAGTGACTAAAATAAGCAGCTCTGAAAGAGTCAGTTGTGCTTTGGAAAAGGTCTGCCACTCACCAGCTGGCAAACTATAGGATCCCCTCTTACATCGGTGTCTGGTGCCTGCAGCAAACGCCAGTCTCTGCCCTTGTTGTAGGTAATGAAAGTCTTGATTTGGTCATCTATCTTCCTGTTAGCCAGGAATATGCCTTTGATCCCTGCTACCTAGGAAAAATGGAGAGAGATGAAAAAATACATCGGAAGAACAGGCCAAAAGTGAGGCCCATCTAAGCACTCTCAGGAAAGGAAGGTCTCTGAAAAAGCAATAAAGTCATCTCAATCCAGCCTTAGAAGACTCTGAATGGCATTACAAGCACATCTTGATGATGCCTGCAGAGCTGAAAGGCCTCGTGCAGTCTCTCTCTCTGGAAGAAAGAGACAAGGATGTTCACAGAGCAAATCCCCAGGAAACAGCCCACTTTGGGATATCCTTGAGTGCTTGCAGGCAGGCTGATGATGGGCTTGAAGGTACAGCATGCACCATGTCCCAGATGAGCTCTGTGAGTTTGAGGATGTGGTCTGCCCCACTCCCTCCCCAGATTGTCATAACATGGGAGATAGCAGGTCATAACAGAAGCAGCGTGGGATCCTTCTGTGTTGGTCTTTTTTTCCTTTTACACAAAAGATTGATATCCTGAATATGCTGAAACACTGATGTTTTGCAAACTTGATTTCTTCACTTTCCTTCCACTCCCAAATTCTGTCAAAATCAACCCAGTTGTTCCAAATGTTTTGATTTTTGTCAGCAGAACCCATTCCAGCAGAATATGGTCCTGTCAAAATTTCCCCAAGAAGATTTTGTGTTGAGTCTGGTCTCTGCTGCACAGCTGTGAAAGTGAGACAGGAAGAAGGAACTTGCTGCAAATTCGCACCTTCCTGGCAACAGCCAGGATGTAAATCCTTCTACTCTAAAGCCCCCTGAGTGACACTACCCTTTCAATGACCCTGTGAAAATCTCTATCAGCATTTAACAGTAAAGAGTCTATGATACACAGCTGGGAAACACAGAGTTTGCCCAGGAATGGGAGATGATGCATGTTTATTTTAGGTGGTTCATCACAACACAGAAATATATCTTTTTTTCAGAGGCAGGAAAATACATTTAACTAGGTGAAAATAAAATGTAAACCCTGCCCTTCACACTGACCCATGCGTTATTTGTGAGTTTTCTCTCATTGCCTTAACCTACCTGGATTTTTGTAAACAAATTGATGATGATGTTAAATGGGCATTATTCTGGCTGAAATAAATAAATGTATAATCCTAACTTCTACATGTAACTGCAAAAACATTTCTCCACCTAACAGTAGAAGTCAGCCTGCAACCATTACTATTAGTATTACTGGTTGGTTGTTGCTGGCAAAGCACTGATCCCTGAATTTCAGCAGATCTTCCATCCAATGAGTTTAGACACACCAAAACCAGAACGCTCTGAAGAAACCAGGAACTGGAAAAAGTACTCTGAAGGGACTGCTGTTGGCCAAGGCTGAAAGGCCTGACAGAAGAATGAGAATGGAAGATGATTCAGGGTAGAAGTTATCCAGCAGTTATCTCTGGGCAAATGGCACCTATAAACTTTTGCTTATAATTCAAAAACTGCTCAGTGCTCACAAAAGTGGAATCCACATTCCCTGCCTGTGAGCAGGTGTCTCTAGCTGTCGCAGGGGAAAAACAGTATTTTGAGAGCTTCTCTAGACTTCGACGTTAGGATGAGAAAGATAACGGTTTTCCCTTTTGGAAATGCCACATAGCTAACCAGTCATTGTCTTGAAAACAACCAGTTGTCACACCTATAGCAGAATGTACTGCATCTATTCCTACATGCGTTGGCTCAGCATCAAATCCAGTAAATGCCTCTGGGCTGATCCCAAAACAAATTAAGATCCTGGAAGGTCAGTAAGAGATTTACACTTGCTTGAACTAGCAAGCAGTTGCTCTTCCTTGTAGGGTGACCTTTACTGCATACCTCATAAAGGTCAATGATGATATTCCCCTCCAGTCCTCGACTGCTTTTCACATTTTCCAAGGCCAGGGTGAAGTACACCCCTCGGGTGTCTGAGATATACAGGTTGTACGTATCGTTCTGGTTCCACTCTTGAACAGCTGCAAACACCTGATTCTCATCGGTGCTGATAATATGCATGTCCTGTTAAAAGAAGACAAAAGGCCTATTACTGAGTATCTCTTTATTTCTTTGCCCTTTGGGACATGTAGTAATTACTATGACTTATGAAAGAATGGAGATGGAGCATGAATTATAGGTATGTTAAACAATTTTCTGTTAGAGCAAGCCAATAAATTACCACCATTGTGACTTTTCTGCATTTCATTTTTTTAATGATCACCAGCTGGGCGAAGGGTTTTTGCTTTCTTCATTTTTGGTAGCTTCAAGGAATTTCATCCAGTTTCATTTTTTATTTATAAATTTGAAAGTCAGTTTTATCACTCGTGGAAGATTCACAACCTTGGAGCCTGGAGTCCTTATAGTCACTAAGCATGGTATAGCACCAGGCTAAAAGCAGTGACAATTTCCATCCACATGCTGAACTAACGGGCTTGTGCTTCCAACTGGTAAAGAACCAGTTTCAAAAAAACTGGGAGTTCACATTTATTTGAAGCTGAGGTATAGGGATCAGTTTGAGCTAATGCTGGTAGTGATCTTTAATAACATAGTTTTCTATTGAGAGCTTGTCTGAGATCTATTATCCCACTACATACAGGCTATCAAATAAACCACCCACTAACCTTTGTTGGATTCCTGCTGCTGACCAAGATATGAAGGTCCAGCAAGGGTTTCCCTCTTTAGTTTTAATATCAAAGGGACCGGACAGTGCATTTTCTCAGTATTCTTTTAAAGCAGGTTCATGGAAATTATTTCCAGGGTGATGATGAGTATTGAAGCACTTCATCCTTGCCACCGTTGTTGAAAAAACTAACACTGGTTCAGCTAGAAGCAAAATCACTGTGATTATGTGGGACTTCATTTATCTATTTGTATCTATTTAAAATTTCCCCAGGGTGCCAAGGAGCCTTGATTAATTTCTTGCACTGTTTCTGCATCAAGAAACCATAATTCTGGAAGTCTCCCAAAGGACGGAGCGACCTGATTTGGGGGAAGAATATCTGGGGGAAGATCAGCTCAATATCCCCATCCTTCCTAGGAGGCAACTTAATCTTCTGTGTGAGGTATCTAGATGAAAAGTTGGGGTTGATTAGATGGGGCTATTTCTAATAGACCTAACATAGCCTATCAGCATAGGATGGGGAGAAAAAACATTTGAGGGCCTAATTCTGTCCCAGTGAGTGCAATCAGTGGGAGGTTTCCCATTTCCCTGAAGGAAGACTAAATCAGGAAGTTTGTTCTTGCCCAACAGCTCTAATTCCTTAAAGATTAAGTACATACCCAACCTATTCCAGCAGTGTGAAAATAGAGCAAAACACCCAATGACTTCAATCTGTTTTGACCACTTGCAGTGGAAATATTGCATTACCCTATTGCCAGCCTCACATACGTACAACTCCAGCAGAGTTCATTAATCTACAGCTGACAGGATAGTTATTACTGTACAGCAAAAATGTTCTAGTGACTAAGGGCAGCATAAACAAGCCTCTTCTACACGGCTACAAACCGTGTCATTCCACCACCATGGAATGACAAACAAAAGAAACTATATCTGTGCTATACAGGTGTCAATACATTATGGACTGTGATCAACCCAAATGGGAAGAAGTTGAAGTGCAATATTAGGAGTTTGAGATGCAAATTTCTCACAACTCTTAAGTTTTCCAGTACAAGTTAAAGCAAATATGCTTATCTGCTAGACTGCAGATACCCCACAGGCAATCAGAAGGGGAGATCCAGCCCACAAAGCAAATCTAGCCAACGGTCTTACAATTATCCCACCAAAATTTTCACTTGTGGAAGGAAGGGGAAGGCCATTACTGTTGATTATCAGCCCTCTATGACAGTACCCTCAACAGCCATTCTGAGGCTCCAAAGAGCAGCAGTGGTCTCAGCTGCCCATCAGGCTATCCAGAAACTTGTATCCAGCCAAGGCACTGGAAAGGTTGGTCCCTTCTGTTCTACACAATCCCAGGCAATGACTACACTATGGAATTTGAGTATAATTCCAGGAACATATTCTCCTTGCTGAGGCTTGCACCATTTGGTCTGGTAGAAAGCTCAGGCCTAAGAACGTAAATCCAGGCAGAGTTATATGAGACGTACTAACTTCCCTCCCTCCCAGCTTTGCCAGTCCGTGTTAATCTTAGGCCATCTCAGTCACCTCCTAAGCAGCATCACAGAGTGGTTCTGTGTGTCCAAAGCATCAATAAAACACAACTTTTAGGGAGCCAACTCCACCTCCATGACTTCTTGGCAATGTCCTGCCATAGGATGGGGACAGTGGAGCTGCTGTAGCCTGTGCTTCTCTCACTGTATGGAGACTGCAGTAGTGCTTAGCATCCTAACCATTCTCCAGGACCCTCAGTGTCACAGCCAGGCTTACAGAAAAATCATTAATAGAGAACAGAGTAAGACTGGGGAAAGGTGTTCATAGAACTCTGGTCAAGGAGAAGTTGGTTTGAGCTCTATTTTCTGAGGTATCTTTTCATTCCCATTTGCTCTTTACAGAGGAAAAATGAAACTGCTCTTCCTGAAATGCTCACTAATCAAAGGGAGAGAGAGGTAAAGATCCCAAATCCATATTTAAGAAAGATCATTCAAGCAGCACAACAAATGGAGCTCCCCAGAGAGGTACCCCACCGAGGTGCTTCACCACTGGGCAGGCTATGCTATTCAAGATATTACATGTCTGTGTTCATAAATGGTGCACTCACCTTAGGAAGAGAGTATTTGGGCAATTTAATCTGTGCGAAAGGCTCTCGTCTGTATGACACATAGTAATTTGCTCTTCCCCCAGCTGTCACCTGTGGAAACACCAAAGAGAGTGAGTGATGACCTTTCCAAGACACCCTATGCTGACACCTCTAAGAGGGTTTAACAACCTTTCTTTCAGATATCTTTTCTATGACCTGCACAGCTGTCCCTAAAAGCATCTGTATAACTCCAAAGAAATCCCAGGCTTGAGAGCGCTGGAGCATTATTTATTTAAGCTATGCTATTGAACTTTCCATTTTGTCTCTCATGCTTCAAATCCAGCATGATTTTAACATCTCAGGAAAAAGGGAAAAGTGCGTATAAAGTTTAAGGTCTTGAGTGGGGAAAGAAGATGATCTGGTTTCATCACATGGTTCCAGCTCAACTACCTTGGGCAAGTAATTTAAAGTCTCTGTGCTTCTGTTCCTCTCCTGTAAGAAGGAGATAATACCTCTTTCCTCTGCTGCTTCCCAGCCTTGTGTGTTTGCACTATAAGTCCCTTGGGGCCAGGGTTGTCTTCCAACAACCTTTTACAGTGACTAACAGCAGAGATCCACACTAGCACCATTTAATGCAAACAGTAAATGCAATGAATGCGCTCTTGGAAAGCTGGGGCTAAGCTCTTAGATGCCATGTCACTAGAAAACTGATTTCTCTGAAATCATACTATCTCTGAACAAGGATGGGGGGGGGGAACTGATAGACGTCCAAATCTGTGGTTTTATGAACTGAGCGAGCTGTAAAGGCTACACATAAATGCCATGCATCGATGAGATCTAGCCCTGATAATTTATAAAATATGGGATTTTAAACCTGTCACTAGTCACTTACCCTTGCTGTGGTTGTTCTTTCTGGCAACATTTCAGGCCTGGCTGCAGCAAGGCTTACATCGGTGAATTTCCTATATTCTGCTGTTTTGGCAGTCTTGCAGGTTTTAAGATAGAACAATACACAAAGCACTTCTCTATTATATGGAATGTCATTTGCTGGCTTCTTAAGTTGCCAATAAAGCTAACAGAAAGGTCCTAGATTCTCTCCTAGATATACTTCCTTTCATCTGACAGTGATATTTCAGAATGAGCTTACAAGGAATATTGCTATAGCATCAATTATATTCTCAGCAGTGATATCACCTCTAGATAGTGGCTTTCTTCCCTAGAGAAGCTGCCATTCAAAGGACACAATATTACTGGTCGTGAAATTTGATATCTAATCAACTCAAGATAAGGCTTTTCTATTGACAGTTTGAAGAACTGCAAAGAAAGGAAGGTTTAGAAATAAGACAGGCTTCTACACTAAGACTTCCCCTTTTGCTTGTTTCCCATTATTACTTGTAATGTTATCATAGCTGCATTTAGCGCTCCCAAAAGAAAAAAACAACCACCATTATACCACACATTGCACAAGAAGGCAGAAGAATGACCCATAACACAGAAAACAAACTCTATACAGACAACATATGGCTAAAGTCAAGGGAAAACACAGACATGAAAATCTAAAGTGTTTTGCCTATGGTTTCAAAACAAGCCAGTGGCAGAGACAGGGAGAGAACAGGAGTCGTTTGACTCTCACTTCATATAAAGTGCACTGTGGACTGGCACAGTAGCATTCTGGGGTCCTGCTCTCCAGCTGTGAGGATGGTGAAAGGGTTGTGAGTGTTATTTCTGAAGGGTATCTTTCCCATCTAATACTACCACATCAAAATCAAGTTTTCACAGGAGAACACAGACTATGCAGTTGATTCAGTCCAACTCAAAGATAAAAATTCATGTTTGCAGTAATTGTATCTCTCTATCAGCTGTACAGGAGTTGCCCAAAGGATCCCGCACTTCTAGGTCATATTACCCATATAGCACAGGGAATATTTAAATATCCCCTCTTGGTGATATTTCTGACCTCCAGTGGAAGATCCAAATTCTCAAATGATGTAACTCTGCCACATGAACTCATTTTACAGCACTCATGATTTCAACACCAAATCATTATTTGTAGCAGAGTCCAGATAGGACTGAATGTGTCCAGTGACTACTTGGTAAGGACCCTGGGTTCAATATCCACCTCTTCTGATGGGCTGAGACATGGTCATCAACTCATCTTTAAGATGCAGACATGAATATTTGCATACATTGCAAATGCTGTGATGACTAATTAACATTGGGAACAGTCCAACAATCTTCAAGTTAATCACATGAACATAGAGTGGCAGAAATATCAAGGGGTGATCAAATTCCCCCCTCTGTGCCAAGACAGGATCTACTCCAAGTCTTCCACACTCAAAAGATTTTACATCGTTTTTTTGGCTTTATGCCATGGCAAACTGGTACCTAGAGGGTTTTTGTTTGGATTTTTGGTTTGTTTGTTTGTCTGGTTTTTAAGGCAAAAAGGTAGGATTCAAACACTGTTCAATTTCACTATGCATTAGCTAAACTTCCTTTCAGTCCTCTACCTGGACTAGGTCACCTTGACAAAGGTTTAGAAACAGAAATCTTTGTGGTCTATGGTCTTTCTGAGCCAGTTAATATGAAGCCACCCACAATTCTGTTGGCAGGAGTTGTGTGAAGCTTTTCCCAGCCAGGACCTCATCTTTGCATGATTTACATGCACAGTTATAACAGTTCCAAAAAATGATCAAGCCTTCAATAAAGTTTTGGCAAGCACTGTGGTAGAGAATGAATTTTGGAAGGCCCAACTAAATTTATTTTGATGAACTTTTCCTTTTCATATGAGCAAACTCTCCAACACTGTAAATCCCAGAGATTATGATAGTGTTTTGCCCTCTAATGCCTCCTTTTAGTTCACATTTGATGAATGTCACCCAATTATTTGCTGTGAGCTCATCTGTCATCCTCTGTACAGAATTAGCTGGGTTTGTCTTTTTCCTCCTCCTTTGCTAATGGCTGGTTCGTTAATCTGTTTTTCTGGATTTCTATTTTATGTGTTTAATTGGGCTTCTGGCCAGTGGAAATTATTCCTTTGGACAAATGTGTTTGTCATTAAACACATCTGTCTTTCCTAACCTATGTTTCTTCCTCCTTCCACTCATGGTCTACTACTTTTCTTTAATACCTCCACATTTTGTTTCAAGACAAAAGTCTGGTCTCACTTACATCAGTTGACACTTAGGAACAGAAACACAAGAAGCTTCTCTTTAAAGGCCCTGAAAGTTTTAGTATGCTGGCTCATACTCCCTCCTGACCTCCAATGGGACAGAGTGCATCAAACATGGAAGACAACAAATATGTTCACAAGGCTGCAGAGAATTAGAGAAAATCTGTCATGGAATCTATTCATCTCCATAATTTCTGTGACATATCTAGAAACACTAAGCCAATTCTCATGTTAATGACTGAATATGGTTCTTTAAGGGCAGGTTTTGTTTCTCTTTTTTTTCTTAGATAGATGTTCATCTTCACCAAAAAAACACGTGCCACCTAAAAGAGCTTGGAAAGCAAGCAGAATGAGTTATGAGGTCCCAGAATGTACAGACACATTAGACGATGTCAGGAACTGTAGACCACAGTGTACCAGGCTTCATTCTCATCTTCTTGGCTAGCTGATGCTGGGACCTGTAATTTCCAATGTAAGGCAGGTATTGATGTAACAAATATGGAACTGCTAAATTTCTGAAATGACCCTGGGCTAAGCAAGACTCCATCTGCCTCCTGCTGATCAAAGAACTCGCAGAAAGCGTAAAGGAACATGCACTGATGCTGACAGCGTGCAGGTATCAGACGCTTCCTAAGCTAATGGCTAAAAGGGAACAAAGGGCTCTTTTCTACCTAGCTTGTTAGCCTGGGTGGTTTACAATGATAACAATCATTTGCCCTGCACAGTTATTGGAACAGGTCATCTGCTTTTTACACTGTTGATAATGTTCAAAGCAAAAGAGAATTGGTAATAGCACAGGTCAACCCACAATGACCAGACATGTTTAGACGTTTGTGATTCCTGTAATTTACCTCCCACTTCAAGCATAGTAAGTGGTGAGACAGTCCATTACAGAACCAAGTTTTAAACTTCTTTGTCGATAGTAAGTAGTTGATAGTACATAGTTGATGTTATTTTCAATAAACCCCTCACTTTTTTTCTGAGGTGATGTCCTCTGCTTGTAGAGTTTCCTCCTTCCCATTAACATAAAATGAGTTGGTAGAAGTCAAAAGTTGAGAAACACTGTGTCAGTATTGTAATGGCATCCCAGATCTGTGTTCTCCACCTCCATAGGGTGCCCTGGCATCCCTCCTCGCTGCTTTAACTTTAGTTACCCTTTCTCCTTCTCAGGGGCATAAAATCTCATAAATCAGGTTGTGGATTAAAGCATGAAGGAATGATGACAAGTTAATCAGGCAGGCTGCTCCACTCACACCTTTAGTGAGGGATTTTGGTGTTCTTCAGAGCCAGCTACTGTCTAGGCCTTGCACAGGTTTGCCAACGTGAGGATTGAAAAGTTGTGCCTCCTCTCCCAAGCCTAACCCCAATGCCAGTCACAAGAGATTCAGAAGATGAGGAAGAACACATCTGCATGAACCTAGTGTAATGTTCTTCCTTCTTGATTATCCACCAGGGCCAGGATAAACCATCTTCTGGATATTTCTGTGTACTGAGGTTCTCCACTGCCCCAGCATAAATCACATCATGATAGGTACCATCTAGTCTGAATTCTCTCCCTGTGGTTTTCATTAATATCATACCTTCTGCGCAGCCATTAAAGCAATATGCAATTACCTGAGCATGCTGCAGAGACATACGGATTAGTGTTTCTGTGCGCAAAGCACCCTCAAGCTGCCTGGTAAATTCAGCAGGCTTTGAAAACATGCCACTTTTTAGTGTCAGACCCATCAGTGAAAATTTGCTAAGACAAAGAAACGTTTATTATACTGGCCCAGTCCCTGTTCACTTCCCTCTCCCCTCAGCACTATGATGGCACAGCTATAGGACAAAGTAATCTTGAGTGAAAATATTGGATTTGTTTTAAAAGCAACTCCTGCAGAAAATGTGCAAGGTTACACCAAAACATGAGCCACATTAGAGCTGCAAATGCACATTACTTACACAGAAACCAACTTAAGAGAGGAGTGTAATTGTACACATTAAATCTCCTTTTGAAGGATTTCAGAGGAAACTTATTAGTCTGCCACAGTAATCCTTTACATCTTCAGCTGCAGACAGTGCTGATAAATCAGACAACATGAGGGGAGGGGAGGGAGTGGTAAAAGAAAGTACAGCACAAGAAGCCCTAGAAATAAAATAAATATAAATAAATACATAAATGAAAATATTAATTTTATCAACAGATTTTTAGGTTCAAGTTCCGAATCTGATATTTGGCACAGCAAAGATGAAACACTGCTAGAAATGGATGGAAAGCACCCAGCAGTGAATAGGGAAGTAGCTAACTATTTACTGCCTGTCTTGCTTTAAGAAGAGCTTTTAACTACCACCTGGGATGCACTTTCTTTTATCTGTATGGATTAATTTCTCCCACTGGAGTGCTGTCCAGCATTTTAAATAGGGGCAAGAGAAGATCAGCTGTAGCAGGCATTATTCACCAGTAAAACAGGTGTAATCGTGTTCATCATTTAAACGTCTTCATACTATTAGTTTCATAATAAGCTTTTAATGATTTCTTCAATAAAAGACTCAAAGACCAAACCCTACAAGTTGGAGAGTGCTCCATTGTCCCGCCAAGCCGTTTTATCTACCATCGAACGCAAAGATAAAAATCAATCGTAGCTAAGCAGGGTGAAGTTAAAAATAAATTGCATGGATTGATTTCTGTTAAGACCTTTGGCTCCTAGTTAAAAAATGGAGGAAAGAAATTTATATTTGAACATGGTGTATTTAGCTTCTATGAAAATAAAGAGAAGGCTCTAGACTGGGAAATCAAAGTTTAATTTCTCCCCTCCTATCTTGTTTCACTGCTGAGAAGTTTCACATTAGCAAAAAACAAAAATACAAAAAAAAAATCCTTTTCTTTATTCCTGGGGAAATTTACTACTTATTTAAGTATTTAAATTGACAGCTTGAGAATGGAGGTCAGGAATCTGTATGAATTGGCACAATCTCAGGTGTGACTGCTGGGTGAAGTCTACTCACCTGATAACTGACTTCCATTCAGCAAATATGCTCATTTAGGCTAGCCTTAAATACCCAATAAACTTGAAACATACACTCATGTCCTACCAAACATAAGCACTTCCAAGTTTTCCTAAACAACCACAGTTACAACTGGTAATAATAATAAACTACTTCTCTGAGCTAAGCTCAGACTTATTTAGTTATAGAATTAGGAACTTTTTTTTCCCCTTTATAAAACCTTAAAGAGAAATGTCCCCCCACCCCAGTTCTAAGGCTATGAATAATAAATATTTTTCTTTTTACTGAGCCTGAAAAAAAACCTTCTCATAAATATATCCACTTTGATAAAAACAGAATTTGATTCTGATTAAAAAAAAAAAAAAGCATTTCTACAAAGCCATTTTCCATCAAAAGACTTCAGCTGAAATTTTTTGGACACACTCTGATGAGACTCCAGGCATCCAAAAAAGGCAATATTATCCATAGGTTCTGTACAAAGCTATCAGTGATTGTGGGTGAATACTGACATCTGCATATGTTTTAAGGAGACTTTCTGATGCAAAAGAAGACTGAACTGGTTCAACAGCTTTTGGCAGACACGTTTGCTCCTCTGAGACAGAGGAACTATTTGGATGTGTATTGTAAGAGTCCGGCTTAGCTGCACCACACAACAACATCTGAAGAAATTCTGGGTTTGCTCGTTCTCACTCATGCTAGTGAGCAGACTGAGATGCTTCCCTGCTGTGCAACTCTCTCAGTTAAGCAAAAGTCTTCTAAGTGCAAAATTGCTTCAGAGGGTGAGGAAGAGCCAGACACATGATCAGTATCAAAGAAGAGCATTTTGACTTAAACTTTTCACTTTCCACATGGAATTCCTGCCATCTGTAAGAACTGCAGCTGCTCCCACACTGCTGCATGTGCAAGCTGCGAGTAACCACCATCCCCTGCTCCTAAATGGTAACACCACAGACCCCACCACATTCAGGAGGATTATAAACCACAGCCAAGACTCTCTTCTCTCTTCCTAGCTCCCCACACACCCCTTTCTTCCTTCATCATATCGACCACAAAAAAAAAGGGCAATCACCAGAGCAGCTCAGCTTTTTGGACATGGGACTATCATATGTCCCACGACAACCTGACCTAAGGGAATCTGGAGTCAAGAGAGAGCTGTGCAGTTCCCAGGAGACTGAATCACAAATGAAACGGCATAGAAAGCTGCCAAGAAAGCTTCCCAAGAGGAGAAGTGGCAGGAGGAGCCAGGTGAGAGACAAGACCCTTTTATGAATTTCAGCCTGCAGTTAAGCACCTTGATAAATTATGCCATGGGAGTGGAAAAGGGAAGGGGCACCCACGTTCCCACTCTTTAAAGGCCTTGGAAAGTGATAATGTACTGCCTCTCAGCATGCCTCTCTGGTTAATGGTGCAAAGAACTTCCCATTTAAAGTGGAAATGGAGCAAGGTCTGAAGCAAACAGCCAGCCCTTTTCAGTCAGAGCTTGCAGGTGTCGTTCCTTGTCCTTATGTGGTAAGACAACCAGCCAAAGGCAGATCTGAGAGCGTTCATCTCCAAAGACGTTTGGCCTGCTGGAGAAAACAGGCATCACCCCCAAATTCAAACCAGGTATCAGCTTCTAAATCTCAGAGGAGTCTTCCATGCCCAGTAGCTTTGTCACAGCCATGGAAAGTGCTGAAAGTCCGAGCCACATTTCAGATCGACTTCAGGTGCACTCTGTTGGGATAGCAGAGTCTGCACCATACCAGAGAAAAAAGACAGACATAAAAAACAATCAAGATAGGTATTGATTGCCCATCCACACATCTCTGCACTGACTTACAGCCAGCTCAAATCAAAAAGGCCAAAGTTACCCTGAGGGTCTCCAAGTGCTGACAGAGACAGAAGCTTAAGGGAGGAATGGGGACAGTGTTAACTAGATGCTGAACTAGACTGGTATGACCTCTGGGAGGAAAACCATACACTGAAGGGTTTACACAAGGAAAACACAACATGATTAATAGGGGGAGGAAACATATTTTATGAGACGTACATCTATAGCTGGGGAAAAAAAAAGAAAGGACAATTTTCAGAGACCAAATCCTTCCTCAAGTCCCTTAGGTTCTCCTGAGTATGCCCAAAAGCTTCTCTGTCCCTTTTTTTAATTCTATCGGTTCCAATCTCATAAAAAATACTACCTCTCCTTGTAAAATTTGTCTCACTCGCATCCTTAGGCCACCAGCGCTATAACAGCAGTACTGCAAGCAGTCCTCATGCCACACATTCTGAAGAGTTTCATCATTATTATTGTCCCTCTCCTGATTCCTAGGGTTCTGTGTGAAAATCCAGTCCTTACATGGGTCTGCACCAGCACATTGGGAATGTCATCGGTCCCCGCTAGCGGCCAGGCTCGTCCAACACAGGACTCCAGCCACCCAGCAGAACCACTGAGCTATTGCACCTGAGATAGCTTGCACATAACCTTTGGGTAACTGGGAACAACTACTTTAACTTAGCAATAATTGGCTTTCTATGGCAGCTGTACATCTGTCCACAAGTATGTTGATTTCTGCAGAAACTGTCCCAGAGCAAAGCTGATTTCCAGTGAATGCACTGCTGTATTCATACCCCCTTAGGAGTTGTCAGGCCACCACAAATAAGCAACACTGTACTGAGACTTTTTTGGCCCAGACTCCTCACTCCCTGCAACAAGTGATGATATTTGCTCATGCTTTCTTGCATTTTCAGTGGAAAGTTTTCATCTGTTTGCAAGGAAGTGTACACAGATCATTCCTGCTCTTTTTTTTAAGTCTTTGAAGAACAAAGTAGCACTGATGTTATTTGCTTGTTTATAGGAAAATAACAAGTTTTTCTCCAAACAATGCTTTCTCACTCAAAACAGAATTTCCTGAAAAATAATCCCCATTTTCATTAAAGCTTATTGCATTTTAGACTCTTTTCAGCAACCTGAGCAATTCCATTGGAAACCCTGATACAGGACTTACTTGAAAAATATTTTCCCCAGAATTCCCCCTGTGATTTATCTTTACCATAGAAATTCTCCAAAATATCAGTACACTAGGTTAATACATAAAACAAAAGACTATCCCTGACCCCTGGGTCTTATAATATAGGCTATGCACGTGAGAATACCGTAGCAGTTCAGGTAGCTGTCAGGAAGTCAAATCTTATAGGCAGTTGCAGGTTATCTCTGCACCTAAGTTTAGAAAGTGATACTATCTCAGCAGCGAGTACTCAAAGGCACCAATAAGGAAAGGTGTGGTACAGCTCTAGAGAATGGCGTGTTACTGCTGTAGAGGAAGTATGGGCTCCACTACTGCACAGCTATATAATTGAACACAACTGACACTGACCTTAATGGCAAAGTTGCTCCTCAAATTAGCTCCTTTTTGGTGCAGTAAATAAATTCAGACATATTCCAAGGTTTTCTCAGAAATAAATGATCTGCTCCACAAGCTGTATGAATTTTAAGTATTAACCATGAAAGAAGGTGATGATACTGACTCCTGGCTACATCAGAGCAATCCTGTGAAACTTATACACACAACAGAGGGCAGGATTTTCTCTTAATGTATGAATTTTTGCAGAATTATCCTATCTTAGTGATGTGCTAGGCATCCTTAAATAACTATTGATCAATCAAATAGAAAGTCAATCAATAAATTCAGTGATCGCCTACTGTTTTATTCATAAGAATTCTTCCTACTCTCTCTTAGTAGCTATTTCTTCCTTCCTTTCTTCATTACCTTTTACATTTTTCATCATATGTTATGTTATTTATCTCCTTTGCCTGGTAACCAGTCCCAGTCTTTTCAAACTCTCTTCATGGGTAAGTGTTTTTCAAGCATAGGCTCATTCTCATTTTCTTTCTTTGCACTGCAGTTCTGCAAGATCCTTTCAGAAGTGCTGCACAAGAGCATTCCACATGATAAGGAACCATTGATTTATAATGGCACTATAACATTTTCCATACTCTTCTTTCCCCTATCCATTATGCACCACAGTATCACGTTTGCTTTGAGTGCACAGTTACACAGGTTAATGCTTCCCAAGACTCTTACACTACAGGCCTGTTGATCAACTTTATTAGAATGGATATTCACTAGTAAATAACTGTATGCAGATAATCCAAAAGGTTGATATCAATAGCTGGGATTCATCTTCCCTAATTTTAGCTGTCAAAAAGTTAGGCGTCTTCTCTAAGCTATACTTGGGTTCCTTCTAATATTAATGAGAAAGGCGCATTCAAGAGAGAGACCTATCTCATCCTGCAATAGGTGCAATAGGAGAAGATAAATTGCCCCTGAAGGTTTTGATCTCTCCACTCATTTTAGAAGAACACAGAGTACTGGTTTAGACTAAAAATCTACTGTTTTCATGACAAAACTTAAAAGAAACAAGTTCCTTTCTCTAGTCCAAGATATTACTTCTGATTTGTTCCAGCACAGACAGATCAGAACTCATGCACCCATCCTTTATGCATCTATTAAACCTCACCAGGTTCTTAACATTTAATTTGATATTTATTTATTCATCTCTGTCTAATATTTGAAATTCAAAAGAGCTGGCTCCTGTATTTCTGTCCAAGATTATCCAGACGGAATGATATGCATGAGACATTGCACACACAGTCAATCTGACAATTCCTGTAATAGGCAGCTACATCACATGGCTTGTGAGACTAATAGATCCAGCACATATCAGCATTCCTACATATGTACTGAGCAAACACTCCGCATAGCCCATCTACCATATGCTGGACACGGTGGATTTAACACACCTTCAGCTCAGGGAGGTGTGTGCTGTGAATCTGAAGCATCTGCCTGTTACTCAAGTACTACATCGACTCGATCCATGCCCAGTTTCTGCACTTATGACAGACTGCTGGACAGTCAGAAATCCTGCAAGTGCGATACAAAAAAGAGGGAAAGTGATAGACAACCTGTGAAAGGAAGAGTCTCCTGCCCAAAGCAGCAGAAATGTTCAGTGTGTATATTTAACATTTTTTAAAAGTGTGGGTATGTGATTTTCACTTCAAACACCCATTAAGCTATAATAAAACTTTGCTAAGGATAGTCAAGGCACTTGAAGTATTACATATACATACATGCATGTGTTTGTATACACACACATCCTTTTTTTTAACTTGAAGCAATTTGCAGCTATTAGCTTGAGCTGCTCACTGCTAATTTGAGGCAGAGGAATGCGCACAGCAGGCAGATGTCCTCACTGCAAGCCCAAGTTTCTAAACAGAGCAGCCTTGCTTTAACACAGGTGGGAGCTGTGGAATGAGAAATGTCTGTAAGGCCCCATGCTAGCCTTAAAGAATTGGATGTTCCACAATACCCTCAGCCACAGACATAAACCGCCAGATTAAGAGAGTGTCTCTAAAATATCCTTGGAGAGTAGAGCATTTACCAATTGGAAAGCCATTGCCTCTAGTCAAATCATGACTTACTGAGTTGCAAAAGCTACATTCTCAGTGTTTACTAGCAGCGGGTCTCCCCATGAGGCCAAAGGAAGTGGTAGCAGGCTGGGTTTCATGGGGGAATGAGGGGACCTGTGGCTCCCATAGCAATCGATCATCTCCAGAGCAGTAGACTCCCCTACTCAGAGGAGAAGTCTGTCAATGTTACCCAAGTGCATGCAGTATCCATATTGCAGTCCTCCCAGGTCATACGGATCCAGTCCTCCACCTAATCCCAGCACAGAATTAACAGCCTTCCCCCTTAAACTCCTATTTCTAAGAAAATTTCACAATAAACAGAGCAGAACTTTCTTATAATTTGGATACATTCGAGAAAAATGTTCCCCCAAGGAAGTAAAACAGGAGCTTAACATAACCCAGGCTTGCTCAAAAAGGGAAGCATATGTCTTTTCTGTACCACCTGGATCCAAGCTCTATCTCATCTCACCTCATTCCCCCTCTTCAGCATTGGTGACAAGCAGTTAATATCATCATGTCTGTAATCACTGTGTCTCCTGAGCTTTCTACGACCTGGAATCACTGCAGCCTGGCTCCCAGTTTTCACCCAAACGGCACATCTTCAGGAAGTGTTCTTCCACACCGTACCATTCATTCTCACACTTCCACCGGTATGAAATGGGGAGAGACGGCCTTGTTCCATCCAGCCCATGTATTCTCAGAAAATCTCAAAAACCAAGTAGTTTCTCATTCAATTTCTGTCACTTTCTCCTCATCTCCAAAATCATCATCAACTAGCTGACAAATTTACAGCCATCTTCCACTTTGAAGTTGCCCTGTAACATCTTTTTCCAATCTCTCTGCTATTTTACCTCCTACTGCGAATCTTTTTTCACTCCATTAGCATTACTTGACTGTCAAATCAGCATAAACCTTTCAATTTGTTAAAATGATCACTCACACCTTTCCATTGTTCTTCTCTGTTCTCTCCAATTCATCACTAGCTTCTTTGTATTTTCCAAGTAGCCACAACAACAGCAAGTTAGAGCTTCTGTGAAACACATGGACCCTTATGATTATTGATGGATGAACTTTCAAAATATATCAGATTCACCCTGAGACAAGTGATGAGCAGAGAGATCAAGTGTTTTGTCCCAGACTGCATAGCCAATCTATAGCAGGCAGATATAGACTCCCATCTCTTAGGACTTGTGGTCCCATGCACTTGTCCTAAGAATATGCCTCCTCTCTTGCACAGAACAATAACTTGCACAGGCAGAATTCATGTCACATTTATATCAAGCCAACATACCTGGATGAAGATATATTCATCCTGAACAACAAGGGAGCTGACGTCAATGGAGCGCGAAAATGGCCCGCTCCTTTTAGTCTCTGAGCACTCTTGGATCCGACAGGTCAAATAGTGGGTGTCTGTAATGGGACAAAATGTACACATGAGAAATGCCCAGCTAGGAGCCTGTTGTCTGCAAATGTCATCAGCAGCTTGAAAGAAGGCCTCTGAAGGGAAGCCTTAACCTCATCTCCAACTAGATAGATGTTATTGCATGATCTACCTCTGGCCTTTAAAACTGTAACTGCTCTCTGGAGTCAGTAATTCATCACACTTCCACACCCATCATTCCGTTCCCCATTGTACAGACATCCCTCAAGAGACTGGAGTTCAAACCATAAGTGGAGGGTGCAACTCATAAATGCATCAGAAAACTGATGATGAGACATATGGAGCAGAAAAAGATTTCAAAAGGCACCCAGGTAGAATTTATTGATTCCACTACCCTGCTGGGAATTATATCTCCATCCTCCCCCTAAAATACCTGGGTTTAATTGTGGTAGTAACACACAAGGAGAGAAAAAAAAGGCCAAACCAGTGCTATTAAGTTTAACTTATTTTGCTGTGAAAATGACAAGCATCTCCTAAAATTAAGTCTTTATAGCCAACATAGGCTAGCTATGAAAACATCATGGACATAAAATAGCATGACTAGCTGAAGAGTCCCAACAGTAGTTATATGCACTGCAAGAGGCATCAAATGCTTCTGTCTAGAGAGAAGATGAGAATACTATCACACTAATGGGATGCCTTGTCAGTCCTTGGCATTGCTTGAGAGAAGGAACAGGACTAGGAGAAGAACATGAAGAAGAGTTAAGGCAAAGGCAGACATAGAGAAAGTTGCTCGGAGCGGCAAGAAGAGACATGCTCACCTCCAGCAAAGTTGGCAGGGGCTATAGGGGATTAAGCATTATTTCACTCAGTCTAAGAATGGATCCCATGAAACAGAACAATCAAGGCACTGTGTCTCTGGATGTATGTAATCTAAATATGCCATCTCTGCCTTTCAACTTCTGAAAACCGCAAATCAGGAAGAAAACAAAAATACAACTAAGATGACGGCTGCAGTGATAAAAGGGTCATATCTTTTACACTGTGGCACTTCTACAGGCTTCTTAGATTCACGCATTTGTTTGCTTTTCTAGAAAGGGTGAGGACAGACTATCAATGAAGATAACATTGAGTTTATAAGGGCTGGGGTGAGCCTGGCGCAGTGATTTTAGTTCACAACTGCACCTTTTAACAAGGATTTTGTCAAACTGAGCCCAAAAGGATAAAAAGAAAGTTTAAAAGGACAGTAACTAGCCTAACAAAGCTGCTTACAGGATTCTCCACCCCATAAAACCTGCTATTGTCCTTAGTCTGTGTCTTTCCAGTGACAGCAAAATGTGGTTCAGTGGAAAGCATTGGGGGGCATGACTGAAATCCTCTGACACTCAGCTAACTGCCTTCCCAGATTCAAAGACAAGATTCACAAACTGGAGGTTTCCCGTTCCATAGCCTTGTCCCACCAACAGACTCTTAAGAATGCAAAAAGAATGCAAGTCGGAGGCATTGATAACAAGAATAATAATTTTTAAAAAGATACTGTCTAAAAAAGTCACAAACTACAACCAAGCTTTAACCTAATAAAGGTTCATGCCCAATCGCATGACAGAAGGTCCATGTTTAAAGGCTGCAGACCTGGTTCTGGGTTGAGGCACTGGGAATTCCAGGTTTATTAATAAGGGCTGTACGGCTGATTCAGAGCAGTTGCATAGGTCTGGTGCAGTAATGAAAACATAGTCCCGCTGATGATGCTAAAGCAGCAGAAACTGTTGCTGGTGCCAGCTCAGAGTATCTGGAGGTAATTAAAGTGTATGGTGAAAAATATCTGACCTACAGACAGTGCCAAATAACTGGAGTACCAGAGTTTCTCCCAGCAAAAATACCAGCAGCAGTAGAGAGGTCAGACTCTCAGCTGGGATAAATTAAGGTTCTTCATCAACTGACACATACACACTTGGTCCAGAGCTGCTATTTACCTCCTCAACATGGAATCTAAGACATCTTTGTGGTGGATAAAAGCAACTTCTCAGAAAACAAGAGGGTGTTATATATTGCCATGCTATCCAAAGAGCTCAGCAGCTTTGGCTTGTTTTTGAGGTAGCACTAAAACCAGGCAGAACAAGGAGGAGAGGTCAAGAGCCGTATTTTTAGAAGCTCATTCCTTCCGGTATGTTCTCCCACACAGTCGCCTGGATATTCTTATCCCTCCAAAAAAGGGATAATTTGCTGCTGCTGAGTGACAGAATGGGAGGAGGAATAAAAACCTGTCACAAATAAATGCAAATACATCACAAGTGTTGACATGACAACTAGCTTCCTGCTCATTGGGAAATGTGTCATTTTGAGTGTGTTACACCAGCAATCAAATATACTCAAAGAATGGCACCTGATTAATATTCACAGGAAGTTGGTGGTAGAGAAGGGGGGTAGCTCACTACCCATTTTCCATTTAATCTCTTGTTTGTTTATTTTCATATATTTTACAACACAAGGCCTATGAAAAAAACCACAGACACAAAAAAATTATTTTCAAACCTGTCTGCCTTCAGACACCAAAATAAGTTCAAGTCTTGCTTTCTTTCCTGCTGTCCCACAGAAAATGAAAAATAATTCCTTTTAAAATATGTTAAAAAATGAGGTAAAAAATATGACAGCACCCAGTTCACATTTGTGTGTGACTGGAAGCAAGAAACAACGCCAAGTCCCTGCTCAAGCTTCTTGAAGGGTATGATCCCTTCATCAGCTATGGTCCCATTCACAGAGCACATCTTCTCCCATACAGAAAGTACAGGGCCCCTCAACAAAAACGTCAATTAAGAGAGAAAGGGGCATCCTAACTTCTGAGCTGTTAGCTCCCTCTTCTCTGAAAGGAGTTAATTTTTCAGCCCTGTTTTTGCAGAGCCACAAGGAAAAAGGACAGTCGCCCAGAGGGGCTGGTGGCATGTGCCCAAGCTATGCCTTGTAAGCCTTGCTTACCTTTCACTGGGAGCTGTATGCCTTAAGGGAGGTTGGCTTACATCTGGGGATTATTTCCAATTTATATATCGTCCCACACAACACCAGAATTAGAGGGTTTAGGGGGTTTGTGGGTTGGGGGGGGGGGGGGGGGGGGGGGTGTTATTATGTTCCATTGCAAAAGGAGCTGAAAAGAGGTCCCTATTTCCTAGACAGTTTCAAAAACTCCTCATGCTTATAACCCAACATCCAGCTACTTTCTCAGGCCATCTGTGAAGGAGGCAATATGGACATCAAGCAGCCTGGAGGGTTTGCTGCAGCTCAAATCCCAGCATCCATACCTCCATACAAACCCTTCCCACCAACTTATCTCACTTAGGATTAGGGAATGGCTTTCTTACATGTGCAGCCATTTTTCAGTTGAGGAGCTTGAAACACCTCCCCATTGCTAATTAACATAGTTTCCCATCTTGAGAATTTGGAGTGTATTTTGACCCTTTCTAGTAGTGATAAAACTGAAACAATTTACTGAAATTTGCAGTGATAAACTGGTGAAGTAAGCCAAGCTACTAGGTTTCTTAGCCCACCAGTCACGACAGCTTTGGCAGGAAGCAGGAGCACAAGAGGCTCTCTCTGGTGGGTAACACCCAAAGATGTGGGTCCCTGAAGGGAGACACTGAAACAGTCAAACCTGTCACTGTGCTGAAGGCTGCAAAGGACAGACCTACGTGCAGGTTACTGTGACTTACGGAGACACAGGACAGCAAGGCCTGCTCCTTCCCGGCAGCGTAAACATGGCAGCTAAAAGCAGGCACGGCTGGCCAGCATGGCTAACAGGGAGAAGGGCAGCTGATGGAAACAAGTTGCATTGGCAGATTGGCTCAGGTTAAGTCAGGTCCTGGTGCCAGGCAAGACTTATAATCATAAACTACCAGTGAAGGTTACCATGGGAGGGAGAAAAAAAAATAGCTGGCCTCGACAATTTTTCCCCCAAAGGAAAAGAGGATCTAGAAACGTAGACAGGACTGTAAATTATTCCCCAGGAATTAGTTACCCTGTTTTATCTTTCTGGTTAGGTTTTTTCCCCTTCTTTTCCCTTTAATTAAAATACTGTTTATTGCATCGTATCTGTGAGTGGGGAGAAGATTATCTCACTGAACATCAGAAAGTTTAATATAGCTTTCCCAGGAGTACTGGTGGGTGCTTGTGTCAGTGTATTTGTAATAGTTCCCTTGCATCCAACCCTGTCCTTGCTGCTGCCTATTACACCCAGGCAGAAGGTACAGTGCCCAAGGCTCCTACGTGTTCTTATAATTTAAAAATGCAAGCCTAGATTATTATTCTGCTACAATAGCTCTGCCAAAATGTTGAAAAAATGTGAAAAACTTCATCTGCTACAAAAGACAGGAACAGCTTGAGATCAGCTAGGCAGTGGAATTAGCAGCATCTTGCAAATATTTAAGGAGATTAGAGACTGGGGCAGATGTTTTTTCAGAGACCCTACCATTCCTAATGACCGGACAAACGAAACCATGGGGCAAGACGTTTTGGAGGACAGACACCAGAGCAGTGAACAGGACTTCCACCCTCCAGCTCCGTGAGCTTATTGATAGCCCTGACTCATTTATGGATGAATGAGACTCTAGCATGCTCCACTACCTGTTCCCAGCCACAGAGCATGTTTTAGGCTCCAGTGTCTGAATTGGTATTAGATAGGTTCTTGAGCCCCATTAGTGCTAAAAGAAAAAAAAAAGAAAAAAAGAATCATCAAGTTCAGGAGTCCAATCCTAAATACCACTTTCCTCCCTGCCTTTTTTAAATTTTTTTTTTTCAAATAAAAAGCATGGAGAAGAAGGACAAATGCCCCCTCTAGAAGAATCGTGTATTTTTCAAGTGGCTAGGGACATTGAAGGCATGGATTCTTGTCTCTGAATTGAACTGAGCAATGGCAATACTCAAATCTACGTCTGTTAATGCATCAAGTAAGTGACTGAGCCACCAGACTGACCTAAGAGGCATTAAAAAAGCCTCCCCTTCGTTCTCCCCACTACTGAGGAAAACTTTAATCAGAAACTTTCTGATCAAGAGGAAATAACTGCAGAGACCCATTTTCCAGCAGGTGTAAGTGCCTCAGCCATTTCACTGAGAGCATGAAGGCCCATTTTGGTTACAGAGCCAACTAGGAGAAAAGTTCAACCTCCCATTCCTAAGTACAGAGAGCTGTACCATTTCACACCAGGTAAGGCTATAGCTTTGAGGCAGTCAATGTTTTGTAACACAAACTAATATCGTTTCAAGCCTTAAAAACTCTAATTGGAGTAACATGGTTCTTTTGTGCTGTGCTTTGCTGGGAGAGGAGTCATTTTGATACTGTCCCCCAGCAGGACGTGCCAGCGGAGCCAGCACAGCCCTCCAGGTCTCGCCTGTGCCTGCTGTCTGCTGGGACCATGGCTTGCAATGGGCCTGTTTTGCTGACACTACCAGTTAAGTCTGACTTTCAGTGAAACCCTCAATACCATCAACCGCCAATTTCAAAATGCTGAATTTATACATTAAAACAAGAACAGCAAACCCCCGAGCAAACAGGACCTGAAGGAAGAGACTTGTCTGCAAACTGGGGATACATCTTTCAAATAAAGCATCTACATCTTTGACACATCCAATATTCAAATAGCTGGGTGAGCAAGTTTAAACTTAGTTTGAAAACAGACTCCATCAGCAGTTTGTTTGCTTGCTTACTTGCTTTTTTTGCTTGCTTTTGGCCACTTCTTCTAGCATTCCTGCAACAGCACACACAGCACCAAAGGCACTGAAGAAGCCTCCCTACCTTGCCCACCCACCTGCCAGCCTGTTTTGCTTTTTCTACATATTCAACAAACAGCTGTCACCCCTGAGCTTTTATTGCCTGGTTATTTATTCAGCTGCCATCACTAAATAGCAGTGGGAGGCCAATAAGTGATTTTAGAAGATCCACAGCCTCAGAGAAGCCACCCTGATAGACAGGCGCTTGTTCACACAGCATCTGGCCTATGCAGAACTTGACTAAAACAGAGAAAAGTTTGCAATCAACAAAAATGAGGCCTTTTTCTCCCAGAAATCCTCTACAACCTCAGCCCTATGTTGCTTTTCTACGTTGTCCCCGTAGTGTAAAAGGGACACATGTCCCATTGCTGTGTGGCATTGAGCTGGAGTAAAGCTGGCTCCACCCCACGAGCAGATGCATTACCATGCTGTAGTTCCTGTGAGAAATACCTAAAACACATTGGAGAGAGTGGTGAAAAGGTCAACTTACTTCTAATACTGTCTTCTTCGCTGGAGGTTAATTACATAGAAATTCATTCTACTACAAATGTGGCTAGATTCATTTCAGTGGGGGCTTAAGAATTTTTTTTCTATTTCTTACTTCAGATCCAAGCACCTTTTCAAGGCCTCTAATCGTTTGGTACGAAGCATCTATTCATACATCACAAGCAAAACTGAAAAATCTTTTCAACAGGGAACAAAGGGTACCTGGGGCATAGGGACATTCTGGCCAGAGGAGAAGTCTGACTGTAGGCGATTTCTCAAATTCCCAGGTACAACCCAGCTGTTCTGAACACCTCTGGAAATGCACAGAGTCTGTACTGCACAGTGCTGGTAGCCCAGCTCTTTATGATTCATGTAAAATACATGATACTGAAACAGCTAAATAGGGAACAGAATGGACGGCTCCTTAGCCCAATAGATCATGCTTCTGCTCAGCCTCTCCACAGACACAAGCTCTGCAGCCTCTGAATTCCCCCCCAGGGGCTAAGGAGAAGAGTATGCCTCACATCAAACCCCATGACCCACATCTTTCCTATCAATTAAAATGTAAATGGGGAGACAAAATGAGTAAAGTGAATTTCCATTCCCACTCCATTCTTGACTCAAAGCCCACTTTTTCAGCATTGGCTGCAGGCACTCACGTCCGTCAGCTGTCCGGGCTTCCATGTGCACGAGGTCAGGCTCTTTATCCAAACCAGTCACCGACCTGGGGGGACAGAGAGAGAGAAAGAAGGCAGCCAGTTAGATAAAAGGATGCAATCAGACAGAGAGGGTGAGGGAAAGCAAAACCAGTTCAAGTCTCCCTTGTGACACCTTGCATGTAAGTCCCTGCCTCCTACCAACTTGACTCCTTTGTGTTTCTACACTCTCAGGGGCCATATACTAACCTTTAAGACAGACATCTTCCTGGGCGCTGGTGAGTGAACCTGCTTATCCCTCATCTACAAGATTAAGACTATGAACATTCTGTGGTGGCAAAGTGAGCTGGTTCCAAGATCCAGTAAAACTTCTGTTTTAATGCTGAAGGACAGACGAGGGCACAGCAGCCTCATGCTTATAGACAGCAAATTAAAAAAGGGGGTTTACTTGGCTGAATAGTGATATGAGAGACTGAGTTTCTTGATCTGCCCCTGGTTTGTGGGGCAATCTTGCTATTGTTTACCTCAGTTTCCCCATCTTCAAAAGAAAAAACAACGATGCACATATGCATGGTGAAGTTCCGATAAAAAAAAATGCGAGAAAGTATTCATTATGCATCCCATGACCCCATGCCATGGTCCTTGATAATCATGATACGAGGCGCAATGAGTTCCTTTAACCTCATGAGTTGAAACCCAAGCACCTCAAGTCAAATATTCCTGTGCATTGTTATTTTACTCCCTAAAAATGTTTTGCAAGGCACATTACAAAGATAGTTTTCCTCCTGGCAGAGGGAAAGTCAAGCCCAGAACAGAAATGTTATTATTAGTGTCCTGGCTGGTAAGAATCACTGGAAGATGAACGTTTAGTCCTAGCAATGGCTGGCAGGGGAAAAAAAAATCCATAGATGTCCACGTGATTTATGGAGCTGCTTCTCCTGAGTTAACCAAAGGGTTAGATTAAAAAGGGACAACGACAAAAATCAGTTTCTAATTTGGTGGAAGCTGAATTTGATACAGTAGATTGTAAATAATAGATTCCCTCTGAGCCAGCTAACGTTCAAATTCCCTAATGTTCTGAAACACTTTTATCACAATCTTTTGCTGCTTTCATCCTTGGGGCATCAACAGCTAAAACATTTTGAAAAAAAAAAAAAAAAAAAAAAGAAGAAGAAAAAAAGAACAAACAAAATACAGATGCTCTGATACATTTTTGTGAATCTCACAAAAAACATAGCAGTTGAAGCAATGACAAACATACGAATGTGCTGGAGTTCAGCTAAGATCAGCCAGTGCTGCAAATGCCAAAACAACTACATTATGACCTACTGTGTAGGTAACTGAAACTGGCACTGCTTGTTAACTAGAGCACCGCATCAATAGCGAGTCCATTCACAACACACTGTGAATTGTGGCCAAAAAAACCCAACACAACAAAACAAAGCAGCACAGGCAGAGCCTTCATCATTCTACTCCCAGTGAGAAATAGTCTGCTCCTTAATCGCTACCATCAGTTGCAGGGCGATCCCACAAGGAAGAAAGCATTGTCTGTTATCGGCAAGGATGGCAGAACAGGCCTGAGTCCCTGTGACCATGTAATTATCGGGGTCAAATCTCCTGAATATCTGGACACAGTTAAAAGTGACAGTAGGACAAATAGAAATTCCTTAAAATGCCAGTGGAAAATATTATGGTCTGCAGCAACATTATTTCCCAATATATATAGAAAGGACACACATCTTTCTAGTCCATAGCAGAAGTTTTTTGCCTTTTTCCCATAAGTAGCCCTAAGTGCTGTAATTTCAGCTGTTCAGCAATCATCACCCTCGCCTATGACATGCCAACAGGGACAGAAGTATGTGCTTACTAACATATCTATCCATCACAAATTTATCCAAGGGAGCGGTAGTTTCAGCACTTTTAGGTACTGGTCGGGAACACATTAAGGACCTGGCCCACAGCCCTTCCCAACGGGCTTCCTGCTTAAATCCAGCCTTCACCCTGGAGCGTGCACTCTCCAGGCCTCCTCCTTCTGGAAGCCAGACACCAGCCTCCTACCCAGAGCCATTTGCTGTGTCCTGGCACCCCAATGCCAGGCTGCCTCCCCTGCTCCCCACCACACCTCCTGGGTCCCTCCCCTCCGCATGGAGGAGGTGCTGTGCCTACCCCCGCAGCAAACCTACTCCTGGCCCAGGTAATAAGAAACATCAGTCTACCACAACACTATTCATTTTAAAAGGGACCGCAACAAGAAGAACCTAAGTATTTCCAAACAAAATCCAAAATAGCCGTTACTATTGTGCATTTGCATACACAAGCTCTGTGGATCTACTCAATAATGCCTATTAAGTGAGCACCAGGGGACGACAGGAGTCTCCCGAAACATGTCATTCTAGCTTGAAGTTCCTTCCCAGTGCCATCTACTTTTTTCTTTAATTAGTTTTGACAAGCCTGATGGTTCTTTTCAGAGCAACAATGATGATGAAAAAAGGACGAGCATACAGCACCCCCCTAGTACTCCTCTGCTCTCTGAATACCGTACTTCAAGTGGAAAAGCTTACAAAGCAATCTACTGCAGCCCAAAAGCAAGACAAGCTCCTGTTATCTGCAGGCAGATAACAAGCCTGTAAAGTAATACATCGGTCATCCTTCCTTCTCCCAAACCAAGTCGCTCTCTTATATCAAAGACTCTGATTGCAAAACAAATCCCCAATCAATGCTGTTTCTTCATGCCTCGCCTCACGTCTGTTCCCACTGGCAAAGAACACAGCTTTGCTTTGCAGTGCTCTGACTCCTGAATATAGGTATTTTCAGTAAAAGGTCTCTCATCATTTGTCTGGAGAAGCTTTAGATGAAGAATGCAGAAAAGTCGGGCAGTGGAAAGAGCAAGATGTGAATTCAGGTCCTGGAGCAGAGCTGCAAAAATGCACACACAGACTGTAAAGCTATTCCTTTATCTCATGCAGTAATTCCTCTGGTCTTGAGAACTCACTGCAACAACCTCTCAGGTCTGGCAATACAAGAGCAGCAACAAAACAAGAAAAGACACCTTCACAACCTCATATTTTCTCATACATTATCTCTCTGAAGAACATTCGGAGGATGCACTGCTCAAAATTATTTGAGCAACTAAAGTATGATGAGGAGAGATGTCAGCATCCCCTGACTTACCATTTCCCTGTTGTGTCCTCTACAACCAAGTGGAGCCCACAGAGTCGGGTGGCTGGGAAGGGGTTTCATAGCTCTCTGGCTGACAAACAGCTCTATTTCAGAGGCTTACAAAGACAAGATAATTTAACAACACTCAGAAGCCTAAGGTCAGCTTGAAAACAGTTTTCCTGCCACATGGTCACACCTCAGGCTCCATGCACAGCTCAGCTCTGTGTTTTGTTTGTGGACAAACTCCAGACAGCAAAAACTAACCCAAGGTCCACAAAATGCACCTGTGTGTGCTGCTGCCTTGGATGGCCATGGGGAGGAAAAAAGGGCACTCTCACTGTGAGAATCCATGCTAAATCAACATCCTCCACCATCCCTATTCATTTATCACCACTTGGACAAGAAAATACTGATAGGATGCAGGCAGAAGTGACAGGAAAGGTCATTTTTTCCCTACTGAAACGTTCCCTGACTGCTACAAAGCCAGTTTTCGAAACATGGAGCCTGCAGCCAGTATTGCAGCTGGCACAGGATCACTGGCCAATTAAGAATTCAAACTACCTCTGAATCCTATCAGGAAGGAAGCAATAGTTACTTTTTCTCTATCTTCTGCTTTTCTTTTTCGTTCTCATGGTAGCTCTTGGTTTTCACAAGATCTTTCCTCCCTTCTTTTCAGAAGAGGATTGTGTGTTCTTGAAAGCTGAAGGATGAATAGAATCCTGGCAAGATCCTTATCTCTATCAAGGGAAGAGAGTTGTATATGGATGCATATTTACTAGGCCGCTCTGCTAATATTTCATCTCTGACCGGGACAGAAGGCGAGCAAGAAGGGCAAGGAAAACACAGTATTCTGCATTGTAAGTAGCTATTCCTGAAATGTTTCCATGTAAGACACTATATAGTTCAAAATGAAAAAAGCTAGCATATGCAAAGAAAGGAAAAAGGAAATACACAGACTCTCTGGGTTACCTGCCTACTGCTCCTCAGCTCTCTCTTTCTACCAACTCTACTGCCCTTCCATGGAATAAACCATTTTTGCATTTTTTTCTACCCATTTTCCAGACATTAGGCATTTAATGACAAAAGGCAGCATTGAGATTCAGCTACTCTAGCATCTTAGATCAAAAATGCTAAGCAATTCAGACTGACTGCTGTTGATCCTTGCTCCCTAAACCATCAACAGAGAATAAGAGATACTCTATTTCTCCATCTTCCAGACCCATTAGCTTGGGAGGTGGGAGTGGGTATCACTGGATGCGAGCAACATTTGTGTTAAGGATTTACAACAATGTAAAAAATCAGACCACAGAGATCAGCCTGGATTGAGCTTTCTTGCCAGGGGTGTGCCTGGTTTCTGACCAGTCAAGATGGCATCCACCAGCTCTGGCTTTGAAAACAAAATCAATAAACTTTTACAACGGATTGAGACTTTCCGAAAATGCCAACTTGGAAACCCATTTTTGCAGGTTGCGATGTTAGACTGAAGGCAATTGTCACTGTTTATGTAAAGAAATGGAGGAAACAGACATAGACTACTTAGCAGGATGTTGTGCAGTAGATAAGGGCTAGAAATGGGAAGGAACAAGGCAAATTTATTGTGCAATAATATGTAAAGGGGGGGAAAACACATCCTGTTGCTGCAGGCAACTGCAGGCAAATTAGTGGATGTTGCCAATTAGTCTGCTGCAATTTTAATTGTATCCTGTCCCAGAAGTAAACACTTCTGTGTGGTACCAGGCAAGTAGTGCATGGGACTAACTCACCCAAGCATCAAAAGGGCCACATCTATATGGGCAGATGGGAGCAGAAACTGATCCGTACAATTCCTGCTCAACTGATCTGGATCTTTTCACATAGCACCATTGCTAAATTATACACACCTTTCCAACACGGGCCAACAGCCAACAGGCTACCTTCTCCATCTAATATGGCATCACGTTTGTCTAGGTATCAGTAACTGCAGTAACCTTCAGATGGTCAAGAGGATTCTGTGTATTCATCTGTTATTTACTGCAGTCAAGCCTAAAACTAGCTCCATCAGACTCTGCACACGTAACAGCCAACGTGCACACAAGCTGCATATAGCCCAGGCCGACAACACGTCATAAACTACCCTAGTTAAAAACAGATACAAAGGTTCAACTGTTGGGGGAAAGAATGTATTTATTAAACACATAAATACAGTATCATTTTCTGTGGCTGAACAGGGGGGAGACGCTGCTGGATGGGGTAGGATGTGATGAGGTCTGTGAAGAGTTATGGACAAAACCTCCTTGCACAGCATATTTCAAACGAAGCTTGGAAGAAAAGCTGGGCAGGAAAATACTGTAAAAAAGTGTCTTAGCCAGGTCCCTGGAGCTTTCTACATCTTTTCCAGTGCTAATTTCTGTGATGCTACAATTCTGGACATCAGCAGAAGTAATTGTTGTGAGACTTAGCTTGCAAGATAAGGCAAAAAAATTGCCAAGTGTTTATTCTCAGCTAATTTCTTTTCAGCAAAGCCAATCCTTTTTAAAAAGGTCCCAATGAATTTTAAGGAGGTGTTCTGCCTGGTATATCAAAGGAAACAAAACTTAAGCTGTTCACAGCATCTGCATGTGTTTCCATATGTGCATACATGTGCAGGTTGCAGATGTTGTATCTGCCTACCTGCATCTCATCCCCACTACCTGCTGAATGTCTAAACCTGTAAATTACCTGTAAACTCAGTGGATTACAGGTCTCAGAACTATAGAGTTGCTACACACAGTTGTTTCATGGATACAGCAGGCCAGGAAGGCGAAAGAGGTCCAAATCAATCCTCTCCTTGAGGGAAAAGCTGACATTTAGGCTCAATCAGGTCACCAAACACTAGAGAATCCACACAACACAGCAGGCTCTGCTGCACACAGAAACATTTTTTTCTCTTCACAGTACATAAAAGAAGGTGACTCTCTATATCACAGAAATTAACAGCAATGGGAAAGAAAAGCCCCTGAACCTGAGAATACCTTTAAAGTATATTTATCAAAAGAACAAAGCTGCTGTCGATTCATGATTTTTCTTTTCCCTGTATGCTAATATCAAAAACTAAGAATACAAATAATTCTGTGTCTAGTTCGCATCCAGTTAATAAGTCTTAGTCCTTTAAAGTCCTCTGGCATTTCTTCCCCAACCTATACTATAAACCCCAATAAACATAACCAAATTTTTGTGAAATGAACTCCAAAAAGTGTGTAGGTAGAAGAGTGAAGATCCTTACTCACAGCCCTGCCAAGGTTCAAAAGGGCCAGCAGCACAGGCAGGGCATGTGCTGGAGGTGGCATCTTAATTTCCCAGTGGTGCCTGAAATAACTTCTCATGGGGACTGAGACTCATGCAGGGAGCAGATCTGTCAGCTACGTCAAGCCAGCACTCATGGCGGGTGTGCTTCCAGGTGCAGTCACAGTCCTGCTGCTCACTTATGAACTAAATAAGCTACTCCCGTGCAGCCTGCTGCTCCTGACTCATCAGGGTACAGCCAATCTGGGCTATATAAAAGCAGCACTGAGGGCTTATCCTAATTGAAGAAGAAGTCTTTTTTTGCCAAGTCCTAGCAGCACCATCATCGGGATATGGTGGAAGTAATCAAGCATCAGCTCATCAAGTTAAGATGCTATTGTCTTGAAGACATCTCAAAGCTTCAGTGCACAATATACCATCAGCTCTCTGTCCTACATGCATCCAACACAGACAGCGATACTTTGAGGAATGCATTTCTAGAGAGGAGAGAGGGGATTTACCTGGGATTAGAGGTTTGCAAACTTCATGGTAGACAAGTTTGAAACATAATCCAACAGAAGGGTTTGATTCTGTTTTGCCTTCTGAAAGAAGGGACATTTTTTGCAGGACACCCTTATTTTTAATATTCTAAATTTCAAGTCCTTTGAGGAAACAAGAATAAAAGTATATTTTTGGAGACACTAAAAAATGACACATTTTTAGCTTTGTCTCTTCTCCATCGTTTTCTTCCCCCACCATCACTCTTTTTTTGGAATAGGAGAGGAAAAAACAGAAAAATAGGAGAAGTGGAAACCCGAAATGCAGAAATTATTGTATACAAATGTCATTTTGGTGACCAAAATCTAAGCCAAATTACTGGGGGGAGGGAATCCACTCCAGAGAAATAGTTCATTCTACTTGATCAAAAACCTTTGTTTGCCAATGGAAAATTTGGGAGTAGAACAGATTGCGGGGGGGTGGGGGGTGGAGGGTGGAGGGATGCGGGTGGTGTGGTTTGTGGTTTTTTCAGCTTTTTGGAAAAAATAAATAAATCAGGGAAATGACATTTTCTAGCCAGCTATGCTTTGCGCAGATCTGTGAAACTCAAGCACAAAGTTTTTGTTTCTCTTCCAAGACTGATCACTGACATATTGAGTGACTTTGATCTCTTTCCCTGCATTTGGTTTAAAATTAGTTTAGTGCCTACTATATTATGAAGCCCAGTTAATTAATGTTTGGTCAGTGCTTGGCTACCCTCCTTTGAAAGTCATGTAGATGGGGAATTGCTGTAGATTACTGCTTTGGTTTTTCAGGAAACATGAATCAGCCCTGTTTCTGACCACTTTAGAAAAGCGAAGTGCATGCTCGAAGAAGCCATCAGCTCAGCCCATCAGTCCTGCAGCCAAGGACTTCACTGAGATACTGTTTTCCTCCCTGGAAAGGAATGTTTAGGAGACTCATAATATTCCTCTGAGTTTGTCTCCTAGCAAAAGTATCTTAAACATGATCCATTCAAGCAATGTTTTACACCAAAATAAGGATCCTCAGCTCACTGTGTGTTTAATTGCCCTCATTTGTATGAACATTTTGTGACTGCAAATATGACATGCCTGGAACGCTAAGGCTCAGTGATTCAGCTATTAAGAGAGTCCTAGGCAGAATACAGTGCCTCTGAAAAGCTCCAGAGTAAGAGCATCATTTAATAAATGAATGCAGCAATAGATGAATAAAAATAAAACTTAAATTGTTGAAAGAGGGGATGCCAGTATGAAACTTGGCACAAGCAAAATGTATAGGATATGCTGATGAGCCCCATATGCCTACGTGCATTGTACATTGTATTAATTTAAGGAAGGATGAATCTCCACATTCCCTGTTGCAGGATATTGTGAAGAATCACCCTGGGATAAGATCTAACATTCTGGAAATAAATTTGTGGTTCAGTTTATGCATTTTGGAGAAAGGCAATGTGGAAAACTAGATTTCTGTCACAAACCTTTTGTGACAGTTGTTTCTCTGCATTTCAGATGCTAACCTGAAGAGAACAAATGGCTTATTTCATTCTTTGACTTTTAACCATCACCAGGAAAGGAAGAGAGAGAGAGGAAAGAAGAAGAAGGGGAAGGAAGAAAAAGACAGAGGAGAATAAACTACTCTGTTCCGGACCAGCAAGCATAAATGCGTCAGCAAGTCTCCTTGCCCCCACAAAAATCATACTCAATTAGCCGCTGAGAGTGAGATGCTCACTTGTCCCAACATCCATAGGAGGAAAAGACAAAGAAGCAGGAAACAAAAAGGATTCTGGCAGCAGACAGATATGCAAAGACAGGCTCTGTCTGTAGAAACAAGAAGTCTGTGTGGCTATGATGAGTAAAAGCAACGGTGACAGGAGGTCTGCAGATCACCACGTGTCTCGTGACAAGACAGGTTTGGATTCAGAACAGAAGCATCCTCACAGACAGAACGGAGAGGAGATGAATAAAATGGCCACAGCCACTTGCAGGTCTCCCCATCAGTGGAAGTGACACTGTAGCAGGAAAGACCAGAGAAAACATGGAGCTTTTGTGGGTTCCTTTGCTTCAAGTTAGACAGATGCACAAACAAAAAGGAGACAAGGATACCCAGGGGCCTGAGCGCTAGATGCACTCCCAGTTCTTCACGGTGTCCCAAAGCATTCCCGTCGCCAAAGCACTACCCTTTCCAAGTAAGAATGCTCAGGGCAGGATGCTGCAATGGGAGTTTGTGCTACCCACATGTCAAGAAGTAAAGATGTATGGTCAAGCTGTAGGTAAAGCAAGAGCTTCTCTTTGTTGGGTTCTTAATCTCTTGTTATAGATGAGCAATAAAAGAAAAGTACAAGGCCAAATGAAAAGTAATACACACTGTTCAAATCTAATGATTTGTAGAAAGAAAAAAAAGAATTCTGGAGAAACTACAGCAGATCCAGAAATGGCTTTAGGGAGTCACTATTACAGATTACCCCTAAAATCAATATTATAATGGAATATGTCTCCTTCCCTCAAAGATTTTTCAATCAAAACCTGAAAACCAAAAATATTGTGAGCAAAACCTAAGAATCTTTCTGTACCCTTTGGCCAAAAACCTGGCAGAATTTTTGGTTTGTTTTTCTTTATTTTTTCCAATAAAAAGCAGGATTTTCTCCTATGGGAGAAAATCCAGATCTGCTGAAATCAGCTCTGAAGTCTACAGGTATTATTTGTTATTTCCTCAGTCCTTGCTGGCAGTCACAGGTCAGTATGTTTCTCTCTCTCAAACTCAGCGGCAGAACTTCTGATATTTCACTAAACATGGAAATGTGTCTACATCCCATTTTTATTGCCTTCTGCCCAATGGAGGACAATTATCTGTGAGATAATTACAGAGCTATGATAACCACTGCTATCTCCTATTCCAATTAGCTCACTGCAAATATGCAAGTGAAACAGCCTCACTTACTGGCTTCCTGTCCTTGTTCTGTATATGATCAGCAAGAGACAAGTTACTGAATCAACATTATTTAAAAGAACCTGTAGTGCAGCTAATAAGATACTCCTTCCCGCTCTTACGTTCTGATGTATCTTCATGCTCGCTATGCTTAACAATAGCAGAATTAAACTCATCTCATTCTACAGAGGAGGCTCAGGGGAATGCAAGGGAATGAAAGGATGGGAGTTTCAATTTCTTCTCTTGCCGAGAATGAATTCTGCCTCATATAACTGCTGATGAATTGTCGTTTTAAGAGAGTTTGTTAATTTCCAACAGGCAGAAGGCATAAAGAGGGACCTCCTTATCTTTAATGGATGTTATTGAGCAACACAAATGGCTCACGTTTAAATGAATGCAGAAACATCTTGTCTGTTTTGCCATGATAAGACTGTTCTTTCTGCACAGCATGGGTTCAGCTCCTTCTGTTAAATAAAACAACTGTTTTTGTTCAACTTAATGGCAGGCAAACTTCCAAAGGTTCAGAGGCTGAAGTCAGTTCAGAGAAATGGACTGGAATTTATCTGGGTCTTTCCTGATTCTTTTTGAGAAAATCTACCTGAAGAGCTTTGAGGTATGACTGAAAACCTAGTTTCAAGCAAAAAATGGTCCTTGATAGCATTGATGTACTTACTGAGGATAAATTATCCATTAGTTTGCAACTTTCTCCAATGCAAGAATGCTTCCAGCCCCAGCTGCTGTAAAGAAACAAGAGCTGCAAGAACCCCCACAAAGGTGTGTCTCTTGAAATCCAGGTGGGCCATCTGGGATGAGGTCTGGGGCAGAGGGGAGGCTGGGTCCAAGAAAGATGCTAGCTCCCTGATGCCAGCAGGTGTTTTGCCACTGAATGAAATGGTTGGAAAATTATGTCCATAATCAGAGTATGTGAAAAGGACATTCCTAAACTTCTCAGAACAATGGTGATTTTTAAAACGACTCCCAAACGTTTCTCTTCCAGTCAGCTGAAAGCAAGAGGGGTTCTCCCCCACACTGAAAATTGAAAATTCACCCATTTGCCCAGAAACACAGAGATTAGTGTGGTATAGAATAAAGGCCAAAACCTAAGCCAAACGCCACACAAAAAAAAAAGTGGGAGAATATTCCTTGCTAGCCAGAGAGTGCAAAATACGATACTACTGTCAGCCCGGCAGCCTAGCTTTTGATTAGCTTTGCCAAGCTATGACAGTATGGGAGATCCCCATATGCCTCAGAGAGATGCATTATTCAATATATTAATTAAAGGGCTGGCTTTCATCACTGCTTCCTACAAAGTATCACAAACAATTACTCTGGGACTGTTACTGACAGGCTGAAATTAATTTGTGTTTGAGTTCACATGCATCAGGGAGAGACAGAATGAAGTCAGCCCAGGCATGAGTCTGCAGTACAGCAATTAAGCTTCCAACACTGGCCTGTGAAACAGAGCAATGAAGTTTGGATATCTTACCTGGTACCCTGTTGCATGAGAAGGAAACAGATCCTTCCACCATGCACTGTCCAGACAGACATGGCATTGGGATCCAGTCCAGGGATCAATCTTAACTGAGAGAAATATTCAACAAATTCCTCCTTAGATCTTTCTTACTACTGGTTTATCTGGTCTGCTCCAGTCTGAAGACACTTAGTCACAAGAGAGTGGAGGGGATTACATAGTGATCCAAGATTAGCAATGGGTGAAATAAGAGAAGAGACTGCCCCTGAGACATAAAGAAACCTGATAGACGAGAGACCAAAGCAAAAGGCTTTTTGATGGCTGAAAGCCCTAACTGCAGTACAATATGTGACATTTAGTGGTAAGCGTTAAATTTAAAACCAATGAACAGAAGTATTTTAGCCCTTACTTTTCCAGTCTTAAAAAAAATAATCACTGCCAGCCACAGTACATTAAAGTCATAAATATGGCTAACATCACAAATTGTACTAAAATCACAACAAATCACAAATTCTAAAAGCCAGACAGTATTTATGTAAGGAGATCCACAGTTACATTAGTGGACAAGGGATAACCCTTCCTTCTGCAAGATATGGTGTGTTTCTCAAGCAAAAGGAGGTTAGAAGGAAAGGTTCCTCAAAGGCAACTTACTCCAAAATTGCCCTTCCAGAGAGTATACACCACCCATTGAAAGAACTCATTCTAGCTGTGATAGCAGCCAGAATTTGAGGTAGTATATGTATTGTGAGTTTGCTATCATGTGGCTCTTTTCTTGTGGTTCATTTATTATGTAGTTCATGGGTTTTAAAGGAGAATTTAAAGTATTTCAAATTATTTCCCTTTATGATCACACACAGTCCTTGTAGCCAGTACGTTTTTCTTTTTTTCTTGCTAAAAGAGCTTTGAGCCCAGGGAGCCTGATAGCGTGGCATCCACAGGACTTTTTTACAAAGTCAAACACTTATTTTCCTAGGAAAGCAGGCAGTAAGGAGAGGAGCATCACACAACAGCAAAGTCAGGCAACAAACACCCTTTAGTAGTTCTTCCAGAGCATCAGCTACTATTTAGAGCTTACATTCATAGTACAAGAGACTAGTTGTATCAAATTTCCTTTGTAAGATGAAGTCATTATTCAGCATAAAGTGTAAATATAAACCAGAAACCCAAATATCTTGGCTTTTGGTCCCAAGTAAACTAAACAATGTTCTGTAATACTCCTCCAGTAGTGTACTAGGGTTTTTTTCCACCTTCTACAAAGATGCTTTCCCAGATCCAACTAATGTGTCAATCTCTCATAAATTAGTTTAAAAAAACATGGACTGTGCTCAGAAATGGGAATGGTAGTCTGAGCATTACACTAACTGTAGGCAGGTTAGTGCTTACAGAACAGGTGGGGTCTATGCAGCCTCTATAAAACAGTCCTGCAGGTTTTCCCAGAGACAGAAAGTGAAGGATTTTCCTGTTCTTAGGGTCATTTAGGATTTTATACTCTTAGATATCCATGAAATCTATCACATCATCCCTGGAAGAACACTTAGCAATCTGTACTTGAAAAACAGTACAGGATTAAGTTTGGGAAAAAATATGCTCATGGACAAAAGCAAAATATAAAATTTACAAAGGTTTCTCAAACTTCGTTGGTCACTCTTGTAAGCTACGGATCACAGTTATGAAGAAGTACATTATAAGTATACTGAACTTCTAACTTGGATATTAGGGACCAATATCTGCTCTGCATCACAAAAATCAAGATGGGAATAGGAGTCAGGACCCCTCTATGTTGGCTTTATCTTGTTTCAGAATGCACTCTTCCCCTACTTTAATTTTAAAAGCTTATATATTGAAAAATGAGATTTTATTCAAATTTTAAAATCACTTTAAAAAACATCCAAAAAACGTCAAACATTTCAGGATGTTCCTTTGTTTAATTTTTTGAGAGAAACATTTTGATAATGTTGACATGAATTCTAGAATATCTTTATTGACTTGAAACTTTTTCAACAAAAATAAACACTATTTCTGCCAATAAAAAGTATCCAACTCTATATCCATCTTGCATTTCTATCTCTGCCACTGAGTTACTGTATAATCACAAGCTAGTCAGCTATGACGTAATGTTTGGAAACATTGAATATCTATAGTGCCAACTGCATTAATTGTAGGCAAACAAAATGAAAATAAAATCCCTAACCTCACATTTCCCCCACTTGCCCATCTTTTAAGTGAAAAGGAAAATAAAATTGGTCTTATTATCACCATGGTGTTGTGATCTTTAATTAACTAATGTGACCTTGCAAAGAAATCTTTCAATATATGCCTAGACCTTTTGAGGTCTCATCTCTCCTGAACCCTTATTACAGAGCTTGAGGCTAGAGTTTGAAAATTTTGTCCTCAGCCTAGTACAGTTAATGGTGCTGGTGGCTTGAGTAACACATTCCAGATTTATGTTAGCATTACCCTCTGGGAGAAAAACCTTTCCCAGGTGTTCTCACCCACAGGGCATGGAAAGCAAGTCCATTATCAGAGGCAAATGAGTCATTAGCCCACAGGATTCTCCAGTAATAGGTCCCTGTTCAGTTCTTCATGTGCAGTCTATGTGAATAGCCACTGGGTATATGCCTCGATGACACTATAGGTGGTGTTATCCATGGTTGCCAAACTGGAATTACTCTTTTTATCCACAGCTCCATGTACGGTATGGTTTTAATTCTGAAAAACTCTAATGCAGGATTACTTAATAGTCAATTTGACATTTACAAGACTATGTTTTCTTAACACTAAACTTGGCTGTAAAAAATCAAGCGATGTTTCCCCAGCACTATGCAATGACACCATCTGGTAATTAATGATTAATGGGATTTACAGGAGAGGCAGGCACATATTTGACTAACCATTTCATTACTGGCAAACTAGTCAAGTAAAGGTAACCTTAGCTGTATCCAAAGGTCACTTCTGGAACTGCTGCTGAAACAATCTGTGTGGACCCAAATTAGCACTGGGATTATGAAATATCAGTGCTGTCACAGAGATGAGGAAGTAAAAACGGACGTAAACCTCTGCCCAACTGCAGATCCAAACCCAGATCATAATTTTTTGTAACACTGAGGTAAATCCCTTATCTTCTGCTATATTACTCTCAGATATCCAAACCAGCCTCCACTATAGTCTTCATGAAATTCAAGCTGCAAATAAATAGAAATACACTGGCTAAGTATTATCACTGTTCCTATCCAAAATCATGACAGAAAGGACTGAAAACCTTGCCCTTGAGAGATGAAATTTGCTGCCTCATGCTTCAAACAACTGTGACAGAAAACTGGTAACTCAAAACCATAGCCTAAGTGGATGCATAGCCTCTTCCCTTCTCCCAGTGAAAGAATAGCCTGTTCCCTTCTCCTGGAACTCTCCTGGAGTTCAAAATGATTGTGGCTGGCATTCATGGATACCGAAACAACCAGAAATCTGGTTATCACAGAAAGAGAAAAAATAAAATTCTGGGGTGTCTCAGTGAGGCAATCAGCAGTATATTTGAGAACTGCTTGTTACACCACATTTTTCCTATTCATGGATACAAACACTGCTCCTTGAAGCCAGGCTAGTGCACATCCTATTTTCCACCTCCTACTGTCTCTCCCCTCCTGCCTTGTTGGTGTTTTCTGCCCAGCTTTCATCACTAGTGGGTAGTTCAGTGTCTTTTACCGACTAGGCTCTTCCTGGGCAGTGACTTCAGTGCTCCAAATATCCCCAAAGCCATCAGAAATGCTGTGCAGATTTCTCCCTCTCTTCCACACAAATGGGTTTTCCCCACTTCCCTGCTCCCAGGCTTTGACAGAATCACCCAAAGTGCCAGAGAGCATGTTAAAAAAAAAAAAAAAAAAAAAAAAGAGAGAGAGAGAGAGAGAGAGAGAGAGAAGGGTAAATGTGTAGATGTACCAGGCAAAAAAGATGGAAGATGGTCCCACATGCACCACTTCATATTCCCCAGTGATGACGGGAGGCAGGAAACATGAGTGAGTCCTCCAGCAAAGAGCAGCCTGGGGAGACCCCCTAAGAAAGGGGGTGGGTGTCCCAAGGAATAGAGCTCTGTCCTCTGCACAGGATGGCAATCCCTGTGTCTGCTCAGCAAACATGGGCAGGGCCTCCAAAGACAGATGGACAGGGGATGATATTCACAGCCATTTAGCTGATTAGCTGGAAAACACAGGTCACCTTGTGGAACTCCACATTTTAAAGAATTAAGCCATGAGATTATAAAAGGACTTCATATGTCACGAAAGCATCTTTTAACTCTCTAGTGCCCTTCAGTGCACTTCATCCACTGCTGTAGCACCTGATGTCACAGTATTTGAGTACTTCACCGACTACACACAACAGGGGAAAGCAATGCTCTGCTATCCCAGTCTTACCTAGGGGGTAACAACGCAAAGTCAGCTTGAGTCACCCAAGATGACATGGAAAAGCTGTGGCCCAGCAAAGTGCTGAACAAGGCTTGGTAAATGCTCCGTTAACCTGTCCTGCCCACCTGCTTAGTCCTGTTGTCCCACCACAGGACAAGGCAGAGGCAGTAGAGCAACTTAAGGACAATTCAAGTCCTTTGAGTTCTTATCTGAACAGAGACAGTATTTAGTCAGCACAGAACACACCATGTGTTTTACAGACGAGGAAACTTCCCCAACATTTCTACAGTACAAAATATGGACTGTATTTTTTATAACCCTCCACATGACAGCACAGGTGTCTAAGTTACAGTGCGAGAAAATGAACAGGGTGCAGAGTGCTGCAGAATGTGTTTTAAAAGAAAAGAACATTGAGTAGGTTTTTAACAAACTTTGCACCCATGCTGGTTCCAGTTATCTTGAATAATTTCAGAGTGATGAGTGATCTGGGAATTTCTGTATCATGTTAGCGTAATCTCCTATTTCCAACCTTACAGCATCCTAAGTTATTAAAATCTCTGAGGCCAAAGCACGTGGGAGCCAAATTTGGATGCCTGTACTCACATCAAGTAACACATTCTGTTCAAGCTCTGCCACTGTCATCAGTGGGCGTAGCTAACAAATGAATCACTACTACAGAAGTAGAGATCTCAAATCCTAGTTTTTATAACTATGAGTGGCCCAGAGATGAATCTCAGCTCATGCACAAACTTTGAGCTGGCTGCAGGAACTGATGAGAGATGTCCCATAAACGGTGGGACATGTGACATCCATATGGGATGAGAACACAAAACTACAACCCAGTGATTAGCACCAACATCTGGGACTAAGAAAAGAAGTTGAAGGCAAGAGCCAGGATACAAAGCCACAGATCAGGATTGGAGCTTAGGACTTTGGTTTTGACCAGTGGGGAGACGTCACAGATGCTGCCTGCCAGAGCTACAGCAAAATGCATGGAGTCACTTGTGTGTCCACGACTAACAGAGAGGTCTTGCTTACTCTGCTGAGTGAAAATTCACATCTCAACCTCACAAGTTCTGATGCAATCGTAATTTTCTCCTGGCCTTAAAGTCTCTATATCTGAGCTCTCTCAGGGAAGGTATAATTATTTGGAAAGGTCTCACAGAGAAAAATAAGACCTCTCCCTGTCAGGCTGACTGATCACATGAACCAGGTGAAGATTATAGTCTTCACAAGCCCATTCACGGCAACCTGAGAGATGAAAGTCATGCTTTGAAGGCAAAAACATTCGACAAAGGCTGCCCCAGATAAAGCCAGCTGCATTCAAATTAGATGAAGTCTGTCCCATTTGGTGAAGGATGCTTACCTGAGCCCCTACTAATAAACAATGCAGAGCAGCACAAACAAGCAGCTTACCTCTGATTTTGGCATCTCCCTATCATTATTATTTCACCTTTCCTGGAATTTTTAATTAAGAGGTTCAATAATATACTATTTGATAGGCTGATGAACTCCACAGACTAGTGGCTCATGTCCCTTTGAAACTTATAGCTATACCCACTTTCTCCCTCTTTCATAGCCTAATAAAAAGAAATCACCAAATTCCCGAGGCTAAAGTGTTCTCCTTGCATTTCTTTTTCTGTACACATCTTACAAGACAGAGCTTGTAAGCCATCACAATTTGCAGCTTTAAAAAGAAAGAAAGGAAGAAGAAAGAAATCAGACAGCTAAAGGGGAGTTATTACATTCCAAAACTTCAACACCTCTGACCCCTGCACTACGAATTGGTTCAAATCTCTCTCACTCTGGGAAAAAAACTAATTCACTCTCTTGGAAAGTTTATTGTCAATGGGATTCTACTGTTTCTGAGTGGAATAAAGATTTCTAGGTCTATGCCGTACGAGTTTTAACTATAGAAGACTTCTACATTTTCTAAGAGAAAGAGACACTTGAAACAGAGGCATTATATAATGCAAGTGCTAAAAAACAACATTCAAACTATGCAGCCAAAAGACTGTATGAAAAATGAGGCAGATTGTGGAAAACAATAAACAGGTTTGGGTGTCAAATGGACAAACAGGCAATTTCCATTAACCATTATTATATAAAAGTAGAAAATAAACCACAAAAACACAGCCTCTCCTTTAGAAAGAGATTCTATTTTATTCCCAGGTCAGTTCAGCCCTTCCACTTTATCCTCCAAGAAAGCCTCTCCCGTAAGCTCGGCTGTGCTATTTAAAGGATAGGGTACAATTATCCCATAGGACCAGCTATTCTGCTCCACAGAAGGATTCACCTGGAGAGGATCCACACTCACCTTTGTCATGTGCACCTAGCATGAACAGTGAAATCAAAGGATTTTGGATAGTTAGGTCAATCAATCACCTGTCGCCAGAACCAGGAGAACATAACCCTCTTTCCTTCACTATGGAAATGTGAAACAGTAACATGGTCAATCAAGGTTCTAGATCTTCGATACATTTTGCAGGTCTATGTGACTTAAGAGCCTTACAACGTCTTTTCCTCGATGTTCAAAATCCTTCTTACACTGTCCAAAATCCACAGGTACACTAAGGGAAATCTCCAGACTTGATGCCATAAAGCCATATTTTAAATGTGGGAGCCTAAAAGCTGTTTAGACAGATTTGCAGAAGGACCTAGAAAATTTGAAAATCCTATGAGGTGTCTACCTCCACTGCAAGGTGTGGAAATATTGCAAATCCAATCTATAGATATTTCGGGCCTGGATTCCAGGTACTTTTAATGATGTGCAAGAATTTCTATGAGAATTTGTGTCTAAGATATACAAATCATGCTTTGCAATTGGGAGTCAATTCTTAAGTCATGCAAGTCCTTTTTATTTTTAACCATTCAAAGTAACAGCCTCTGTTTCCTTAATATTACGATCTTTGGGGGCCTTAAGGACCAGACACTTCTTTTAACTATTCACAGATTATGTAAATCAGCATTATACACATTCACACACACCCCATCATCTGGCATGTAGTTAAGTACAGCGTTAAGAATCTGATTCAAGCCCCAAATCCTAGATCAAACTACAGAAGAATATTGCTGGGTTTTCTCTTTCTCTCTAAAGTCAGTTCCTGGGCCTTCACATGGTGGAAAGAAATTTGGAGAAGCGGCACCTGAAATGGAGGAGCCTGGAGACAGGAACTAAATTTGTTTAATCATCTGCTTTTAAGACACCCTCCCAGTTTTGGAGGGTGATGTTTGGGAAATGGAAAGGAAGACAGTCACAAAGCAGATTTTTAGCAAACTGTTTGCAGATCCTGGGCTCTCACCAGTCAGTAGAAACAAACTGGCTCCTCAGAGAGTGATTCAAAGCAGAGTCTGAATCATCTTTTCTCCCAGTGGTTGCATAAGGAGACTGGTCAGAGTGGCTGGCTCTGCACAAAGACTGTGTTGTAGGCTAAAGCAGCTCTCAGAAGGGTTGAAAAAATAGGTCTAATGATCATAGCTTTGTCACTGAAGCACTGGGCAGTTTCTCTGTGTTACTGTAAGTAGGTATATAACAAAGAAGCAGAAGTTCTGCAAGTATCAGAAGACTTGTACTCATCTGTACAAGACACCACTGTTATCAGACAAGAAAGTGGTACAAACATGGAGACTATAGCACTACAAGATATGTACTATGGACAGACTATATAACATTGATGATGACCAAAACCAAGGGTATACTTAATGGTCAGGTAAAGCAACCAGTCCCTTCAGGTTAGATGCCCTTCTCCCCTCCATGACCTGCCCAAAGCAAGCAAAGCCTGAGGGCATAACTCACCAGTAAAACCTGTTTGGAGTGACCCGCTCGTGCATGAGCTGCCATTTTCTTCCAAAGTCCATGGAGCTGTACAGCTGAAAGAGAGAAAGTATAAACTTTGAGGAAGAAAAGGAAGGACTGCTGTTAAATAAAGTATTAAAATCAGCTCAGATTAAAGAACAGAAATGGATTGTCCTGCACAATTATCGATCAGCCTCGCTATCAGGGAAGCCTAATAAGGCAATCTCCTCCACTCACATTTAACCCAGACTGAGCTCCTGAGACTCAAAAGCAGGTTAGCTCTTCCAAAACCTTTCCAAACTTTTTTGTGCTTCCTGATTTCAGCTGTCAACACATTCACTTCGGCTGCCATATGACAAAGCTGGCGGTTCCCCTGGCTTTTTCAGCCCAACAAGAAGCAGGTGATTGAGGACATGCAAATTCCTAACATTAAATAGAATGAGAGACAAATTAGATTAGTTAACATGACTATGATGTGGTAGGTAGTCGTACTGGTTTTGGCTGGGCTAGAGTTAATGTTCTTCACAGTAGCTAGTATGGGGCTATGTTTTGGACTTGTGCTAGAAACAGTGTTGGTAAGACAGGGATGTTTTAGCTGTTGCTGAGCAGTGCTTACACAGTCGAGGCCTTTTCTGCTTCTCACCCCACCCCACCAGTGAGTAGGCTGGGGGGGGCACAAAATGTTGGGAGGGGACACAGCCGGGACAGCTGACCCCAACTGACCCAAGGGATATTCCAGACCATATGATGTCATGCTCAGTATATAAAGCTGGGGGAAGAAGGAGGAAGGGGGGATGTTTGGAGTGATAGCATTTGTCTTCTTAAGTAACTGTTATGTGTGACGGAGCCCTGCTTTCCTGGAGATGGCAGAACACCTGCCTGCCGATGGGAAGCAGTGAATGAATTCCTTGTTTTGTTTTGCTTGTGCACGTGGCTTTTGCTTTACCTATTAAACTGTCTTTATCTCAACCCACCAGTTTTCTCACTTCTACTGTTCCTATTCTCTCCCCCATCCCACTGGCGGGGGGAGTGAGTGAGCGGCTGTGTGGTGCTTAGCTGCCGGCTGGGGTTAAACCACGACAGTAGTGACTCTATACTCAAGGTCATGCTGTGATTCGTTTTTATGGTGTGGATTACATCTCTCTTCTGTGTAGGAAAGAAAAGGAAAGTGCTCCTAATTTACAACTTCTATGTCCAGAACAAGGTCTAAATTTTGAGATGTTAGAAATCAATCTGCTCATTAGTTAAACATTAAAGATAGTGAAGTGGCTCTTCTTGAAAGCCAAATTTTCAATTTAACGATCATTTTGAGTCTTTCTGGCTAACAAATGGCGCAGCTGTAATGTAACCAGATTTCCATGCAGCTCCACACTAAGTCTCAGACATAGGTTCGCTTCATACCTACTCTACTTAATACCACAAACACCACTGCCATATAATTAGTTTATTACCCACAATCCACTCACTCACAGTCAAAGCATATGTAAGCTCCTTTTCTCCAACTTTGAGCAAGTTTGGTTCTTCAGAAAAAAAAAATACACTTTGAGAAATAACTACTCTGCTTTACAACTAGATCACAGAGAAATAAATAGCAGGCAGTGTTTTGAACAGGATTTCAAATAAATTTCATCTGAAAGAAATTCTGGCTTAATAAAATAAGGGTTGATTGCAGGCTAAGGAGTTAGATAACAGAGCTGAAAAACTTAAATGTTTGTAATATCCAAATTTAGTTCCTTAATGGGAAAACGATATCACTTGACTAAAGGTTCTGCATTTGATTTGATTTTGAGTAACTAGATTTACAAATCAGAGGCAGGTCCATGTTCAGATTAGAAAGGTTCACAACCTAGTGATGTGTAGTATGGCACAGCTATGATGGATGGCTAAGTGTGACTGGGAAGATAAACTATATGTGCTCGCACTGAATATTAAAGTTTCTTGAATGGGCAGTACCTCTGACCACAGAGATACAGCAGCCACGTCAGAGCTGGACCATAGAACAATTTACAAAGGTGACTGGAAAGGGCTGTTTGAGCAGTATCCAAAGCCTGAGGCAGCTGATTAATTCTTACTATGTTTGTACTCAACTACACGACCAAACCAATGTACAGCTAGCAAAAGGAAACTTAAAAACTGAAATTCAGACCCCATCAAGTATCTAATGCAACTGGTATGTGTAAAGGCAAACGAATCAGTCCTTTGCATTTATGCCAACAGGAAGTCCAGTTTCTACCAATGACAGCTCAAGCTGCCAGTGAATAAAGCACATCAGGGGGAAAGAGATGGAAGCAGGCATCCTCCAATCTTCATGTCAAAATGGGCTCCAGTTACGTAGACTTCACTCCAGCTAAGATCACTGGGCTTGTGGTAAGAAATATTAGGAAAGATTTTTCTGCTCCATGTTCTTCAAGAGATCAGACATGATCTGACTATTCCGATTTGGCCATATTTCTTTGGCACTGTCACTAGGTAAGGTAAGATACTGCACTAAAAGCCCATGTTATCTGGGCTTCCTCTGCTTTTCTGGTCAACCAATCACAGTGACAGTCTAAAAAAATACAGTAGAGAATCCTCTGCCCCAAAAGCAATCCTCCAAAGATCCAAAATAAAGCATTGCTTACCTTTTTTTAATTAAAGGAGCCAGGAAAAGAAAATTTCTTCTCCAAATTTGAGGATAGGCTTATGAAGTCAACATTAATATTAAGGTAACAACTTTCTGAAGGAACATCCAGATTTTTAGAAACAGTAACTGAAAATCCACACTCCAAGAGTCAAAACGGTACAGTGCTACAACTCTGTCTTGACTTTAGCATGGTGCCTGCCAGCAATATTCCTTGAGTCATTGGACATGGTTTTACACATACAAGGACCTCTGCAGACAGACTGAGTTTCATCAAACAACTGGGCTATCCTTTCCATTTCCTGAGTGCGGGTAAACTTGCAGATTGAGCCACGGTGCTGTACAAATCACAGGCTCCAGGCAGCTTAGCCTCAGTTAACTCCTGTTCACAAGCAAGTGCAAGTGGGACTAGCATTCTTATTGTATTCTGCAGTGGATTAACCATTCTCACCATGAAAGGAAAGGATTAGAAAAATACATCCATTTCCTTAGACTCTCTTTTATCTTTTGCCCCTAGCATCTCCTTTTCTTTTGCAGCTGCATAACAGCAGTAGCTACAGATAGCTCACTCAGTGGCATGAAGCACAATCTCTTTCTAACTACTCATCTCTCCCACAGTGTCTTATTCAGGGAGCATCCTTCTCTCGATCAAGTTAAAAACAAGAGACCAGCTACTGAGTACTTTTTTCCTCCCTTCTTTCTATTAAAGCTCAGGCTGACTGATGGTAGAAGGATTAAATTGAACTTGCAGCCTTTAGGTGATTTCAGATAAAGAGATAAGGAGGATATTATTCATTTCAAGAACTTTTATTTATTTATAGGCATCCACTTTGAATTTTAACCAGATGATTGACTCTTAAAGCTGTATGACAGAACAAATTCCTGAAAGGTCTCTCAGGCCCAGTTCACTTTTATGGTATTACAGATGCAAATGTAAAGGTTAATGTTGAATTACTAAATAAAATGTACAATAGAGAGTTTTCTAGTATGCATTAAAATTGTATATATACATATACACTTTTTGTTCATCTTCCTTCATGGGAGAAGAGGTGCTTTTAGAAGAGACAACAAATTTAGTGGCAAGTACAGCAGATTTCAATAGAGATTAATTTGTCCTAAGGCAGAATACTAAGCAACGGAAAGAAATGAGGTTTGTTTGGTGCCAAGATTTTCCCTTTTTAAAGCTCTGCTCTGGCTGTTTAGTGATGAGTAATCTCTGGCATTTCCACCTCCCAGAGCACTCCAACACATTGGTTCAAGAGTGATGGACTTCAGTGTACCACAAGGGTGTATTGTGAGGGTATGCCCTTTCTACAACCTCCTTGTGTTACTTATTTGACCTGCTCTGATGAATGAAAAATTAAGACCATTGTGGGTCTTTATGTTTGTATGGGCTGGTCTTGTGCCTTGATGCAGCTAAAGAGTAACATGCAGAGGACTTGACTAAGGAGCAATTCAGAAGCACGCAGGACCCAAAACAGAAGGACAAAGTCCTGGCTCAAGGCAAGAGTGGCAAAATTCATTTTTTTACATGAAAATGAACTCAGAATCCTGCATCTACCACAGAGGCACCTCAGTAAACACAGTCACAGCACTCGGCTATTCCCAGCAATTCTGCACCTATTTGAGCGGACAGGTTCCAGGAGCCTCCTGAAAGCTGAGGTGCTTTGGAGAACAAACACGGAATATTCAAATTCCCTACTGAGCCCACCTGAATGGTGCTTATGAATCTCATCTACCCTTGGAGCAGACGACAGGGGTTTTCACTAGGCATGGCCCTAGAATTCCTGCTTGCCTGCAGACTGGCATGTGACTGCCACAGGGCAGATGGGATTCAGGAAAGTGAAGGGGCCAGCATTGCGTGTCACATAAATATACCTCTTAACGTGTTCTCAGGCCTGACGAAGCACCTAAAGTATTACCCTGAAAGTATCAGCCTGGTCACACTAGCAGGATCCAAGAGCACCTCTGCTTTCACACCTGGCTTTGAGGTCACCCCAGCTCAGCAGTACAGGTGCAGTCTTTGAGAATGGGTACTGGGGAAAATCTGCCTATGTTCAGGAGCCTAGTTAGACCTACCATTAAAAGAAGGCCGTAACATCAAGAAGGTAAATAGCAAATGTTTATCCAAACAGCATCACAATACTCGACACTCAAGGATTGTAGCACCAGACATATCACATCCACCAACACAGTCCTGCGTTTTGCCAGGAACACACAATCTGTCCTAGGAAAGACCTTGGCAGACCAAGTGATATACAACTTTATTTTACCACAGGCCAGAACCTTAACTCGTGCTTGTCTTGCTCAGCACAACTCTGAATCATAAGGATATTACATACCACAGGCAGAATGCTTCTTCTTCAAACTCTGAGAACGCTTGAAACATTTTATTTAACACTGGCATTGTTTCTGAGATAAGCAGCAAGCCCCTTAAAGAAGGAGCTTTATCCCTGGTGTCAGATTCTATGCCACGAACACATGCAACATGCCAGAAACACAGTCAGAACTACAGAGCTGGAAAGGAAGGAGTTACACACACATGCATGCACACAGAGTGTTGCATATGAAAAATGTCTCCATGCTGTTGCAATTCTCCAGTGCAAACTCGCAGGGTGATACATCCTGCTGGCTTGCTTGGATGATCTTGTTTGGGGCTGGGGTAATTTGGTTTGGCTGTTTTGTTTATTTTCCCAATGCGAGCTAGCAAAAAAATACAAAAGGATGATTTTACTGAACGAGTCAAGCTTCTCAGAACTGGAGCAGCGTGAGAAAATGGCCTGCTTAAATTCCACTTACGGAGAGAGGTCAGAAGAAAAAGCAATGAAGGAAAAACATGGAAACCACAGGAAGAGACTCAGCCCCCTGATGTTAGTCATCCATGTCCGAGCTACTCACCAAGGCTCATTTTTAGATAGGCAAGAAACAGGCTCAAAACAGGCACTTCTAAAGCGCAAACACCATACTAAGATACACTTTTAAATTGCTTATTTTTCGTGCCTTTGAAGCCTCCATTTCTCCCCATAGACACTAAAAAAAGTCCACAGTGACTAGTGCAGAAGGAGATAACCCCACTATAGACAGATTATTTAGCTGAGATGGATTTCACGTTAGGTTCCCTGCTCCCAGGTTGACCTGCTTGGTCTTCATGGGGGAAGCAGGCAGAAGACTGAAGATTCAGGGCAAGCTGAAGAAAGGTCAAGCATACAATAGCCTGGGTACACTTTACCACGGCAAGAAGCACTCTGCAGATGTCATGTATAGATTGAGAAGCAATAGACAACAGACTAAAGAAATTCAGAGACCTTTGATATTTATAGACTTCAGTGCTCAAACACAGAAGAAGAATTAGGGCATCAGGAACATACATAAAAAGCTTATATCCAAATAAAATCAAATGCTCCTTGTTGCTATGAAATCAGGTCTATTGGCCTGAGCAAACATCTGGTGAGAATCTCAATAGTTTCCTGCCTGCCAGCCAACCCCTGAGTGCAAATAATGGTGTCAGATAAAGTAAGGAAGAAGAGCTGGACTGTATGCACTTAAAGGAACAATTCATTTATTACACAAAAAATTATACTTCCCCCAGACAATACATCCAGCTGATTATGGAAAGATGTATTCACATTAATCCAGCAGGGTGTGAGTTGACCTAATGGTAATTACTGGGCAGTAGTGGACACATGGTAACATGATGGAAGAGGAGGGGCAGATTAGCTTGGCCTGCCATGTCCTCAGAGGAGCATGATCCCAAGCAGTAGCTTGGATTGCTTACATGAGAAGATGACTCTGAACCCAGAAAAGCACAAAAGCAAACTAACACCTTCTCAGCCAGAGATGGTGGGAAAAATCTACAAGATGTGTGGAGGGTTCCTGCCAAAAAAATCAAACTGGGACAGATGAAAAATAAAATTAGGTCAACATTTCTGTAGGAAATTGGACTACATGCAAGCAATCTGCAAAGAGTAATTCAGAAAAGCAAGTCTGTTGAGGGGTCTTAAATTTTCTCTACAGAGCGAAAATGACCATGATCACTGGAAAAAAATCAGAGGCTCAGAAACTAAGAAAAAGTTGTAAACCACTCAGAAAATTGCAAGGTGTGTCTTTTCTCTACACTTCTGTGTTACAGATGAAATTACAAAAGGAAAAGAAGGTGCCATCATTAACATGTCAGAAAGTTCATTCCTAGAAGGAAAATGAACTGGAGGAAAAACTCACAATGCTTTTCAGCCTTGAGAGTACAGAACAGAGAAGCCATGTCTGACAACTGCCAGAGATAACCCATCACATGGAAGAAGAGAGCCATATGCAACTGTATTGGGTTTGTGTGGCAAGGTTTTGGTAGCAGGGGTGCTAAAGAGGTGGCTTCTGTGAGAAGCTGCTGGAAGCCTCCCCTATGTCCAATAAAGCCAATACCAGCCAGCTCCAAGACCGCCGGCCAAGGCCAAGCCAATCAGTGATAGTGGTAGCGCCTCTGTGATAACAGATTTAAGAAGGAAAAAAAGTTGCAGGGCACACAGGAACGGCAGCCGGAGAGAGGAGTGAGAACGTGTAAGAGAAACAGCCCTGCGGATCCCCAGGTCAGTGAAGAAGGAGGGGAGGAGATGCTCCGGGTGCCAGAGCAGAGATTCCCCTGCAGCCCGTGGTGAAGACCATGGCGAGGCAGGCTGTCCCCCTGCAGCCCAGGGAGGTCCACAGTGGAACAGATATCCACCTGCAGCCCGTGGAGGACCCCGCCGGAGCAGATGGATGCCCGAAGGAGGCTGTGACCCCGAGAGAGGCCCACGCTGGAGCAGGTTTGCTGGCAGGACTTGTGACCACGTGGGGGACCCACGCTGGAGCAGTCTGTGCCTGAAGGACTGCACCTCGTGGAGGGACCCACACTGGAGTAGTTCGTGAAGAACTGCAGCCCATGGGAAGGACCCACGTTGGAGTTTGTGGAGAACTGTCTCCCATGGGAAGGACCCCACACTGGAGCAGGGGAAGAGTGTGAGAAGTCCTTACCCTGAGGAGGAAGGAGCGGCAGAGACTACGTGTGATGAACTAACCACAACCCCCTTTCCCCGTCCTCTGTGCCGCTGGAGGGGAGGAAGCAGAGAATTTGGGAGTGGAGTTGAGCCTGGGAAGAAGAGGCAGGGGGGAAGGTGTTCTAAGATTTAGTTTTTATTTCTCATTACCCTACTCCAATTTGATTGGTAATAAATTAACTTTCCCCAAGTTGAGTCTGTTCTGCCTGGTAATTGGTGGGTGATCTCCCTGTCCTTACCTCAACCCAAAAGCCTTTCATTATATTTTCTCTCCCCCGTCCAGCTGAGGAGGGGAGTGATAGAGTGGCTTTGGTGGGCACATGGCATCCAGCCAGGGTCAACCCACCACAGCAACAAATTCAAACTCCAGTGAAAATGTTTCAGGAAATGACAACATTAACATTTTTTCTAAAGGCACACTGAGCAGCAGTCTACTGCAGAAGAAACATTTTGCAAAGTCTTGCAACTATATTCTGTATAGAATAAATGGATGGTCCTCACTTCACCCACTGCAAAGAAAGATCTTTTTTCCAGACCTAAAATTAGACAGGAAGGATTTAATAAGGTTGCCCTTACTTAGCAAGAAAAAAAAAGGAAAACAAACAAAGGAGTCTGCACCGTAGGAGATAACTGCTCCAGCAAGTGAAAGAATATGAGTAATAATTGCATTTCTCCCTGTTATCTTATATTTCTTTCATTTAACTCTAAAATAATACCTAGCCCTACTCAACCACTGTAAGACTAATCCTGACAGTCAGATCCATCTAGTCCCCATGCTTTCCACTTGTTGAATTTAGCACAGAAATTCCAAGCTGCCAAAGTATTCCTTCTTTTTGTCTGTTTTATTGTTTCATCATTTGAAAATGTTTTTTCTTCCCTTCAGCTCCAGCTGAATCCCTGAGACATTATCTCCCTATAACTCTTCATTCAAATAGTAATCAAATCACCAAATCCCCAAGGTATTCAAGTTGGGATAGTAAACTCCCAAATAGCGAAGACTGACCTGATGATTTCCAACGATTACCCACAACACACAAGCCATTTCCCCTTATTAATTTTTCCATTTGAGATGTTGCAAAATTGTGGTTTTCCTCCTTCTCATAGCCCCACATGCTAAATCCGCTTGTGGAGACCCACTACAACAATCCTGCAGCCATCAGTTGCCCTCAGGCACTGGCATGGTGTGCCTTTGGGAGCAGAGAAGACTGCAAAGTCTTATCAGAGCAGAGCAACAAAAGACAGATGATAGAATCAAGAAGAATTGGATAAGAAGACAGGCAGGATAGATTTGGTGTAGCCATGAAGACAGCACTTGGTACTAAAACACGCCCTACTTCTATATCAGATCTTCCATCTTACCTTCCTCAGCTAGATTCCATCCCTCCTTTTTTGAGGACAGACAGATATCTTTCTCTTTGACGGCATCAGTACAATGTTTAACCTGCGGGGTCTATGCAGCCCCTTTTCTCAGGTTCTCATGTGAGGCAGGACATGTTACTTGCAGCATAACAGGGACAGGACTCAAGTGTAACATGCTTCAATTGGGTGGCTGAAACCAGGTTAGGAGCAACCCTTATCATGGTAGAGGCTTTATTACTCACAGTAGGAAAGGCTCCATTCAAGGAAAGATTCAGGGCCTTCTGATTCCTCTGTTCCACTATTCCCCTCGGTCTAGGCCTTTGTGAGACACCTCTGAAGTGTCAAGTTACTGTCAGGGGACACAAAGGCTAATGTCACCTTCAAGCTGATGACCAACTCAAGAACAATGATATCATCTGTGCTTATTCCTTCTACCTCCTCCCAGAAAAATACCTATCCTTGCCACCTTGCTTTGCTGGGGCTCCAGAGAAACCAAGATCTGAAGCTTGGAAGTGCTTCTGGACCTTTAAGTAAAGGAAAGAAGAGTTTCTCGCGCTCTTCTCTTGCCACAAGCTCCTAGAAATCACAATTCAGGTAAGGCATCCTTGACAGCTCCACACTAAAGAACCTAAAAATAAATCCTGCTTCTTGAGCCAAAAGATTTGTGTAACAGCTGGTGGAGCTGAGCTTAGGAGAAAGAATTCTACCAGCACCATATTTATGGGCTTTGTTTACACAGAGTTGTAAAAACTAGTAATTGTAATGAAAACAAATGGACCAGTTTATCTCTCTGCTTTGATTTCCTTTCCAGGTGATTAAAGGCTGCATCAAGAGACCTCATTACAGCCCAAGGTTCTTCTCTAGCATGATACAGACCGATTGTCTTAGGCATGGAAAGAGAACACGTCCACAGACTGCTGCACGTCTGAGAGTCACCAGAGCTGCTCATTTCCCTGCAGATGTTGTACAGTAGAAAGGGCACTGGAAACAGAATATTTTGATGAGAAACTGCTCTAGACAGAAATTAAATACTAAATGCATTTCCATCACCTCTATATCATAAAGGGGGGGTGGTGGTGGAAATGTGTCAGAAGCTGGGAAGTTCTCTTTGCACTTTAAAATCTAATACTGAAATATTTCACATGCTGGCTGACAAAAGTAGGTCTTCAGACAAAAGAAACTCAGACTCCAGCCCACTATTATAAGAAACTGGTCAAAGATCTTCTGCACAAAGCCCAAATACTTTGGAAATGTTTGACTTCATGTTGTAATTGTATAGCTCAACCCAGACCTGTCTTATAAAGAAACCGGGTAGGTTAAGACAATGCACCGATGTGATGTTTCATGCTTTTACAGTTAAAAAAAAAATGGTTTAACCTGATGGGTCCACCCACAGTAGTGCATTTTGCTTAACCCTGGTGCTCAAAGCAAGACTTGCCTCTCTCTGCTTCTCCACTTCATCTCCAAGAAAAAGAGAAAAGTGGATTAAACTGTTGAAAAAACAGTCCACTCAAAAACCTTCACATTTCAATTTGTCTACAGCCTAATTGGTACTGAGCATACTCAGCCAAAAATTTGTCATTTCTGCTGAGAGCACAGCACATCTTTTGCTTTTCTATTGTGTGACTGGTTTGTAGTGGAACAGGAAGTCCAGATACAGCTGCATCAGGAGCAGTGACATAAATGAGTATCACTAAAGAAGTTAAGGCATGTTTCAGTCCTGGGTGAAAAACAGCCTCTCTTCTTCCTACTTTCTCCCCACCTCCAGAAATGCTGGAGTGGCTCAGAACTGAGATGAAAAGTATTACTTTCAGATTTTTTTTCTTAAACTGAAAATCTGGGCAAAAAACGTGTTCACTTTGGTCAGTCAAAACAATTTCAAGCATTTCTAAATAATTTAGCTTTAGCAACTTGCAAATGGTACTATAAATAGAAATGCCATTTTGAGAGAAGGCTAACTTTTTTGATTGTTTGTTTCTTCCTTTCTTCCTGACATTTTAACCACTTCAAAATCAGCTCTAGAGTCTGGGGGAGGGCTAAAATTGAGCAATATGTTGCCACTGACCCCCTTCTGATGAGTGTTTTGTTAACAAGCCTTATTGAAAACTAAAGGCATAAAAGGGGAAAAAACCCCGAAACCAAAAAACCCTACTTCCAGAGTCTGAGAACAGATTGAGACATAACAGACAAGGCAAGTGACATGCCATGCAGGGGGACAGTTTCCCACATCAGCAATGCCGAGCAGAGAGCGAGAGTAGACACAGAAAGGGGCAGGGATGCAGAACAGGGGAGGAAGGGACAATACTGGGCCTGTGAAGAGATCAGAACGGGATGGAGGTGGCAGAGCTGCCTCCTGCTACCATGGTCTACAAGGTGCACCGAGAGATGTCTTTACCAGTACTTCTTCCACTGGCATCCAATAGGCTCAGCCAGAGGCAGAGGAGGGTTACAGGCTGCTCCTGTTGTCCCCAGCTGCTGCTTCAATCCCTTTTTCCCTAGGATCAGCTCTTTAACAGTGACAAAATACTGAATCGGCTCTAATGGCTGCTGACTTTTCTCTCTCCAAGCCAGGCTGTCCCTTTTCCCAGCTTCTTCTCAGCTTAAAAATCATTAGGCAGTTTTTGGTCCTAGGTCTATGCTAACTGGATCCACCAATTGCGTGGATACAGCCAGTGGGGCCGTGCAGGTCAGCCTGCGCCGAGGAGCTCTGTGCCCTCCCAGCTCAAGAGGAAAATCTTGTTTGCTCCTGGAGGCTCCACACTGCAGCCCTTTAGAAGCCCCTCCTTATGCTCCATCAATGCTTATACTCCCGAAGTTTAACAATAAAGGGAAATAAATGGGAATCACATGTCTAATAGGAAGATTTTTCATTCAAATGTGCTTTATTGTGTGATATATGTCTTTAATTACAGTGCAAGCATCTGGGTACATTTGTTGCTATTACAGACGAATCTTTCATGTTTATTGAGCATAAGACTACAAAAGGCAAAGCAGGAGAGGCTCAGACATTAGCCAGAGTGGGACATAAAGCTACAATCACCTGCTTGGCTCTTCCTTCTCTCCTTCCTTTATAAACCCTGTGGCACTACCTGTAGGGTAACCTCTATATTACTCAGAACAGGATTTAATGGAAGAGGGTTTTTTTCAGACTAGTGAAAGAAAGAGATTTCACACCACCAAACCACCTTCCAAATTCATATAAGCATTTGCTGAGTTATGTCTTTAAGTGGAAAAAACATTTCTGAAAATGTATGCATGGGCATTAAGGAAAACGCTTTGAAATTCCATTTAGAACAGCATTTTATTCTGAGATACAATTGTTGTTCATGTAAAAAATTTCACATGGCTTGAAAAAAAAATACTGGTTTGGGCTCAAGCAGAACATGTCATTTTGGCAAAATTAAAGCAAGGTATTTTGCTCCAGATTAAATCGTATGTTATTTAACACACACACACACCAGCCACCCCATTCAGCTTCAGTTTTCCATTCATCAGCATTTTCACAGGCAAGGGAGGTTACTCGAGACAGTTCCCAAGTTACGTGACCCATTACCCTGCAGACACTGAGCAGACACACATCTGAAACTAATCTAGCTCACACAGGTGAAAATGCTGTAAAGTAAAGCTGCCCCCACTTGGGGCCAAGCCCCGGCAGAGGGTAGGTGTCCACCCTCCTCAGACAGTTTTCATGTCACCAGCTGAGGAGCGGAAAACTTCACAGGTGCTTAAGACCTGCACCCCACTTTGCAGTGGTGTTACACAACTCTCTTCACAAAGTCAGAGCAATCTCACAAACTGTCCGCGTTCTTCTACCCATTCACCCTACAAGGACACTGTGTCCCCTCAGCCTGAGGCCACGGGTTCTGTCAGGGATTTGTGATGCAAAGAAGAGATCGCTGCAAAATTGTGACCACTAAATGACACCTTTCCTAAGAGAGGAACTCAGCTGGGATCTCACCAGATTTCAAAAGCTGACAAGCAACTCTTGTCATCCTCAGGAAAAATGAGAAAAACAACAGCGTTGCACTGGCCCGTTGTGCCAAGCACATTTCCTATAAGCACTCAAAATCAGGGTGAGCAAAAGCTGAACTATACAAAAGATATACTTTCTGATGATTAAGGAAGCTTGTGGCTGGACACTGAATAAATACAGGCTGCTCCAATTAATCCTGCTCTGATCCCACCATCCTCTGCTGCCAGAGACCATTGCAGTCTCTCCGCATGCACGCACGATAACAAAGCTGTGAAGCTGGAGGGGTTTGCTCTGCTCAGTGGCATTAGCGCATCAGCCAGGCAGGTTCATGAGTGCTGTGCAGTCAGAGCAGCTAAATACTTTGCTCCCCACGGCAGAGGTTTCACTGAGTCTGAGGCAAAGATGCATACACCAGGAAATGCATCACAGGCGCAGGTGACGGATAACTTGGAGGGAAGTCAGGAAAAGGTAATGACAAAAGTGACCCAAGGAGAGAGATTCCAAGACTTGAATGTGCAGAATTTCTCCAGGGACTGTAAAAAGGAAGCACAGAACTGTCTACCTGTATGTAAATGGCACAACACCAAGGAATTGGGAAGCTTTGAAGGCTGGCATGGGTGAGAAGGCAGAGCAGAGACAGACATTTCTAATCCTTAGAGACTCTTCCTAAATACACTTCCTAAGACAGTTCAATACAAGCATTGCAAATACTAATTTTTAATAATTTCCTTTCCATTTTATCGCTGGTGTCAACTACTTCTCATGGCAATGTAGTCTGCAAAGGGGCCAAAGGGCCATATTCTCAGCTCTGCCTGTTAGGAGACCCATAAGTCAGGAAGGATGGCACAACTGGCATTTTACTGGATTTACTCTAGCTCGATTCTGCTTCTTGGGCCTTACAGCAGGCATCTATAGGCTGCCACAACACATCATGCTACCTCCAGCTCTTTTGGTCATGGATATGCCCCCAATGCCACCCTGAAAGACTTCTGGGAAGCGACAGTGGATGAATGGGCACTGCTTAGGAAGTGTATAGGTCCTGCACTGGGAGGAATCTCTCTCTGGACAATTCTGGTCCGTATGCACAGCCTATGTTCTGGGACCAAGGCCAGATACTGGACCAAACTAGCATAAAGAGAGGCCCACCATAGTTAATGGGAGTCTTGTGTCCCCCAAAACAGAACACAGACACTGCCCATAGGACAACTGTGACTGTGAAATAACTTCTATGACTAAAAAGATTATAAAAATAAGGTAGAAAACTTCAGCTTCTGATAGTGTTGAAGATGCAGCTTTAGCAAATATCTCCTACTTGAACACCCTGGCTCTTCTACAATCTTCTACAATTCACTCTTTTAAGCCATCTTCATTACTGCACGCTTGTCATATCCTGTCCTATAATAAATCAAGAGAACTAAAATTTAAGATGAAACAGCCCATACATCTTGATTGATTGGATGCCTCAAGTGCCAAAGCAAACTTGCTTCCATGAGCTTGAACATATTATATAATAAAGAAACTCGCAGTTCCTTTCAGCCTTACTCTCCTACTCACCAGTCAGGTCTGGTCCCCACCAGGGGCTCTGCTAGCTTGAAGATGTCTCCAGTACTGCTCTTATTATAACACTCTTAAAATCCTGTGGGGTACTTCAGTCCAGCTCTACCTAGCCAAATTTCTCATTGGCCAGATTCCCTGGTAATCCATGCATTGACAACAGGCAACTATTGAATGGAAAAGCAGAGCCTGCTTACACAGGCACCTATCTCTATACACACACAGAACCAAGCCAGAGATCACATGTAGGAAGGGGTTTCAAATCTGGGAAGCTCCAGGGGAATATCCTTTCCTTCATCCTGAACACCAAGTGGTCTCATGGAAGGCGAGAGATGGTGCCCTCCCTGCACTTCACAGGGATTCAGTTCATCCTGATGTGACGGTGCAGAGGAGACTGACAATACCACCAACGCACCAGCATGAAGGGCAGCATACGGATGTTTACAGGAGGAACCCAAATGAATAGCATCATTGTAAATGCCAGCCACCATCAGGAACAATTTAGCTTGACAGTTGTAGCAGAAACTGTCACTGCACTGAGACATCACTGCCAGAAAAATCACCAAATGAGAAACTTGCATGTTTCAGGGATCCCCTAGGGCTGCCGGGCATACACCATTTACACTGTCATCTCTGATTCATCCATCACCCGGTTCCTGCAATCAAACAGTGGAAAGCTGTACCTTTGGAATAAATGAATCTGCAATTGCAGATCATGCAAGAAAAAGGAAGATCTTATCTAACCTCTCTCCGCAGCTCTCTAGGTTTCTTTATATTCTGTGGTGTCTACATTTAAGCTATTTAATTAATTCAAACTCTAGGTACCTTCAACCTACTTTATGGAGCTGGGTGAAGAAAAAAAACCACACAAAAACTCAACAACAATAAGCAAACCTGATCCAAGGAAACAACTATAGTCAAGAAAAAGTCACCAAACTTGATATAATGTACTTTTAATTCCTGAAGTTAACCAACATTCACAGTGATGGTACAGCATAATTCATAAGATAAGGGAAGGCTGCCGAGGAAAACTAAAGCAGCCTTCTCCATGCTGTCACTAGAGAAAAAACACAACTTATCTGGCTAGGGAACATCGGACTCAATTTTGCAGCAGAACTTTCAGGTTTGTCACATTTGTGCCGTTGGGTGTGCGTGCATAACTCTTGTGGACTTGCACTGAGATTTGAGGAAATCAACTGGCCTGAAGCAAGTACTATGTTAGTCAGAGGACAAAACCAGAATCCCGTTTTGGCAGCAAAACCTTTGATGACATTATTGTTCTCTTACTATATGACAGGAAAGTCCCCTTGGGTACCATATATTCTGCTAACATGTTATTTGTACGTGCTGTTATCTCTTGAACACTGCGAGTATAAAATGCTACCAAATCTACATTCAGATGGTTTATGATCACTGACCCTCTGGCAGAAATGAGATGCCCAATGTAGGAGGCTGTGGGAAGGATCAGGTGTTCCTCCTTTTGCACTACAGAATCCCAAGGATTTTCTAAAAAGCTTTAAGTTTTCTTGCTTGTTTGTTTTATTGATTGTCCTTCTCTCAAACATAACACCATTTTGGTGCCTCAGCTCCTCCTTTTATCATACCCACAATACTTTGGATGTGCCAAAATTTTACCGCATCATGCCCTAACTTTCTTTTTATAGCCACCCATGGTCCTATAAAAATCAATTGAACACAAATCTAAAGAATTTTATTACACTGGAAAAACCTCTTATAACTGCCACAAAACTGTTGTGGGACTTCTACTGCAAAAATTCAAAAACGCACACAAGTGTGTGCACACCCCATACAAACAGGCCACCAGCCCTCTCCCAGACAACCTATATGGAAGACCAGTTTGAAATAAGCACCAAAATGCAATTGAAGATGTGCCAGATTTGCAATGATGAATAAAGAACTCTCTTAGAAGCATAAATGGCCCGCAGCAGAACAGTGCTAGAATCAGGAGATTATGAAAATCTTGGCTTTTTTGCCTTTTTTTTTCTTTAAAGATAAAGCTTCTACTTTTATTAACTGTGAGGAAGCATTTCAAAAACATGATTCCCAACCTTTCCTCAGTCATAGAAGCATCAAGAGAAATATAAGAGAGGACAATTGAAATTATTCAAACACCTTCCTGATTTTTTTCTCTGCCAAATTCATGACTTTCAAAGGACCAATTCATGACTTCTAAAAGCTTGATATTGCTAGGTCTGAGATGCTAGACCAGAAAATCCAGGCACTGGCCTCCTGTTTCACCACTGAAGCAATGAGCATGAAAAGCTAAAACTCATACTGGGTTACTATTGAGCATATGGGAAATCTGAATCATCTGTGCCTACTGTGGGGACAAAGGACTTATAGCTGTTCCTCTGGCACCTCTATTTCCCAGAATAATATTGATTACATTAAGTTTCTTTTCAAAGGAAAAAAAGAGGGAAAAAAAAAAGAAAAAAAACCAATAAAACAGGAAAAAAAAGAAAAAAATTTTAAAAAAGAAGAAGAAGAGGTGAATTTTCATATGTCAAGGTTGAACAATGGAAATAAACAATTGCCTTAACATAAGCGATAGCTTGCACACAGGCAGATGAGCCTAGGGAATCTGCATCTCTCAGCAGGCAGGTTTTAGGGGAAAAAAAAAAAAAAACAAACTCTACACTGGAAAGAGTAAACTACATCTATCTTGTTTCTTGAGGGAACAGAATAACATATATGTTTTCAGGCCAGATCCTCCAGTGATGTAAATCAGCATTTCCCTGCTAAAATCAATGGACCTAAACTGAATTTCAGCTGCTACATATGTGACTGCACACGTTTTTTGTAAGCCAGCTCAGGTGTGCTATTAGATCAGAACATGGTCCATTTCCCCACTGAAACCAAGCACTGGAGGCACGGATGGTTTGTAGTGAGTCAAAAAGGGGAGGAGAGAGAGGCAGAGAGAAACCTATTTGCAAAGGGCAATCTGAAACAAAACTAGGGCCACATACCAGCTTCCAGTATTACAGAAATCTGTTTCACACAATAGCCACTATATTATTTGAAATTAAATGTATGAGCTTTTTAATAGACTGCGGTGCTACAATATAAAGGAAGGGCCCTCTCTGCTCTGTGGCACATCTGCCACTACAGCACCTGCTGATGTGAAATTCCCACATGGGGTCCCCACCCCAACCACACTGGAAGTTCTGCCACAGCCTGAAGCCTGGGGAGAGACGAAGTTGCAAGAAGGGGAACTCCTGTAAAATTACTATAGGGCCACCTGTGCAAGTGGAAAGGAAAACAGAACATGATTTAGGACATCTGGGTAACATTGCAGCTCTGTCACTGATCAGCTGGCTAACCTTGCATAGCTCACTTCACCTTCTGTGCCTTAATTTCCCTTCAGCCTCTCTCACTGCCTTGTTGCCTCTGCCTCTGTATTGGCAACCATCAAGCTGTGATTTCTGAGCCATTTAAATACCCCTTGCATGACAGTGGTAGGTAACATGACCAGGACAAGACTGTGGTAACACTGGCACTGCTGGGTAAACCAGATGATTCCTCCTGGTCGTGGCATGAAGGGACCTACTAAGAACCGCACGGTGCAAAAATCGCCAGGGCATGCTGGGATTTACAAAATCTAGTTACGCTTCACAGAAGAGTGGTGGAAAGAAAATGTCAGCTCGCACCTGCTCCTTTTCTGGAGTTTCTCTTTCTTTGGCTCTCAGATATGCACCTCTCAGGTGCATAAAAAGATTTTGATAATATACTGGTAGAGATAAGATATAATAACGGTGTCCTGTTAAATGGATGTGACATGCCCAGCAGGAAAGCAGTATGCAGATGTTGCCATCGTAGCAATAGACACCTACTGAAATCAAGTCACAGAAGCTCTGTGTGGTCTAGGGCCAGCCTGTAGGATCTGATGACCTGACTGGGCCCTGCACATCCTCAATTGCAGCGGAAAGCACAGCTCCAAGAGCAGCTAGAAGTAAAACAGTGGCAAAGACTTTGGTCCTCGGCACTGCCAACTACAGCCAAGGCTCTGCTGGTTCAGCAGCTGCTAACAGGGAGCTGAAACACTCCTGCCTTAGGGGCAGAACCGAGAGCAAGCGGCAGCCTGCTATTCCCACTCCTGACTGCGGGCTCCCGGTGCGGCACGCAGAAACGCACCCCTCAGGAAGCACCCTCACAGAAAGTCCCAGTTCTTGGTTGCTGCTGATGTAACTAGCAGGCACGTGCAGGTGCACGCATGGGGCCAGGAGGACTGTACCTTCACCCCTGTGAGAGACTGAAAGAGTTAATGTCTCAAACATTGTGGTGGGGCAAGTTCTGCCTAATAACAACTAACCCTGCATAGCAAGGAACCACAGGTGAGAAGAAGCCACTCAGCACAGATCAGCTGGGGACAGCAGCAGCAGGGCTGGGAGGGCATGCCAGAGGGTGCGCAGCTCCCTGTTCTGACGCGCTGTTCTGATGTGCTGAGCAGGGCAGCTCACCATGCATGGCCAAAGATCAAACAATGGTCACGTCTGCAGGGAAGGAGAAGTTACTCCCCAAACGACCCCCAAGCCCGCAGACCCATTTCCTGAAGGTTCTGAAAGCACAAACTGCACGTGACACCTAATTAGCCTAGTGACTTCGAGTGCCCGCCTGAAGGAGGGGCAAAGATGATAAAAGGACACAAACTGAAGCCCCACATGCGCGCACCCACTGGAACTGGACCTTTAGACTGACTAAACCAACACTGGACCCAGGACTGGTAAAATCTTTCTTTTTTCTTTTCCTCTGTCTTTCTCCTTTTCATGTTATCCCTACACCTCATCCCTTTAAAACATAAACCGTTAACCAAGTCTGGGACTAGGAGCGGATCCAGCCACCCCTGGGCCCTTCTCTGAGGACGAGTCTAGAAAGCAAGGGGGTCCGCTCCGAACCTCCTGACCCAATGGGAGGGATCTCCTTCTTCCCTGAATTGATGTATATGGTTACCACAGGTTACACGGGTTACTGAGGTAGTTTCATGCCAATTCCTGTTGTGAGAAACCATGCCACCTACTGTTATGCCTCCCAAATTCAGGTTGCTTCTGCCATGAATAAAACATTTAATTGATCATTTGGTGTCATTTCACCTTAATTTAGCCCGAGGGAATTCCAAACTCAACGCGACTCCCTGGTCTGTCCAGCCTGGGTCGTGACAACCCCTCAGCATCATCCATCCAGCTGGCTGCCTCAGGGACTGTGGTCTATCCCATCACAGTCATCCATCTTTGAGGACATTAAGATGAAAGTATTGTCTTAAGTAGCCCACTGCCATCCTAATGCGCAATACTTCCAAACAGTGAGGTCTTGTATTGTCAAGGCAATGTGCAAATACTAATTAATGCCACCATTACCCAGACAGAAAGAATAGTCCCTGTCGGGCAGACTTCCAACAGTTCTCAGCTGCCTGAATCACTGACAGTAATGGGAGCTGCTGGGTCCTGAATTCTTCTGGGTAAATCATGACCCTTCTTGGCTAACAAAACATAACAGCTTCTTAATTGCCACCTTCCAGAAAGGTCCAAGGGAATTAAATAGTGTCCCTCTGTATTGAATTCTACATGCCCATGGTCATAATTTCAGGTGCTGGCAGACCCATCTTGCCCAAGCTATGGCTTTAACGTCCTGAAGCATTAAAGAAAGATAAGAGAACAGGAAAACCCAAGAGAGTGAAACTACCTAAAACCCCAACACTAAAAGCCCATACATGACTTGTATGTCTTTGCAGGCACTTTGCAATAGTGAAAGCCTGTCTGCATAACCACTTCATACCCTAATGTGTAAAGGCTTACATACTTACGTGTCTTAATCCACAAAAGCATTTATTCATAACTTTAAAATTAGGCCCAGGCTAAACCATTTGGTTGCTCTGAGGTCAGGGTTCCCTTTTTTCCTATTAAGTTCTATATTTTATATGTAATGCTATTCAAAATGAAAATTTCATGACAATTCACACAAGTTTATGTTCATTGTCACAGGCTCCTCTCTGTTACTTCAGCGGTGATATTTTGGGTAAAATTAATCCTGTTGTTCTTTGGCCTGGAATAGTCACATTTCTAAACTCAAGCACCACATTGAGTAAATTCAATGAGAGGGGAAAGGAACCAGACTGAAGCTTTCTATGGTCAGCATCAGCAGACATCTGAGTGGAGTAAACAGTTGAATTGCGCTCTTTCTTCAATTGAAAGTGATATCATCTATAATTCTGTTCAAGAGATTTTAGAGGACACTTAATGTTGCCATCAGGCCAGAGAAATACTGAGACAGAGCTTTGAAAAGCAAAATAGAAAGCAAAGAAAAAGGGAAAGGAAAAAAAGAAAAAAGAAAAAAGAGAGAGAGAAAGAAAGAAAAGGAAAAGGAAAAAAAGGCCAAGGAAACCCTTCTGGATTCATCTCATTTCACTGAAGCAGCCTGGTAGGTAACCCACATCTACACAAATGAATCCTGATAAAGGAAAACAAAAGGTTGGGAATTCCATCTTTGCTTGCATATCACGTTTGCTCTCTCCTCCAGGTTGGGGGTCATTATAAGCTGTACGCATGATAGCAGGAACTAGGAAACTTAATGCGTTTTGTTGCTTTGATCATATTGGAATCATATCCCATGTAATCCATTTTGCACACATCCGGACAGCAGGGTTGGTTTCAAATCCCCTAATCTCAGGTAATATAGCAAATACTTACATCTCAGCAAAGGAAATTACTTCCTTGACAGTCAGTGGAGGCCTAGTCAATATAAATGAGTCTAAGGTACAATTTACCTCATCCTAAAATAGTCACCTACATTTGCTTCCAGAAATCAATCAACACCATTCAGTAGATTACCACCAACTACTATGTGCAGCCTCGGCACCTAATATAGGTATGCATTGCTAGATTTTAGATCTCTACAGTCAGACAAAATAAATCATGCCCCCAGTATTCTTATTCTTCATTCCTTCATGTTTATTCCCATCTGCTATATTTACAACCACCCCTCGCCCCACTTAGGCTCCAGATAAAATCAATATACAGCCATGATTTAGCTGGCCCAGGAATAAGCCACAGGATCCTTGCTCTGTTACACAATAAACTAGGTTGCTTTAGCAGAAGAGCACATTTAAGCATCGAATGCGTCTCGCTCCATTTATCTCTATATTTTCCTTTTCAAAGTAAAACCTGTTCATGAAGTATCTATAACATAAATAAAAAGCAATAGGAAAGTCTGTTCTAGCTAAATCAAGTTTCATGAGCAGTTACTTTCTTTTTGCCACCACAAATCATCACAAGCCCAAAGTTCACTATTTTGCTAGGACAAAATTCATTGGGCATTTCTGAAGTAGAGCCAGGGTTGCATAATTTAATTTCTCATCTCCTGTTAAAACTGCCAGGCTAACCATAATCAGAATAAACACAGAGTCATGTCTTCTTTCCGACAGTAACGCCCATCGATACTTCAAATGCAAACAATTGTGACATTTGACTTTATAAAAGTTACGTAGTGCACCAACACCACTTAATTAAATCATTTAAAAACTGCTTTTGTTACATTTAATGAATGATATATTATACTGCAATGAAACATACAGCAATACAAATACTTCACAATGCTAACAATTAAGGCTCACTTCACTTACGGCAATTGACAACACAAGTGCTCCTCACTTCATTCAGTTTGTGCATTCCAAATGAACTGGTTAGCGAAAAGGGTGCTTCTTTGCTAATGAGTTTTGTAATCAAGGCATCTATTTTAATTTCAAATTGGCTAGATTGGGGGAAATTGCTGAACTAAATGACTGGTTCTAATTAGGATTATAAAAATATTCATCATGCAGCAGAATTAGCGCAAGGTCTTGATTTCCCTACATTTGCATATAGCTTTAGTTTAAGAGTGGAAAAAAACCTCCTGATAAATTGTCTTCCTTTTAATGAATTGAACAAACACTATATCTGTTTTAGTCGTCCTTTCATTTAAAGGCACTGATACATATTCATGATTTGTAAATGAAGTTAAGTGATTTCGATTCTTCAGTTCATTACCATATTGAAGAAGAGACTTCTGTAAATCGCCTTTAAATATTCCCAATCTCAAGGGTTTGGGGGGGGGGGGGTAGTGGTGGTGGTGTTTGGTTTGTTTTTTTTTAACTTTACTAACATTTCAGTTTATCTGTTTGATGGAGACCTACCTGCCTGCCTAGGAGGGTTGCTGGCAGGTGGCTTGTCCAGTGAAAGACACATGATATGTTTGTAGAACCTGGTGTTCTCAGAAGAGCATTCAAAAGGCAAAGAGATGAAAGGCTTATTTGTGGTTAAGTCATGGGAACAGGACTCTATCTGGGTTCAGTTTCTGACTTTGTTATAGTCCTCGGTGGTAGTTAGTCAATGAAACACTTTAATGACCTGTGCCTGAATACACTATGGATACTCTGGGGACAATGCTTTGTCTGTCAGCTTCACGTTTAATTGCAAGCTCTCTGGGGCAGGGATTGCTTCTTAATATGAATGTGCAATACAATGGACCAGTCAGTATGGTAGGGATTTCTAAGTGTGGTTACTGTAATATGGCTTGTATTAAACACGAATCACTAAGTGTTCCTTTATAGCTGGGCAACATACTCACTTTATCTCATTCCTCAGTAGGATAGCCCTGTAGGAGTAATTGTTATTATGGCAGCTTCCTCAATTTCTTTCCCCTTTGGTTGAAGGAAAGAATGCAGTAGGTGTGCCTCCAGCTTCACTCTGCAGGGTGCTCAAATGCCAAGTGACTGGTGCAAGATAAATTTGAAAGCTGAGTATTGTATCCATAGGACTGGAACCACAGTCGTCGTGCTCTTCAGATACCAATGAGCCATGATGAGAAATTAGCCCCAGTGTGTTCTCTCACATCATACAATGAAATGATGATTCTACCACGAGGATCCACGCGGGAGCAGAAAGAGCTTATTTTCCTTGTTAAATATAATGTTCACATCTTGCTAACAAAAGCTGAGTTTTACCCAAGAGGTGCAGTCTTGAGCTGTTGCTGATAAAAGGAGAGGTTGCTACCTCTGACAACTACCGTTACATCTAAATTCCAGGACCAGGAGTGCTGCTGAGGACCAGGTGACAGCTCTGGGTGCCTGCTGATTTATATCAAAATGAGATGTGAGGCAGCCACCAACCCACCTCTCCTCATCAGCCCCATACCTCAGTTTCTAAGGAAAGAAAACCTACAGGCCTGGGCCAGAGTCATGTCTCACTTCAGACGTGCAGCAGCATACACTGCTTAATTTCAGCACGTCTGCAGTATGCAACTGCTATCTTAGAATTGCACTGTCCAACATTAGGAGTTCCAACTCAAAGTGCAATATCACCTGAACGCAAGTCCCCATGTGCCTAAGTTTCCATGAGAGGCACAGAGAAAATCTGTGTCACGGTCCACTCGGTGGACTCGTGATGGTTCATTTGCTACGATCTCGAAAGTGCAAAATTAAGGTGACCAACACCAAAGGGGATAGCAGTAATCACACAGTAAAACTTTATTGTATTGCCTGTGAAGAGGCACGCGATAGTTAGAGATGGGTGAGAGAAAGGAGAAAAGTAAAGTTAAGTTTAGAGAGAGGAGAAAAAGAGGTTATAGCTACCACCGCTGATCTCAAGACGTCCTAACGGTCCCGGGTCCAGCTAATGCTGCGTTGTCGATCGTCATGGTCCTTGGTGGGGAAGCTTCCAATTCCCATTGTTCAGAAGTCATCTTTTATGCTTAGTAACACACCTTGCTCCACCTCTGCCTCAGGAGTCTCCACCCTTCTCAGAATACAATTATCATATCTCCGCCCTTCTCCAGCGAGGCTATCACGCAGGCGCAGGGTCAGTGTCTGAGGCGTGGTAAGTCTTGGAGGCGGGTAGCCTTCGACCAGGAGGTGTGTTTTGGTATTATAATGAAGCAAAGTTCGTCTAGAGTTCATGATTTCTTCATCGATGTTATGGCAACGGTTGCAATCCATCCTTTTTGACAGTAGCTATGCGGTTATCTCTAACGGCTCTAGCCAGGTACCTTCCAGGAGCCTTGTACCGCACATTCTGTCCTTGGGATTGGCCGCTGCGCTCCAAACAGGCCGTTGTCAGGTAATGTACTGTTCATGTTCCTGATGACAATGTTGAGACAATGCTGATTTTCTGACCGACTCTTACAATCTGAGACCAGGGGCTGGAGCACTTGCTGGGAATGAAGAACACAACTCCCCAGTCTCTGTGCTAGAGAAGCTGAGCAGAGCAGATGGAGGGGGAACTAAGCTTGAAATCCTGCAGCACTGGCACCCCCTGAGACACAGGGACCAAGGGTCCTTCAGGGCACCAAGGGCTCTCTTAGAGTCCCAACTCAGTGACCTGCTATGACAGGAAAAGAGGAGATAAGGAGTTGTCTTTTTCTCCACGTGTGTGTGCTTATAAAGGTCTGACAATTTCTTTATATGACTCCTCTTCACAAGGAGCCACATGGAGAGGACAAGAGGCAAGGGGTATATAGTTGCACCAGGAGAGATTTCATCTTGGTATAAGACAGACATTTTTTTACAGTGAGAACAATCAATCAGTGGAACCTCCCCCTCAGGGACACAGTGAAGTTCCCCTTACTGGAGGCTTTCAAGACATGACTGGATGGGGTGCTAGATAATCATATCTAGGCTCCCTTTCCCACAAAAGGTTGGACCAGATGATCTTTCAAGATCCCTTCCAACCTGGGCTGTTCTATAAGTCTATGAAAATGGCTCACCACAAAGAATCCCAGACAAAGATGGATGACTGCCTGGAATAAGGTACCTACATTTTGAGAAGAACATGAACCCAGCCTTGCCCTCCTCTCAGCTAGTCCCACTGGATTTCTTTGGCAGCACCCTACCCAACTGGACACTGTCAAAAAAACAATAAAATCCCACCCTGCCTAACCGCCCTGTGTACTGGGAGCCTGGGCCCAAATTCCAGGGGAGAGTTTTGCCTGGCAGCAGAGGGGCACTGCCTTCGTGGCTGTGGCTCTGTGTGTCTAAGCTATTAAAAAAAACTTTCCCACATAGTCCTACTGTTATCTGTGATTCTTTTTGATAAAGTCAGCAGTGTCTAGTCAAGATAGTCAGGTCTCTGACAGGCACCACATTCAATTATCGGTTCATAACTTGCCACATCTCCAATGCTGAAGGAATCTCCCCAGTCAGACCTGATACTGTCTGCCAGGTGCAAGTTGGTGATACAGCACAATGTTATCTTGCAAATTTTATTTATCACCTCATTTGAAGAGATATTAAGACACCCACTTTCTTTTGTTTGCTTCCTGCTGAAGATTAAGCCCTATGGAGGGAGAAGCCACTGATTGCCAAACTTCTTGTTTATCCAATGTTCTCAAATTCATAATAGTGTAGCTGGGAAATTTAAATTGGTCTGTGTCCTAGTTTCAGCTGGGATAGAGTTAACTGTCTTCCTAGTAGCTGGTACGGTGCTATGTTTTGAGTTCAGTATGTGAAGAATATTGATAACACCGATGTTTTCAGTTGTTGCTAAGTAGTGTTTAGACTAATGTCAAGGATTTTTCAGCTTCTCGTGCCCAGCCAGCCAGAAAGCTGGAGGGGCACAAGAAGTTGGCACAGGACACAGCCAGGGCAGCTGACCCAAACTGGCCAACGGGGTATTCCATACCATGGGACGTCCCATCTAGTATAGGAACCGGGAAGTGGGGGCGGGGAATCGCCGCTCGGGGACTAACTGGGTGCCGGTTGGCGGGTGGTGAGCAATTGCACTGCGCATCATTTGTACATTCCAATCCTTTCATTACTGCTGTTGTCATTTTATTAGTGTTATCATTATCATTATTAGTTTCTTCTTTTCTGTTCTGTTAAACTGTTCTTATCTCAACCCGTGGGTTTTGCTTCTTTTTCCCGATTTTCTCCCCCATCCCACTGGGTGGGGGGGGAGTGAGTGAGCGGCTGCGTGGTGCTTAGTTGCTGGCTGGGGTTAAACCACGACAGTCTGTTATTGAATTATTCAGTCTCTCACCTATTCCCAGTGGGTTCACAATCACAGTTTGGCCTGTAAGGAACAGGTGGAACTGTATCTGTTTGCATGGGGTTTTTTCTCTTAACAATAGTGATTTGAAATATTTTAAATATCTCTCTCCCTATTTCCCTAATATTCTCTCTCTTTTTCTAAAATTACCTTTTAAACAAATATTCATGCAAGAGTTGTGCATGTTGCTCTGAAAAAAGTTTCAATGTCATTCTGAGAGAAATTCTGTGGAGCCGTAAACACCCCTCCATGTCCACCTCCAGACTGACCCATTCCCCAGAGGGGTATTGGGGTGTGGGAAGTTGAACTTATTAAGAATTAGTTGGTTACTTGGATAAACAAGACAAATCATGAGGCACTTGAAATATTGGTATCAGAAATTGTCCTGGTTTTGGTTGGGATAGAGTTACTTTTCTTTCTAGTAGCTAGTATAGTGTTATGTCTTGGATTCAGTATGAGAAGAATGTTGATAACACACTGATGTTTTCAGTTGTTGCTAAGCAGTGTTTAGACCAAGTCAAGCATTTTTCAGCTTCTCATCCCCACCCAGCAAGAAGGCTGGAGGGGCACAACAAGTTGGGAGGGGACACAGCTGGGACAGCTGACCCAAAGTGGCCAAAGGGATATTCCATACCATGTGACATCATGCCCAGTATATAAACTGGGGGGAGTTGGCCTGGGGGGATCGCTGCTCAGGAACTAACTGGGCACTCGTCAGCGAGTGGTGAGCAATTGCATTGTGCATCACTTGTTTTATATATTCCAACCCTTTTATTATTATTGTCATTTTATTATTGTTATTACTATCATTTTTTTCTTCCTTTCTGTTCTATTAAACTATTCTTATTTCAACCTACGAGTTTTACCTTTTTTCTTCCAATTCTCTCCCCCATCCCACTGGGTGCGGGGGGAGTGAGTGAGCAGCTGCGTGGTGCTTAGTTGCTGGCTGGGGTTAAACCATGACTGAAATGCAAGATCAATTCAAGATCTTCATCCCCAGCCCCTATGAATGGCAGCAATGAAAACTATACCTCGTGTATGCTGGTAGACTCTGAGCTTTCACAGCACTCCATAAAGCAGTTTCCAATACTTTCCAACAAAGAGTATCACACCTTTTTCATATATTCCTCTTCCCATCAGAATTTGATACAAGGGTCATTTAAAACAGCTTCCTATATATTTTCTGCAAAAACCTGTGAAAAGTGGAGGATGAAGCCCCATTTTCCCTTTGTATTGGCTCATATATCCAAGTGCCAATATGGACACTAGTAGTGAGACCCAGCCTGACTTGCAGCAAAATTGGCTATAACATTTACATAGTGTCCACCTTCTGTCAAAGGCCACAGGGGGCCATTAACAGAACCAACACGTGCACACATCAGATTGTACTATTTTATCAATAAAGTAGACACACACAAAGCTACTGGGAAGAGATCCAAGATTTTCAACTCACAAGATGCAATTAACCTCCCAGGGCCTGGTAATTGTACAATGCCACACGGCTGCTCAGGGGGGAGTAGTACACCCATCCATGCTTGCTTAAAGCCCTGGAAAAATTCCTCCTGTCTATGCTTTATATGTTGTGAGAAGACATTAGGGTCTACGAACTTGCTACATGTTCATGCCCACACAAACAGATTTCTTGGCTCAGCCATACTGCATTTAGCTGATAATACAAGAGAGTTAGCAAGGCAGAGGAGAGTCATAACTGGCTACGAATATTAAGAACAGGAACGATACGCCGTGTCAACTCATACTGAGAAAATATCCTCAATAACTCTTTCAAGAGAAAACAAATGGTGGTGGCTGTGATTCGTCCTGAAATGAACAAAGTAGCCAGCAGGCACACAGCAAAACATCTTTCGGAAAGCCTGCTGAGCTCCATCCCTCTCACTGAATCTTCTCCCTTGCTCCTAGGAATAGCCCCAAGCAGGAAAAAGAGGGACAATACCCATGTGAGAGTGGTAATAAGAGATTTAGGGACTGAACTGATGCCGTATTCAATTATTTCAGTTGATTGAAGAGAATGTTGTCAGAAAGCCTTTGGCTTTCTCAGCTATAAAGTCATATTTCAAGGAGAAGTTCTGTGGAGAAGAGATGGGCTCCTTCTTTGAGGAGGGGAAGGTCATTTTTGGACATAAGATTGCTGTGAGGCTTGGGCTTTAAACTAGAATCATGTGAGACTGGTAGCAAAAGTCCACAGGTAGGTATAAAAACAGATCCATGCAAGGGATAAACTAGCGGAGTGGGGTTATTCGGCAGCAAGGCTATAGGAGGCGCAGTGAGAAGAACAGTAAGTGGATCTGCAGAGCATCCTGCAATGCCTGAACATCAAGGCTGAGAGTAAGACAGAGCCAGCAGGAGAAGCTGGAAGCATAAACTTATGATGAAAATTACACATAATAGTGGCATAACAGTGCCTGGCTGAGAAAATTCACAACTAGAATATTACCGCAGGAAGGCATCACTTGCTCAGAAAAGAGAGGACAAGCCTTGCATATCACGGATACATACACTCGGTCTGAGGTCTCATAGCATTCTCCTAAGCAAGCTAAAAGACTGGAGGAAGTTACTATTAGCTGGGTAAAAAACTAACTGGGATACCATATTCTGAAAACAGTTATCGCTTGGCCACTGTCAAACTGCAGGGGATATGTAAAGACTGTGGTTCCTCAAGGGTGTCACAGAGTTCTACTTTGTTCCATTTATTCACTACTGTCTTAGAATAGCGAATACATATTCTAAGTTTGGAACAGTGAATACACATTCTAAAACACCAACTTGGAGGGGACAATAATTCTGTTAGAGGACAAAATTTAAAATTGTTGGTGTTTTTTAGTTGGTTGGTTTTTTAATCAACTGGATAAATAGCCTAATACTGTTGTCAAATGTGTAGAAGTTAGCTAAAAAGAAGGATGGATGCTTAGGATAAAACAATGATTAAAAAAGAGGCTTGAATCACAGCCATGGAACTGTAGGTCAGAAGACCTCAGAGGAAAAATTTCTAACAGGAAGATCCAAAATATTGACTATTTTTATTTCACACAAAAACTTTAATATTGTTTTCTATTGTTATACACAAAACAATTTTAAAATCTTTTCATCTAGGCAGTGACCAAATCAATTATTTGTAGAGCACTAGCTGTTGATATTTCATTTTACTGTGTGTAACAACATACTTGGCAAAACGTTTTTTCAGAGTCATCATTCTCAATAATTTCCAAGTTGACCACAGCTTGCTTACAACACCATATTATTATTTTTAATTGAAAGAAAATTACTAAAATAAATATTAATCTGTAAGCTATTTTTTAATCTAAGAATTGAAATTAAATTTGCAAACTTGTTTACACATTCACAGTTATGAAAGGATGGATTAGATCTTCCCTTAATAGTTCCTACTGCTGGGAGTCAAATTGTATGTATTTGATTTGTTTTCAGAGTTATTTGTATTTTTAAATTGGCCTCTAAAGTAGTCATTACAAATGGACTTTAAAGGTCAAACACACTTTAAAGCTTAAAGAGGTGGAAGATAATGGTCTCCCACCGTAGGAGTGGCTGCACCACTGAACATACAGCAAGCCACTGACTTTCATCAGCACCTTCCTTGTCACAGTATCTGTGGATGAACATTATCTGCGGGTTACAGACTAATGATAAGCTTTCTATTTTATTTCCCTTTCATGCCTTTAAATCAAAAGTGTTTCAGAGCTGTTGTATCCCAAAAACCTGGATACATGAAGTGAGGAAGCAAGCACTCTTTGATCCAGCACCACCTATTTTGTGCCAGGCTACTTCATGCTGCCTCACAGGCAAATAGGCACAAAACCAAAGGACAGAGGAGTACCAGAAGGACCAGGCTGCAGCTGGAGAATTAGACCCTGACAACAGCTTGGCATCCCTTTGGATAGCCTTCTCACAACTGCAGAGCACTACGGCAGACTCTCTAGCTGCTTATTTTAGGGGCTCTTGAGATCTGTCTTCTGGTCAGCAGCAGAGAGATCAAACGATCATTGCCATAGGCATGATCCCGTGATCACAGCTAGGAGAGAGGGCATGGCACAGCAGTGCGGGAAGGTGCGAGATCCAGATCTGGCTTCTAGAGAAAAAGGGAGGAGAACAACCACAACAGTCTTAGGAAGATGCACAAGACCTGATGAAGCTGCTTAAGGATTTATGATTTTTAGCCTAAAAGACACTTTCTTCTTGTCATTGGCCTAACCCCCATCTTACAGAAGGTCATGGCTGACCTCTGGTTTGCACTCAGCTGTGGCAGTGTGACGGTCTGACAAATTATAGTCAATGTCTCAAACATCCGTTAAAGAACTTTGGTGGAGAAAATGGCCTCTGTAAAAATGCTGGAGTTTTGTGAACAGGACAATGTGGCCGGAGGAGAGGCCCCCCCAGAGGGTGGGACCGCGCTTCTCCAAAGCCACAATTCCTTATCTTAAGTGACCAGGAGAAGGAGCACAGCATATGCGCCTGGAGGAGGAGGCCCCACGGAGGATGGGACTGTGCTTCTATCTTAAGCGGTCATGCCAGCAGAAAAAGAGAGGCAACTCTGCGATGAACCCCCCCAAAGCTCTCCGACCGATTCCAGAGAACCCCGGGAATGGGACTGCACATGTCGAGACCATTGACTAACATGCTATAAAAGAAGGGAGAACGAGTTCTCAAAGTGCGCCCTCCGGAACTGGATCTCTATGCTGGCTGGACCAACGCTGGACCCAGGACTGGGGAAACCCTTTCCTTCTCTCTTTCTTTCTTTCTTTCTTTCTCTCTCTCCCTCTTTTCCTTCTCTCTTTTCCACAGTCCCTACGCCTCATCCTTTTAAACATAAACCGTTGACCAAGTCTGAGACTAGGAGTGGATCTAGCCGCCCCTGGGCTCCTCTTTGAGAAGGAATCCAGAAAGCAAGGGGGTCTGCTCTGAACCTCGTGACTCAACGGGAGGGCTCTCCTTCTGATACATTTCATGTTCCTTTTTCCATTTCTTTTTCTACACCTCCCTTCTCTTCTCAAACAGCGGCTTAATGACATGTTGCAAGGTTCATATTGATAAGTTCACTTGTACTTGGGCAAGGTTATCTAGGTTGAATAAATGTTGATTGTTGTTTGAACTCCCCTGGTGTCGTTTCACCTTAATTCTGACAAAGGAAATCCACGAACCTGAGTCGCTCCAACTTTGGGACGCGACAGGCAGTACTCCTGTTTCCAGACAGGCAGGAATGTATTACACTGGCCTCTGAGAAGATTTCATCTGGGGACTTCACATAGCACTGCTGTCACAATCTATAGCACTGCCTTTGCACCCTAACAGCACTGCCCATTATCTCAGTATCAATTGTAACTGCAGTGAAGCTGCATGATCCTGAGCCAGAATGACAGTTCTTCTACAGCTCTTATTAAGCCAAGATGTGACTGAGCAAAATCTATACCTGGGTTATGTTAAGCAAACGCTTCAACTGGGAAAAGTGCTGCCTCCATGGTTCCACTCAAAGATCAACTTGCAACCAGCACTTGAGGCCATCCTTCTGAACACTGAAGAAAACCATCATGAGTGGCCTTGAATGCAAAGGCAGACATAAAGCCAAAGCCTGAACTTTGCATTGCTCCGTTTCCATTTGACCAACAAGCTGCAGTGCACGTCATCTCTTACGCTGTGGACAAATTTGTTCAGTTCCTGGGATAAAATGCAAGCAGCCTCAGGGTGTTTCTAACCCACAGTTATTCTCCTTGGCTCTCTTCTGAGCAGAAGAGAACAGCTGAGGAAGGCACTCAGATGCATTAGTTTGAAGGAGCAAAACCAAAAATGCTCCTGAGCCACTATTGCTGTATTGGATAAGGGGAGCATAATTACAACTCACAGTTAAGTGCGTGTGCATATTTTGTATTTTGATTTCTCCCTCCAGTGGCTAACATGTCATAAAAAGACTACAAAGCACTGGAAACAGAAGTACAGTGTTTCAACCCAAGAGAAGATGCTCCACACTCACTACAGGTGGATCTCTCTGCAAACACATACTCAGCATATCATATCTGGCTTCTCACATCCATGAGCACCTCATCAGATGTCTGTTTCTTTCAGGACTGTCTTTATACCATTTAAAATCTTTACCTCCAGTTTAAAAGTGGCATCAAACCATTCCGTGACATCAAATAAATAGATTGGTCTTTCTAGCCTACTTCAAAATCCGTGTTACACTGAACATCTGAGAGCACAAAACTATTTGACATTTGACTAACTCCTTCATACAGTAAGGACTTGATACTATGAAAGCAGTGTATTTACAATAGCTTTGTGCTTGCAAATGTCACTCAAGCATCATCAGTAGCATAGCCTGCCATAGCATTCTGTTAATAAGTGGATGGAAAGGTTGCATCAGGAAGTATATCGGTAGTAGATTATTTGATTATACTGTCAGTAACTACTTGCACTAGCCTTTGAAAGGAAATTCTGCCAAATACAAAAGGCACAATATTTTGGGTGTATTGTCCTTCTAGCTGAGATGTGAGACTCACTAGTTTAGAAAACTTCAAAAATAACTGTAGGAATTGAAAACCCCACCCAGAACACATACACTTGACAGATTAATGCGAAAAACTTAAAGTGGCTATTCAGCATGTTTTTACTTTCCAGAGTCTATGGATGACAGAAACGGAAGAAAGGAAAGATAAAAGCTTGGCAAGTTTTAAGCTTTCTAAAATTTGTAACTTGATCACCTGGTCTGTGCCTCAGGTTTGGGCGGTAGTGAGGAATGCTGTTCCAGAACTGAAGCACACACTCCATAGTCACAACACTTTACAAGTCACATTGCACCTGCATTGCTCAGCATCTTTCAAGACAGATGAGTGCTATTAAGAACAGGCTTGGTAAGGACAAAGTAACAGACTTAAGAGTTGTCTCACTATCAGAAGGCACTGCAAAGTGACTTAAAAAGTGGCACAGAGGAGTTTGTCATCTGTTGCTGCTCACTGATTTCCAGATAACCGAGTTCAGTTTGCAAGCAGAAAGAGCATCCCCTCACATGCAACAGCCAGCTGTAACAGACCAACTCAGCCTGAGTGCTTGATCCTCAAAGACAGCTCAGCAATCACCAAGGCCTACAAATCAATAGATTTTTAGAACAGCTCCATATGTCATGTCAAATCTCAGATTCTTTTCATCTGTCGTGCCATCACCACTACTAAAGTTTCCATACCCATCATGATCACTGTATAACTCCGCTCCCTTTAGCAAGCTTGCTGTGGAGTCACTGAGAGGGTTTTGAGCACATTTAAAACTGCACATTTAAAACTGAGAGCAGCAAAGCACACCATAATTTCTTCAACATCTCTGGAACAGTTGTAACTCTGGTTTAGAACTCTGGTTCTAAACACTATCCTCTTCAACACCTGGCTCAAGAATCATTGAAATATGAACTCAATTGCTCACCTTTTGATCCAGACTGTAGGCCAAGATCCATTCTTCCTGCTTGGGGTGGAAGAGCAAGCTCTGGATATAGAAGTTCAGACGGTACTTCTGGTAGGTAGCCCCTTCATCCGAGCTGATGAGGATGCTACTCTCAATTTCTGGATCACTAAGCAGCATGATCTAAATAGAAAAATGAAGGGAAAAGAGTGTTAATGGAAAAGTGAAACTGAACTTCATTTAAAAGTGAGGTCATACAGCACTGATTCCTATTAGAGGTATTCAGAACATTGCTCAAGAGTGTAAACAGCCCATGGGATTTCCCAAATAGGGGTTTTTTTGTGTGTTTCACTTCCATTTTATTTGGTGATTCATTCATAGATTCAGTCAGTGATTCCTTTTTTTCATTTTATTTTTATCCAGATAAATTCAGAAAGCCCAGCAAGAATGAAAAATGCTATATTGATATCAAAGCTGATTTTTGTTGGGTATAGCAACTTCAGACAGCCACACTAGGCTTTCCTCATGCCTTTCCAGTCTACCACCTCTCTTCCCAAATGTGGAATACTCTCTCCAAAAGTACACAACAGGGCACTCCTGAGATTTAAGGCTCATTATTTGGTAGCTTGCAGAGCTACGAGTGAGAGCATCACCTCAGTGGAAACAGAGAATGCCTACCTGGATCAGCTGCTGGCATCTGAAAATAGTCCATGTGCATGTGCGCAAACACTGATACACGATCTCATATATCATGCTTCCAATTTATACAGTAGGAGATTTTCATTCACTCAGTGAACACATAATTTTCCCCAAGCACGGGAAAGTGTATGACCTCAATTTGTACAGGGAGGAAAACACTTCTGAGCCTCTAATTTTAATTAGAAAATTATTACCAATATTTTAAAATGGGTTGATTCCACATTATCAGATGGCATGCTCTACATAAATGTTATCAAGAAAAATGTTGTGGAAACATTAACACCATCTTATTAACATCTGGAGAAAATGACATCACATTAAAGCAAATGCCAGCACCATAAAATAAAGGCAAACAGTGGGAAATAAATTAGAGCTGTGCTAAACACAGCAGGTTATTGATACAGTAGCTGAAACAAATATAGAAACTGCCTTTCAGCAGGAAAACAGATCCAGGAACCGCCTTTTTTAGCTAGCTGCAGAATGATCAGCTAGCTGGGATCCACTGCAGTTTTGTTACACTCACTTGTCCATGTTAACTTTTCTTATCAAACTTCACAGAGCTCCAGCTTCAAGACTACGACAGGGAAAGACATTAATTTTGACAGCAAAAATCAGTTACAAGGAATGGTAAGACCCTTGGTATGTTAGACCTCGATCAAGCAAAAGATTTCAGCTCTTGTTTAATCTTAAGCACCTCATTAACTCCATGAAGTCACCAAGGGAAAGTGAATATAATGTAAATGGTTTCTGAACCTTTCCGTTAAGAAATGAAAAGGGCCTTTAAAACTAAAACTGAACACTGTCCCAGGGTGAAGCCACCTGTAGGAATCCAGCATGAGCTCAGAGCTCCTTCAACATCCCTTACATATACTGCTTACCAGCCTCATAAAGCAATCTCCACCTGTTCCCACAGAAAGCCACATCACAAGTCCTGAAAAAGTGCACTTGCACTGTGCTCTGGTGCACAGCATGGGAAACGAGAAACCTCCCCACAGGCAACTGACTCCCTGGGAATTAGTCCTGAGAATAGCTCCCGATGGCCTCTACCTAGAAGGAAGCTTTGGTACTTTTCTCCTTTCTAATCAGATCAAAATACGTACTTCATTTTGCTCCAAACAAGAAAGGTTTCCCCACTATTTCAAGATATTTTTTCTGTCACTGGTGACCTAGACTTCACAGACATTTTGTCTCCCAAGTATACACCCCTGTTCATCTAAAGCATATTGGCTGCACCAGACAGAGAACTGTAACATAGTTCAGTAAAAATCGCTTGCTTCTGTGGAATGGAAGAAGGATGTAAGATTGCCAATATAACAAGATATTCCAGAGAGATCTTACATTTAAAAGGAAGGATACTTCAGGAATAAAAAGATTTTCCACCTGATGTCACAGAAGGTTACAAAGTTAATAATGCTAACAGTTGCATAGATCTGATGTGGTACACATGCAAAACATCCACTCTTGCCCTTTCACACACAGTCTGCAACACTTCAGTGAATAGTTCAAGAAATGGGTCAGATGAGACAGAAAAGGAGATGTTTCCACCAGATGGTTCACAAAGCCAGGCAATTTGTTCCTCTGGAAGCGTAACAGTGGTTGCAAGATCAAATAATAAAACCATCAAGCTAGGAAAATTAAGAGCCAGAGGGAAAGCTGGAAGAGCCTAACAACAGTCATACCTTCTTGTAAGTGCCATCACATTAGTCGCCCGCCGCCCTTCACCCAGTTCTGATATCAACTCCCCATTTCTTCAAATGGAGAAAAGAACACATCCAGCATCTCTGTTGTCATCCATCCTCCCAGGCAAGGCTGACTCCACACAAAGCAGGATGGAAGAAACAGGATGCTCAGTCAGAGTGGAAAACAAAAAGCCACCACCTAGTCATGCAGCCAGGACTGGTCCACAGCTTTGTTACGTGGCAAGCAGGAAAAGAGTGGGAGACTGTGGGCTTTATTTTTTTTGTTTTGTTTGTCTTTTTTCTGCTGGAAGCTATGGGGGAAGGGGACAACTTTTGGCAGGGGATATAGCAGGACATCTGTCAAAGGCCTGAAACCGCCACTTCTCATTATGGGGCCAGGGCGAAGGATTCACCCCAGTAGTGATTTAGATTAATCGCTTTTCATTAAGAGCCAATAAACAAACTCCAGTCACAATGAGCATTTCTGCCAGCACCCTGTGTTGCCATTTATAATTGCCATAAGGAATAGCAAAGGAGCACCAGAGAGTTGTCAAATGTAATTTATAGGTTTTTAAGATCTAATCATTTTCTATAATATTAAATTAAGTGGCAGCCTTTATTAAAAAGGAAATTACATTTCACCTTGCTACATTCTAGAATATATATATACACACACATCTATAGAAAAAATATTATTTTCAGTTGCTGTCTTCTCTAGTTTAAGTGAAGAGGGGAAGGGGAGATAGGATTGATTAATTCTAAGGGTAAGTCCTTGAAAATATACTTCAGATGAGGTGGTTTATACTACACATCTTTTCCTCTAGAGGCTATAGCCTGCCCTCCAAAATTCAGTGGACAATGAATGGCAAGCACCTGACAAAACAAATCGGGCTGAAAATCAGACTGAACTTCAGGTAGCTCCTTAGGAGATGAATGCAGAGGAAGAGAGCTGTCTGGTACATGGTGCATCTCCTTTAAAGCAGGAGCTTTGGGGGCAATGATGACACATACAGAGCTGTTCTGAATGAACTCCAGTTCAGCAGAACACCAGACACCAGCTGTGGAAGCACATAGAAGGGAGATATTCAGAGAGGCCACCTTGCAAGCACAACATAAACTATGATGCATGGACTGAGATCTTCGGCACGTGACCAGGAAACACGTCCAGCTCTGAATACTTCAAGGGGATTTATCCCAGGAAATAAGAAGCACAGGCTGCAAGCAGAAAGAACAAGGAGGGGAGGTGTCATACCTATACCTGCCATGAAAAGAACAAGGAGGGGAGGTGTCATACCTATACGCTATGATGTATTTGGTACACAAACCATAGACGTAGCTAAGAGTCACTCACATTTGTTGGCGAGCATGTAGGACCCTTAAAGGAGCTCTGAACAAATGCAGAAGTGAGAAGGAAGGAAAGTGACACCATATCACAGCACAAATCCACTAAAACGGCATGCCCTCTGATGGGGCTAATATAATAAAAACTAAGGCAGGATTTGTAACTAAGAATCTGAGTTCCTGCTACCCTGATTAAAATTCCACGTGTCACTGGATTAATGCAAACACCTTCCTCAGTATTGGTTTCACATAGGCTACGTGCAGGTGGATGAGTCAAGATGGTGACACACTCCTCTTCCTCTGCTCCCAGTTAGCCAGGCACAAAGCTGACTGTGATCTGGAATATTGAACCATACCAGTAATGAGCTAGCACACTTTTCACAGGCACAACTCTACAACATGCCCAGACTCTACTGGCTTGGAGCTACAGGTAGCCTGAGCTCATATCTGCCTGAATCTGTCTACTGCAGTTATGCCAAAGACTCGCCTATAGCTTGGCACTCACTTCTTCTCTCAGTATCCTTCACAGCTCTGCCCTCACATTAGCAGGCCTGCTTGGCACATCACCACTATCCTTCTTCTTCTGCACCCAAGGCACAAGAACAACCCCACACTCCCCTGCCCCCATCATATTACCTGTATCCATAGCATCAGATTCAAAAGCTTTATCACCGCTCTTGCTCCCTGGTTCTGTGTTATCCCAACACAACAGAGATCTATTTTGTACACAGCTGAATCTTTTAATAAACTACCTTTGGACAAAAAATGAAACAACATGCCACATAAAAGACATTTTTATTAATATTAGTTTTCATTGAATCCTTTTCTTTTTCTCAACTAGCATAAATTTTCACTGTAAATTACCAAAGCGCATCTCTTTAAATCAGCATGGAGAAGTTTTATAGGTACAATATCTGTAGCAGTAGTACCACTGAGCTGCATTAGCAGGAAGCATCCCAGTAAATGAATAAAGAAGACAGGTTCAAAATAAATGTCTTTTGTTCCCAGAAATAAGTAGATAGCATTAAAGCATTGTGTACTGCCTTCTGATTTTCCTCTTCATTTTAACATGCTTTTCATAAGCAGTCTTTTTCAGAAGTCCCAGTCACATTCTCATTCGCCTATATAAAGTGCTATTCTAAAAAGAAATAACCAAAACAGTTTAAAAAAAAAAAAAAATCCACCTACAAACAACCCAAGCCTCCATATCCACAAAAGAAACCCAGCTCCTTAGCAAAGTCTTAGCAATTTACTCTGTAGCACTGAATTGTCCTTTTCTGCAATTGAAAAGGTAGTTCAGCCACAAACACTGCTGCAAAAACAGAAACTTAAGGTTTCATGTTTACATCTCCATAGTGATTTCCATATTGAATCTGCTCAGCTTACACATGAAAAGGCTTTGGGGTTTTTTTTGTCCTCCTGCCACTAGACCCTCAACTCAGAAGCACTTTAAGTCCCTCCTAAAAAAACTTTAGGTCCTTCCTAAAGCCAGGCTACATCTACATCAGCAACAGGAAAACATAAATCTGATTTTAAAAACAAAAAAGCTTTTTTTTTTTTTTTTTTGCTTTCCCATTTTGATTTAAAACATTTAAAGGACTGTATTGTCCGACAAGACCTCTGGAGCTAAGCCTACTTCCCAACGAAGTTCTGTATTAGCTTTGAGCTTAAAAAGCCAAAGTTTCAAAAATTTATGCTGAAATGGCAATGCAAATGGAGGATTTTTGCTTTGTTTGGGCTTATGATGTCCTTTCCTCCTTTTGAAACTGAAAAGCCAAAATCAAATGACATTTAAAGGCTTGAAGATACACAAATAATTTTCTTCCTTGAAAACATCAGTTCATCACAAGTATGTTCAATATGAATAGTTTGGAAATCTTTTATTGGAAAAGTAATTTTTTACTGCTGAAGCATTTTAGATTAAATGTTTGACCATCTGAAATTTCTCACTGCCAAATATTTGTTTATTCATTCCCTTTCCATTCTTCCTCTCTCCTACATCATTACTGCAATCTACTTGCCCTGCAGGGTAAAGGATGCACTTGGACATATATACATAACCTTATCCTCTTAGAACACAGCTACACAGTATACCCGAAGCCCTTCTATGCCAATCCCATGGAGGAGAGATGTAACTCATTGCAAAGAAAATCTCACCCTTGTTTTCGTCTTTCCTTGCCACCTGTCAGTTCAATTAAAAAACTTCAGTTTAATTAAATCAGCCCAAACCCCTCTGAGAGAAAAATGTACTGGTGTCACAAGTAACTGTCTACTTACCAGCAAAAGTAACACCCATATGAATCAGCATTAAGCTAAAAATATCTTTGCATGATTTGTACTATTTTAGAAAGCACACCTTAACTTTATACAGACTTTTACAGAAGAGGTTCAGAAATGGCTAGATACCTGCTCACTGCCCTGTAGATATACTAACTCCTGCAATAATCAGCAGAAAAGGAAGCCAACCTCTACTTTCCAGTCACCAAGACCAGAATATTAGTCAGACAGAAAAAAAAGGGAGATGGCAGTGATAAAAATCTGCTCTAGAGATAAATCCTATTTATTTATACACAAGTAAAGCAATCCACCCCATTACTTAGCGATCAGCAGCTGTGACAAGAGGCATATCTGCTCTCTGGGAAGCCAAACAAGACAGCCATGAAGAGGGTAAGAGCTTCCACACAATTACTAACTTTGTGTCCCAAAAGGAAAACACTCATTGCAATCCTTTATGTTATGGAGTAGCCCAGATTGGCTCCTTCTTGCTTCACATGGCTCAAAAACTTCCTTAATGTTAAGGATAACCCATGGGCATCAGTCAAGCAGTAAAGGTGCACTGAGCTTTCATGAGAGATATATTGTCTGGACCTGCCCCGTTTCAACTTCTTGTAACTTCACTTCTTATTGCCCAAAATTTAACATTAATAACAGATTTAATTAATGAATATAGCACCAGATCACCATCTCTCAGAACCATAATGCTGTAATCTTAAAGGATGAAGTGCACTGCACTCACTTTATAAGGGTTTATGAAGCATGTGTTATAAAAGTACCTCAACCATAAGGCTTTTATACCTTGGCACTCACTTCAATACAATCCCATAAAATCCAAGCAATCTTTAAGTGTTAAAGGTGACTTTCACTACTGTATTTATTATTGGATAATGAAAAATGAGTCAGACACCCATAGAAACTGAGCAATGAAACAGAGCTTCCCGAGACTTTTGCATTGGGTCTGCATTATATGAACCGTGACCAAAGAACCAAATAGCTCTCTCAAGACCTTTTTCAGGCACTTCATGCTAACCTCTCTTCAGAACTTCCTTTCCATCAGGACTTCTCTGTAATTACAAACCAACCTCTACTCTGCAGAATCCCATTGCTTGTCACTGAACTTTCCAGATGTCAACAGCTGTTTCTGTAAGTATCCAACTCCTGTGAAGGATCTCCTCCATAGACTCCCTCAGCTGTGCTGAAGATTGCACTCTCTACTCCAGTAAGTTGGTTTGAGAAGACAGCATAGATCTCTGACACGAACACCCCATTTGTGGGTTCCCCATCTTTCCAGCATTGAGAGAGAATGATCAGAGCACATCATGCTGTTCAGGTTACATGCAAGTCCTATGTCTTTGTAGTACGTTTTGTCTTTTGTAGAGGGTACATGAAAGAAGAGGACCATTACAAGGTAGACAGTAATAAGCTGTAAAATGAAAACTTTTTTTTTTTTTTAACCTAAACCAGCAGGGTCTTCTGGTGATACTGCAACACGAAAGAGGACATCACTGGGCTGCTTGTTCATTTTATGAATATCAAATCCTCTTCTGAAATGCAATTTGTAATTATTCTGCTGTCCCCTTGTTATATATATTTAGACAGCCCGTCTTCAAAATTGAGAGCAAGTTTCATCATAAGTTTTGTAAGTTGTACCACAAAAATTTTCTGCATAGATATCAAGACCATTTCATCAATCAGAAATGATGCAAGCATAAATCTGCTGTCCAAACAGCACACCCTCCCCATCAGGATCAAGCACCCCAGGTTCACTGTTAACTTGAAAAGCCCCTCAGCAGAATCCTGGTACTGTCAGAAATAAAACTAAGAGTTTTAGCTACAACCAACCCAATGTGTGCCTTGTCTCAACAGAACTTGGAACCAGTAGTTCTAGGGAGCAGAAGTCTGGCCTATGAGGATGAATAATCTACACACATGAGATACTAGTATTACACTCAGACGCTAAATATGCAATTGGAATATATAGTCCCAGCATGTGCTACATATAGTTGGCTCAGTCAGGGAAGAGTACACATTTACAATTACAGCATCTCACTAATTCTTTCAGTTGCTTCTTGGAAAGACTAAAAAGGATGGAGATGCCAGAAAGACTTTGGGGAGACTCTGAGATAGAGAAGTTTGGTGGCAAAAGAATGATTATCTATCGTCCTGCTGTCTGAAAATCCATAGGAGAGATATCTTACATGATTAACTCTGAGAAAAGATATTAGTTAAAGCACATCAAATGAGGACCAGCACTACCTTGCCTTCTCTAAGGAGATGCACATCAGCCCACCATGCTTGTTTACAGTGAATAACCCTGGTTAATCTTTCTGACCTCTATTGTTTCTCATATCCAATTATATCCAGATTACAATTACAATTAATTGTTCAGATTTGTACAATATTAAAACAGGCTCTTGGCACTGCAGCCATACCTGCCATAAATTGCCATACCAAAACAAAACACTTCACAAAATTTCAAGCTCACACACCTCATCCCCTATGGAGAGAGCACTTCATTTAATTACCACCTCCAGCAGCTGCGCAAGAGCACAGATGCACCTTGCAGGATGCCCTGAGAATCAGGAGCAAATCAAGGCTAAACTGGATACAGAGCAAGAGCCCCTCAAGGAAAACCACTCTGCCATCCTCCTTGGCAGGTGGGAAATGAAAAATATATCATGGTTGTAAGGCTTAGGCAAAATCAGAGCTGGGAAATGAACTCAGATAGTCTAAGGCTGCCACCCTAACCTGCCCGCAATGCCAAATCCCAGGCTGGATCCAATTTGCATGCACAGGAGTGGAATAAGCCATCGTGCTAGACCCAACAAAGCAGAACATCTCATCTTTGTTTTACTGCTAAGCAGGTCAGAACAACATGTCTCCCCGCTTTCTCTTGTCTTTTTGGCACTGGACACATGTACTTTTCACTTTTAATTACAAGGCACAGCAAGCATTTGCTTGTTAAATTTCAGGTGCCAGTGGGGATGGAAGCCATCCAAAAAGCATGTGTTTGACCTGGCAAAGAGTGACTGATTGGCAACAGCCACATGCTTGGTTGTAAAACCTTTTCATTGTCACAGCAAGGCAGAGTTTACCCAAGGTTACTCCATCCCATTATACTCTTGTTACAGCTGCACATTCTCCAGCTCCCCACAGATCATCAGAGCAAAGTCTTCTGCCACAGTAATCCCACCTTCCTGAGGCCACTTCAGTGCTGCGTGCTGTTCAGCTATTTTGCCAAAGGCTTTTCCATATCACAGTGTGTTCATGCATAGTTCCCCTCTACGAACTGCCAAATGGGTTACAAGCATCACCACTTATGGGTGGTTTGGTATACAGCCAGTTTGACCAGCACTTCTATGACTGGACCTAGACCAGAAGTAGAAGGAACCCTGGCTGGTGACCTTATGCAACACCCAGTGCTTCCACAGGAAAAATACAGCAAATCAGCAGAAGAGAAACATAAAGCTTCTGATCTATATTGTGCTTTGCTCTGGAGTCTAGTATTTCTGCACAGCATAGTTCTGCATGGTGCCTTTTTACTCTTCTTGATTCTACATAGAAAATCTCTAACTGTTGCAACATCTGACACATTGGTTTGTGGTCACCAGCTTTTTCTAGTGGCACAGAACAGCTTTGATCCCAAACTGTGTGCACAGAAAGAGAAAAGCAGCATTCACTGTTATAATCGTATGTTATTTGAGTAAATGCATGGTTGTGCTATTGTCCATAGAACTACAAAGTAATTTTCACCATTATAGTAACTTACCATGTAAGCAGAAATAGTTACAGAAAATAATGTTATCAGTAAGGAGAGGCTGTGTGCACCACAGCTGCTGGAACTGAGAACACCATTTATATAAAAACACTCCTCTGATTATAGGTCTCACTTGGGAGAACACTTTACATGTGGGAATAAGTTTACTCACAGTAGTTGCCCCATTACAGAAAACAAAGAGATGTGCATGGATAGTTACTCATGGGGGTAAACTTTTGCAGCCCGTATACAGCAGTCTATTTCATTTGAGGACAGTAAAGTGTTTCAGGACTCTTTAGAAAAATAAAAATTGTATTATGTATCTCCCTTGAGGCCATTAAACCTGAATACAATTTTAAATGCATCATTGCTTCTCCTCTGCTTACACACTTTATTTTTCTGCTTTTTAGTCAGATTGCAAAGAGAACATAGACAACAGTCAGCTTTATCAATGTTCACATCCAGATGCTAATGATCTATCTCAATTTACTTACCTAGCATCTATTACTCACGTCCCTCACTGTCCCTAATGTACCTCTCTTCCTAACATCCCCCATACTGGAGGAAGCCAAAGAGGTAGGAGAAGTTCTATCCATTTTCTGCATGGAAAGCTGAGGCCCCCAAAAATTAAAGGTTAAATTTACAAAACATGATGGCATTGCAGTGCTCTGCACAGTAGCACTCAGCTCTAAGTTATCTGCTGTGGCTGCAGGTTCCACACGCTAACTCGGGTGCCAGAGATCCTAATATATAGGAAAGTTCAGGACCTAGGAACAGGATTCACAACTACCAGCTCACCGGCTTTGACATTTTCCATTACATTTGCAAAATTAGCTCCCGATGATACAGTCCTTGCAGGTTTATGGTAGAAGTCTTGTCTGCAATTACACACCAAGAAGGTCACTGACTGCCCCAGTAACTGTGAACCACAGCCACTATGTCCTATTCCAACATGGTCACTGATATCTCACAGCCTTGGCAACATCACATAATTTCCTTTCCGTATCCTTCCATGCACATATATAAGCCCTGGTCACCACAGTGTCCTGAAGACCTAGTGTAAAAGGAAAGGGAACTGGAAGAGGGAACAAAGGTTTTATCTATAGCACAACCCTGACACTTTGGTTTAGGAATCAATTGGCAAAAGTCAGAAAATTGCAGAGCTGATTCCATCTTTCCACCCGTTCCCAAGTCCTGCGCACTATGTTCATTGCCTCTACTCCCTTGCCACTCAGTCTCTGAACACAGCTCCTTCATAAATTTTGTTGCTTTCTTGCAGTCATTTTTAAGGATCACGTTGGCCTGCCATGGAATGGCTCCAAGGGAGGCAAAATACATCAGATAAGCTTTTTTGTCAGAAAAAGGACAACCTGATTTGTTCCAACAGAGAATTAAAATATTGTGGGGTCCACTGCAAAAGGCAGCACCAATCTTTCCTCAGACAGAGACATAAGGACTAGGCTAAGTGTTGATTCCCCAGATTCATAAGAAAACTACAGCCTGAGTTCCCTCTAACTGTATCTGTGCACCACTTAGAAAATCCCTATCATTACTTTCAGAGTCCAGCAACGTCTGCCTGCATACAATGAAAACAGGCATTTTAGGATGGATAGGGTCAAGAGTAATGAACTCTGACTAGTGCAAAAAGAAGCCTCAAGCATTCTGAGATGTGCTGAAATGTTTCTCTAAGATCTAGCCCAGCCAAGCTCCATGTCGAAGAAAAACTGCTCCTCACACAGCCATGCAAGGGCTTCCAGAATTCACAGTGCTGCTTGGGATAAAGCATTTTACACAGAATTGATCACATCAGAGCTGAAATTAGAGTTACTGCATTTACACTACGAGGCAGATGTGCATATATGGTAGATACTGAGACAGTGGCCAGTATGTACCCTGCAGACTCTGCTAATCTATTAAAAATGAGAATTCACTCAATGAGTAATGTTGAATTTCTCTATTCTTCACTTTGGAAAAGAATGAAGTAAAAGGACATTTTGCCACAGATTAGTGGGTTTGGGTGTTGGGGTTGGTGGGGGGAGGATTTTCCTCAAAGAAAAATAACCATGTCCTGGTGAACCAGCTCTTATCACTAAAGATCAAGGTCAGAACATTATGCAGTCTTCAAAAGGACCCATCTGCCCCTTTTCCAAGAGCTGCTCTCCACCCATTCTATTATTTTTCCTCCTTTTTAATAACAGGACATGCTGACTCGTTATTATTGATTGATTATCCTGCTGTCTGTGAAGCACCATTCCCCTCCTCGTTAATTCAAAACTACCTCATTTTTCATACTTCATAAATTAATATGTTATTGGAGCTGCAGCAGTAAAGGAGACGGCCATGTTTTATAGAGAGATAGGGAGGGTGGAGAAAGGAAAGCAGTCTCATAAACCTGCCCTACATCAGGATCTGCAGCTGCGTCCACCCTGCTGACACAAGTGTTAAGTACAGCCCCTTACGAGGTGGTGCATCCTGACAGTCCCTCTTTGTCCCTGTAACGGAGGCAGGGCACTCCGAAAGCTCACACAGGTCCGCTCTGCCCACTTCATAAAAGCAATAGCCATGCTTAGTGACAAAACTGCAGCTTTATTTTGGTGGATATTATAACTTCTGATCTGTCCTTTAACATTGCTGGCTAAATTAGAGCAAACTACCTCTTTATTAAATGCTGACAGCCAACTCTGGGAAATCCACATCTAAACGTGGATATGACCTTTCCAGTTTTACCCCATCTCTTCTCTTTACGACCTCGTACCATCTGTAAGGCTCTGTAGGGCCCTCACTCTAGCAATACAAGGCAAAGCAGGCAGAGAGAGCAACAGGAGAGGTGGACCAACTTCTAGGAAGCCAGACAAGGCAGCCCTGGCATAGATGTGCACTAGTATCCTGCCAAGCTGAGTCTTACCTGATAACTGGCCTTTTTCTTCAAAGTCCAATAAAAACAAAGCTGACATATTGGCTTGGGTTTCTCTCATCTTTCCCCCTTGCCGTCTGACTCTCCAGCCACTCCAGTAGACAATGAAGTGCAGTGATACCCTCCTCAACCAATCTTAGATCTTTTTTAGGATGATGGGAATTGTATGTTTAAAGTGGTAGATACCTACATTTACCATCACAAACAGTGCCAAACAAACACTGCTCGCCCACTCGGTTCTCGCACACAAAGCAACCTTAGGGAAGTGTGCATGGTAAATAAGTCAAGTCCAGAGGGTTTGAATTCTGATTTGCCTTCCCCTAAAATCTGTGCCTGCTTTCATTCAAGTGGCCAATTTTTTCCCAAAGCCCCAGGCAGTATTTAAGCAGGGATTTCAGGATCACAGTTCCTGTCCTTGGTGGAGAAATGACATAGCAGTTGCCTGACTGCTCTTTTCTTATTTTACTTATACATCTTGTGTCTACATGCTTACTTTTATCAACCAGACTTGCAGTACCTGTGAAGACTAAAATGACATTTATTTAACGAAACATTTTTCATAAAGCCAACTTAGCCTTTATTTTATTCCCTATCTTTATTAATTAAATCCTGCATTAGGTTTCCATTCGCTTTCAATACTTACCTCAGCACCAACCAAATGTGTATTAAATGAGTTCAGAAATCTATGAAATATGCAAGTGAAAGCTCTTGGAATGCATAAGTACAAAGACATGAAATGCAGATGCATAAAGGCACATACAGGCAACCCTAATTCTGGAATTTCATAATACAAGAACATTTTTTTCTTCATGAACACTGAAACAATGGATTGCAATGTAGTACCTTTAAGATAGGTATAAACAGAAACAGATACCCATCTCTCTTCTAACCCTCTCCCCTCCAACGCCATTAAATAATGCCATATGTGAGCATTTTGTTAATTATCTCAATTGTGTTTATTTTTAGAAACAGCTGATAAGCAGTGGGTGAGGTTCACTGGGGTTTGGGGTTTCTTGTTTGTTTTTTTTAATGCATCTGCTTTTTCAGAGAATTAACTGAAAAAGCCCCAAGAATCTCCAGTTTTCATGTTCATGCATACCGAGGGACAGCCTTCCCTGGAGTACAACAATCAGATTGTCACTGTTTAAGGGGAAAATTTCCATTGAGGATCTCTCATAAGCTTGGGTCCCAATTCTGTGCTGTCTGTGTTGACAAATGGCCACATCCCAGACAACAGATGCTATACGACCTCCATTTATCTCTATGATTTATGTTAAGTCAGAAGTAGTAAAATTAAAATCTGCAAACGAACAGGTAGTAGTTTATTCATTAAGCACAGGAGCCTACCGGTCAGGTCAGGTCAGGTCAGGTCCCAGTGGGGCATCTGACATGCCAAGCCCCACAGTCCCAGGCTACAGCAGGGCAGAGTAATCTCTCACAGGAGCCCCTTGATTACAAAGATCCACAAGGAGGCACAACCCCCAAATATAGTAATAAAAATAATTACTATTAAAAAAAACAACTACCAAACCTATTTGGGCATACTGAAAAAGACCCTATATTTTAAGAGTATTCTAATAACACTCATATTTTGCCTTTACATCGGAACACCTTCCATTCATTGATCTTGAACCATGTTTAAAACACTAATAAACTAAGTCATCCAGCATCAGGAAACTATATTTCTTACATAGGAAAGGTCATAGAAACCTACAGAGAAAACGTGATCTTTCTGAATTCAAAAGAGACAATAAAAATCCCTTTAAAAGAAGAAATTCCTAAAGTCCTCTTCTCCGAGTATTATGACACTTCTGTAACTCAAGAGATCTCTTTCACACAGTTTCAGGTCATGGTTATGCAAATATTTACAAAAATTCTCTCTTTTCTCAGGTGACAAATTCAAGCTGAATTAATCGGACAAGTAGAGAGAATCTCATGCACAACAGCTCACAACACTGCACCTTGTAGATAAAACACTTCATGTCACATATCCTCTGACTCTGCCATGGATGTTGTGGGTGACCTTGAGGAAATCATCTTTGCTTCATCAGTAAGTGAAGAAAAATATTACTTCTTCATTCCCACCTCTATTCCCTTATTTAAATTGTCAGTTCTGAAGACTGACAGTGACTGACCCTGAAGTGTATTTACAAGACAGAATACACTGCCGTGTTAACCAGACCACAGTCGCATTTGTACAACCCACCGGTATAACCAGAGCAGACAAACCTGAGCTCAGCTAATCCAGATGCTGTGGTTTAGAGCTACAGCCTTTCCGGTACAGCAGTAGGCAGGTTCTGCCCACATAGGCTCTGGACTGAGTGGCATGGTTTTTGGAGTGCTGGGAAGCACAGGAACATCATAGAGAGCTCAACAGGTCCAGAGAAGGAGTGCACGAAGAAATGATTACAGCTGCATTTGCAGCTCAGGTAGTTTAGGCCCTATTTATTGCAGCTGCAAAACCAAGAGCTATTTAGTAACTGTATTTTGTCTGGCTGAAGGAGAAGATTAGGGATAAAAGACAGCAGAAACAACTAGTTCTATCACTCCTGGCCTGTGGCTCTAACTCAGCCCCTTTGCCTTTGTGTTATAAACACATTCTCTGAGATCACACCAGCAAGTGCCAGTTTGCAGCACATGCTGTTTATCACAGCATCAGCATAATAAAGAAAAAGGGTCCAAAGAAACCTTCCATCTGCTAAATGGCTTTAGGATACTCCAGAGCTCAGTTCCTCACCGATAGCTTGGGATGCAATTTTAGGAAAAAGCTGCAGGTGACTAATGGGAGCTGTGGCAAAGGACGGCAGCTCAGTTCAGGCTGGGTTAGCAAGCATCAGGTGCATGCTGGAACCTCTGCCTCATCAGCCTACCACACATTTGATGAGTAAGAAGAAAACAAAATGCTGTGGTATTCCCTTTGGGATCAAGTGGACTAAGAAATAAAGGCAAAACCAGAATCAGTTTGGACCACAGCTCTGTCCTGAGGCTCCAATCACAGCTGAGGAGCTCCCTTTGGAGATACATGAGGCCAGGACCAGGTTTGCTCTCAGTTACTCTCCAAGTGAGCAAGAAGAAATAAAAAGGAAGTCAAAGCGACTTGCACTCATTTAGGATCTCCAGCTCCTGTAAAAGGAGATGTCACTCCCAATGTGCTAGCTAGTTTCCAGTCGGGTAGATGCATTCCTCTGCAAGTTCAATATTACAGTCACAATTAACTTCTTCCTTCATTAACCTGAACTGCAACGCAGCATTGCTCTCTGCCAGCTCATAAACAGTTGCCACGCTTCATCCCCAAGAAGCTGCACAGAAACAAACAAATCTAATTAGATTTAGCTTTCAGAGCTTCTGACTCTCCAAATACCTCTAAACGTTTCTCATTCTGATGGGCCAAGTTCAGAGGCATAACTAGGTATGAGAGGTGCCACATGCCTTTGGCTTTTATAGCTTCAGTGATTTGGACTGCCCCTCCATTTTGACTCTATGACAACTGGGAAACTAGTCTGCAAAACCATTTTCTCAAAGCTTTTTAACTGAGCACCATAACTTTATTTCTGCTTTATGCTGTTTGCAACTACTGTTCAAATCCCTTCACTAGAAGGTCTATCTATAAATAAATAATCTAATGCTTCGGTTCTGGTATAAGGGAAAAATGGGGGGGAATCCTTATTTCAATCACAGCACCCGGGTGATATTTCTGTACAGAGAGTAAGCATAAAAGACTACAGACCTTTTAATTCTTCAAGTTATCACCTACAACAACGATGGTAACAGAGCAGGAGAAAAGCTGAAGATGACTGCATCCAATTGAATTGCAAAGCAAATTCATGAAGGAAGGTATTTCTAAGACATCAGAAATGGCACCCCGGATCTTAAATGCAATCAGGACTTCCCGTTTATCCACATCTCTTCTGAGCAATACTATATACAGGCGAGTGCTTTTTGTTTTGATTTTGTCAGAGTTATCATTCTCTTCCTTTTTCCTCTCTTCTTTTTCTTTTAAATGCTTTTTAACTCCATTCTCTCAACCTCCACAGGAATCCCAAGGGTAGAGATAAAAGTTTCATACTGAAAACTGGGATTTCAGCTAAACAACACCTTCACCAAGAATATTCACTCTTCACAGAACATTTCATGGAAAAAGTAATACATGAAACCTATGGTTCAACAACAATTCCTTGAGTTTCAGAATGGCACCTTAGTGCCTGAATAGAGCAGTGCTTCAGATATATGGGACTTCCATTCTCATCTTTCTGCACCTTTGGAACGACTTTGCATCCTTCTGTGAGCCATCAATTCTAAAATGAATCCAGTTATTCACAACCAAGAAGAAAGCAAATGTTCTCAGGATAGGGGATCTTACCCAGAAGACCAACCCATGCTAGAAAATAGGGACTCGCAGCACTTCAGGTGCAAAAAGTGCCATTTTGGAGTGCAGGCAGTTAGTCAAAGAATCACAGGCTTAATTTTTTTGTGGAAATTATCCAATTTTCTAACAGAAAGTTTTCAACAACCAAAAAGAAAAAAAAAATTGGGATAGAAAGAAAATGGGAATTTAAAAAGTCAAGAGAAATGTTCTTATTAAAATAGAAGAGACTTTTTCCCCGAGTCCTTTGGAAGAAATAAACAATTCTAATTCCCAGACTGCTGTGAAAATCTGCCTCTAGTAAAATGTAACTAACACCCAAAACAAAGGACAGCAGGGAACTGAGATCTCTGCCCAGCAGAGAGTAAGCAGCGTTTTATCATATCCCTAAAGACAGACAAGAGGCTATAGGGTAGAAAAGCCAAAGCTATGCATTTTGCAAGTCTCAGCTGTTCAGAGCACTCAACCATCTGCCCTTAAATCCCATTCATCTGTAAGGAAAGGGTGCTGCTAAACAAATATGAAAGTTTCTCTTTTCTGAAGTTCAGAAAACAGAATTATCAGGCTTGTTGCAACCTATGTGTTAACCAGGCAAAGCAGATGCTTCTCATGGGGTCTCTCAGGCAAATAACCAGGTGGGCAGATGCACTGAAGGGGAAGATGTGCCCTGGAATACACTTTGCCTATTAGAGCATCTTCAGGGTGGTAGAGGTGTCAAAACTGCTGGCACTTGGCTTCTCACCAGGGCTCAAAACAGTAAATCTTCAGAAAGCCACAGCCCCCAGGACTTCAGAGTTGTCTAACTGCTAGGTCTAACGATCACCTGGAATTTTGTAGTATTAATGAGAACTCAATGCAGATTTTCCTGATCCAAATACAAGTCCCTAGTGTGCAAGTGAAAGAAGAAACAGCCCAAGCATCTGCAGGAGCGCAGATACAAGTCTGGCAGTTTCAGCTCCCAGCAGCAGAGGCTGTAAGCACAGCTGCAAAGTGTTGTGAAACCCTGAGCTTGTTAGTTCTTGGGAGAAGGGAATTAGCAGTACAACTGCTCCACAGGAAGATGAAGTAGTCCTGGCTGACAGCAGGAAGCATTTCAGCTTCAGTGCAGCCAGCGGCTATGGATTCACAATGGGCTGCAGCCTGCTTGACGGTTTCCTTATGTCGGCATGCCAGGGTGGTCTCATTTCAAATGATGGGTGCTCTCAGATCCCCAAGCTGGCCCTGATCACTAGCAATGATACTTGAGAGGCAAGAGGAATCATACCTAGGAAGAAGTATTCTCCGCAACTTCCTCTGGTATATGCATGTTGTTATGTTGATTTAATTGTAACTGCAAACCTCAAATTACACAATGGCCCTGATCACTAGCAATGATACTTGAGAGGCAAGAGGAATCATACCTAGGAAGAAGTATTCTCCGCAACTTCCTCTGGTATATGCATGTTGTTATGTTGATTTAATTGTAACTGCAAACCTCAAATTACACAATGGCAAAGTGTGTTTTCCAAATACCTTCTTGTGGTTTCTAGGAAATGGACACCCCCATCTCAGCTCCAAAACCAGCCATCAGCAGGTTGGGTCAGCAGCTGGGGGCAGGAGCTCTGGGACCCAGCCCTGCCTCTGCCCAGCACCACGTGGGGACACAGCCAAGGCCACCTCAGCTCAGTCTTGGCTAAGCAGCTCTGTGCCTTGGTTAACTCTGTGCGTGCGGAGGATTGATATCTCCCAACGGCAACATGTAAAACCAAGGAACACCCGTAGACTAAATCTGGCCTCTAAGTGCCAAACACCAGCACAGCCAAGAGGTGCCCAGGGAGACCCGAGGCTGTCCTGGATTTATCACCATGATAGCCATAGAGATTGTGTTTCTTCACCTCCTCCCCTCTCAGCTGCCTCTTTCCTTTTCAGGCACAAAGACATGATCTCCCCATGGTGATTTTGCCCACTGATAAACACTAGTGACAGACGGGTTTCACTGAGGAGCAAAGGGCAGGACTGAAGGACCAGCTGCTTCCAGGCTGCTCCAGCATTTTCCAGTCTGCTGTGTCAGGAAAGACATTTCGATACTCAGCAGGACACCAAATACAGACAGGGGTAATATTCAACACCCTGCTGGGACTCTCCAGTTAGGGGTGGGAGAGACACACAGGAGCACCTTAGAAGGAAGCCTAAAGAGACTATGAAATGAATAAAATTGACTAAATATATAACCCAAACTGAAACAAGAGTTTTTAGCTTAAAAGAGGAAGGCCAACAATACATGAAGCTAACTGGGGACTTGCTTTTGCCATCAATGTTACATAGCAGATGCTCAGACATTAACTTTGTTGGGACCAGAATAAAACCCAAAGATAATGAAATACTTTGAGGCCTAAAGAGCCATTAGGTCATCAAGTCTGACCTCCATGTGTAGCACGTGTTCCAGAATGTCACGAAACGATTCCTACATTAAGCTCAATTTTTCTTCCAGAAAGGAATCCACTTCATAAGAAAAGGGTGTTGCAATGCCATAATTCAGGAGGGTAAGACATGCATCAGGTGTGGCTTTCTTGGCACCAAGAGAGAAGGGGAATGGCACAGGCTCCTAGACCATGGGTTGTAGCTATGCCTCACCCAGCTGCTCAGCCTCTGCATTTCAACTCCAGACTCATCTGATCCCCCATATTGCAATAAGCGGAGATGTTGGTATTGAGAAATCAGTGTCCCACCATGACCTGGCAGCAATGAGCAAAGAAATACAGCAGAAGGTGCCAGAAAACTTAAAATATTCCCACCAAAAAATTTTCAAAAAAATAAATCAGAAACAAAAAGCTTTTCTTTTAAAAGAAGAAAGAAAAAATCCAGCGTTTAAATCCTCTTGCCTCATAATTGAGCCTAGGGTTATGCCACAATTCAGGTAAATGATGTTTATATAACTGGCATTTGGCTGAATGCATAATTCCTATTTAACAGCTGAAGAGAGGCATTTTGGGTCTTCAAAGAAATCTGACAGGTAATTCCCACTGTAGTTCTGCAGGGTAGCTGAGAGGTAATTATCCTTCTCACTAGTAAATCAATTAGGAATGAATGTATGGAAAGCTTTTCTCCTCCTCCGAGTAACTGCTAATCCTCTAAGCACTAATGAGCAGACAGGGCTAGCAACAGTGTGCAAACCCATCAAAAATCGACAGGAGCTGCCAGGCATGCAGGGTCCAATCAGTACCTGGGAGCTAATGCCTCAGGAGAAAATATCTTGCCTGGAAAGGGTCTGCAGAATTCACTGTGTGCACATGGGCCCTGTGCACACATGTTACTTTTGGTATCTCCCTCCTGTTTATTGCCTCAAAGACCTATTTTTGAAGCTCACAAGAGATCACTACATTGTGTTCAACTAGCCAGCACTTTTGCTGTTAGAGGTGAAACACAAGGGGTCTGGACTTTCTCTACTGGGGTGCAACTGGTTCACCTACTGCTTTGTGATTCAATATTGGTGGTTGTCCTCAGGAGCTCAGCAAAAACATGCTGCTTACTCTGCAGGCCACTGTAAAAATATTCACCCAGAGAGACTTGGAGAAGATTACAACCCAAGTGCATTTTTTGCAGTGCACAATCTCATGAATCTCTAAGTGGTGGGTGGACAATAAACCTGAAATTGAATTTGACAAATCCCATATGCTCCAATCCAGTGACACCTTCTTCAGGCATTTTTCAAATGCTGCATGAATGTTTGGAATTGCTTTGACGGTCAAAGTAAAGTCAGCTCTGGGTTCAGACAAACCAGCTGTTTAACCATGCAGCGTAACAGTGCCCGTGTATTTAGCAGAGGTGGAAAGAATGGAGACAAGTTGTTCCCACAGCAGCCAGCACTGAAGCTGGTTTCCCTTACAGCTCTTCTCTCCGTTTCAAAACATTTTTTCAGAAGGGAGGAGAAGAGGGAAGACAGACAGAAATCATTTCCTTAAGACATAAGACCAAAATAAATTTTTAAAAATTGTCATGCGAAATAAGAAAACAGCAGGTAAAGATACGTCTGCATGCCACTATATGATGAAATGTAGGTGTTATTAATAAAAAGAGAGAAAAGAGTGCTAATCTGTAAAGCTCGATAGCTTGAGAAATTGCTAGAAGATAATTGTATAACCTAGTACTCCAATTTGTGAGGAGGAATTTACACCAGTGACGTAGGATTTGTAACTGAGCATATTGCCTCTGATTTTGGGTGGGCAGAGTTGCTTTGGAAACAGAATGAAGAAGAATTAACTCTTCAGTGCCCACCATATTGGATATGGGAGCGGTGTGAAGGCCTGGATAGTTCATTATGAAACATCTTCATTCCATTTTGCTCAGAAAAAAGAAGTCAAAGTAGTTGTCACAATAATTCAGCTTCTGCATCAGAAAAAATATAAGCTGACCCCTGCCCACTGCATTCTTCCTCTCCTCTATACATCCAAACACACACACATTGTTGCCGACAGTAATCAGAGTTATGACTGCCTTGAGGTTGCATACACTGAAATAAACATCAATCCTGAAACCTCTGTAGACTGACCAGTGATGTAAAACACAATAGTAACAATAAGAACAGTACGAGTAGCAAAACACTAGTTTGGAAACCTATGGATGGAGACAGGAGATGAGCAGTTTGGAAGTGATCAAGCCAAATGGGCTGCACCCCATCCAAACACGACTCCACTGCCAGCAATTAGCTACATGCTGCAGCCCTCCCACATTGATTTCTGTGGGTAGCTGAAAGCATCTTTGTCCCACTACCTCCCTTGAATCAACACAGGCAATAATTTTAAACCAAAAAGGCACTGAGTAGTAACTCCTGGGCTGCGCTCCGTGAGCCAGCTGCAGCCCTAATTGCATCATGTGGGAAGCATGAGCAGGGGGTTTGAAAGCTATGACCTCATCTTCTCTCCTACACATTCAAATCAAGTCTTAGGTCTCCCACCCACTCTCCCAGGCATATTCTGCTTTCAGCCCCCTTACATGATGTAACCATTGAAAATGTCATTTACATTTTTACCTCTAACTTCTAGCTAGGGAAAGCATAAAGGGGAAAAGAGTCAAATGCAGAAATAAATGCCTTTTACTCAGTATTTCTAATAATAAGGAGACAGAGAAGGCAGGGAGAGGTGTATTAGCCAAAGCCAGTGTAAGCAAGAGTCCCAGAAACATTTGTATGAGTTCAGCTTCTTTAAAGTTGTAACAGTTAGAAGCAAATAAAAGCAACCCTTTTATTTCTCTAACACATGCAGCAGGAAATCAAGCGCTCCATCCCCATCACAAGTAGCACAGGCATAGTTCTACTGCATTCTGTGGAATTGCACTAGTGCAACTTAGATGGCAAATTCAAGCTCTTGTGAATTACCAGTGGATTTCGCTTTAGGATCATAATTCCTCTCAGAATGAACAGAATGCCATAGTTTTGTTTCTATAGCTACCAGCTCGATGGCTCTCTCTTACCTTCCTCTTGTTAGTGGGACTGACATAAAGGTAGCTCAGCACAGTCTTCAGGCCTACTTTGTCATTTAGCTTTTCATAGGTAGTGCCATAATCTGTTGACCTGGAGAAAAGAGGAGAAAAAAAGAGTTTATGTGGTTATTAGAGCTCAGGAGAAGGAAAAGACTGTGTGAGCAGATGCTCACAGTTACAGCTTGAGCATTATTACCCTTAAAACTCAAGCTTTCCTGTTTCATTCAGGGTGGCCAGCAGAAAAGAGAAGGAAACTTGAGCCCTTTGGGACAGGGTCTGTCTCTGCATCAATTAATCCTATGCACCTGGGTAGCTGTGGTGCACCCATGAAGATGGACTTTGGGGGCAGGCTCTGCTCTCATGTGCCAGTGTGGGATTGCAAATGACATCTACATGAGAGGACTCTGATCTCAGCAGCACACTTAGCACAAATTCTCTTTTCAGACAAATCCAACAGAAAAATCCAAATTAAACCCATCAACAACAGTTTTATTTAAGTAGGCTGATTTTTGACTTGGAGATGGGGATCCAAATGTGGCTCAGAATTGTAACAGCTGAACTCATGTCTAGATAAAAATGTACCTACACTGGCATCTTGAGTCCTCAGTCACCCCCATCCTACTTTGTGCCAAGCATTTAGTTTTTCTGAGTTACACAGACAGATTCAGGCCCCTACACTAGCAAATCCCACCCGAAGAAGCAGATGATCTGGGGGTGGCATTACCCATTCGTGACTGGGGAAAAGGGCTGCTTCGTCACAGAGGGTTTTCTGTAGCTTCCTCCTCCTCATTTGTGGGCATGTTTGAAACCTCACTTTGCCCTGCTTGTTTCTCTGCTATTTTGTACTCTGCTTTTCCTAACAAACAAGATTTTTCTTGCCAGAACAAATCAACAGCTTCCTAGTACAGGATCCCACACCTGAAGAGCGGTCAGCACCAGCTTGCTTTAGGAAGGGTCTCACAACCTGCATGAAAATCCTACCCACCCCATCTAAACAGTGGGGAGAGCCTGGCTCCTGACCCTACACAACTTCCATCATATGGACAGAACAAACACAATCCTTATCAGGTGGACAAGGAAAGACCCTCACAAAAAGCCTACCTGGACATACCTATGATTTTATTAAGATGAGAATTCATGGCCCCTGCCCTCCTCTCTAATCATGCTTTTAACTAAACAGATGATTAGAGAACAGATAGCAATTCAGTGCCTTTCCCAGTAACTAGCTCCAGTAATTTTCTGATTTTCTAAGTTCAGCTAGCCTCTAGCATCTGCAGTTTTTGTGGTTCTGCCTGAGACCAGTCCTCTGCTCCTTGTCTGTCCAGCAGAGAAATGGCCCAGGTTACCCTTCTGGCATCACAGTGAACAGTGCCACTGTGCCCAGCAGCTCAAGGCTCCCACTCAAGTGGCTGCAGAGACTGAGCAATGCCAGAATCTGCACCCAGCTCTGCTAGTTTCCTTGCTGCTAGTGGTGTCCACAGTGACACCGAAAGGGCCATGCCGCAAAACCAGACAGCTGGTTTCAAGCTTCCAAGTAGTAGGACCCATCAAGTCAAAAGCTTGTTTTATCACTGATGTGGCTCCAACACATTTGCTTCTGTGCATCTTTCGAGCACAATTCCTACATGTTTTGCAAACTGGTTCTTTCCTTAAATGGGTTGAACCAACCTTCACCCTTTGAACATTCAGCAGTCAGGGGTGCTTCAAGCCTTACATAACTTCCTTGTGTTCTGGTTTAGATCTTTAATACTAAAATATTGCTAATACTAGCTCTATTTACACTTAACGTACACTTACACTTTTGTACTAATGCATAGTATTGATAGTCGCTGGGCTTCACAGACACATCCCAAAGGATATTACAATAGTGTACTGTATTTCCATAGCACTTACCCATCCAAAGAGTCTGAAGCTCTTCTCTTGCGAGGTATCAATACCACACAAAAAACCTAGCAGCTTTCCCCCTCCAGCCAAGCTTGAAACTGAAGCAGCTTGATTAATAAAACTGCATAATCCAGGCCAATTAATTCCACTACACAAGGCCCCCTATACATGCAAATTCAACAGGTCAGCAATCCTCAAGTAACACTAAGCTCTAAGCAGAGGGTAACACACAGAGGGCAAGCACTGAGACACTTGCTTGATCTCACCCTTCCAAAGGCACTGAAGCTCCGAACAAGCCCCATTCGTGACTACACATGTACCAGCCACCAGCCAGGGAAAGAGATCACTGGTTTCAATCAGCATTCAAAGAGAATACAAATAACAGTTTAATATTCTGATAGAGCTACTTTGGTTTTGTTCTCCAAGTCATTTTCAGATCTCCCAAAATGCTTTGCACTTCTAAAGATGCAGGCTGGATGCCCTAATGACTCTTTCTCATTAAACCATTATCACTCATTGCATTTGCCCTTTCAAAGAATAGCTAGAAAGGAAGTAGGATCATTATTTCGTTAGCTTCTCTAAGGCTTTCTTTATTATCATGACAGTCACCCCACTGGCTTCACAGAAACGTCTCAAAGGATAACACAATAATATACTGTATTTCCATAGCACTTTCCCAGCCAAAGAATCTGAATCTTTTGTCTCATGTTAATCCATTCAAACTAACAAAGTCCCAAGGGCCATACTGGGAAATATTATCTCTATTCTAGAGATGAAGAAACTGAAAGCTTGCATAGGTAATGGTTCATTTTTTCAAAAGCAGGCATCTACGATTAGCCATTTCAGCTTCTATAATCATCTAATGTATAGCTCAATACTGAAATCTGCTAAAACTCCTACCACCAAACTGTCTAATTTGAAAACAAGTATTTACAAAAAAAAAAAAGTTGGCTGTCTAATTTTAGCAACCCAAGCCTGAACATTTGAAGAGATGTGACCCACAGGTGGAACAGAACAGTTTGGCTCAACTTTTAATACTAACTTGAACCCTTCTCCCTTACCAATTACTTATCTTTGCAGCCAAAGACTTCTAACTGCAAATTAACTAGCCCACATGTCCTTACAGTTGCTTACATTACACTACAAGCAGACTGGATACCATGTTTTCTCCCATTCCTCTGGACAGAATAGGATCCACTTCAAAACACATTATTAAAAGAATGGAGGGGAAGAAAGGTTGTAGTTATATCAAAATGACAAAAGACTCAGTGATACAAAAGACCGTTTCCATGAGTCACACCCCAAATGCCTGCTTTAACTTTGGTTGGGCCTTTTATGGCCAACTGATCCTGCCAAGATGGTTCTCCTCTGGGTTGCTCCACTGAAGCCATGAGTGGAGTCTCATCATCTTGGAAGGCTGTTACTGCCTTCAGCCTCAAGTTGATATCTGAAGATTGCTTCTAATCACACACACATACCCCCACACACACGTGTATATGAAAGTGTTATTAACAATGCTTTCATAAAACAAATTGTTGCACCTTGTTACACTGTTGGGAGCACAGAAACTGTTACAATGTGGAATGGACTCTGGCTATATATACAAAGCCTATAAAAGCTCAGTCCATGCATTTTGTCCCGCATGTCCTTATACATTGATCTTACAGCATTTCATTGTCCCCTCTATCCTGCTTTCCATCCTGCAAACTAAGCTGCTGGCAATACCCCAAGAAAGGCTGCACAGGGAAAAGCAATAAAACTCAAGGTGTAGTCCAGTCTTGAATGGACCTTTGTCTACACCAGTTCAGCTTTTTGGATTTTATAACTAGCAGTTCCTACCAGCCATGAGGAAGAATCTCTTTGCTAGTCTTGGTTACCATGAAGAAAGACTTGATCCAGTGCAACACAAGTGTCATATTCATATAACCAAATAAATGTGGGCTTTCCCTGAACAAGCAGTGGCACCAAATTCTACATATTCCCTTTGGAAAAGCAAGGTTTATAATGTAATTAATTTATTGGGATACTGCAAATTCTCCCAGAATCATATTCTACTATAAACAGTTGGGAAAGAAAATCACCTGCCTGATTCCACTGCCCTCCCCTGACAGACTGTGACGTGTTTTAACTATTGCTGCAAGTGCTGTCCCATAGTCCCGCAGAACAGGGCTCAAGGGGCACACCCAGAGAGAGAAGCTTCTCTCTACCAAACCTGGTCATAACTCAGTGCACCAAGAGCTAACAAAATCCATCTTGTTCCTGTAGGTCTGAGCCCTATCTTCCCTGTGGATCCAACAAACAGGCCTGAGCCAGCAGACTTTAATATTGTGATAAGACTTGCTCATCCCAAGGATATGAAGTAGAGATGTGGAGAGGCAGAGAGAATGCCATCTGAATAGCTTTTAGAGGAGTCCTCCTCTCGGATGGTTTCCATCTTAGGGCTCTCTCAGGCAGAGAAAGGAGGTTTTGTTTGTTTGCAGTCTCAGCTACTCAGCTATGGAGATAGGCTATAAAACATGTATCAGTCTCTCAGGAGCAAAAGAGCTGCAAATGCTGGCACTGGATGGCTGGGAGGGACAAGTCAACCTCCTGGAGTGTACATGTGCCACCAACTCTCCTGTCAGGGGGTTTCTCCTCAGAGCCTGTGATTCTCCCTGACTGTGTGTGGAGAAGAAGCAGGTATGGTTTTGATTTTAGATTCTCAGCCTTTTTCCTAAGATACTGAAGCCTATGCATTCACCTCCAGATCAGTCCCACTACCACACAACCGCAGCCCCACATTGAGAACCGGGGAGGGGGCACAGCTCACTTAAATGAGCAGGAGAATATCCTGATTCTCTGTGCACTTCAGAGAGCAACAGAAACACACACAGCCCAGATTAACATTTGTTTCTCTTCTCACATGCCTGAAAACTGTCTGCCTGCAGTGTGCGTGTCTCTCCATACCCCCCAAACAACTTCTTGATTTTACCCACTGGCCAATTTTCTCCCAGTTTGACAGAGAAACAAAAACCCGAGAGGAACAAAGTTTCTACAGGTTTCATGAAAACCAGCAGCCAGCAAAAGGAGAGCAAACTTATTAGTGCTAAGAGAAAAGCTGCAACATGAAACCAAATCCCATGAGACATGAGAGCAGGCACATCTCTCTGAACATCCAGCTGCAGGAAAACATTCAAACACAGCTCACATACTAATACACTACAAAGAACCCAACTGCACAACACAAGAAGTCAGGCTGCCAAGCTTCCATTGCTTGTGAAACAGTTTGTTTCCATCTCTCCTTTCCCCTTCCTCCCCCTCAAATTACCCTCCCTGAGATAAAGGCCATTCTGAAGCTATGACACACTGAGAAGAGACTCTGCTTGAGTCAGAGTCCAGCTTGACCACCCCCTGTGGTAGCCCCAACTGTAAACCCCTTTGGCCAGCTACCCTAGTGACCGTAAATGGTTCAGGACTCAGGCAAAAGCTAGCTCAGCACTGACCCCACCACACTGTTTTGCGCTAAGTGGGTTGTTACTGGAGCACAGACACCTAAATCAGGAACGGGGCCAACCACGCAATAATCACCACACCACATGGGAAGCTGGTCCCACTAACTTACAGGCAGGGCAGAGGGCTGCTCTTCTTCGGAAGGGTATCAGTCTTAGCATGCTCTGGCCCTGCCTCTCTGAACTTTTTGAGATTTTATTCCTTGTTGAACACTTTAGACTAGTTCCTGGCTTTTGGTGACTATGGCTCTCGGTAGCTAAACATCCTCCACTCCCAAAGCCGTTTTCATATTTAGATACAACAAAGAGAAGCAATCTTTCATCTCTTAGGGCTGCTTATGAGCGCAAAGTCAGAGTCTGCCTTGGGCAGCCAAATGCCTGGGACAGAAACACAGAGTTGGCCCTGCAGCAAAGCCAGCCCCAGCTGGAGCTCCAGAAAGGCAGGGTGACCGCTGCCACTGCCAAGGCAGTGAATGGGTGCAAGTCTAAAAATGCTCCCCCAGAAGCAGCAGACATGGTGCCACCCATCACTGCTTAGCCCAGCTCCCAGGGCTCTCCTCCTTTGCCTCTCCAGGACTATTTCATTCCCAACCTCAAGGCAACCGGGGGAGCCCAGGTCCAGCTCCCAGCCTGCAACGGTGGAGCCTAATTTCACTTATAATGAGGCAGTTCCCAGAAAGATCCACTCTTAACCAGTGCAAGGCTATCTGGCTGACCGCATCACACACAAGGACACTTTTTTCTGACCCGCCTCCCCAAAAAAAAAGAAAAAAAGAAAAGCAAAACGAAAACCAAAAACCAAACACAAACAAAATAACCAACAGCCATGACGGGCTGTGCCTACTTACTAACCAAGGAAATCCAAGTATCTGTACTCTGTGAATCTTTCACTTAGACCACATTTGCTGTGCTGAAAGCTTCCTTTTACCCAACCAGGATTTTAGAGTGACTGTAATCAATATAAAGTCAGAATATTTTACAACTACAAACAGAAACAACTGCCTCCCTTTGTCCCCATCCCACCAAAGAAAACTACGGACAACAATGAAAGTAAGGAAGTGAACAGAAACTGAGAAAGCATATGGTCTTGCTTCCTAGTGTATTTTCCCAGCCTACAGCAATATCACAGACTTCCTAAATTGAAGATGACACCTTTGTATGCAAGAGCCATCAGTGGGCTTTTAGTTCCATAAATCTGCCTAACCACACAGGGAAATTTTGGCAACTTCATTATCACATGGTAATAAACACCACAACTGTGTGCTATATGAAAAGATGCTCCCTTTTGTTTTAACTTGATAATATAATTCAGAGCCCACTACTACCACTTAACAAGAATGAAGCCATGGAGCCCCATGCTCCCATTTGTGATTTCACTGATTGTTGTCATATTCCCCACAGATTTTTTTCCAGTCTGAAGACTCCCTGTTTATTTAGCCATTCCTTGTATAACCTATTCATGTCTCTGATCATTCTATGGCTACTCTTTCTAGTCCAATTACATCTTTTGTCATGGTTGCCTCAGGGACCAGTCTTTAACAGGAAGATCTTTCTTGAAAAAAACAACTATCCAAGCATATCAGCAAAAAACAGAGTCTTTAAAATGACCTAAATAAAACCACTTTCTGCCATCATACACAAGATTTTACATTCTCAATACTTCTGGAACCATAAACCATCAGTTCTAGGGGACTTTCAGTTCCACAAACTTTCAAAAGTACCTAAAACCAGAGATCCTACTAGGGAAAAAGAAGTTCAAGCAGATCACAGTTTTGGTAGTTTCTCTTAAAAATTATTTTTTTCCTTTTAGATTAGTTTGCATGTCATCTACACAGCAGAATACCCACCCAAATTTCTATTATGATACCAGCACCCTTCTTCCACCCCCTTTCTTTTTTGATTAATGACAATTCCCATCACCAAACATCTGAAAGACTTGATGATGACCTTTGTTGATAAATTTCAATTTATGATGTACAGTGGAGACTGGCAAGGCAAAATGAGCTGCCATGATGCATTAGTCATTGTGATTTGCAGTTCAAAATGAAGGAGATAGGAGCTAACTAGGAACACTGGCTTCCTCTTTTTTTTTTCTTGCAGACTCTTCTCGTCTTTTTTATTTTTGACAGGAAAGGTATCCTCTCTTGTTTATTCAATACAAGCCTTTGGGAGGACTCTGGATGACTCAGAGGTTGGACAAAAGGATACAGAATATTCTACCTCTGGATTTATGGGCAACAGGAGATGAGAGTATCAGTCCCATTTCTAGTGGCTGACTGCTCATCAGCATTTCATTTGATCACCATCCCACAAGGCAGGGGGACTGTTCACACCAGTTATTGCTTAGTAGAGATGACTACTCAGACGGGCATGAACAGTCTCTGGAGATGCAGTTTTTGTATATTTAGCCTACAGGGATGGTGGCTACTAACTTGAAAGCCATATGTTTGCATCACTTTTGCTGTACTTGTCCTGTGGGAACGCAGTGGTGCTTTGGATATCCCCAGCAATCACTGACTACCCAGAACAATGTGCCATTGGGTGCCTGAATAGCATTCACCATCAGCAAACAGGCTGCCCTTTCTCAGCCTCCTCTCTCTTCTGCACCCCGGCCTTCCCTTACCTCCAGATACACCATTTCTGTGGAAAGGCAAAAGCAGTTTTAGAACTAAAATAATCTGTAGAACCACCCCAACTAGCAAGAGCCTCTTTTGAGACACAAAGGGGGGGGGGGGGCATTACAGGAAATGGGTTTTCCTGCAGGAAAAGAATGGCAAAGAAAGTGAGGGACGCTTGGCAAAGCAGGAATAGGAGTTGCCAGATCAAACCAAAGAACCACTTTGAGCACCAGAGTCTGATGTTCCCTGCTCTAGGACTTTTAGAGGCAGTATACCTCAACTACTGTGGGACACAGATTTGGCTAAAGGCAGATCTGAAGCTGTCTCGCCATTTTGCTTCTGCCAAAGGATGGTAAAATCTTTCCTCTGAAGTAGAGATAAACACAAACCAAACTGACAGATCCTAACACCTCATGGCAGGCAAGAGCCTGAACTATACAAGCCTATGGCAACGTATGCTCTGCTTTTAGAGAACCTGGGATCCTGATCAAAGCAAGCAGGCTGCAGGTGTAGTGGTTACTACGCATCGCTTTATATTCTGCTGCAGAATAGCCCACAATAAGGAGGCACAAAAGCAACAATGATTAGTGCCTCCTACTGTGATACTAAAATAACTCTACTTCCCCAGCTGTAAGACTCCATCTTCTCTACACCATGGCTGTTTATCTCATCTTAAATTTAGCTACCTACAAACTAGTTATTTAGCTCTAGCTCCCAAGCCTGTCCGCATTTTCTCTCTAACTATAGACAGAGACTGTTAACTTCAGAGGATGACTTATTCATCCTAAAATAGGTGAGGATGTGTTGCTCTCTTAAGTTGTCTTCCTCCCCTTCAATGTAAAGGGAGACCAGAGCAACCAGCACACACACTCGACTGTTAGATGGCTAGCACAAGGCAAGGTATATCTCATGCAAAATGGATTAGAAAAGTTCATGCACTGAGCTGGCAGTACAGATGAAGGGAAGGACCTCAGTCATCCTAGCTGAGATCAAAAGTTCATCATTTGTTGTAATGTACCAGTGCTCTATGTTTTAAAAGTTGCTATTCTGTGGGGATATGTGTGAGAATTACTACTAGAAGAAGGTGCCAAATGATACCAGCACTCCACTGTACCTTACACACTCTATAGCATTACAAAGTGAAGAGAGCAGAGATAAGCAGAGAAATGTGATATGGATTTCCCAATGGTTGCTGGCAGAATCAAGAATATAAATAAAGACCTGAGGAAATGTGAAATTACTTCTCCTCACTTTTGAGGATAAACACTTCTCTTCATTGCATGCTTGCCCCATTACACCATTGATGACCTGCTGGCAATCCTTATCGTAGCCAGGCAAAGTTGATGCCCACTGATAGAAACTGTACCTCACAGAAGCACAAACGTGAAAGCTATACAGGCATCATGTAATATCCTCATCAGCAGCCTCAGCAAGGACATCAGAATTTGAATCATCATCTTACTGCTTCTGACCTGAGACTAGGACACCACATCCCTGCAGACACCATCCCAGACACAGTTCAGTTGCCATGAAACAGGGGCAACCTGGAGCTAAGACAGTCTGGCTTCACAAAGGCCTCTCCTTTTTCTGCTCTGGTCATTTCACTACTGAGAAATCTATGTAAAAGCATTACTTTACTTTTGTACAGCTCTGAAGAACTACACCTCATCATTACTCACTTCCCATTTGTACTGTCTAAAAGATCTGACATATTTATCATGTTCTTGATTCTGATGTATTCTAATTTTCCAAAGAGGTGTTTTATGCATCCCTGATAAGGCAGCATACTGATTTGATTCCAAGCGCTTGACTGACTCAGCAAAGCTGGCCTTATCAAGACATATTCAAGAAATTTGGTCTAGAGGACACTTTAATAGCCTGAAAGATAAAAGGCAGCTTTGATGACAAAGCCTCATTAATTAATCAGATATTAATTAGATTATTAATTGGAAACAAGGCCCTTCCCAGGCCCTTTTCTACTTTTATTACTATAGCTAAAAATGCTTCTGTAACGATTCTCTTAAGTAGCTAATCATTTTAATTTGCATTATTTTGTAGCAAAAGGAAAGTGCTTTGAATGTAGGATTTTCTGAAGCAATTGTTGAAGTTCAATTTAACATCCATGCTATTAGGTGCATTTAAACTGGAACTCCCCTTAAATGTGTATTGAACAAAATGTTGAGGGAAGACCGTGGAAGTGCCCCATCACTGAACTCTGTATTTCTGTACTAGATGTGGATGACAAAGGAGTCCTTCCAACCACTCAAAGAATAAGTACACAATAGGTCACCTCACCCTTCTAAAAGAGAGAGGACTCAAATCTCAGTTTCCCAGCTATGGATACCAACATCAGTGTCCACTCATGCCCCCTGGGATGATGGCTGTGGCCAGGGTTTACCAGAAACTTTCCTCTGACACTATCTGCCTAATTTTGGGATCAGTGGTAGGCAGTACTGTGGGAACATTAGATGAACCTGAATCATCTCTACTGTAACACAAGGTGTGTTAACTTTTTCAAACTATCAGCAAATCTTTGCAAAACTGATGTAGTTAAAAAAGAGAGCAATGATGGAGACAGTTTAGACCAGTTCCTTAGACACAGATATTAAAAATTGCAGACAATTCCCAAACCAACTTTTACAGTCAGCCTGCAACACATTCCATTCCCTACCACAAGCCTTATGTCTACCTGCAGCTCCCCTACTTGTGGCCCCCAAAGGTTACTGCCGCCAGCACCACACACACACAACCTGAAGATAAATACGACGGAAATCCTGCCTGACCCCAGGAAAGACTCCTCAGCACTCCAGTTTCCCATTTAGTTAACTTACTTAGCTTCCTGGGAAAAGATTGGCTCTTACTGTTCCCCCTAAAAATAAAAAGCTTACGAGATGCAGCCACCTGAGACAGTTGAGGACTGATAATGCAAGAAATCCCTTCTAGGCTTAGGAACACATCTTTACCTCCAGTCACAACATGACTGAGAGCCTCTACATGCCACTTTTCTACAACTAATAAGACAGCACCAGATCCCCAATTAGTTTAAGTCAATGTGACCCTATTACGGTCAAGTGAATGAATAATATTGGCAGATCTACACAAATTTACACAATAAAGGTCAAGACCCACTATACCTATGTATATCTATTAATATACAAATAGCAACATTAACAAGAAGATGCTAGCATTTTGCAAGCATTTCAGTTTTGTATTTGTGAGAATTCTACATTTCTAAAAAACTTTAGAAGTTTAAACCTGCATGGACAAGACAAAGCAAGAGTGCAAGTCTGGTTTTCTTAAGCAGCAAAGAGAATTTGGAACCATAAAAGAACACAAGTAAGTCTCAGGCTAATACAGCTCTGAACAGGTTTTTTGCAATGGCATTTTCCCACCAGAACAGTCTGCAGCACAAGCTCTCTTTCAATACGATAAATAAATAAATAAATAAACCAAAACATAAAATCAGGCCATTCCTGAATCCTTTGAGGCTTATCCATTCCAGTTACCACTGAAATATCCACAACAGGGTCTGCAAACCCTCCCAGCCTTCTGAACCACACACTAACATTTTTGAGCATCTCATAACAGAGACGACATAATTCACAAGACAGAAGGAGCTCTCTGGCTGGATTACACAGCTGACACTGCCTTTCTGTAGGTTGCACCACTTGCTTTGCAGGGGGTGGCCTAATTATACAGCTGGGTCCCTGGGAAGTAAACTAAGGTTGTTCTGAACAGTCCCAAATGACTCCCTCTCATCCTCTCCTAGTTCCTCAGAGCAGAGGATTTTGGTTGAGAAATAGAAGGACAGGGATTAAGTACAAAAATGGAAGAAGCCAGTCATCTGTCACCCAGTTTCTTGGCTTGGGCAACAGTCAGATCAGCAGCTGGATTAAACCTCTCATAATACAGTTAAATCCAGTGCTACATGGCATGGAGATATTTCACACTAGCACTGGTTGAGTGTGAGTCTTACTCATTCCCTGAACATGAGGGTTAACAGCTTTGATTCTAGTTAGCATGCCTTCAAAATGCCAACACTGAGGTCTAAGCTTGTATCTACACAGACTTTCCAAAGAGGTAAGCTTGCTGTTTATTATCAAGGTTAATAAATGATTGTGATCCATACGGCAGATGCTCAACATGGGGATCCCCCTCTTCCCCAGCAACTGCTTGTGAGCTGTGGGCAGCTCAGAAAGCACACAGCTTATCACTCCTGCACTATCATGCCCTAAGACCTCACTGCCTAATATCTTTCAAACCACAGCTGGTTTAAGCTTAATTTTACCCCAGAAAAGCCTCCTTTTTCTGTCATCTTTTGCACTCGGCACTCAGAAGCTCATCTAACACAAAACACTTTGTCTTGGGAGAATAAACCTGTTGGAATTTTTTCAGACAGAAGATCAATAAAGTGGGAACAGCCTGAAAAGTCAATCAGCTTCAGCAAGTCCCCCAGGAGGTGGCTGGGTGATTGTCATTTTAATGAAGGAATAGTAAATGGAGCACAAGGAAATGCCCATCCCCTTCAAACTCATGAGGAAGGATATCGTAGGCTTAGATGCAGGGGAAGAAAAGGAAGCACTAGAAAAGACCAGTCATCTCTCTAGCTTGATAGGCTGTCTCAAGAAGTAGTCAGAAAGAGCCAACTTAAACGTCTTCAAACTGAGAATTAGCTCCAGTACTACAGTACAGAATGATATTTCCTCCAGGTATTAGATGAGGAATATTTTTGCTTAGGCCCTGAAACACAAGGATAAATATGCCCTTATGCCTTTGCTCCTAATAAGTGTGCTGAAAATGCGGTTCTTATTCATGTTAAAGTCATTACTTCTACCTAAATGGAATTTATGAAGAGCTAAGCACCCTGCATATTACCAAGGCAAACGGAAGGGGAAAGTTCTTTGTGACCCAAGATGCTAAAGTTCTTTTTCTAGACACACCATGGATTTTCTTTATGTCTTTGGATTTAATCGTAAGTTAACTACTTATGAAAAGGATCAAACACAAACACCCAAGATACAGACTGTGAGGCTCACTGAAAAAAGAATTCTGTTGTACTAAAAGCATTAGAAGGTATCTTGGGAGATCTGCAAGATTCCTACTTTGCCACAGACTTCTTCTCTGGTTGTGATCTTTTTGCCAGTTACACATGATGACATATTTTGCTGTTGTTCCAACCACCTAGTTTGGAGTATGGCATCTCCCACAAAGGTTCACATAAACGCAGACATTTCAAACTGTAAACTGAGATCCACACTTTCTTAGCCATGACAGATGGATTGGACTTACTGTGTGAGGTCCCGTGCCCTGTGCTATGTCAGAGCTCAGAGTCCATCAACGGTAATTGTCTATGCTAGCTTTCAAGTCTATGACTCGGTATGTTTTGGGCCTTTGGCCACGCTTTCTACTTGAACTTGGGTTCCAGTCCCACTCATGATATCTGCCTGTTGATGAACCAGCTGTTGCTCATGTTTCTGACAGCACTGTCCATGGATCCATGATTCAAGAAAAATTAGAGCAGAACTCATTAAATTGTGCAGTGTATCTTTAATTGTATTCTAACCCAGCATGGCTCACTCACAGCCACTGGACGGTTTCAAAGCAGTGGCACTTAAGTTCTTTCAGTGATATTATTTACAGCAGGAGAGAAATGGCTTTTTTTCTTCACTCTAGTCAACTTGATGCTTCAAAAGCCAATGAGAAGCAATGAAGCATGATACTACATTCCTGGAGGGCACCATTAAGACCCCCAGGGATAATGTCAGCATGAAGCGTTGCCCATCTTTTAGCAGGTAGATTGCAATAGCCTGTGATTAATTAGGAAAGAGCAGCAGCTCATTATTGGCCATTTCCTTATCCTTTTCAGCTGCCTTACCAGAAGGCACGTGGTTTTTTTTAACATCAGCTTTAACATTCTGGGAATGAATCTTCCTGCAGGCTGAATAGTAACCCTCTGAAAACAAGCCCTCTGCAGTCACCAAGGATCTGATCAACCACTCCATGCAGGGGCAGTTCTACTGACATGTCTGTGCACACCTCTACAGGTTTTACTCCGAGGACAGAGAAAATGAATATGGGTACAAAAGAGGAAGGTTCACACAGTGCCACAATTTCTAGCAAAAGCATTTAGTCATGACTGAGACGTTAATGACCAGTGCATGGACATGCTGACCATAAGAACATGTAGGGAAAGTGGTGCATCTCTGCAACTTACTGCAAAGAATAAGGGCAGTGATAAGTGGCCAACGGCTCAGAGCAGATGAACTTTCTTTCCCCACCTCTGTCCCTTCAGAAGGTCCCTGGAAGGGCATCTGGACAGGAAACCTGCTGGATTTGCACCACTGCCTTGAATATGCTGCTTGATTGCTCATGTTTTAACATTAGACCCTCAGCTAGTCTGTCTGAAAGAAACTACTTATCACATCCAAAACTGGAAGCCTCAGTACAGTACAGCATGCTCCTCAGAACACTCACTCCACACAGCCCCATCACCCACTTTTAACTAAGTACCACAGTGGACCTGCACCATTTAGCTAGTTGAAAATATAAACAAACAGGTGAGAAGTTTCCCACCACAGAAAAATGGCCAAGCTTTAACCAAGCTTCCCCCAATTCATTCGTCCCCCTTCCTCCCCCTCCCAATACCTCTTTAACCCCTCTGGTGTGTGCTTCTATTAATCACAGTCCATGCAGTCAAAAATGCCTTTCCCCAGACTCCATTTTAGACACACACATTTATTTGTGCTTGACCCAGATGTAAAGGAGTACTTCCATGTTAATAAGCTACAGTCACGGATCAATAAAATTCATATTGAGACTTAAGTGCTGTGATTATGGAGAGAGGGAATGCAGAAAGAAATATTACATCATGTACCTATGTATCTATTACACAGCTGCTAAGCTTTAAAACAATGCATTTGTAATAATCAGAGCACTGTGATGAAATAGCAGCTGTCTTTTCAAGCCAACAGTAAATGCACATTGGAAGTGTTATCTGAAGGGGTTATTTCTTTGTCCATACTTTACTACATAACTGATGTTGAAAATGGAGAAAATAAATAATCATGATTTTTTGCTACAAGTCATTATTTTGCAAAGTTACACTTTAATAAATCTCGTACACAAAATATTTTCATGAATTAACTCCCTTCCTCATGGATGAGGGCAAACGATAAACATGGGCTTCTTTAACCCCCACTGTCTCTCTTTCTATTTTTTTTTTTTTTTTTTTTAAATCTCATTCTGCCACCACTTATCAGTGTCTCTGCAGCAAAAAAGAGGGAAAAATATTAAATGTATTGCTGGGAATGGGATCTCATCCTTAATGACACCATCAATAATTGCTGTCACAAGCTAACATCAGAGTTGCAACCTTACAAGGAAGATAAAGAGGCAGAGTTTTTCAGATCGTGGTTTCTAGACAGGCTCTAAATGGGATTTTGCTACATGCTTTTAAATGCTGCCTAGATAGCTCATAGGGCAGTGGAAACTAAAAGCAGGTTGAATCCAAACAGGGAGTACTAAACCTAGGGTTGTCCTATGAACCTCCCAGAATGGTGTTGCATCCAGAAAGCAGGATGTAAATACAGCACTGTCCTTACAGCAAGGCTTACACCTTTGATGGCAGTTCCTTGGACACCAAGGATATCCTCAGGCAGCTGCTTGTTCATGCGTCAAACAGATTCCAGTAATTCCCCAATCAGCAGTACCCAGATGCCCTTTGGTCCCTACGCCACCGAAAAGTTACTGTGCAGCTAAGACCTTGTCATCACAATCTAGACACCATTAAGAGAATTTATACTCCAAGACACTTTTAAAGAGAGACTGAATAGCTCCTAGTTGAAACCTGTGGCTGGAGAATTGAGATCAACTTCTTTCCAAATATCAGCAGCTTGGGGGCCGTGACAGTAGCTGCAACGTGCACAGACCCGCCCTCACACCAGTAAGATGCAGACAAGCAACAGTGCTCCCGCTTCCTGAGAACTTCTTGTTAATATGCTGAAGGCCAGACACTGACAATAGTTACGTATTCACACAACATCAAACCAAGAAGAGGCCAGTTGTTTGAGTGCTTCTCTGCACCCTGCTAGTGCAACCAAGCATGTGCTTCAGACTTGAACAGAGAAGGAGACAGGCTTAACACAGTCAGCCCCAACTTCAGCTGGGAGGTAGCAATTCCAGAGCCCGGATGTTTGGGGTCACTATGACTTCTTAGGTGACTGAATTATTAATTCCCCAATAGAATTAGTATATTAATCAATACAAAACAGTGGAGAGGGGAGAAGCATGCTGGGAAATCACCTTTAATTTTGCACATTAGAATCTCCACGTAATTAATATTCAGCATGGCACACTTGCACTTCTTGTTGCAATCCCTGAGAAAACTCCCATCGAGAACTTTGCAAGATAGTGTTTCATTTGTAGTCTAGGAATGAAGACATTCCTTCTGCTTTGTCTTACTGAGGGCCAGCAAACACAGCTCAGACCTTTCCTCCTGAAGAGTCTAGCTATGCAGATCCTTTCCCCAATTTGGATGGAAACCTCACCCTGCTTTCGTCTACTCTATGCTATCAGCCAGAGACACCATTCAGTAAGAAGAGCCCAGAGATGAGTCAGTAGTCATAGACTGTAACACTCCAGTATCATAAACACACTGTGAGACATAAGAAGTCTCTGGATTTGGCAGGAGGAAAGTGGGGCTGAAATCACATCTTTCCACAAAACACAATGCTTTGACTCATCTTTTAAAAAAGGTTACGTAGATGAAAGAAAGGGGCAGAGTTAAGGTGACAGCAAAGTCTAAACTACGGATCCCCTCAGTTCCACACACTGAACCTGAGAGCACAGTTTCACTGCTGTCAGAGTTTATTATTCTGGAGCTATTTAGAACTCACCACATGGCAGTTTGGTCCAAGTTCATGTCAGGACAGTCAATTCCAAGACTCACAGCCTCTAAGGAAGAGCACCATCTCAGAAACAAGGAACGATTTGCTCCACGCACATAACTGAGAGACACAACTTGTTCCCAGCTCTGCCCCAGCACTCATCTACCCTGCATACTTTGCACAAGCATTGTGATTTCTGTTCACCAACACCAGATAAACATGGTGAAATCTTTTCTTTCATGGAACAAGAAAGACTTTTGCTGTACTGCAAATGGTGGTTGTCAAGGGCCACTTCCTTGGAGAACAAAGACTAAATATTTGATGAGCCAGGCAGGTCTCCATTTCTGGTTCCAAGACCATCACACAGCTGTACAATAATTTTTCCAATGTCAGTGTCTCACTCTGAGCAGGACAGACAGAGCAGATCATAGAATCATAGAATCATTTAGGTTGGAAAAGACCTTTAAGATCATTGAGCCCAACCATCAACCATGCCCACTAAACCATGTCCTGAAGTGCCTTGTCTACATGCTTTTTGAATACCTCCAGGGATGGTGAATCATCCACTTCCCTGGGCAACTTGTTCCAACACCTGACAACCCCTTCAGTAAAGAAATTTTTCCTAACATCCAATCTAAACCTCCTCTGCCGCAACTTGAGGCCATTTCCTCTCGTCCTATCTCCAGCCACCTGGCAGAAGAGACCAGCACCCACCTCACTACAACCTCTTTTCAGGTAGTTGTAGAGAACGATAAGGTCTCCCCTCAGCCTCCTTTTCTCCAGACTAAACAACCCCAGTTCCCTCAGCCACTCCTCATAAGACTTGTGCTCCAGATCCTATCATTCCAACAAGAAAAGAAGTGGAAAGGTACAGTGCAATAGTTTTATCCAGAATAATATGATTCCTTTGCTTGTGCCTATGCAAGCTAAGCTTTTCTGCACTGCATTACCTCCACCAGACCAGTGCGTATGTAATGCAAATCAGCCGTCGAGCAGTACTTGTACTGCAATAACAACTTGGAAGAACTTGTTTAATATCAGAAGACTTAGTGGAGCAGATGAATGGCTCTGACATGATATCCATGGGATAGAAATTCAATTAAAAACTGCAAGTGGCACAGGAGTGGTAGTTATTGTTCAACATGTACCATGGGGCCTTTGCTGAAATACAGCTATTAGCTGTACTGGTTGAGAAATTCTGTTTTCCTTTATGGCAATCTGTTAGCTTGTAGAAAGTTAAATTAATAAAAACACAGAATCACTCTCACATTACGAGAACACAGCAAAGCCAAGGGCTAGTTGCGTATTTTATAATTATGGATTAAGTGCATTATGCCAAGAAAATTAAAGAGATGCCACAATTATAATAAAAATGAAAGATTGTCTGGCTTTAAAGGCTGATGGTGTGACTATCGCATGCAGAGCATGCTGGTTTGCCCATCCTTATCTCCCCCCATCACAGCTCTCCAGGATGTTAACAATTACTCCTAATGCTAGCAGCTACATTCACCATGTGTTCAGCCCTTGGTAGACATACAGTTGCGTGAGAAAGCTACCTCCCCTCCTTTTAGCAGCATCTCAAATTCATCTTCTGCCTTGGAAAGTTAGTTTTGCCCCCAAAGAACAAGGAAAAGAAGGATGGAAAGAGAAATTTTCGGGGGTTTTGGGGGGTTGTTTTTTTTTTTTTTTAGATAGATAGAGGACAGAGCTCAGTGGGAAATAACTCCCCAAGCCCATCCAACTTTTGCCAAGTCCCAAAGATGGGATAGGCAGGGATCCCAGGATGAAAATTTCCTCCTGGGGAGGGAAGAATGAGGCCCAATCAACAAGGAACCAACACTAATGTTTTTCATTAAACCTGCAAGGGACCATCCTCACATCACTGATTTTCAGACATTTGGCTTCAGGCTCCCTACTCCACAAGTGGAGAAAAAGCTAGGTCTGAGTCACCCTGTAACTCTGAGCCCACATCTTTGCAGTCAATGTGGTACCACATCTGAGAGCACTCCAGTATTTAATCTCTTGTAGAACACAGCTTTCCCCACCAACAGAAGTAACAAATAGGACAACTGAGTAACTAAGTAGCCATGACATCTTCTGGACATGGGGTCTTGACTACTTTTTGACTTACCCGTAATTGTCAGGAAGCCTGTAGCATACCAAGAAACTTCCAATGATGTCTGGCTTCCCCAAAAGCAGCCCCAAGTGCCCAGTCAGACTACCACTGCACTTTCTCAGCAGCAATGTCCCTTCCCTTTCATCACTCACCAGCCATCACTTCCAGATCTGAGCCACCCTCTCAACTGTGCTTACAACACACTGTCACACAGGAAAGTGCTATCAGTGGGCCAAAAATAGGTGATCAAGAGGAAAGTGGCCCAGGCAACAACACAGTGCCTTCCTCCCTTTGTTCATCTAAGAGAAGCTTTCTACTCAGGCTACGCTTAAGAGCCATGACTAAATCAGACTGAACAAACTCAGGAGCACAAGCTGTGTCTCTGGGCCCAACAGTTCTGGCAAAACAGCACCACAGGTCTCTTATTCTTTCTAGACTCTCTTAACCAACCCCAGGAACACAGTTTCAACTTCTCCAGTCAGGACCATCTTCTCTCAGTCTACGCAAGCCTTTGGCCTCTCTCTGCAGAGACTGCCAATACATGGCATACCTTAGAGTAGCTTAAAGACTCCCTTAGATCCCTGCTACTAATGGTGAAAATCAAACCGGTCTTCCCAGCAGAAGAAAAAAACCAAAACAGCCAACAACAACAAAAAAAACCACCACCACCCCCAAAAATAACCCAACCAACACTACAAACCAAAAAAACCCAAAACAAACACGAACAAAAAGCCACACTTTTAAAATCTGACTTTGAAATGCTGCATAGTAATGTGACTATTTCAAGTCTCCAGTCACAGGGTTTCCTGACCTCATTTCTAACAGTGGACAGCTAAATCCATGTTCTCAAATATATATCCATCTTACCTCTCCTGAGCAGAAAACATGAATTCTTAATCTCCCTTTTAACTCTTTTCATAGGAACATCGTTGTTGCTCCTGTTGTATGAGCAAGCACAGTTATAAATTCTGTTCTTCAAATGGAATATCAACCCTTGTAGGAATAACCTTTCATGGATGGCAAAGTTCACCGGTATGATGCTATTTTTCCCTGCCAGGAGCTAGAGACATCATGCCACTCAAAATTAAAACCACCTTAACACTCATCTGTAATAACAAGTGACAGCTGCCATGTTTTTAAGACTCCAAATGGAACTAGGGATTACAAACTAGCCACTTGGATCCATCTGGTTTGACAAAACTAGTTCAGGGTACACCTGCCTTGGACTGAACACATCCTAGTTACTGGTAGCAGACATAAGCACAGTGCATGGGGAAGTAATAAGTGGTGTGGGTACCCTGCAAGCAGCTCTTCTGCCTCCAGAGAATTAAGGGGTTATCTTAGTATGCCAGATTGTTTTTTGTTGCCACGTTGAGGATTTTAGCAATGAGTCTTTGAATAGAGATTTTGGTTGCTTCCAAGAGCTGTGTATATTACCTATGCTGTGTAATCACAACACCCTTCGCTCTAGCGAATGACCTAGCAGAGGATGCCGTGTTTCCCTAGTACAGGAACTCTTCAAGTCTAGTGCCTTCAAAGATGCTGCACAGGTCAGAGGATAGGGAGTTAGGGAGAATGAAAGGCTCGCTGCTCCCTGTCCTTCCACACAGCTCAGCAGATGGACTGTGCTGAGTGGGGAAGGATAAGCAGGTTACCAAACAGGCTTTCAAAGGAGAGGTCTCTGGAGGTACCCAGACATATCGGAGACAATGCATGGCAAAGGGCTAGTGCTGAGTTTCAGGGGATCTATTAAAACATAGGGGAAAACAAAGAGCTTCCACATGGGGTTCTGCCAGCAACCATAGGCATCAGACCATGAGCATGTACTCTTCCCCCCCCCCCCCCATAAGAGTTATTACCTCTGGCTGGAAGCACTCACTAGGATCACGTAAACATTTTGTTGTCAACTCCTCTGCTTCAGTTTCCCCACTGAAAAGACGAGATGAGCATGGAGATATCTAATTCATCTTTGCAGAAAGCATCTTCTGAGCTTATTTGCATAAATAAAATAGCTGGCATGACCAACAGGACCAAATAAGCACAGAAAAGGAAAATAAAGCCATAACTCAATTCCCTAGGTTACATTCAGATCTGTCTCCAATACAGGCACTTAGCTGAAGAATCATAACTTCCATTTCAAAAACATGAAGAGCTATTTGACCACCTGCTGTCCAAGACTGCCAAGGCCATTGGCCTGTACATAAGCCACAAAGAGAAATCATCACACATCCATTGCAGGTGAGTAACAGTGGTATCATCAGTGTGGCCCTGCATCACCAGAGGGAGAGTTTCCCACTCTCACTGCAACTCCAGGGCCAGCAATAGCACAAGGGTCTGTGCAAGCTGCCTGCTGACAGTGTCACCTGCACTGCCTCAATGCGGTGTATCAGTGTGCGGAACAAACGAGCCAGCAGCCTCGTTTGTCATCATCTGTGCTCACCAGCAACCGCCCTCCACTTTTACCATGTCCGCTAAGCAGCATCCTAACAAAGAAAAAGAGAAATCCTTCCCTTCCTCCTGCCACATGTTCACCTCACCTTCAATCCCCAAACACTGATAGAAAGGATTAAAGAGAGTGCTGCTTAAAATAAAATGGATATAGGATTCAAAACCAATTACCAAAGCATAATCTTGCTCAGATGGGCATGCTAAGAATAATTACTATCCATAAGATGAATGCTTGTTGGAGACACATTACAGAAGACTGCATCATTAAATATAGCAACCGATCCTCATTTATCTACCAAGCAATTCACATTTAAAAGCTCACCTGCATGCATTTGGGCAGAAGCCACTTGGGAGTTTTCACAGCAGTTGAAAGTTTGGGGAACAACAAAAACAGGAAAATAAAAAATAGCAGGAGAAGTAATCAGCTTGTCACAAGAAAAAAGGAGGGGACAGTAAAATCCTGCTCTGAGCATCATTTGCCCTTTAAAATAATATCCTTTGAGAGAAGTGAAAATATCTTTGATGTCAGTTTACACTTGGTCCAAACAAAAATTGTTTCTAGAAAGGAACAAACTGATGCAGAAGCAAGAGGGGGCACTGTGCCAGGTACAGTTTTCTCAAGATGCTGGCTGCAGTGTCTGTGGACTGGAGGAAAACAGCAAAGGCAACCGCTGTCAGCACACCCCAACAGCTCCCTCACATTGCACCAGTCTTGCCTCATCCACTCAGCCAAGAGACAACCGACACCAAGCATAGCTGTGCCACAGTGGTGATCAAATCAAGGATACCTTTAGCTTTCTGTACTCATACTGTTCCATTCCCACGATGAAGATGTTTGCATAAAAAAAAGCCATTTTTTTTCTTGGCTGCTTTGCGGTCTGCAGGGAAACATAATGCCCAGCATGGCACGTGACCCGACAGGTAGCCCGCAACCATGTGCCAAGTACCGCAAGCCCTGCCAGCCCAGCTCCTGAAGTGCAGCACCAAGCTCTTCTTCCCTTGCCACGTGTCATCCAAAGCTAGTTACACCCTGGCTCTCCTGCTCCATGGATGCTCTTTCAAAACTTGGCCAAATGGGGTTTTTACAGAAGCATGTTGCCCTGATTCATGATAACTACCATGTTGCCAAACAGGTGAACTAGAATCCAGAGAAGGATCTCCAGAGAGAAGGATCTCCAGCAGCAAAACAAGATGCAGAAACCTACCTTCTTATTGACTGTGGTCCCAGGCAATGACAGATCATCCTTCTAGAGAAACTGTTAATCTCCAAAGACAAGATCTCTGTAAGTCTTAATACTATTTTGCAAACATGCATTCCATCTGCAGCAGTCATTTTTCACGTGTTTGAAAGATGCAAGTATGAATGCTTGGTCGGGAGATATTGGCATTAATCAAATACTCCCATGCGAAAAAATATACTGTGTCCCAATCAGAACAGCAATGTTTATTTTATTAACTGATTTATATAAACACAATTAGTAGCTGAACAAGACAAATATCTACTCTATCCCATAAACAAAGTATTTATCTACCTCCTCCCTTAGTGAAGAAAAAAAAAAAAGCTTTACATTTTGGAGGCCAGATGTATTTTTGTGGATAATATTCTCTGTGCAGAAAAACAGGAATGGATATATGTAAAGGGAAAGATTTTTCAAAGCCACCTACCTAATACAGATGTCCAATTAAACTTAATGAGAGTTGATCTTCAGCTTAAATGTGCAGCTTTGACAATCTCAATCTAAACATCCTGTTTTTCTACATCTATCTCCTGAAACATCTTTCTTCTTAAAATCCATTTTACTTTGTCCCCGAGAGATTAATTTTCTCAGCAGCACCTTCCCTCCAGCCCTCCAATCTTGCTACACCAACTGTTGCATGTGACCTCCCAATCAGCCACACAACTTGAGCAATAAACAGTGAACATCAAATATGCAAAAAGATTTTACTTTTGACAATCTGTGAAAGAATCAGAGGCTGTCCTTTGAAAACTGTCCATCAGGGGAGTAAGACAGCATTAAATCCTTGCAGACATTAACTGAAAGAATAATGCTTTCATGCACCCAACTTGGGGTCTGGAAGCAGAGGTGAGGCTTTTGGGGGCTTTTTACAACAAATGCTTTTGATGAGTCCATGTTCAAATTTGTATTGAGAAAAATACAGGTACAGATAAACTTTGTCCTTAAGATACTTATGATGCTTATACTAATAATGCAACACTTTCCCTTTCCGCAATAGTCTGAATGCAATGACTTACACATTCCTCAACTGAGTCAGCACTACCAGCTCCATATTGCCAATGAGAAAAACACAGAAGCCCCAGATTTTTTCCCCAAGCTTTGCCCCCTACTTGAAGAGCCTCCTCAGTCTATGCCAACTGCAGGAGTCCAGGGATGAGGCATTTAGACCCTATTTCCAGTGAACATGTTTCAAAATTGAATATCCAGTGCAAGTAGATGGACACTGAAATGTAGTTTTACATTAAAGTTAGATCTTCAAGTTGCTGGAAAGTGTCCATATCTCCCTCCTGGAGGATTTTGAAAGCACCTGTACTGGCTTCTGAGCTCCTGTACCCCACAGAGGTTGACCTCTTGGTCCAACTGCAAGAAAGGGGAAGATTCACAGGGTCTTAAAGATTGAAACATGGCTCAAGTCTGTTATAAGAGATTGGTGCCAAGAAAAAAAAAGCGTATTTGCAATATTTGTTTTCAATGGACAGAAAGAAAAACATCTGCACAATTCAATAAATACTCCATTTGACTCACTCTCTTTCATACATGACCTCACGTGAAGAACATTGAAATGACATTATGTGAAGAACATTGTTTAGATTTTGTCTACAAAAAAGGCACTTGAAACCATCTCTACCCCATGACATATTTCTTCTTGTTCTAGATTATCAGAATTTCAACACAAACTAAATAAAAAACATTGAAAGCAGGCTTCTGTTTAATGAAAACCACCATCACCCTGACTGTTGTATAACCAACAGCTTCTGAATAGGAAAATATTAAAATATTGTGTTCCTAAAATCCATCTATATATAGTACTGGGAAAACCATACTTTGACAAACAAATCTGAGTCAGGTCTTAGCTACACTGTGCTAGGGACCTCCAATGAATCCAGCAGATTTATTCTCAATTCACTGACCAAAAATCAGTTTTTAATCACATTGTGTACTGATGAACTAGAGTTTGGGCAAAATTCATAGACTAAAAACAATTAAGTGTTCCAGAGTGAAGTGTATTCTTTGCAGGTAAGATTAAAACAATTAGGTATACAATTTGGCAAATTAAGAATGGGGGGCTATATAATAATCATCAGAATGTGAAAGGTGTAAAAGTTTGATACAATTCCTGCTGGATTCAGCCAGGAAAAAAAAAAACCAAACCCTATTTGCTTCTTCAAAATGGATGCAAATATTGGAACTAGGAAAAGGAAATTTTAGGCCAAATGTCAGTGAAATCCTTTAACTTGCAGAATCATCAGTAGTGCTGGTTGGAGATGCTTTATCAAGATGCCTAGATGGACAAAGAAATAGAAACATCACTTTCTTGTCAGATAGAAGATTCAAGTTTGGGCCAGCTCTGGCACTTAAGCCATGGAACTGGCTCCCAAAGAAAGTGACAGAAACCTCATTGCTCAAGTAGAACAAAACCTAATCGGTCACGTTAGACCTATGCAGCAAAAACAGAGCACAAACACACAGGGAAGAGGCTATTCTCTGCAGAGTGATTTGTCAAACTGGCCTCTCATCTGGGCCCTCCCTTAGCATACAGTATCAGACACCAGCCCCAGAGCTTGCTAACATGCCACAGCAATCAGCTACAGACACTGCAGCATCATCTCTATTATTTCAGCAAAGCGAATGGAAGTGAGGGACATCTCACAATTTGCTTCATAAAAAAAGACTCTGATGGAATAAAGTCATGTTTGCAGAATGTAAACAGAGATTTCATAGCACCAAGTCTTCATTTTTATCACATCAGATAGCTCGCTCTTTCTAAAGGGAACTCTGAGGAAGGATAACTAAAGGTTGTTAAGACTTGCTGCAGCTTTGGATTTATGATGGCAAACCATATTTTTTTTTTTCCTAAACTACTTGCAACAAATGTTGCTAGGCAGAAAAAGCCAATATAAACACTTGTAAATGCTCTACTGAGAGGCAGAAAGGTAGAAGGCGACTAGTGCTGAAATGACTTGATGAGGTTTTAATTTTAAAACCCTATAAACAATGTAGCAAGTATTTAATGGCAGGGAATCAAAGACAGCTTTTTCTCCTTAATGTATGGGGATCTGCAATGCAATACAAATATAAACTGTGCAGTGTGCATCCTACCACTGCACCCAAAAATACATTAGAGAAGTAAATAATACAGTTGCAAAGCTAAAATAAAACATCCTAGTCTAGGAAGAGAAATTAAAACATCTGTACAAAGGGCAGAGAGCTATTTTCAGGTAACTAATAACATGAGGAAACACAAGCCAGTTGTTCCAAAATGCAGAGCCTTTTTTGTTTTGTGTGCCAGAACAGTCAGACCAGTCAAGACCATGCCTTTGCACAACAGTATTTCAGTTCTTCCTGTAGAAAAGCTGCATACTTTATCTGTATACCCACAGCAAATAAAATCCTCCAACATGAATCTACAGTTCACCGTCTCCTATTTCAGTCCATAACTGAGGAACAAGGCCATGGAATTTGCACATTTTGATTTTGTTCCCCTTGAGCCAAGAGGAATTTTTTCAGGAGAAGCAATCAGAGAAGGAGCCGGGCACCTCACCCAATTTTCATAAGCAGTACTGTGCCTTTAACCCTACAGCTGCCCTTGTCCCTGCCAAGGGAGACAGGATCTTCATCCGCAGGGACCTTCTTATTGCAATGCTGATGCAGTGTCCTGAGCACCTGCCATTCAATGTACTAAGTGTCTTCATTCCTAGCTGGTGATGAGGGGTTGGGGCCACTCAGCACTGTTTGCAGTTTGGTAACAGCTCCCAGGTGTTGAGAAGCCTGATGAAGGCTGCACCCACTTTGCACATGCACCCACATAGCACAGAGGCCAGCAGGCACCACAGTAGTAACAACAAATGGATGCATCTATACTGATGGGTGCAGGTGAACCTTGGCTCCTCTGTTCACCCTTGGGGCTCATTGCATCTGAGGTACCTGCAGGATGGAAGCTTAATAAGCTATTTTACAGCAGCACTGAGCTCAAGTAAAGATTCTCCTTTCCCTCAGGCACCAGCCAACTCTATGCACACCCAGAGAGCTTGAGTCTGTCAGCACCCAGCCAGGGAGATGCTCATCAGCCATGAAGCCTTTGGCAGAGTTGAAAAGGAAGTAAAACCTTCTCAATCCTCAGTCTCAAGGAGGAAAACTCCCTGCTTCCAAGGGTCTTTTAAAGACCAAAAAAAGCAGTTCAGAAAAAAAGAGATCCACATGAATGAGCCAATGCTTTATTTCATCCCCCTGAATTTTATGCTCTCAGCTCTTTTTGCAAATAATTATAATGCCATGAAAGGGAAAGTAAGGAACAAAAGAGCTCCAAGGCTTGGTTTTCATCATCAAGGAATCACGGCTGTAATTTGAAATTTCACACGTGCTGAGGCTCTCAGACATGTAGCAAACCAGCCTGTCTTTCAGCATCACTGAATTTGGCCAACTCAGCCCAGAGTCCATTTGCTAGAGCATCAAAAATGAAATGCAGTTCTAGCAGCAATGCAAATCAGATCACATAATTGAAAGACTATAAGTATTAGTAAAGACTGAATATGTTTCCAGCCAACAAGCAATACTTCAAACCACACTGTGGACTCAATGTAGAAATTATTAAGTAAGATTCTCTGGCCTGCACTACATGACTAGATTATTATCATTACTATAGATTATTCTTCTCTACACGTTAAATCTATGAATCTGAGGATGTGCAGAGCTGCACTTCTATGAAGAGCACCCTCTTGAGACTTCCCTTCCCACACTATAAACAGGAACATGAGAATTTTGAGGACATTGGGTTTGGTGCTATGTGAGAAGAGAAGAATCACCAAGACAATCATTAAAGAGCGAAAAAACCTGCTGCCTTACAAAAAATTTCTGGTGTTTAATCAGGGTGTGAGTACCTGCTTGGGGAAGTAGAGGGCCTTTCCAGCCAGCCCACAAAAGTACAAGAAGAGCCAAAACCTAATAAACTAAGGTTAGACAAGTATGGGTGAAAGGGTATTTTGTTCTATTTTGGGTGTTGGTTTTTTTTAAACAGGAGGGGCAATTGTTCCAGGCAGACTGTACTAATGGCTGAGGTCAATTCTTCATCACCGCTAATTTTTCAATCAAGATGGGATGTTTTCCCAAGAGTTTTGCTCTTGATCAAGCAGGTATTACTCTGAGGAATTAATCTCTGCTTGGTACCTGTGACAAGTGATTTTCTTCTCCTTCATCCTCTTGCACAGTGTCTGAGCACAATGCTCCTTCTGCCTTCATAACATAGGAATTGTTTTAATAGTTTTAATTGTTTTAATAGACACATCAATGAGTCACCAGTGACACAGTTATTACTTCATAGTTTATCCACACAGCTGCTTCTAGACAAACTTTTTTTTATTTAGGATTACACCAAGAGCGTAACCCAGTATTTTCAAAAAGTATCTTCTCTGAGGAAGACTCTAGTGTCAAAAGATTCCTTCTTTAAAGTTTATCTTACCATGATACTATGCCACTCTGCATGCAAGTAATTAATCACTTGATATTTTTACTCCATGAAGCAGGGTGACTACTGGAAAGCAAAGCAACAGTCTGTTCCAGTGAATCAGGTCATACGAGGACTCTCTTTTTAGTGTGATCCCTTCTACCCTAGCACCATGAGGTAAAGAAATCACTATCAAGGTGTCCTTGCCTGTGTTCACCACTTTCCCTAGTCTTATGTCCAAAAATCTTCCATTGCCTAGCTTTACAAATTCAACAGCATTTTGGTTTAAACACCAATTTTGCCACAGCTTCATGCCTCTTTAAGAAAGAAAAGCTAGATTCAGAGCTGCTCAAGATCATTCACTTTTCAAACACATCTTTTTACTCTTCCACCAGCCATTCAGCCAGCACATTGTTGGTACGAACACAGTTGCTCTGATAGCACTTGCATGTTTCTAGTATTGCTCCGACATCAGCTAGCTGATTTTTGCCCTCTGTGGTCTCCATTGTATAATTAGTTGGAGAGGAGGTCAAAGAGGTGAGATCACAATTTTTCATGCTCTCGAGCCATCAGACCCATGCAACCTATCAAACTGCACATCTGCAGTGTAATATTTTCTTGTTGATGGGATCTAAATTGGAACTAATGCACTGCAGAGAGCATGGCCTCAGTCTCAGGTTAACACTTGTTATTGCACATTGTCCAATTTCCACGCCGGCTTCACTATCCCATTTAAATAATATTCTAATGGGGACATTTCAAGACAAGGTAGAATGGGTCACGAGATGCAAAAATGTGCTGAATGCACTCAAGTAAAAATTATTCAACCTCTCAGCTCCTTCCATAGTCAGCTTCTAATATGAAGCCTGTTGTGCTGCTCTTCCCAAGGGATGTGGGTGGAAGGCTCTCCTATCACTGGACCACAGAAATAGGGTTAAGAAAAAGCCTTCAATGTTCTCCCTCCCTCCCAAAGGCAAGACTAACTAGAACAAGACTTCTACCTCAGAAGGCTGTCTAGCATGTACCAAAAGTCTTTTAAAATGGAGACTTCCCACCTTCCCAAGCAATCCATGCTCAGCGTTAAAGAGGTTTTCCCTAAAACCTGCCTCTGCACTGCTGCAAATTACTCACTAACTGGAGAACAGATACTGGGGGGCTGGCAGGGGCGGGGAGGAATGGTTGTGCTGTATATATTTATATACTTACAGGACCGTTGTAAGAACAAAGCCTCCAACTGTTTTTGCCTTAACTGAGCTACTGTAGCCTGGCACCTCTTTCCTAAAATTAGCTCCACTTACAGATGTTACCATAGTATTTGTTGCCATACCAAGGCACACTTCATAAGTGATGTCATTTACCACCAAAGAAAGCATCACTTGTCATACACAGAAAAACGCTGGAGCTATCTACTAGTTCCAAGTCCTGAGTCTTGCATATTTCTTAAAGGGTATCTCTCACCTCCAGAAGACCCCACACAGGTTATGCATTATTGGAGGCTTTGGGAGGAAATCCTTGCCTGAGCTCTGTAGCACCGCATCTGCACCCAGAAGTCAGAGCTCTGCCTTGGCACCCAGCCCAAGCAGCAGCTCTTACCAGCTTCTCCCAAGGCACAGATTTCCACAGGGCTGCCCCAGGGTTTGCTCAGGGGAGTTTCTCAGGCTAAGTACCTGATACATGAAGACATGTTTCCCTTCATTACTTTCACAAGTCCTGACCCAAAGTCTGGAAAAGCACCTGGAAATACTGAGTTCCTTAGAATCATGGAATAGTTTGGGTTAGAAGGGACCTTTAAAGCTCATCTAGTTCAAGTCCCCCCAGATTTGGACCCTACATTAGTGACCTATGTCTAAATAGGTTCCTCCACATATTTCCTCTCTCCGGGTTAAATAATCATTGTATAATCACTAGCCATGCTCAAATTCTTCACATTTCTTCTACCGAGCTTCCTTTATCCTTCTGAGAAGCATTTGCAGATCAAGTGAACCTTAGCCCTCTGCTTTATATCATCAACAACAATGAATCATTGGGCACTAATCCTTAAAGTATGTACACATAGCAATAACCTGCAAGCCTTTTCCCGATATGTGGGCACAGTCTTTACAGCTAAATTTAATAGCAGGCAAGGAAATTTTAGGGGTCTGGATGGCTTATGCTTGCACTCACTTTCTACTACTTCTGGAATCAGATGTATGGGAAAGTAGTTTTTAAACGAAGCCCTTTGCATTGGGCTAATTTTTTGCAAAAGCTGGAGCCAGAGTTGACCTTCTGACATGTCTTTTCTTGTGCCTACTCCCAAGATCCCTTGCAGATTTTTGCCAAGAGCAAAGATGCAAGTTCAGACATACAGAAAGAAAGAAATGTAATTCTGACTTCAGCCAGCCCTGAAGTGTATTCTCAGATATCTGTTGCACAGAAACAAAAAGGTTTTGGGAGGCATCCAGCCTGTAAGATTCTAACCAGATTTTTTTCTGGTTCATTTGCCCACAATGAAAAGTTCCAGAGAATAAGCAGCAGGAGAGAGAGGAAGGTTAAAAACACACTCCAAAATAATCACAACAATACATTTTTCCTTGTCCTAAATAGACAGAGGTCCTGGGCCAACTTCCAAAGGGGAATCAAGCACAACTCACGTTTTTCCTGGTCCTTTCACCTACACAAGTTTCTTTACTCTCAACAGTATCCTGAACTCCCCTTACATTCCAGTGTTGCTGGCGATGTTCCCATTCTATCCAGGTGTATGGAATGCCCTGTGAATTTGCATGCATTGCAGACCATATCTTAAGCAGTCAAAAGACAGAATTATAGAAGTGAAGCAACAAACAGCAGAGACCAGTGCATCAGCCCTGATCACGTCCACTCCACACATTCATTTTCCATACAGAGATCTGGAAAATCTTCTCCACACACTGGACTGTAGCCACTATCCTTGCTTGCATGGGCAACACATCACTGCACACCCTCCTGGCCAGGCACAAACAACAGATGGTTTTAGAAGAGATGCATGTGCTGCCCACACTCAAGGTGGGAAGAGGAAAACACTGGCTAGAAAACCATAGCCATTCTGTGCAGCAGTCAGGCCTGCTCCCTCCGTACTCTTAAGCCAGCACAAACAGCAAAGGCTCCACACCTCTGAGTTTCTGAGAGAGCACAAAGCAGTCATAACATTTAGATTCATGAGATTAAGATCACTTTACACAACACTTCTAAAGGGAAATCCTGTGCCTCCCCATATTGTTTGCTACTTCCTTACCTCAAGAGCTACTAACCACGCGAAGAAAAATAAAAACAAGGAAAAAAATACCTTATACTCCAGCTGCCCTTTGGAAAGCTTCTAAGTCATCACGTTAACTGAAATTCATTGAAGCCATTAAACCCGTTTTTCCCCAAAGTCAGCTCTCTCCCTGAACACCCCTACTGTTTAAAATGGCAAGGAGAAGCAGTGGTAGGACCTATTTATGCCTCTGTTTGAAGGTGAGTCTATACTATCTGATTTCTAATTCAGATCCATCCGTCACAATCAGGTACACAACACTGGTCCCACAAAACACACGTTCCCAGCAGCCTGACCACTGTGGTGTTGTCAAATTCCCTCCCTCCACTCACAAAGGCACCTTATGCTAACTTTAGAGCAGCACTTTCCGAGATCAATGATAATTGACTGATTAAGTATGCCTAATGCTGCCAGAATGTGAGCTGATTGTGTAATGGTGCTAATTAGTAACTGCCAGAGCTCATTCCAATTATTAACCTTTATGAATGTCATTTTTAAAGATAAGAGTTTGCAACACAGCCTACTGCAGCATTTGTAATGGTTTTTGTCACACAGGATGAGAGGGAACACAGTGACCACTGAAGCTGAGATAAAGGCAGCACAAGAAAGAAGCCCTAGGAACAAAGGATTTTACCTTTGCTTCCTGCAAGTGATACAAAGACTTTAACAATAGGAAGGTGGAACATCTGTGCTGAAGAATTCAAGAACCCACTCTTCCATGAGACCTGAGCTACTCAGCAATGCCACTGCCAAGCATGCCTCAAAAGCTTCCTAGCAGTGCAAGTACCAAATCAATGACCTGATTTGCCAGGTGGGCATGCTTGCAAAGTGCCATGTCCATTGACACTCTGGAAGCAGAGAGACACAGGAAGAACAAGTTTGCTGTTGCAGTGCTGTTGCATACCAAGGAAAAGCACTGTTCCCATGTCTGCACAGTCACAACTCTGGTTTTTCTGATATATTATGCAATAGAGGACATTTCATGATGAACCACAGTCACCAGGGCGCATGCACCCTGCTTGGATCAGATATAGCTAAACAACCAAGCTAGATCACAGCCTACTTAACTGTACCCTCATCTGTTCCCCAAACAAACCACATGTTCTATCACTATACAAAAGGAGAACTTCCAAAGAGGAAATATGGGCTTCTTGTATATCTCCCACCACACAACAGGGCCATGTCCTGTTACATAGCCAGACTTGTGCTCATTGCCATTAAAATGCCATAGGACAAGATACAAACTTCTCAGGTGGTGTGACTAAAGTGCCTCAGACCCTGTGATGAGGTAGCATTGGTGCGGACCACCCTCCAAGTCCTCAGAGAGGCAGATGCTCCACCATAGTCTCCCCTGCCATGTACTCTTCCAGAAAAAACCTCAAAGCTTGTCTTGCTTTGTTTCCCGTGCCTTGTACAAAATACAAAATGCGCACTTGTGGGTACAAAGCTAAATGTGCTGCGTTAACTCTGTATTCCTCATAGACATCCCTTTTACCTTTATTGGTTACAGATAATAGAACCAATGGGATTTTAATCTTCCATGGGACATTTATTCTCTACTCTGCTAGAGGCACACTGAATGATGTACCATGGTCCGCTGCTTACTCTGTAGCTTTAACTACTCCATGGTAATATAACATTATATCTGAAACCTTACGTTTTAACAGATGATCTTACTGCCTTGGTTTTCCTCAGCCACACTTACAGCTCCAAGTAACCCAAAGAAAGGACAAGCCCTCCCACACACCGCCTTTACAGAGACCTGTGTCTGGGGCACCTCAAGGTCAACAGCTTGTCTGTGATCCCTGAAGTAATTACACAAGACCCATGGATGGATCATAGTCTGCTGAAGTCCTCAGGGAACTCATACATCCCTTGGTGCTGATGGAAGTTGTATGATTCTCCTGTTCCCAAAACCAGGCCCTGGGACCTATTCCCTGTACGCGGGCTACTCTTCCCCATGCGGTTCCTGACTGCTCTGAACCTGCTGCTTGCTCTTGCGCCTCCAGGACCAATAACCAACAACCAGGCTTCCTTCTCAAAGCAAATCACTATTACAATTTCTAACATTTCAGAGAAAGAGATGCAAGAGGACCGACTCTAAGTGCATTTCTCTTTCCATGGGGCTGATTACTCCTTGTGAGCTTCAGACCCCAATAAGGCCTGAACACGTTCCAGTGATGGGTCACTCTTCCTTTCTGCATACCTCTCGCCAGGTGGCTTTTGAACCTCCAAGGGCTTGTGCAAACTGGTAATTGCAGATGGTACTAGTCCCAGCTTATTGCTTGCCTGCCCCACTCCCCTGCACAGCACAGTGTATGAACTCAGACCCCAGGGTTTGTGAGTCCATGCCAAGACCCTGGACTGTAAAGGTGCACAGCTGAGCTGCACACATCCATTCAGCCCAGCTAACTCTGCTATGAAGCCCTGCACTCCTGGCAGTAGTTACAGGGAGCTGGAGACAGTTGCATCTTAAATGCACCAGAACACAGTCAGGAAAGTTCACAGTGCACCTCTCATCCCTGGGCAAAACTACTACGTGACTTTGGGATAAGGCTTGGCAGTAATGGTTGTATTAACCCAGCCATCTTCCTGTAACCAGTCTCCTGTTATCATCTTCCTCACAGATCCTCTGAGCTAGACTACAAATCCATAAGAGAAAATGTAAGAGTCCTGTTACAGATGCCATACAATATTCTTAGATTTATCATGGGGTAATGTCCCTCAACTATTCCAATACAGCACCACATTTCCATCCCTGACCAGACTTGCAGGATGCTGAATGCTGAGCTCCTGCAGATAGCCTATTGCTAGATTCAGGCATCTGGACAGCAGGCTTCAGGGATAACTGGATATAAGCAACTACTAATATTTACAGAGGCAATTCTTTAAAGTAACTGGCCATCAAAGACCCAGAAACAAGTCCTAATAATCTGGTTACAGAATGGCCTCACTACCTTTTACAGTTTTAATTCAGAGGCAGAAATCCTACATGTAAAAATGCACTAGCTTCCCATGATGTAGTAGTTTACAGGAGCTTTCATTTTTACTTGGTCAGGCTTATACTGTAAAAGAACAGGCTGACAGATTTCACAGATGAAGAACATGTGGTAAGTAAATAAAACAAAGACTACGTTCCCGGCTGGGGGACTGTAGCCCTCTGTAAATATTATTTGGAGAAGTGACCGCTTGATACAGGGCACTTATTAACATCATTAGAAGCCTAATGAATATACCACAGAGATAATGAGAGAGACAGACCAGATTAAAAGATAGAAGGATTTGTTGCACTTTTTTTAACAATGTTTCTCCACCCTTCAGATTATTTATAGCCATTATAAAATGGCAGTGCATTTGGGGAAAAAAAAAAACAAAAAACACCCACAACATAATAAAACACCAATATAAACAGACACAACCCATGTTAAAGTACTAAATTCTACCAGCCACTGTACAAAGCATCAAAGATTTATATGACTTGGTCCCAAGCCTAATTGGAAAGAAAAGTCGAGGGAGGAGGGAGAGGGGCAGAGAAAGGAAAAGAACAGCTCACTCAAAGAGAAACAAATCATGTAAGCTGATGTAAAGCCTAGGTTTACTGTGGATAGGGGAACCACATCTCACAGCAAGCCATGAGGTGGCACCAACACAGAAACTCTTCAGTGCAAGAACCTTCTGGCTCCTGATCCAGCCCTGACTGCCTGGAGAGTAAGCGGCAGTGCCTATCTCTATCTAACTGATCAGAGGCCAGGGGACTTTCTGAGCCACAGGTGAAGTCTTTGCATGTAATGTAATCCTTGATGACAGATTTTTTTTGCTTCTAGAAACTCATCAAGACTACATTTGAACCCATGTGAATTTTACCTACCAAAACATGCTCCAGCAAGGAGATCCACAGATTAACTACATGTTCTCCTAAGAATCAAATTCTTCTACTTGTTCTGAATGTTTGGCCAGTGCTTCTTTATTCTTCACAGAATCACAGAATGGTTGAGGTTGGAAGGGACCTCTGGAGCTCATCTGGTCCAACCCCCTGCTCAAGCGGGGCCACCTAGAGCTGGTTGCCCAGGACCAGTCCAGATAGCTTTTGAATACGTCCAAGGATGGAGACTCCACAACATCCCTGGGCAACCTGTGCCAGTGCTCGGTCACCTACACAGTAAAAAAGGTTTCCTGAAATTCAGAGGGAACCTCCCAAGTTTCAGTTTCTGCCCATTCATTCTCTTGTCCTGTCACTGGGAACCACTGAAAAGAGCCTGGCTCTGCCTTCTTTGCACCCTTCCTTCAGGTATCTGCACACATTGATGAGATCCCCCCCTCCCCGAGCCTTCTCTTCTCCACACTGAACAGTCCCAGCTCTCTCAGCCCTTCCTCATATGAGAGATGCTCCATCCACTTGCTTTAGGAGAGACCCTACCACACCACATAATTTTGTAAGATTTTTACCATATTCTTTTCTGGGCATCTCTTGTCAGGCTTTCCAGGTCCTACTGGATCAGATCTAGTATGAAAGTTCTTATGTAATTTATTACGAAAGTTCTATTTTGCAATTATCTATTTGCATATTTATAAGTGAATTTAATGTGTGGTTTTCATTAATATTGGCACATATCCACGTTGAATGCATCCGCTACTAATCTGTGCCAACAAAACTCCTCTGCACAGTAAAAAGCGATCAGAAAAAGACATTAGTAAGGCCAAAACAAATTCATCTTTAAGTGTGGCTTCCTGCAAAAAGTTTTGCAGTCGGCATCCAAATCTAATTAGAATGTAAGATGAGATAACTCAACAAAAGGAGCAGCTCTCTAATGAGAGCAATGGAATTGCTGCTCCAAATGATAAAGAGATGGAATAGCCAATTCCTATTAACAGATGCAGCTCTGCTGATGCAGCAACAGTCACAACACCCACAGGATCTGCAACAGCAGGTTCTTGGCTACAGACTCCCTCCTGAATGCTGCCTTGCCACTTTTCTAAACAAGTAGGCAAAGCACTACAAACACACTTTACCTGCCATCCCTGAGAAGACTACTTTATAGGGACTGTGATGCTTCAAAAACACATTCACTTTTGGTAAAGCTTCCTCTGATCTTCCCCACCAAAGCCCCAGGAATAAATGCCTGGGAACATGACCTGACCTCAAAATTCATTTCTGATGAGATAGGACATCTCCCTTCTTGAGGAGCTCGTAATCGAAGAAATTCATTAACAAGGACAGAAAAAATATATTAAATACAGCATATATAAGATGCAAAAACAGGTACAAGCATATTCTTACAGCTCCCTAAAACACCTTCTTTTTGTCCATAATAGATTTCATTTCACACTGAGATACTCATGATTGTATCAACACCAGAAACATCTTTTGGCATTAAATTCCCTAAATTTCCCATTCCATCATCTAGTTTTCTGGAATGGAAAGACTAGAGATCTGGACAGGTTTAAGTTTCCATTGTCAGGATGATCAAATCCAGTTGTGTGCCTGAAAGGACTGGCTGGAAAATTAAATTACATCAAAGATAGCCTGGGTTTTTATTGTGGTTTTTTTTTTAACTACAAAGTATACTTTTAGTCCAATAAAATAGCTTTACTGAGAAAATGTGATTGCATCCAAGATAGCCACCAGTTGGGAAACAGATGGAGAACCTACCTGTGGTGTAAAAGACTCAAATCCCTTGGTTGAATAAGACAGCCACCATAGGTCAGATAAAAAATTTGTATTGCCTGCTAATCTGCCACAGAATATTCTGGGAAAAGTATAAGGAAGAGAAAAGACAGCATGATTCTTCCCATGGTCTACTTCCCCAGCTCTCTTGACTTAGGGATCTCCAAATCCCAAACCACTAAAATACTGTGGTGTATCATGTTTCCAGCACAATCCCAGCTATTCCATTAGAACACCTAAAGCATGAATAGCTCATTGCTGAAGAACAGTTAACAAAAAATGGATGACATTTCTGCAACACTGATCCAAAAACTGTAGACCTGTCTGTTCCTTGAATGTCATATCATAAAATAATTAATGTAAGCCACAGGCTACTGCCACACTATCACATTTAACAGCCACCTGCAGAAATATCCTCCATTAATTCATTGAATCCCCTTTTGAAATCCATTTACACTTTTATTATTTCTGCCTCACAACATCCTGTAGCAATGAGTTACACAATTTAATTACTTGTGGAATAAAAAAGCACTTCCCTTTCTACTTATTCAGAGCAAGGGCTTGAACTTGGATCTTCCACACAAGAGATTAGTATCAGTCTCTCCCTGGAGAGATTCTCAGTCTCTCCTGTTGGAGCTCTTTTGCTGAGTATAAATAATTCAACAGTTATGAGGGAGAGAGGAAAAGACAGATGGCTGGAGCTCTTACCTGAAACATGGAAAATTAAAACAAAACACAGCTCATTTTTGCCCTCTGTACATTTTATTTGGAATTCCACCTTTTTCCTAAGAACATTCCCTCAAAAAGTTTGGAATTTGATAAATTGCCTTTTCTTCTTGCCTCCCTGTCTCCAGCCAGAAAACAAGATGTATCCAAAAATACCCAGGCCTACTTATTAACAGGAGCATTCCAATAACCCAGTTATCTATGAGATCAGAACTGATGTACAACCACATGAGCTTTCTGGACCTATTTAATGAACACATTCCTCACACAAACATATCTGCAGCATCCATCATTAGTGACCAGTCCAGTCCTCCCACAGCCACATGTCTGAAGGTCAACAACTTCAGCAAAGCAGCCCCACTTTCAAGCTGCAAAAGATCTGTGAATGAAGCACAGAGCGGGGATGTGTAGCACATGTCGAACAGTGAGTTACACGCACACGTAAATGTGAACCTCTGTGCCACCACCATGCAACACCTTCACCAAATCGAGATTCTGGGGTAGAACATAGTCAAAGCCAAGACTTATCTCTGTCTTCAGAGAATCACAGATATGAATAAAGCACTCTGAATACGGGTAAAATTTTTTAATTAACAGCCTAGCTAGAACACCACTACATCTGCAGTTCTGTTTTTATTAATTCTCTCCAATTCAGCAGGAATTCCACCAAGGAATAGGGATGAGCAGATGCAGGGGGAAGCACATTAATAAATCATAAGTGTCATTAAAATTTGTAAACTAATATCTTCTGGGAAGTCTTGGCAATTAGTCTCAGAGCTTTCTTGGCAAACAAAAAATTAATAAATCCAAAAGGTCCCCTGTCTGATGATATCCCCGCCCCCACAGAAAGGTCATTGATGGAGCAATTAAGAGACACAACAAATGGACCAGCCAGAAGGCTGGTTCACAAAAGACAAATGAGCTCCATGAAACAAGATGACTAAGGCATCTTAATAAGCAAAGGTGGGACTTCGATCTACACACCACCCCAAGACACATAAAAAGGCTTTTAGACTCATATTTGCTGGGCTACTACTTTTCACATGATTTTGCATTGCCCCCCTTGGTCCCCAACAAGGCAATCTCTGAGGCAACATTAACACGATCGATTGTTAAAGCAAGGAACCATCAGAAAGTAGACATGTGAACCTTAGTATTCCCTTGTGGAAAATCCTGTGGGATATAATAGAACTAGGGAAGCAAAAGGAAGGAGACAAATGAAACCTCTCCAGAAGTTAGTCATATACTTAAAGAATGAAATACAGAATTAAAGAATGAGGTCTTATTTTTATTATCATTACTGAGTTTACCTAACTCTAAAACATAGCCCTGAATTTAAGATAAGCCTATTAATTTTCATGATTGGTTCCCAAAACAAACATTTAAAACAGTTTTAACTCACATTATCCATTTGTTGCAATGACAGCATCTCCTTCTGTTTTGAACTGCAAAGAATGTATGCTCTGGACACCACCTGGGACTGTCTGGAACATTCAAGGAGGGCTAAACCTATGGTTCATTCTGTTCCACTCCTTGAATTTTCTTTCTTCTTTTTTTCTTCTTTTCTTTTTCTTTTTTTTTTTTTTTATTAATTCCCATGGATCTTCATATTCAGCCACACACAGACCAAGCAAATCCAAACAATCCCTTATGTACATTTCCTGAAGTCCACAATAAAAGATTTGTTTAGGTGTTTGGAAAGCGACAACTGGAAGGGTAATGAATTACCTCAAACCAGAAAAGCATTTTTAATCAGGTCATAAATAGTTACTTCAAATGGCTTGATTTGTACAGTGGGATAAGGTGATCAATTGTTATCACTGTCTGATAACCAGCAACTTCTAACGTTCTTGTTAGATAACCCCCCCTAAACCAGAAAACATGAAGAAACTAAGCCACCCCCTTATCGCTTTTAACAGTTATGAAAAGAGCACAGAATAGCCATTGTATGTATAGCCTTTTGTGAACACCTAGCATCCATATAGTGTAACTTAATGCAATGCCCTTTAGCCATTAATTTCTCTCCTTGCTGATACTCAACAACTATTCTCACCTGTAAAGCTCACTCTCTTGCTCCTGTTTATTAACTAGGACCACCTTCTGATGTCTGTTGCAACACATGTGCAGCTGGACAAATACAGATGTCAGGAGCCTCTGCCAAACCTGGTATGTCAGCCTGAGCAAGAGAACAAGACTTGTTTCTCTTAAATATGCAGGAATTTAGCCATGAGAGCAAAGAAGAAATTTTCACTTGGCTCAAGAATGCTGCATTTTCTATTATTCACAGCTAGGGACTACCTAGTTCTTGGGGTCAAAGAACTTCTCTTTATTAAATGGCCACTATCTTCATTTGGCAGCAGCTAGCTCAGGAATGGGCCAACATGCAGCTACCGTTCATCTCCCAAATAGTTCAAGTCTGGCTCCCATGTCAGGATGGCATCTATGACTGACAGCCAGACTGTGCTGAGCCAGGATAAACTGAATCACCCACTGTGGGGAAAAGACAAATCAGCAAGAATACTAGAGGTTAAGAACTGCATTATTCTGAGATGCTGCTGAAGGCCCACACTAACCGCAACTCAGGGTGTTGGGAGCCCTGAGGAACAGCTCTCATCTCACACTGCAGTCATCTGCTGCAGTTCCCTATTCCCTTGGTTCTTCAGCAAACATAGTCTGCACCTAGCAGCTCTCAGCCACAAAGATTGTGATAGGTGGCTCCCATAGCCTGAAAAAAACTAGCCATCATCAAGCTAGGCTATTTAGACACTCTAACAAATGACAACAGTGGAGATGCCAAACTTTTGGGCACCCTGGTTTTCAAATCCAAGAGAGGTCAGGGATGTGCTTGCACACCCAGCTGGCTCCTTCCCTCCATGCTCTGATGACTAATTGCAGATATAAGAAACCCTTCTCCTCATCAGCACAGGATTTCTGCACTTTGCAGTGTTGCTAAAAAATGCCAAATAAGATGTGATAATGGGAAGCATTACTACTTTGAAAACCAGCTGAATACAGTCCTCCAGAAAATAACATGTATCTAAGATGCATGTTGTCAGCATAAAAGGGAAAAACAATAAGTGTAATCAAATTTGACAGTCCTGCAGGGAGATATCAGCTGGTCATGGTGGCTGTCTGGAGACTGCTTTTCAATACAGCAAATTCCAGAAAAACTACAATGCCCCATTGCAAAAAGTGTGGAGCCTGACCAGTACTAAGCAAGAGGTTGTGGCACAAACAAGGTGCCATTCTCAGCACCACAGTCTAAATAATGCATTGCCACTGAGGATAGAAACATTCTTTTAAGGAAGCTCTGGCCATGTCGTGACCTATTTCAGGTTTAGCTTGTTTCACAAAGGATGATATGGAAATTTGAGTCAGGCTTATTGAATCTCCTGATCCCTGCCTTCTTACTCACCCGTCTTAGAGGCTGCTACATTTGGAGCAAGGAGACTAAGCCCCAGTTCCCAAAGGGGAGACATGGCATTTCACACAGCATTCACCGTTTCACACCTACAGAGCCGCCCTATCTGAAGCCAGCTCCATGTGCAACACGCGAACCTAGGGCACAGAAATCAGTGTGAGCTGTGAAACTTTGCAAAGGCAACAAATGCTAGAGCTAGACATGCTAGACCATGCTGATGGTCTCCGGAGACTGTGGGAGGCTTAAGAGGCAAGGACATAGGAGGAAACAGAGTGAAGCCCTTTGGTAATTCAAACAGAACTGAATGAAAGAGCAAGGCAAGACATAAGGCAGCTTGCAACCAAACTGAGAAGTTTTACTCCTCTCAGCTCCAAGCGAGGAGTTGCAGCTGTTGTGTTTTGCAGCTGTGTCTATTAAAAAGTTTAAAGTTTGGGTTTTTTTTTTTTAACTCAACATGGAGGCTAAGACAACAGACAAACCTCTTCGGGCACAGCAGCCACAAGAGTAAAAAAATGCTTGGGGATTTTTGACTGCTGCCATGGAAACATAATTTCTTGGTTAATAAACAAGAAAACATGAAGGACTGTATGTAAAAATTCCTTCATCAGCATTTTAGCCTCTTAAGAGAAAGATTCAGTCATGGTTTTGAGTATGGGTTAATGCATGGGCCAGCATTATGTACCATCAGATAATTTAGCTGGGACAACAGCCAGAGGAGGGGAACTCCAGGGGACCCATCAAAGGTGGGTAAAATGGTAGCAGGGACTCAGAGCTGACACATGCAAGTGCTTGCACTTTGGAAGAAAATCTGAACTACTCCCCACTGCCTAATTAGCTGATGTGTTGCAGTCATGGCTATCGCATTGATCATAAATACCGCCCTGCTAACTCGCGCTTCTCCTGTCTGCTGGATCACCCTGTTGTCTCTTTGTCTTCATCTGAGATTGAAAGCTCCCTTGGGATACAGGCTATCTTTTTAGCTACTGCAATCCAAATAAATATAACTGTTCCTGGATACTAAAAAAGGCAACAGTGGAAAAACTTTTATTCCAGTTACCTTAGCAGAAGTAACTGATCAACCCACGCTGGCTGAAACAGTTGAAAACATTTTAAATATTACAATAGCAACATTAAATACTTATCTAGAATGTCACGTTCACATAACCCTATCTCAATACTGTACAGCTTAAAAAGGAGACAGGATTAGCAACAAGCAAGAAAACATTCACAAGGCTCTTCCTTTGCTTCTAAAACCTGTGAAATCAAAAAGGCCCATAGAATAAGAAAAGGAGCTTGATAGATTCCTCCTGTTTATTCATACTCACAACACAAGAGGGAAACAACTGGACAGCAACAAGATTAACTAATGAAAGGACTTACTGCCTACCATACAACCTACAGAACTCCCCATATATTTGAACACAACATACACCTGAAACCAAAACCCATTTATCACAATCACAATTTCTATGGTCAGACCTGGAAGTATTATGAACATACACATTTGAAGAAATAAGCCATTGAATAGACTTTCTCTTCCCTCCTCCTCCTAATAAAATTTGCATGAGACTTTCAACAGAAAAATAGGCCAAAAAAAAAAAACCCAACTTCAACTCTTGGTTGTGAATGGTGCCTTTCAGACATCATATTTTGCATATCTAACCCTCTTATTCTCCTCTGTTCAACAGATACCTTCTTGGACTACAATGCCTGTGAAGCAGCCTGGCCCCTACTCTTTACAAAGAAAGTTCATATTTCATGACAGATCATTCCTGTGTGCTTACAGTTCATCATGGGCAATGAAGTTTGACGCAGGGACCCTGGCCTACAGAGGGTTTGTGTATTAGAGGTGCTCCAACAGCACTTCAAATCAAAACCATATAAGTTTACACATTAAGAGGGAGAACTCTTTTCCTTTTGTTGATGGAGAAGTTGGCGGGGGTGGGGGCGCTGGTTGAATTCTACAGAAAGCATATGTCCAACCCTTAATCCAATTTTTACTTAAAGCAGGCAGGATGTAGCTAGATTCTCAACTACCCAATTAGACATTTTGCTAGGCGCTGAGAACTGACGAAGGGTTTGCATGCCTGAAAAGCTTAAATAATTTTTAAGATTATATTTGCTGACCTATGAAAAGACCTCTTTCCACGAATTCTGATGTCTCACACCATCACTACTACAAACGCAGTAAAGTAGCTTCCTTTCACAGGAGGAAAACGATCACCTCCACTCAACTTGGTGGGAAAAACAAAACTCCAAACCACAACTGACAGGTATCTCTTGTGACCAAGAAGAGACGTGGCATTCACATGGGGGAGGGGTGTGGCTGGGTGAGTGGGTGGGTGTGGGTGTCTTTTCCTTGAAGCTGGCTACTTCAAAGCTGGCTGCTTCAGTAGCAATAGAGGTCTTCTCTGTGATTCTTTGGGCCCCAGAAGCATAGATTCACTTATCAGAGCAATGTCTGTGTTCCTGCATTCAAATGCTGACTAGCATTTCCTCTGACTAAACTCACAGCAGCCTGATATAGGAGCAGCTTCCAACATAACTTTTAATTCTCCTCTCTCCCTCTCTTGCTCTCACTCCCTTTTTTAATTACATTCAGGATGTTTTCTTATTGATTTACTTGTCTTTGTATTTAGATGCAGGAATTAGAAGTTTCTCTTATATGGCAATTCAGTTTTCCATTAAAAGAAGCCTCTCATGCTATAACCCAAGGGGAACTGAGAAGAAGCTTTTGATGCATGAAGCAGGCAGAGGCAAGATGATATTTGGAGACTGCATTGCACTCTGCTCTGTCTTAGCATCCTTTGAAGCACTGCTCTGTGATTCATTGCTCTCTGCCACAAAAGCCACTCCTCTCTTGTCGAAGCAACTGTGTTTGCCAAGTGTTCAGAATAGATATCACGCAGCACCACTGCTCGGATGGACAGGGCTCCTGGTTAGCAGAAAGGATGTGTCATATTCCCAGAAAACAGGAAGAGAAAGAAAAAAAAAAAAAAACAAAAACAAAAAAAAAACTTCCTGGAAATGTCCAGACCTCATTCTGATAATTACTTGATAGTTGCATTCAGTTTGTGACACATCAGTTCTGGGGGCTCAGAGATGGCTTTGAGAGTCTACAAAAAGTAACTAAGGAAAGAAAACCTATTGCCAGAAGGCTTAAATTCACTCTGCAGAGACAGATCCTCCTTTTAAAATTTTCAGGGTCTCAAAAATTAAAAGAAAATATTGAAAAGTATCAATTTAAATAATGCAAAGATTCAGAGGCCTTAATGGGCAAATAGAACAGCAAATCCTGAGAAAAGGAGTCTTTCTCTTGGCTTATTGCTTCCACTTAGTATGTTTGCATTTCTACAATGTCCTTTTCAAAGAAACTCATAGCGGCTCTCTGAGACTCCACACTCCCCTCTGAAGTACAACATGGCTTAATCCTGAATTTTCCAAGTGAAAAACTAAGGTTTAGAGCCCAGGAGCTCTACCTACTAGATCTTACCCTGAGGTTTCCCCCCAGACCTTGGAAGACAACCCAGGAGGTTCTGAGTTCTCAACATCTCTGAGTCTCTAGGCCCCACACTGGCCCCTATTTCACTGCAGAAAAGATGCAGAAGTGTCCCAGAACACAGTGAAACACTCACAAACGAGTGTGTTTCCCCAGCTGACCAAGTACTGGATGCCTTCAGTTGTACTGATAATGAACTACATTTCTGTCAATCTGGGAAAACTCCAAAAGGGGTGCTGCTATTACCTTTCTGCAGAGCTCAGGTGATGCTGTGAGTTCAGTATTAGGACATGATTTGCCTGCTTGTTACATTATTTATGCAGAGCAGATTGCTTGGCAATTACGTTTAAAGTACAATCACAGTGCCATTTGTACTTTTTAGGTAAAGAAGCAAAAGTTTTTTAAGGCTTTAATACCTTGAAAAGTACCAGGGTAAGTGAAAATCACTGTGTTCTCTCTTATTAGCTGCACAGTTATTTATACTTTTGCAGATTACCATGGTACAGCGCAATTAGGCTTTGGAAATGCTGTTCAAGTTGAGAAGTTTTAAGAGCTCTACTGAACAATTAACCCTTAAATACATTAACAGGAATAAATTTGCAGCCCGTGCCCAAAGTCTGCTCTAAACAGGGGCTTTTAAATTAGCTGGGAAGAAAGAAGTTCAAGACACCATCTGCAAGAAGCTCCTCACGCCTGGAACAATGACTACAACGCACTGACAGTTCCACCAACTACACTTTCAGCAGGTTGCGCAGTACCTGTAATGCACCAGGTAAACCTGACACAAGGCACTTGGTCTCCCCCAACCCCTGGCTGCCTTTTTTTTTTTTTTTTTTTTTTTTTTGTCCTTAGGGTAAAAAAACCCATCTAATAACAATTCTGTTAAAGGCATACCCTTTCCACACCACACACAGCATGTTAGAAGGAAGAGCAATTCCCAGCAGGTAGAAACTATCGGTGATTTCAGACATCAAGGAACTGGACTGTTTATAGGGGTGAGTTGGAGGGGGTGGGGTTTATTATTATTTATTTATTTTAAACGCACACACATACTTAAAAACATGCACTCTGTCCAGCAGTGTGCTTCCCCAGGCCAGGACACTCCATCTCCCACGCCAGACTAGGAGCATGGCAGGTACATGACACCATCCAAATCTATCTACAGCGGAGAAGACACCAGTACCTCACCATAATATCTCTAGTCCTTTAGTGGCTACTGTCCTTACAGCCCAAGGCAACACAGATTCACTGCCAAGATGACCATCTCGGCTCACGGGACTGAGGAACGTGGCTAAGATCAGCTAAGATTATATCATGCACTGTTGTATACCATCTTGGACACTGTTCTAGCAAGCATGTACCATCTGTAGAGACCATTCTCATTGCCAGCCTCACAGCAGAGACCCTGAGGAATGAAGAGACTTGTCTAAGGACACTCAAAAGTGAGAATGAAATCAAGCTCCTCTGTGTACGAGGGAAGTGCCCGTACATCAAGAAACCCTCTTGTTGCAGACCCCACTTCATTAAAGCAATGTGTTCTTAATCACATGTCCCTTTTCCAAAAAGCAACTCTAGTTATCTCAGATTCCCTCCTACCTCCTCCCCTGATCAACTCAGATACACACCTTGCTCAGCCTCCAGTTTTACAAGGGACACAGTGCAACCCCTCCATGCCAGTTGCTGTGATTTCTACAATCCACTTACCTCCACAGTGAGCTCTCTGTAACACTCCCCAAGTTGAAGTCGTAGAGCTTTGTCAGAATGAGAATCACCTACGGGGGGGTGGGGAAGAGAAAGGGAAAAGAAAGAGAAAAAAAAGAGTTTTCCTTTAGACTGTATAACAATACAGAAGGCATCTGAAATAACCCAAAGGAGAGCTTAGCATTTATCCATTAAAGTTGCGGTATTATAGGATCAAGTTAGTTTAAAAAAAAAACCAAAACATTAGCTTAATGCATCATGTAAGCAGTAACATTTATTTTAATCTCAAAATGTTTTGCATTTGAAATAAAACATGCTAACAGGAATAAATCAAACATTGTGAGCTGCCCTCCCTACAACTATGGTTATTCAAGGTCAGGGATGGAATCAGATGCACCCTTGTTAACTCAACAGCCCAATCGGAAATTACAGTCGACTTTTCGTGTTTCTCAAAGCGCTACCACAAATTGGTGAGTCTACATGGAAAGAATTGGCAATTTTGTTTATGAAGATCCCCATCCAGCAAAACAGTCCATTTTGCCCAGAATGAGCTTTGCTGTTCTCTATCTGCTGTCACTGACTCCAGGAGCATGGGAATTTCCACATGTCATCTATCACCTTTCTGCCGCAGTAAAAGAGAGGGATGCAGAGCGTGACATTCAGCTTAGACACTGAGCAAGACAAAACTTCAGCTGTATCTTTAGTGCTCAAGGAGAGTCATAGCCTTCAGGACCCACTGACTGACTTTCTGGCGAGCCATGAACACTCCCAAGTCATGCCCTTGCAAAACTGAGGTAGGAGGAGAGAGGAGTTAAGCAGTACATGGGGGACCACAGGGGAATATAACTTCCCTCCGATATCCTTGGTGCTCTGATCTCAGATTTCACAGGTAAATGTAATCGTCCTAGTTACCAGCTACATTGCCCAATGCCCTTCTCTCCCAGAAAGGCAGCTCTGCGCTCCAATAACCTGTGAGCCTCTGTGCAAACTCCCAGGCTCAGATGGGACGGGAACTTCTGCAGAAAGAATAGAGGTTCCTCAGTGGAAGTTAAGAGCATTTGAGCATCTGATCCTTGCTTTTTTAGCATAACTAATGTCACACAGTTCATTCCCTCGGATTCTTATGGGATGAGCCTCATCACAGTTTGGCTAAAAGATAGGTCCAAATGAGAGATGTGACACAAAGGGTTGAGTTCATTAATGTTTTCCTATGCAACAAGAATCTTTTCTACTACAAAGCCACATCTCCCTCCCTTTTTCTCCTCCCACAGCGGTGGGACCCACCACACCTTTCATTTGGTTTTCCCAGCTGAAAGGCTGCTGAGTGAGGAGTTTAAAGCTTTGCAGAAAAATGCCAAAGGATTAATCAATATCACAATGGCTGCAGCAGTCAGCTACTGTCAGCATAACACCGGGAAGAGACCTGTTCAAATTGTAAGGGACCTTGGTACGTGACTATGCAGTCAGTGCCCAACTTAATGGCTTTAGAATAGATGCTCTGAGCATTCCTCTCTCTACTGGATTCACTTTCCTTGTCCCCGATTGCATTTTGTCCCTTTATTTCCCCACGCAGAGACCTTTAGGAGGAAGATAAAAGCCAAGCTGCTTCCAGCAGGGTGTGAAAAGAAACCTGCCAGGCAGATTTGAGTCAGCATATGTGAGCCCATGTCAGCCTAAACTGATGCTGTGCAGTGCAGAAATAAGGACAATATCCTTTTTATCGCAACTTAAACTCTGTGCACACCTTCCCACACAAAAGGGGAAGAGCCAGCTGCAAGTTGCAGTAACCAAGGTTTGTATATCTCCTCCCCTTACGCCAACTGAGGGAAGCAGTGCAGCCTGCTCCCAGCTAAAACCCGATGAGAGTGACATTTTTAGGATGTTCCCTATATTCGCACAGGGGCTCAGACAGGACATATCTCAAGCATCTCTAGGAAGCCATGCACCACAGCACAAGCCCTGTCCTGCCAGAAATGACACCCTTCTTATTGCTCACAACTATGGTGACGTTTCACAAAGTTAGTTTTCCAGTTTCAGAGCCTAATCATACTGAATACAGCAGGATGACTTCTGCTGAGTTCAGTGGATCCTGGATCCAGCCCTAAACGTATTAAATAAAATCTCCGTGTCCTGGTCAAATTTCAACAGAGTAATTTGACCTTAAGCTGCAATTACAACTAAAGGCAGCATCCATACCCTCCCAGCTCTTTGTGTGCCTCTCCCCAGATCTCCTATGCCCTATATTTTTGAAAATGTCACTTATCTATTATAAACCCTGCAAACCACAGGATAACACCAGCTTTACAGGAGTGGGTTGAATCCTACTCAGCTCCTGGGTATAAATCCAAAGTAAAAGCATGTTGTTTAGTATGGCTTTTCTGGATTTTCGCCCAGGATGACTAACAAAAATCCAGCTCTGCCTGTTGTTAATGCATGGAAAGCAAAAGCATGAGCTTCTCTGTGCAGTGAAATCTCACAAAGGGTCCCAGGAAATAGCAGGAGTTGCCTGAGGCAATGGTAATATGCAGTACAGTCACCTACAGCAACCTGTCCATAAAAATCACTCACCGTGTACGCCCAGGCCAGGCAACACTCTTGCACCACAACCCCAGGTGGCCTCCACCCTGTCCCTGCTTGGTTTTGCGACAAGACACTTCAGATTCAATAAAGGCAACTCTTGCAATGGTTTGGGAGTTTGAAAAGCAGAGAGGATCGGAGAGGCTGAACACACAACCTTCCTAAGAAAAGCTGCGAAAGCGTATTCCCCCACAACGCTGCCTCGTGAGACTGCGGAGCAAATGTAACTACTAAGGAAGTGTCACATGCGGTTAAGACACAAATCAAAGCCCGAAAGGCACAGCTGGTTCCCGAGTTGTTTTCATGGGGTGCTTTTGACACAGCGTTGCACAAGAAACTTCAAAGCATTTCAAGAGGCTATTCTAAGGCCTCCACATCATGTTGCCCCAATCGTGCTAAGAAGAAACTAGAAGCAAGGCTATCAGGGGCAGATGTGGGCAAGTACCAGATTTTCTAAGACATTCTGTTATTTGAATGCTTTTGTTGAAAAAGAATGGAACAAAACATAAGGAAAATTGGACATATTTTCCAAAACTGAATTCTGACGGGAGGAAAAAAAAAAACAACAACAACATAAAAAACAACGAAAGAGAAAAAACCTTTATTGATTCAAGCTGAGACATTTGATTCCGATTTCTACTTTGTAGTTGAAGAAGCTTAGCTTGTTTTTGTCAACACTAACAAATAACCGTGGCTTTTCTGTGCCAGAGTAATTTTGTATGAAAATCTTGACAGTTTTCATTTTAAAAGCTGAATTCAATTGAAAATTGGAGATTTCACATTTAATGTGCTATTTCAAAACAAAAATAAACATTTTCTTCCCCTGAACTGAGGGAAATCTAGACTTGCCACCCCATAGAAAATGCCTGCTCTTCAACCTAAATTAAGATGAAAACATTTTGCTCTGGGGAAAAGAAATAAAACCAAAAAAGTTCCAAGTGATATTGATTCAGAAACAGCAAAAACTTACACTTAGGCATTCTTTAATCAAAATAAAGAAAACACCCTTATAGTGCCAAATTAAACTGTTTCTGTTCATCAAACCAATCTCCCCAAAATTAATTTCAAGTCAGCTCAATGCTGAACTCATTTTTGTCCGGGGTCATACTGCTTACTCCAGGGAATACAGCTCAGATGTGAAATTTCCCCCTGTCTCCTATGGGCCAGGCTCCACACAGCTACACTGTGCTTCCCAGGACACCCCACAGGCAGGTGTCCCTCTGGGCACCAAGCAGCTAATCTGGTTGAGAATGAAAAAAGGGAAAACCTGCCTCTAGGACAGAGTGAGGAAATAGGCCAGGCTGAATTACTACTCCTTTAAGGCAATACAAACCCTCTGGAAAATGCAATTTCAAGCTGAGCTTACACAAAACTAAATGACCTGAATAATTCAATAAACTGTTTTGGTTTTCTGGACAGAAGTGCGGATGGAGAAAGCATAATCAGAAAAAATATATTTCCTTTGGAAACAAGTGATGCTCCAGTCCTGCAAGAATTTTGTTATGCACTTTTACACACACACCTCTCCACAGTCCATATGTTTTTGTTTTGCAGAAACTACACTGTCTGCTGAATACCCTGCTATAAGGCTTGCATGACAAAAATGCCAATCCCTGCCAATTATTTATCTTCAATGCCTTTATACTACACTACGGATTAAGAATCTCTGGTGAGAAATCCCACCATCATGCTGTATAGTATACTGAACCACTAAATCCAGATTTAATATGATGGACAGCTTCTCTAAAATCAGGCCAGCAAGTCTCCAAGACTGCCCAATCCAGCAGCCTTGAGTGTTGACATAACTTGGCTGGCACGAAAGCAGAAAAAAAAAAAATATAACCAGAAACAGTAGCCCAGGTTTCATTCCATCTTGAAAGCACATCCCTGAAGGGATCCTTATTGTTCAGCCAATTATTAGGAATCTCTGAGTCCATAAATCACAAAAGTGCTCAGAAGTTCTTCAGAGTATTTGGTGGCGTAACAATCTTTTATGCCCATAAAATCTTACTCTGAAGGAAAATTACTTTAGTTCATTAAACCCTTCTCCAGATCTTGCCAATTCTAAACTGGCAAAGTGCTTTGCATATACCCCACAATGGAATATATAACTCTGTTTCCCACAAATTAGAGTGTAAAGGCATTGCAGTTCCTTCAGCAAGTTGACAATGAACTTCAGAACAACCAAAATGTGCCACATCAAAGGCAGTCATGCTCCTGTATCCGGCAACGGTCATATTAGAGACAGGAGAGAGAAGAGCACAGCAGCCAAAGAGGGTAGGTGATCATTTCAGGTAGACATCTGAAAGGCCAGCACTGATTCACTTCATGAGATTCATCTCCTCTCTAAGCAATCCTGCTATATCAGCACAGAGATTAACACAACTCATCAGTAGCCCTGTCCACATATTTACCAAGTGTAATTAATAATGAGCAAAGGGATGAGCGCTGGGTAGTGCACAGCACAACAAAGAGATCACAGACAGATTTACATGTGAAAAATGAGAGCTTTCTGCTCACTTGCTCTGGCACGCTGGGGTCTCCATTTCCTGCCTACAGACCGATTTCTGGGATGTTTGCAACCTTTTCTCCCCGCCACACCAGCCACAGGAAGCTTGTCTGCAATTTTCATCTGCCTTTCCCCAATCCATATGAGAGCAACAGCACCTAACAAGTAAATTTAAAATGTGAACAACCACAGGCTACTGAGAACCAGTATCAGTAAATTGCTCACAGCTGAAGGTAAATTGGCTTAAAATGCTCTGGGACCTAAAAGCCAGCAGCACTGCTCTATGGAGGTCCCTAGCTGTTTCTTTTGGGTTTTTTTTTGTTTGGTTGGTTTTGGTTTTTTGGTTGGTTGTTTTTTTTCTTTTTTCTTTTTTTTTTTTTTGTGGTGGTGTTTTTTAAGTGACAAAGTTAATAATTAAAGATGAACTGATCAACAAACTCATGGAGCTATTCAGGGTGACAAATTTGCTAAGTAAGGTGGTCTTTCATATAATCTCAGCATTCAAAGCTAATTCAGGCAAAAGCCACCGATATCAGCCTAATTTTCCCCACATAAACACTCAGAAGATGGGAAGAGGACCATTAACATGCTCAATATACATTTGTGCTCAAGTGTGTGGTGGGTTGACCCCAGCCAGCAACTAAGCACCCACCCAGACACCCGCGCTCTCTCCCCACCCCAGGGGGATGGGGGAGAGAACCAGAAGAGCAAAAGTGAGAAAAACTTGTAATTCCAGACAAAGACGGTTTAATAAGTGAAGGAAAAAGGAAAAAGAAACAAAAAACCAAGCAATGCAAAGGCAGTCACTGACTGCCTCCCACAGCAGACCAATGCAAAGCCAGTCTCTGAACAACAGCTACTTTGGAAAGATTACTCCACAGTTGTTATTGCAGAGGATGATATTATATGGGATGGAATACCTCTTTGGCCAGTTCAGGTCTGCTCTCCCAGCTATGCCCCCTCCCAAGTTCTTGACTGCCCCCACCCTACTCCTAGGGCAGGTAGAGTGAGAAACAGAAAACCCGACACCGTGAAGCACTGTTCGGCTATACCTAAAACATTGGTGTGTTATCAACACTGGTTTAGTGAAAAATTCAAAACACAGCATGACATGGGCTGCTCTGAAGAAAATTAACTCCACTCCAGTACAAGTATTTTCCTAGATCAAGGTACAGTGGTCTCAAAAACAATCACTACATAACCCTTGTCCCACCAAAATCACTTCACACAAATACAGCCTCAAAAACGTACACATGCATATATGTGATCACACCACACAACATCACCATTCTCATTTACCCTGGAGGTCTAAGTGCAGTTGCCAATACCCAAGAGTGCCATCTCTAGTTGTGAGAAGCATACAGCATTATTACAAAGGTCCCAGATGAGGAATTTAAATTCCACAGGTGTTAACAGATTCTGCAAGCTTCACCACTGTGAAGCAAGGCAAGTAATGTCATCATTGTTTTCCTGATGAGGAACCAGAGGCAGAGAGAGATTAAGTGTTTCCCTACATGGGAACACTCAGGAAAAAGAATCCAAATCAACTTCTAAGAGTTTGGTTCAACTCACTTTGCAAATACATCAGAAAAATCAAATTAAAGACCACTTTATGCTGAAAAAGAGTCTCCATCCAGGAATTTAACAATAGCTGAAATAATCTACTTCAATACATTTAGTTAATTCAAGCTAAGAAGCATCACCTGGAAGATAAAGTGCCAATCCAAGTTCACCCACAGTAACAGAACAATTAGCAAAAAAAAGAACACATACACCTTAAATACCAATCTACCTTCTTTTCCCCTGCCTGGTGAGCGTAGCTGAAGAAAACATATCTCCAGATACTAGCAGTTAAGGAATAGCACATCCTAAGACACGAGAAGAAAACAACAGAGGTACTGACAACAAGCAGAGGCCAAATCCTGCCCGCTGGAAATCAGAGCAACACTTGTGCAAGAGTAAAGTGATGCCAACTTAAGCAGCAGCAAAGGACTTTTTTTTTTTTTTTTTTTTTTTTTTTAAATCTCTAGAGAGATAAAAATGATCTGTGGGTGGCTTCAGGCAGTGCAGGCAAAAGAACCCTCTGAAATTGAAAGAGACAAGTCCCAAGATCACACACAAAAGCAAAACATGTTCCAGTGAACTTGTGATCTCCGAACAGCTGAGACTGTCAAATTTGTCCTCAAAACAAGAACCAGTAACTAAAAGAAAAATATTCTCCTTTAATCCTCCTTTGCCTGTGTTGTTTTTCACTTTCCAGTATGAAAACTACTACGGTATGCTCTTTCTGTCCCCTGTCTTCCTCCCTTTCAATGTAAATGAGGCAGCAGAATAAGTAGGAGCCAGAGCTGGAGAAGTCTTCCCATGGAATCCCCTGGGACCCTGGAGACGGGTCCCATTATCTTCACAAAAGAACCCTCCTGATGTAAGCAGCAGTTTGAAATTCCCTGAAATTCATTTACAGCGCTTGTAGTGAATGAACAGAATCTGAGGGGGGGAAAAACCAAAACCATTATGGTGCTCTGCAGAAAGAGCCAGGTCTGGAAAGCCCAACTCCCTCCTCCCACACAATTACTAGCAGGAGCAGGGCAGGGTTCTTGAATATTGGTTCTCTGCTTTGGGAATTCAAGGGCAAGCCCACCCTGTCAGAGGAAAAGTACCCACTGGCATCAACACTAAGACAGACACCTCTTCCAGTGTCATGGATTTACCTTTCTGGGCTGACACAAATCTAGAAAGAATTTTGAATTGAACCCAACAGGGTCTCTCATGCTTTTTGGTTTTAAACATATTCGGTGCAGGGACTGTAATTTAGGATATGTTCAGAGGTGCCTTGCACATAGATGTCCATGCCATGGTTGTGAATGCAGCTGAATAACACCGCTACCAAAGCAATGACTAATGCCTCCAGGACTCAGAAAAGGAATCTGACTATGTTTTACAATAACATGAGAAAAGAAATCAGATTCTCCTCCCCTCAAAGCACAGATTCCAATTATCACCCAAATGAGGGATATTCATAGCCTCTAGGTGTGTAGCGTCTGCAAGTCAGCCACATTGCTCTTCCATCTCCCCCTACATATTAAAAATTTGACAATATCTATCACGTAACATTTTTTCCAAGGAAATAGAAAAAAAAAAGTAAATCCTGCCTCAGTTTCAGCAAATATAACTCCTGCACACCTACATGCTTACCTTTAGTACCCACACAAAAAAAATTACAACCACATTCTTAACACCTCCTTCTTAAAGAAACAAAAGAAAGGCCTCCAGCAATGTTATCAGCTCTTAAAGAGCAGCTGCATTCTGCCCCAGAGGCTGCAGTAGAGCCCTAAACAGAGCTACCAGGTCAGATCATAAAGCTTTGTCCACTCTGAAGGGGGGGGCAGGGAATCACTCTGTAAAAGCTAAGTATTATTAGAATTATTAGCCACACAGCATCAGGAGATAGTGCCTGGGAAAGGTGTGGTGAATTAGTCACCTTTTTAAGGACAGCAATAAAACACAGGAGACATTTAAGTAGAATTCCAGACCATTACAAATAAACAGTGTGGAGGGGAGGGTGGACACACCAATACTATCAGCAGCTTGTGAGTAGCACTGGTAAGAGAAGTCAGAGACAGAAAAGACCCCCAGGTTATCTGACCCACCTCCCTGAGAAGGCACAGTGTTCTCCACAGAATCTTTCCCAGCTCTTCAGGATGGCCTTGCTGCACATAAACACACATTCCCACCAGAAAAAAAAAAGACATCTAGATTGCTTAAAATAACAGAAGCCTCAGCTTTATCTCTGTGTAACTCAGTTAAACATAAATACAATCTCTCCTGGCAGGTAGTGATATGATTTAAGGGTCCCCTATCATACATTATAAGAGGTGATAGCAAAGAACTCATAATTTATTTTTATTGATTCAGCAACCCATGCTGGATCATATCTCCCAATTCTTCCCTTTGCTAAGAAGGCTCCACCAAAGCCTTGAGAAATTTAATTTTATCTTTTTTTCCCATTCTCTGTCTTCCTTTTAAAGCTGCTGTGTGCACATCTCTACCTAAGTTCAAGAAGAAAATGAAAAAAGGCCCCAGTTACTTTGCTAGCTCAGTTCTTGTTCCAATTATCTCCTGATACCATCTGTGAACCAGCAGATTTTGTGCAGCAATTTAAGTCTGTGGAGTTACATACCTGCTGAAGGGCCATTTAAAGCTTCTGACATGGAGACCTGAAAAGAAGGAATGACTTGAACTCTTAAGCGTGGGTACACTGCCTTCACAGAATAGTACTCAATTAAAAAAAAAAAAAAAAAAAAAAAAGTTTGACAGAAGGTGAGACAGCACAGCCCTTTGAGATGTTATAAACTGCCAGGACAGGTAAGGGCTTTCCTTGAGGACTGAAGGCAAGACTGACTGGTTCCATAAAGGAAACTAAACTATGTGGGGAATTTTGTGTCTAAGCCATTTCTGAAAGGAAAAGAGAAAAAAGTTCCCATAAAGCTGATTTTTCAAGAAAATTCAGGCTGCTTATTGTTCTTCCATTTCAGACTCCAGGCTCTACTCTGGAACTCTCACTCCTCTCTCACACACACACCATCTCCCTTCCCCTCCCCCACATATGTCCATATACATATAGAAATATTACTGATCTTCCTCAGATTCCAATTAACAACTCAAATAATTGGTGTTGAACAGAGCATGGGCAAAAGATTTTCTCTCTCCCCAGGAACAGGAGATGGACTAGATAACCTGTTCAAGCCCTGTCCAGCCTCATGTGTATGACCCAAAGATTTACTTGTTCCTGTGAAAATGCCTCACTGCTATCTCAGGAGAACAGCAGCAGGACATTAGGTGCCATGCCACGGAAACACGTGCCTATTGTGCTCCCTAAAACACAGGGCCTTGCCTTCAACATGACAGCAGGGTGGCAACGTGATGGGTGCTGGAGAAGCCACTGTGTCAGCAGTGCAGTCTGGTCACTGGCCTGGCACTCAGAGTGGGGAAGGACATCAGAGCCTCCCCACTCTATTCCCAGCTTTGATGCCAGCTCACCCACCTGCAGGGAGATTAATATTGTCTCAGAATAACATTGCCATCATAAATTATTCAATTTTGAACAATATTACTCTGAGAAAACGTCCTTCTCCCTCCAGGGGAACCAGTCCAAAAGTTGGAGTTTCACAGATGTTACCACAAAAGGAAAGGATGTACCTGTTGGGAGACAAGCCCTTGCATCTGCTTTTAACAGCCAGTTAAAAGACCTTCCACTCCTGATACTGGATCCTTATTATCAACAAATCCAAGTACCTTAGACTTTGGCTTATTCCCTTCCTCACAACAGCCCAGGGAAATAAGGATTGTTGCAGTTTGCCAGGTGACAAGTGGAGGCACAGAGGGAAAAAGGGCAAAATGCACAAATTGTTCTGTTACAGTTACTGCAGGTACCAAAGTCCATAACTAGATTTTCCCCCATATTTACTACCTGACCTTGAATGACTGTAACATCATTAGTATAAACCCATGATTTAATCATAATTCTTTAAATACGCCTAGGTAGAGTATTTATAAATATAATTAAATAGTAAGGAATGTGAAATATAAGAATCATCACAGAAATAATAAAGTAAAAATGTAAGTGATAGTTTAGAATATATGAGTAACTATCACAGGCAACTTGGGTCAGTCAGGCTCAGCGGGACACGTAGGATTGGAAAGTGCTGGAGGTAAGAGACAAGCACAAGTCAGGGCTCTCCACAGACAAAAGGTCAGAAGCAATAGTTTGAGTGTTAACTAGCCAATTAACATATTTTTTACATTATTATAGATTCAACAAAGATTAAATGATCTGATTATCTTATATATTAAGGTAATAAAAATGTGGTCTGTCCAATTGACTGCACTCTTCTGACCTTGAACCTATGTTTATGCAGCAGTTCCTTCCTATCTGCAGATGCCCAAACCTACTTTGAAACTTAGTGGCTCAGCTGTAGTAAGGTCAAACTCGGCCCTAGCAGCTCCTTTTCCTACTGGCATTCCTTTGAACCAATCTTTATTCTTGATTTTAATCTTTGTTGTTATATTTATTTTCATTTTTATTCTGTATTCATCATGTGCATGCATTTCATCCTCACTACAGTGCCTGAACTCCTTGTGCCATAGCTACATAGCTTTTTTTTTTATTTTTCTTTGTGTTGTATCATTAAGTAGTTAAACAAAATTATTTTCATCTGTTGCTCTGAAAACACACTCTCTCTGGGCAATTTCCTTTCTTTGTTCCTGTGCAGAGCAGCTCCTTGCTCGTGCCAAACAGCCCTGGAGCCCTGACGTTATCTCCTTTGAAGGGCCTAATCAAGCAGACTTTCATGAAATCTGGCTCACTAGGTATTTCCAGAAACTGGGCTGGGAATGATTCCTCTCTGTACATCCACCACATTGAACCAGCCAGATGTAACATCCTCCTTCATCTAAGGGCACTAAAACTACTTCTGTTCTTCCTACGGAGTCCAGAGGAACAGGTATGCTAACAGCAAACAGGCCTATGCAAGACACTAGCAACAGCTTCCATGATATGCAGCAGAACCGCAGATAGAGAATTCTTAAGTTCAAGATACAGCTTCTCCCTTCTTTATGAGGCATCCAAGCTTGCACAACATCCCCTCCAGAGAGCAGCCCGAAGCACCACAGGGCCAGAGCTATTTGGATTCTGCCTGCTACCCCAAAGAACTATATGGGCCAGTTGATGAACATTCACAGTAGACAGGTGCCATGGGGTTCAGCTCTGCCTCCAACTGACATTTAACTATTTCAGATTGCAGCTACATCAGCAAGAAAGAATGAACATGATCTGTATCACAACAGCCTGTAAATAGCCTCACCCAGAGATAAAGCAGCCTCCTAGCAAGTGGGACAGGAAACATCAGCAGGTGCTGTACTGCCTGCCTAACAGAAGGAACACACTGTGGTTTCTCCTCCTTCATGCTTGGCCACAGAAAGACTTCAAAACTGTGAATTCAAGGGACTGATGAGATGTGTCCCTCCATGTCAGCTGAAAGAGCAGGCCCTTAAGATGTCCTACCATGAGAACGTAACTTTGAGCTAAGGATTCCTCCAGGCAGCAAGAGGCTACAACAGCCACACCGCGTGGACTTAGCCCTGGGATATACCCAGGACCTGAGAGGGAGAGTAAAGGCAGAAGAGGGACCTGAATGCCCCATTCAGAGCTCTGGTTTGTCACTCAAGCCAGACGACCCATCTTCCAAAGCAGCCAGTTACCAGTTCTGTGCCTGCCAAGGAAATAAAGCTTTGGAAGAAAGATACAGATAACGCAGAGTGAACATTTTCCCCCATGTATTTCCTAAAGACAGGTAAAATATATTTGCTTAAAGTCTGACCCTGTAGGAAGGAAAAAAAAAGAAAAAAAAAACAACTTTTTTTTTACCCAAAAAAATATTGTACTCTGAAGGGCTGGCACCAACTTCAGGTTGGGGGGAAGCATGAGGGAATGTGTCAGGAACCACAATAAAATCATAAGTTTTGGTGTCAGCCCAATATTGCAATTTTGGGGGGCAAATTAAGAAAAAAATCCATTCATCTGTTTTTGAGCTCTGTAAGAAAGAAAATATATTTTTCCCGCTTTAGAAATACCTTGTGCTAATGCCTACATGGGGAGATGTGGAACAGCGCAGTTAAAGCTGTCAAGGGCAATTTTTCTTACAGACTTAAGTGTTCCGTTACTTAAAAAAAAAGAAGCTGAGAAAAATAGAGGAACTTGAATTCAAATCTCCTTTAATGCAACATTATAGATGAGAATTTCAAAGCTGTAAAAGTAGGAAACTCAGAAGTACAGATTCTACATTATGCACATGGATTGTATAAAAGAAAAGAGGCAAATCACCACTGCAGAAATCCAAAGCACTATTGACTTTTGCAAGTCTTTTAGGGGGGTTGGGGCCCAGGGGCAGTTGGTCAGATGAAAATACCTACTCACTCCATACTGCAACCCTCACTGCAGTAGAAAACTTTCAGAACGTTTGACCTTGTGAAATCACTCTCCTTCTCTTACCTAGGGACCTAAAAAATTCTTTGTTTGGACCTGAAAAATTCTTGCCCTCTAGCTGACAGAGAAATTGAAGCACAGTCTTCATTTCAAGCCACTGTCTATATCCTTCCTTGTAAGAACCATGGTTATGACAGCTGGGACTGCTGAGTGACATTTAAACTGGGAGTGCTTTTAAGATCAGGATTTGGGATGCTATAATCCAGGAGATAGATCCCTTTCACTCTTGCGTGACACAGGATAGATTTAAACAGAAGGCTCAGTGCTTTGCTCTGCCAGCACCTGCATTGGCTCTGTTTGCCATCACAAGAACATCTGGGACCCAAAACCCAGAGGCAGAAAAGGGAGAAGAGACAGAGCCTCATATTTTATGAAAATACTCTGTAGCTCTGCAGGGTCTCCAGATGACCTTCAGGGAACTTCACATACATGGTCTGTAGGGTTGTCTTGCACATTGCACTGAGATATCAAAAATTGCCCACCACTGCAGAAGGGCTCTAAACAACATGAACAGTCCCACTGACTATTCCTGCATTGACATGTTCTCAGTTGAGCACCAGAAGTTTCTCAAAACTTCCAAAAATCCTTCTGCCCCTCGAGGAACATAACAGGGAATGGCTGTGCAGTGAGACAAAGGAAGAATGCAAATTGACTAAACAAGATCTGTAATGGCTATTATGCAAGGTGCGATAGCTTCATTCTCCACTTTACTATCTCAAGAGCCCTGGATTTCCATTGGAATAATCTCTTCTCCTCTCCCTCACCAGTCAGACAGCAAGGTCCTGTCTTCACGAATGCCATAAAGTCACAGGAGCAGGACTTCAGACACTCACCACCCTCTTCTCACTCCTTGCCATACAGTCTCTCTAGCAACTGTTATGACTATGCAATAAAACCTAAGATTGGCACCTGCTCCAAAACAAAAACATGGGCTGGAGATGGACCAGGCACACCAGCTTGTCCTGTTTTATTAGAGGCTAGACTAGAAAGGAGCAATAGTCTCTAGTTGTCTCTGGATGGCAGTAAGGACAGAGAAAGGTGAGAAGGCTTATCTGAAGGTGAAATTCAATCCCATTCTCACATGACATATGAGCACAAAATCTTAAATAGGGCAGTAGGGAATAAATTTGCCAATTCCTCTTCAGGTAAAGCTAGGTCATCTCCACAAGTTCCAGTGCGAGTTCTCTCTCTGTGCTGTGATACTTCAGTGAACAAACCCACCCCTCACTCCAAATTTCATGATATGATGGCTGCAAACCCATCATTAAGAATAATTCTCATAACCACAACAGCCTCCAGAATAGAGGACTACAACATAAGCTAGATCCAAAAGTCTCCTGTTCTGCCTTTGTGACTGTGCAGAAGTTCATCATGACAAGAACCTGCTCCAACAGGAGAATGAAGTTCAAAGACAAACAGCAACAGGCTTTTCATGAGTAAATGTTGAACTGGCAAAGGATTAGAGCTCCAAATGTTACCAGGAGCTGAAGCATGGTGTGGACCAGAGAATTGATTCAAGCTGATGGTGTCAGGGTATCAACTCTTCACAGATTCTTTGTCTTACCTGGCAAGATGCACACATAGGAAAAGGTAAGCAGCAAGTCTTCTAAGTAGCTGTGACAGACTAAAGAACAAATCCAAAGGCCCATTTTGCCTTTGCTGTTTTATGATTGTCCTTTCACAAAGGCGATCATCTACAAACTACTTCTTATAAAGCACCTCCCAAAACAGAACTATTTCTGTGGGCCTTTTTACAACAGGACCGACAGCAAGATCTCCAAAGGTCATCTTCAGCAAACCTAGTTATTGGAACAGTGTAACCTGTTGTAAATTCACATATACAACACAGCAGAATGAAGGTACTCTCCACTCCAGCCTTTCAAAAGATAATTGATACAGGTCCCTCCACTAGCTACACCAGCACAAGACTGATTCCAACAGCTCCACGGACCCCCCACGAGACTACTGCAGTCAGAGCAGCTCTCATTGGAAAATTGATGCTACAACAAACAGGCATCAGAGGCTCAGCCTTGAACCAGGCTGTCAGAGCACCAGAGTCCTCCACTGCATCAAAGAGCTCAAGACAACTCTCATGGATTGTTGCATTTTGTTTTTCTTAAAGCCCTAGCTCTTGGAGGCCAGTGATGACTTAAAACAACAAAACAAAACAAACCCAATCTCAGTTCCTACTTCTCTGAGTTCAGAGGGTGACTTTCAAAATACACTCAAAACTCCATTTAAAGTCTTTGACTTCTACTTCCCAAAACACTGCACCTCTCTTTTATTTTTTTCACATATGTAGAGACAACCGTCGAGCTACATATCTGTTTCTAACTATAGATGCAGCTACAAAATGGTTTTAAACTCCATTGCGTTATTTTCCCCCCACACCCCAAGCAAGAAAACAGAAAATTGACTCAGGATGTTTTAGATGCCTCAGATTAGCAATGCTACAGTCAGAATAGCACAGAGCACTCTTGAACAGCTATTGCTAGTACTTGCAGGTGCATGAGCCCTTCACATTCAAGAATACTGGATTTACATTCAAACATAAAGGAAAAATAAAACCAACTTGATTCACGCACTCTTACATCAAGAGAACAAAGGGTATTTTTAGAGCAACAGCTTAGCATTCACAGCACGCATGGCATTCTTGATTAAACAAGAGATCCGCACGAACATAATAAACCTGTAATTTTATTGGCCAAGCACTATGGAAACAATTTAGAATACACGGATTGCAATGTTAAGCAAACTGCAGCCCATGTATAACACCCATGAATTATAGCAGTTTGGCAATGAGCTGACCAGTTGCTTCTCACGGCCTTTAATAACAATCATCCACATCTTCACAGCACAATAGAAATTAGAGATGCAAGAGGCCTATTAGCTCATCCAGAAAATACAGGATTGTTCCCTGTGGGATAATTGCTAATACTCTGTCCAAAGTAGATTTATAGCTGTAAAGAAAGGTAGCCTCTTTAGCAAGATTACTCAGAGTGGCTGAGAACTCAGTTCCACAAAGCTTTTTCTAGACATTAAATTTAAATGTTTCCTCTCTTTAAAAAGGTTAAAGCCAGTCCAAGGAACCTGGTCTCCTTTGGATTCCCCTCTAGTCAGTCAAGGCAGGGGAGAGTTGGTCCTTTTTTGCTACAAAGCAGCAACATATAGAGACTGACCTTCTTTGGCTAACAGCCTTCACAAACAGTTCTCCCCTCCACCCAGCTAGTCCTTGCCAGCTCTTGTCCATAGCAGTACCCTCAGCACCACTTCTTCCCTTTGCTCGCTACACAGGTATGTGGACTCCTGCCCCCATTTCCACCTCAGAAGTCCTTTGGCCATATATGCATATATGGATTTCACTCTAAATATTCATCCAGTAAATCAGATCATCCAACTCACTAAACACTCCCACCGCATGTCTGTGCATTACATCCACTTCAGCCACACCTCAATGGGGACATGTGGCAACACCGCTAACCCAAGGACTGGCAGCTCATGTGTTCTGTACTAGGGCAGAGGCTCTGGCACAAGGCTGTGTCTAGTTAAATGTCCTTGCTGCAAATGGTGTCAGGCTCCAAATACCAAGCTGTATTTCCACCACTCAGGAAATCTCCATGCGCTGCATCAGCCCCTTGGAGAGTCCAGAATTAACAGAGAATTAATACGTGTACAAGAAGAACTCTGATGTGCCTGAGAGGGAGGGAGGAAGGCAACTAGGAGATTTGCAGAAATAAGAATCGTAACAAGTATACCACAATCCAGGCTAAATCCAAAGTCTTACAGGTATCACAGTCCAGTACCCAACAAAATAGCATCTTTCTTCATGCCCGGGAGAGTCAGTAACGCCGTCATGAGAAATTTGTGTGTAAGGCTGGAAACAGCAACATTTAGCAGTAATTAGAACTTCAACAGATCCAAAGTGATGAAACCAAAAGTCTTCAGTTTGTACATATTAGTCAGTAAATACTATCATCTGCTTTTTAAAAACACAAGAGATGAGAAGGGGAAATTATTTTTCACATGACAAGACAGAGCTGGAACTCAGGAGAAGGTGCCCCTTAACCCCAAGCATTCCATGAAAAGCCCTTTCAAACTGTAAAAGTTACCAGCACATGGGTAATGACCCCAGTAACAGCTCTGGGAAGTTTTCCAAGCCAGGGACAAATGAGAAGAGCATGTAGAATCAAGCTTCTTGGGTTTTGCACCTTTAACTTTATTACCCTGAGAGAATTTTCTTCTGACATTGCTTCCACCACTCTTCCAAAACTTCTAGAAAAAACTAACATGCCCCTGACTGAGAAACCTGCTGGGATTTCCAGCCACTTGATCCCCACTCTTACACCGACTCCAAAACTCCCTGCTATTAAATGAATTGTTGCTAATGTCGGTCATGTTCTTGTTTAGTATAAGCATTCAATGAGTGCCCTAACCACTTTTCTAAAATAAGCCCTGATCTCTACTATCTTTGATATCCACAGACATTTGCAAGCAGCATTTCAACCAGTCACCTGCATACACTCACTCCAAGAGCTCGTTACACTACCATAGGAAGGCAGGACTAGAAGGGACAATATTTTGTCTAGACCAATCCACAGAACCTCATGTGTCCCCACCCTGAAAATCCCAAGACACTTCTCAACTCCTCTGAACAAACTTCAGACCTTCGCTGCAAAAGCTAAAACAAAACAAAACAAACAAAATCCCACAAAAAAATCTTGTGATATACCATAGGAAGACAGGAAAGAAAAGTCAAGGGCACTGCCACTGTCCTCCATCCTTGCAATAATGAGGAATATGAGAAATGCCAAGATGATTGTCTGAAGTGGACCACAGAGAGCAGTAAACCGTGTCAGATACACAGCATGTCTCTGCTCCCTAGCTGAATGAGGAGACACCTTTTAAACATTCTGCTATTTTAACACGCTTTCCAAAACACATTTTCAGAATAAGAATTGTCAAGTGTTTGGCTTGTATTAGCATTTTCAGGCAGACATCAGGGCACCCAAAGAAATAAGATGTATAAAGAACAAGAGCAGAACTAACAGTTCTCTATTATAGACCTCCCCTGTTCCACTCAGAAAGTGACCATGTTACAGTGAAGAGTGATGCTTATATATCTAACACAGTACTATAAAATCCTTCAGGATGAAAATCGCAAAGAAGCAGCGATTGATTATTTCTGCCACAAGAAAAAAATTATAGTTTGAGGATGTAAGAGAAAGTTCTTTTTAACCTGAAGAATTACCTTCCTTTTGGGAAAGATGAACCACCCATAATGACAGAGGAAAATCTTTGGAAGTAGTAGCAGAAAAAGACATTAGAAGTGGCAATCACCATGTCAGACACACTACACTGCAGGGAAAGGGAAGAATGGCCAGATAATGAAATTACAGAGCATTGAAAATGTCAAAGAGCGACAGTGTTCTACCATCATTCACAGGTTATATGAGGCATTAACATGCTGATATCCCATTCCAATGACAAAGATGGCAACAAGAACAGTAAATAGTCCAAAATGAATCTGGTGCTGAGACCAGGAATTTAATGAAACAGGGAGACGGGGAGAAAATGAATCTTACTTTCACTGTGCAGCCTTCAAGCTGGAAGCTGCTGGCCCTGTTCAGAAATAGTAATAGCTCAGGGATGCATTATTTGGCTTCCTTTATCTATGATCCCCCTATACTCATGAGTCATCATCACAAAAAGGGGTGTCAAGTCTCTCTGCTTGGCAGGCAATGACACACAAGTTGCACCAAGGGAATTTCCAGTGAGATATAAAGGAGGGCAAAAAAGTCCTTCACAATTAAGGTGATTGACTGCTACATCAGGGGCCCGGGGAGGTTGGGGGATCTCTGTTCTTGGAGGTATTCAGAACTTGACTGGACAAGGCTCTGAGCAACTTGGTCTAACATCACAGTTTGATCCAGCTTTGAAGCTGATCTGAGCAGGAGCTGGACCAGAAGACTTGCAAAGGCCCCCTCCCCCACTCCAATCTAAATCACTCTATGATTTAATGAGTTTGCTCCCTTCAAATAAAGCCACCATTGATCAATATGAGTAGCACAAGCAATCACACAGCAATGAAGCCAGAGGACCCTGTGTCTATCATGCAATGCACTTTTTTTAACTTGCTTAAGATAGTTGGTCGTTATTAAAAAAAAAATTAAAAAATCTTCTACCACCATTCCTCCTATAAAAAGGAAAAAAAGACAACCCAAGGTGAGTCAAAAATGTACAGTCTGTTTATGGAAACCCACTTCTGGAGACAGTCTAGTGGGTTGTAACACAGCTTGAGACAAACGCAAATGAACTGTCAGATCCCAGACAGCTCCACGTGGAACCAACACGTATACCTCTACACACCCTCTCCAGATATGGCAACCCAGCAGGGCAGGGCAGCACCATCCCAGCAGTACCACACAAAGCAGCCAAGGTTGTGCTAGGACCATTTCCTCTGCAGAGTTAGACTGCAGCAGAAATTCTTCACTGTACCTCAAAACTCCAAATTCTAATGTTCTTCCTAGGTCTGGTACAGAAGTGGTCCTATTTTCAGCCCAAACTAATAAACTCTCCTATTGGAGGGCTGGGAGCAACATGGCTTCAAAAGGTCTGATAAGGTCAGAGCTAAAGAGCAGTTGATAAGGCTATCTGGCCTCTACACTGGTTTCTTACAGAGCTTGGATTTTCTGTTTCAAAATTGTATTTCAGAACCAAGTTCACCTAAATTTAATCAGGAACATGTCTTTGAAATATAAAAAGCAAAATGAACAAAAAACCCATTCACTTTATTTAATCTGGAAAACATAAATAAAGTGGTTCCCTCATTCCATCAAGCAGATGCAAATTTAATTTCAGATCATTCAATTCTTTTTCTGTAAACAAACAAGAAAAAAAATTAAGCATGGGAAAAAAACCCTTGGAAAAACTACCTCTTACCACATACAGTATGTGCCTCTCTCTCCCTGCTGGCCCATATCACATTTAATACTATAGTTTTCAAAGGCTGCTGGAATTCAATCTGGTAAAGGTGTGCAATAAATGAGGCTTTGCAAAGTGCATATGTTCAGTAAGTGCGAGTATCTGGACATCTGTGCACAGGGGTGATTCTTTGAGAGGTGTGTGTAAGACAAAAGACCCATCCCTACCAATTTCAGGAAGGCCAAGTTTTCACCACAGTTTATTGGCAGCCAACCTGCCAGACAACAAACTTAACCAGCCTGTGAATCAAAAAAATCTTTCCACCCACAAGACCATTCCTTCCCTGCTACACAAGTGGATTTTGCATTATGCCCAGAAGTAAAGTTCACCGGTTGCCCAGTTAAGGTGTGGATAAGATCTATCACCTCAGGGCATTCTTAAATATGACCATCTTGTTCATTACAAGAGCATAATGTTCTTCTCTCTCCACTGAGCAGGAGCCATGGATCACGTGGCAATAGGCAGCCTTGGAGGTAGGTAGATAGATGTCCAACTGTTGCAAGTTTCATGGTCATATAACCAATGCCTTATGGAGATCTATGGACAGACAGTACAGACCTTGGCAATGTCTTTGTGACTCAAAGTCCACCTGCCACAGCAGCAAAACAAATGAACAATAGCCAGCTTTGAACCGCATCCTACTTTCCTAATTATACCTGAAGTCACTCCCAGCAACATCCAGGTCTGGCTGAGATAGCACTTACCTGTTAAAACACATCTGAAACAGCGAACTATATCTTTCGAACTTAGAAGCAGTTTCACATTCCACCTATTGCAACTCACTGCCCCCTCTACAAGAATACGTAGATCTGGACAACACACAGATTTGTTTGTGTGCCTTGCATTTATAGAGGCCATGAACTGACTGTCCATGGGCACTACGTTGGAAGAGGAATCTGTGTTGAGATTGAATAAGATAAGTGAGTTTGCTTTAAAGTCAGACCACGCCTGCTTTGCCACTGTGTACTTAAATTCATCAATATGCTGCACAACTCAAGATTACTCTGGGGCTACCCTATAAGGAATGTAGCACCTAGAGATGCAGAGTCTGGACACTTCAAACATATGCATAAAGACAACACAGTGCATTGACAATTTCAAGTTGTTTCTAAAAGTTGTCATTAGAGGGGGAATTTGAAGTCCCCTCTGTCTCGCCCATGTCTGATTTCTTACACAGAGGTTCTCAATCATCTTCCAAATGAACACCTGAGGTGCAGCATCCATCTCCTGGTAGTTAGTAGTATTGCTATCCTGCACAAAGCTGTTGGATGGCCATCCCAGTGGGGCTGTAGTGGCTGGCTGACTTCACAGGCACATCAGAGAGCAATAACACAACCTGGACAGTGTGCAGCTACAGCCTTAGTTGGAGGGGATGTTTGGGAGAACACCAAAAATAAGCAGAACTCACAAAGAAGGGAGGATTTCACAGTGCACTGCCACTGTTCCAGCTTCTTTACATTTGAACGTCAGGAATGAGCTTTGGCAACAGGCACTTGAGCAAAACTGAGTCTAGCAGCTTACAGAGTTACCTCCAAGAGCTGTACACTGTTACAGTTCAGACATGTTAAGTGTCTTTTTCTTGGCCAGTTGCAAGGTAGTAAAATGAGTTAACCTTCTTTACCAAGCCTGGACTAGGACACTACTCTCCCAACAAAGTGGAAATACCAGCAGATCCAGCAGACATCTAGGAATTACCTTACCTGGAACAGAAGCAGGGACCACTGGGAAGGCATAAAGCAGAACCCCATCTGACTCCATCTCTGAGCTGTGCTCCACTCAGATCAGCTGAAGTCCCTCACTGCTCTCCCACCTCTTGCTGGCTTGACATTGCTCAGCTCTCCTCCCCAGCTGGAAATACAGTCTCCTGCCTCTGCCCCCCCCCCCACAGGCCTTGTTGGCACTTAGTACCACACAAGAGCAGTCTCCATTTCTCTCCCTGCTCTATGTAGCTTAATCCAGTCCTCACTGCAGGTTTTCTTGCACAGCCTGCTTAAGCTTGTTTTTCTTATCATTCTTCCCACAGTCTGAAGTAAAGATGTAATCACCATAGCTGCGGTGTTATCCTCCAGAAATTACTTTGTCACAGGGAAAAGTGCAAAAATACAATTACTTGCTTTAGCTACAGTGGCTTAGAGGGACCCAGTTTTGAAGTGCTTCCTATTTTCCAGGAAAAGACTGAAAACTTGTACCTATATGTATAGCAATCAGAAAGACTTGTACGTTTCCTTAAAGAAAACCCATGAAAATGATACCAGGTCTTATCTGCCAGAATTATATAGTATTTCTGTCTCAAAAGCCTACATGTAGTTGTATCAGAAAAAATGTGACAAGCCACCCCAAAGGTTCTTGTTATTTAACAAGCCCAAAGGAAAGGCTAAGCTACACACCAATTCTTGCAAATCAAGATGTCATCAACACTGAAAGAGAGATGCAACTAGAACCAAAACCTGCTGCCACTACTTCAACAAGTAACAAACCTGGAGGATCATTCAGGTTTGGAAGTGTAGAACAATTGAACTAGTGAGGCCTGGAGAGGCTATGTAACCAACCTCCATTCCCCAGGCGGGATCTACTTTCTCTGAATCACTCCCAAGAGATAATTGCCTAGTCTGTTTTTAAACATCTCTCATACCAGAAATACTACAACCTCCAGAGGATCTATACCAGGCTTTACTCAATTTACCATTATAAACTTTTTCATATGAACTAACCTTCTCTTTCTTGCTGTATTTTAAGCATATGATTTCTCTTCCAATCCTTCACAGATATAGGGAAAAGATTATTACCTTTAACAACTGCCTTTTACATTAATTTTATCATCCCTATTCAGTCTCCTCTTCTTTAGCTAAACAACTCCCATCCATTCAAGGTTTCCTGGTAAGTCAGGTTACCCTGTGTTTGAGCATCTTCATTCTTCTCTTTCAGGTTCTCTCAAAATGATCTTTATATTTCTTTAAGTGAATTTAGACTAGCCACAGAGCTAATGCTGAGGCCTTACTTGCACTGAGTGCACAGCAAGGATTACTTTGTGTATTTTGCAGACTATATATAATCCTGCTCATTGAAGCAGCAGGTTATTTGCTTCCTGGAAACACTCTCCCCTCTGCAAGATCTGTCCTCAGTGCACTGCAGAATTTAGTTGCTAAAGGATAGACCGACAAGAGTGAGAACAAGCTAGGGGAAGGGAAAAGTTGGAGTAATTGTGTATTTGCTGGCAGGCCAGAGAAGGTAACATTGTCAGGACTGTCATGCAGAGGGAGAGAGATTTTCAGGCGCTAATCTCTTCCCTTAGAATAAAAGATGAACACACCTCTGGGATGGGACAAAGAAAAGAACCAGTTTAGTAAGAGGCAGGTGGGTGAAGCAAGGCAATAGTAGTCAAATAGTATGAGTGAGAATCAAATCCAGTCTGGCTTTGTGCACTAAGTACATAGGAGGAACAAGTCTTCCAAGACTACATGCCATGTGACAGTGCACTAAGGAAAAGGAGACTCAAGTCCATTGTACACACAATGCAAAAGGGCCTGACTCACAAACTTCAAAGCAGGAAGCCCACTTCCTAGCATTCAGGGTATTAAATAGGGTTCTGTCATCGAACCCTTTCTAATAGAATGAGGCTTGATAAGTGTCTGACCTGCTTTGTTTCAGAAGATGACACAGTGAAGTCTGCTGGTCTAAGTGGCCCAAATGAAAAGCCAGAGGACACAGCAGAGAAGCTTACAGGTTCACATGCAACCGAGAGCCCAGACTAGACTTATCTTCCTCTTTTCCCTCCTCCAGCCCAACCTGACTCCCTTTCAGTCCTCAACGAATATTTTAGTGAACAAATTCAGTGCTACATAGTTGTACAGATATTTCAGCAATGGGATTAAAAGAATCCCTGCCAAATATGGCAGGCATCAAAAATCACTGTCACCCTGTCCTCACATAGAAAGGAAGCAAGAAGGCAGGAAGTAACAGGAAAACTCGGCCACTGGGCAAACAAAAAAAATCAAAGACAAGATGACAATGCTGGAGAAAGAGCGGAGAAATAGCTGGATTATGCTCCAGTATGCCAAGCTCTGGAAAGGCCAAAGCAACTTTGTCATTAGCAGAGAAGACAGTGCTTCCTGATATACAGCCCTAACAAATCTGTGTGATATAAATGCAATTTATGTGGACTATAATGTAGTTAATTTATCCCCATAAAGGAAGGCAACATTGTAACTCACTAGACAGGTTCTGGTTCGTACCATCACTTGTGGTGATAAATTTAGCCCAAGTTTCTGTACCTGACTTTTCATTTCTGGGTAGCTTAAACTATTCAGACACTAACCTTAATGTGACAGTCTCTGTAGCAATCCAGAAATGACACATATCAAGCCATATTTTTTTAATTGTGATTCTCCTTTTTTTTTTTTTTTTCCCTCCTCTCTGGTCCTCATGAAAACTGTCAGATTGACAAGAGTAGAGAACAAGTCATTTATTTGCCGTCACAACAGATATGCAGCACAGGGCAAGCTGCCTATGCATCATTCCCTGCCAGTGTGCATCAGCCTTGGCTCAGGGGGACCCATCTCCAAGAGTAAGAGCACAAATTAATTTTTCATGACCGTTCAGAGAGTCGGCTTCTCTGTCAACACCAACCATTTCTACCAACTGCGCTGGTAGGTTCTGTCACATGGAACACTAGGAAATGGACCTGAACTATGCATATCAGCCGATCTAAGGCACTCCCTCATTTCCATTTCCACAAACCCCCTTGCTTTCATCAGCAAAACATCTGAAGCTGGTATTTTTTTTCTTTCCACATGGATGCTCTGTCCATTCTTTGACCCCCCCTAGGCTGCAATTACCCAGGGCACACAAGACAGGCACACAGAAAGAACAACAGTAGAGGTAGACAAGAACTTTTAACTTACACTAATTTCCATGCACACATCAGGGCTTTTTTAAGTATTTGATTATAACAAGAATATTTCTATTATAGCTTTACAAATACACATCCATCTAGTGGAAGAACCTGGGGTACATACAACTGCCTAACAGTATTTGTTGTTGTTTTAAACATGTATTTACTTATGTATCTGCCAAATAAGGCTGTTCAGAAGAAAAGAAAAAAACGTGTCAGTAGACTCAGAAAAGAGGAGAAAGGAAAGTAATGTAAGAAAGGAATCCAAAGGAATACTTCATAGTTATCTTTTTCCAGGCTTTACAAAGTATTAAAGTTCCAATGCAGGCATTTCTTTTTCTTGACAAAAAAATATAATGAAAGTAGAAAATGGCATCACATAAATCCATAATGGTAACAAGCCTGAAAAAATGGTATCATTGTAACTGATTCTCAATACATATTTAAGAGTGTAATTCCATAGGATACTTCTTGCACTCTCCTTTTCTCCCTATGCTGCAACTTTCCCAGAGGCATATAATAGCATAGCTGACGGTTTAGCAAAAGCCCCTGCTTTACCAGCTAGCTGAATTTTGACCTGCACAGAAGGCAATCACATCTAAAACCATGGGGGATAAACTCCAGTTTTCACCGTGTGAATGTATGTAGCTTCAAGCAAAAGGAAATTGCAGTCTCTGAGCAGCAAAGGGCCACTGTAAATAGAGGACCCGTAACAGTTACTAAAGGTCTCATTTTTAACATGTGACTTTGTGTAGAGGAACGTGCAGAACAGATTTACTAATAGATCAAGCTGCTCAAAATCCTGAGGCTGGCAAGTCCACATGTATGCATTAAATTCAGTGTATATGTGGCATTTATTTGCTGTCCTGGCTGGTAAGAAATGGCTTAAAATAGAGGGAGTTCATCTTAATCCTTCCTGCTTCTTTATACACTTCTTTGCTTCACATTATGGAAAGAGATAAATCTTACCAAGTTTAGCAGTCTGAGTTCCCCAAAAAGCTCTTCCTGCTGAGAGCAAGAGCATGTTTTCAGAACGACAACAGGCTGGTGGGCAACAGGCAGCAATACAACAGGTATTTTGCAACAGCAGTGCCAGGTAGTGGGAAGAAGTTTTGCAGTTTCCCTGTGGGGCACTCTGAACTGTTTTGCCCTTCATTCCTGTTATTGGTCCTTCTCTACTTTGTCAACAGTGCCTGTTTTCCCTTATTCTCAGCATCTGCTGCTTCCACTCATGTACTCCCTTCACTTCTGGCAGAAGTCCTGGAGGACTTACATTGCCTGTCACGATCCCCTCTCTCTTTGCAGCTGTTTAAACTAAATGTCTGCACCCTCATTCTAAAGGCTTCCAACCCTGAAATCCTACGTGTCTTTTGTATTTTGCACTTTGAAAGAACCCTCTGTGAGCTTCTGCACAATATATTCTTTTAAGTTTCTTCTAAGCCTCTCCTTTACCATGATGTCTCCAGAAGACCTTACAACAGAAAGTGTAAACTAGTAAACCCCTGGATCTTGCCTGCTAAGCATTAACTGTGCCATTCTTTTCCCTGTATTTTCCTAGTTGACATTGTTTCTATTATACCTAAGCTACAAGCCCCTTGAGACAACAACCAACCTCTCAGTCTCTCTTTGCACCATCTCTTGAGCAATTGTTCAGGCAAAAATTAATATCCCATATATGACTTCCAAAGTGAATGTGAAGATGGAAAGAGAAAAGCTAAAAGGAACACTGCACTGCCATAAATCTAGGTAGTAACACATCAGACATTATTGTGCGAGTATTTTTTGCTAATGGCACATGACAGGCAATGGAAGCTGCTGCTGTTGCACAAGCTTCGTAACTAATTCCTTCCCAGGCCCCAATACTGCGGGTGGCTGAGGCTGTGCAGTTACCACTGAAAAGAAGGTGCAGCCGTGACCATGCTGTTTGTTCTACTAAGTAAGGAGCAAGCCCATCTCCTGGACCACCAGAGTGCCAGGTGTTATGTGGTCCTATTTCACATATGCATACACAACCTGTGCCTTCCAATAGGCCAAAGAAAGAATTAGTTGCTGAACCAATTGCTCTGACTCCTTCCAAAGAATTTAATTTTACCTTGATGGTAATTAATTAATTTCAGCAGCAATGGGTCCTCCTTGACCATGCTGAATCTGGCCTGTGATATATTTAGCGTATCAGCTTCGCTAGTCAAATTTCTAGTGGCAATTAAAGGACAAGTACTGCTTAGTTGCCTACATTGGGTGCAAAACCAAACTCCTCAACCCTTCACACCGCCACGTGGTGTCATCCTGTCCCACTGACAACCAGGACAAAATTCTAACTGCAAGGGGCCAGGAATGCAAGGTGGCATTATCTTTGGCCACCCTTACTCATCTGGAAGTGTTTGCAATAGAAGAGATAAACTGGATCTTTCCAGGCTTATGACTCTCTTTACTGTTTATCTCTGCTCAGAAAACAAAGCAAACATTTTAAGAACCGGCTTCCCAATTGCTTTGATAGCAGAGGTATCTGCTCCAGGACAGGTGAGGGAAGAGACAAAAATACAATACCTGCAATCAAGCAATCCTATACAATCCGTTAGGAACATGAATAAAGGCAGCTTTGCAACACATTTAGGATTTAGCCAACACTCAATTCATCCGATCATGAAACTGAGGAAGGCCAATGATCCAGAAAGTTACAGATCCCATTCATTCCCCCGTCTCCAGACTGAAAACCTCCAGGGAGCAGTTAGCAACCTCAGAGCTTTGACATTAAGCCTGGATTCAGCATTTTCTTCTGGACAGCTTTTTCCCAGCTGTTTTGACATAATGGACTACTAGCTCTTGGATAATGGGTGTGTAAATCTTCATTTAAATGTCCTGTTCCCTTTTGCCTCCAAACACAGAAAGGAAGAGGAAAACTCCTCTTTCAAATAGCTACTTATAGCACTCCACCAGAGTAAATCCTCTCCATCCCTGTACAAAAAGATAAACACACTCCATCATAACACATTTAGAGAGTTACTCCCCTAAATAAAATGTTCAGCTGTGTCCAAGATATCCGACATCTTCGGTCAGTAGTTTAAAAACACGCCTAGAATAAGGAGGGGATTGTCAGCAAATTCGACTCACAGCCACTAAGTTCATAATTGTTTCTGTCCTCCCTGACTGACATGATCTGTAGCAAACTCTTCCTACCTCCTAGCTTAGGCCTCCCTTTCAATTTTGTTACAGACTCAGAGCCATACTTTCTTCCTGGCAGTTAAAATAATCTTGCTGGGAGGAAGGAGAAAGCAGGAGAGTCTTCCTTTTCCATTCTCAGTATTAAGTTATACTTTCCGGTCCCTCAAAACAGTAATTTGCCAGGCCTTACCGTAACGTGGGCCTTGGGCGGTACCAGTAGGCCATCTCTGACTGGCCTTGGATGATACCATGGGGCTGTCGTACAGCAGACGAGAACTTACCATCTCTATGTGAGGTGGTACTCACCCACCTAGCACTTCGCTTTGCACATGAAGACACATAACCTTCAATCAACAGACTACAAGTCAGCAAATCTTTCTAGTGCAGCCAGGCCTGAGTTAGACATTTATTGTCTAACTATTAGACAATATTAGATAGGTCTGGTCCAGTCTTAATTATAACAGAGTTGGGGGACAGGGACTGTGGCAAGGCTTGTTCACCCTCAAACGACCACACACATGTGAACAAGGCAAGCCTATCAACAGATGAACAATTCAGAGCAGAGGTTTCCATGCAATACATTATTTCACATCCTAGAGCAAGACAGACTAACACTGTGACAAAAGCCCTGGACTCTCTTACATATTATCCAATTAATTTAAATCCCATCTAACTAGGTAAATTAAGACCATGAATGATCATCACTATTTGTATTCACAGTGTTCTGCATGGGCTTTATTTTTCCCTAAACGTTCTGTTTTCACTGTACCAAATATACACGTAAAGATTAGAAAGAAGTAGCCAAAGACTTCTACGTTGTGCTACACAGGGCTTCCAACAGGATGAGTTCATGACTAGACAAATTAGCTAGGTGGTTTTGCTAAAACCATCACTTGTGAGTCATTACGGGTGCTTAATTGGTCATCTGCAAATTCCAGGGTTAACACCTCACTTAATGAACAAGCTTGTTCAAACCTCTGAAAATTATTCATTCTGGCTGTCTGAACTCCTGGGGAGACAGCTAATGCTTCAGTTCACATTCTGACATTTTCTGCATAACTATAAAGGCTAGGAAGATGTATATTTGTGTATGTGGGCAAGTGAATAAAAATGCATATAAAATGAGAAAGAGAGAGAGCTCAAGCACACACTCAGATTCAGGAACACAAGCTTTGTGGCAAGTGATGAATGTATAGGACCTTGGCTATTAAGTGAATGCTGTATCCAAGGTAATGCATTTCTTGTCAGGCTTTCTCCCCAAAAAGTATCACTCAGGCATGAACTTTTAGAAGCATCTGCCACAGACACTATTACCTAAATTCCAGCCAGTGCGATATCAGCATCCTCAGATTAATAGGAAGAGTAGCTCTGTTGCCAGTGTAGCTAATGTAATAACCTTAGTATTTGCCTTCTGTAAGCAAGATATGGGCTTGTTTCTCACTTAATCCAAGCTTGTAGCACTGCCTCCTGAACTTCTCCATCTGCCATGCTCAAAAATGGATTTCTGCCCCTCCATATTTTTTTTATTTTTTTTCCCCTTTCTTTCTCCTTCCTTAGGGTATTTTACTCCCCTTTGTATAACTCACTTTTTAGAAAAGCCAGCTCTCTTCCTACACTCTTCTTTTAGAAAAGGTCACCATTTGGAGAATAGAAAGCTTCAAATAATGGATAAGGAGCTGACAGGTAGATTGAAAACCCAAAAGGATGAATAGACTAGGCACTAGAAATAGCATCCAATACAAAGCTCATCAGAAAATTCCTAACCTGCTCTAATCACAGCAACACAATCCCCCTAAGCAGAAACAGAATTGCTCCAGCTATTAAAACAGTAAGGGCCATGGGGGGTGGCAAAAAAAAGTTAAATTCCCAGCTGTTCTTCAACCACATTGCCAAGGATTACTTCAAAGATGCATCTCAGGTCTTTCTGGATATCCCAAAGGAATCTGGATCTACCTGCAGTGCTACATGCCTTCCCCCCTTCCTTTTGCTAGTACTTCAACCTCTGCAAAAGACCTAGAGGTAGAACTCCATCCTATGTGTCAAGGAACACAAGACACTGGGATACTATGGCCAGAAAAGAACTCTAAGCAGTTCTAAAGCAGGAGGACACAACAGTTAGTTGCATGTATTCATGACACCACAAGCAGGATGCAACCACTATGAAAAGACTGCTGGTTCCTAATCATTCTGCACAATAGCAGGGAGGGACACCACCCTGAACTGGAGTGCATGAAGGATCTTCATGCATGGAAGAATCCATATCAGGTCTGTTAGATGCCCTTCCATTATTGCCAGGTGGTACTATGGACACTCATCACCCCGAAAACCAGACCTTTTAGCATATGTTTGACTGTCTCCCAAACAAAATAATAGGTACATACAAAGTACTATAGCTAAATCACATTGCAAACCTACCTGGTACTACAGTGATTTGGCACAAGAAGAATATAACCTTGGCTACAGATAATGGCAGAGAAGATGGGAAGAGTTGTTCCCTTGATCATACTCTTTTCTTTTCTTTCTTCTTCTATATCTCAGAGTGACCTTTGCAATTCAAGCCACGACATGGTCATTAAAATAATAAAAGTACATTTTATTACTTCTACTCCTACTTGTAAGAAAACTCAGCTTGAGTTCCACCTTAATGTCCAATTCTCCTTAATGTTTTGTATCTTACTGGGTTTGAGGCCTTTCATCCTGCTAGATGAAGCTGACCAACCCCCATCTGTTCTCCTACAAGCAAACAGTAGCTTGAATGAGGTTAATATATCTGTCAAACTCTGCTGGAATAAATGACATGTTAATGATGTGCATGGAGTTAAATAATTCACTATCATAACAATAAGGTGACTCAGTTCTTGCACCATTCATTTTTGCTTTTCATGGAAGGAACTTGATGTTCCTGCACATGCTCTTGTCTAGGTCAAGAGTGGGCGTGTGTGCCCGGAGAAGAGGTAGCAGAATGAAATGTTTGCTGGGAAAATCTACAAGTGCAAGGAGAGCTGTGTAAATGCAAGACCCACTCATAAGGAGATCAGGTTAGGAGTCTCAAGTATTTTAGTCCTCAAGAGTGACAATACTGGAATTTCATGCACACACGTAAATACAACAGCTGCTCTGGCAAACCTTGCATCCCATATACAGTCACCTGTCAACTCATATAAGCCAGTGTTACCTCAGCAAAATAAAACCAAAGAGACTTACAGCTAGCTACTAGAGACCTGTGCCAGCCAACCTTCTGAAGTTTGCTGGCCTGAAGGAACAACGAGTTGGTAACCCTACATTACCAACAGAATTGCAAGTCCAAGCTGACTGTGACTATGGAAGTGATGCTTCTCTCTGCAACCCAAAAACAGGGCCTGGGGCAGCAGACTGCCCGATTTGCCTTTGCTACAAGAGGGGGGATAAAATACACAGCCAGAACAGAGGATGCTCTCTCCTGACTTCACAGCCCTCACTGCTGGCAACCAGGAGAGGAGCTAATATATACCAAAACAGGAGCTTCTTTTCCTTAAAAGTCTCAGTGAACAAAACCTCAACCTAAAGGCCATAAGCAGGGACTGCTTTCCCTCACAGAGTGCCGTGCCACAACACACTTCAATATCCTAAATTAGGTGATATTACCTAGAGCCAGATCCCTTTTTCCACAACAAGCAGGAGGCAGAGTGGCTTGGCGGCTGCCTGCCGCATCCATTTGATCCACCTACATACTTCTAGTAAAACCTACCAGCACAGCATCTGTGCACCCAGCCCCAGGGGAAAGATTCCTGTGGAAGATCAATGTAATAGGATTCACTTGTCCAAAACTGACTTCCAAAACTCAACAACATTTTCTATGTGGATCCTGCTTGGTATCTTCAGTTAGGAGACAGGAAGGGGTTTCCTTCTTTCATGCCCTTCTAAGAATAAGGTAGCATCTTTCACACCTAGACACAATTAAGGCATGTGTTCTCATCCCATTCCCACTTGGGAAAAAACAAATAGGGCTTATTAATATCAGAAAGCCAGCCCAAGATGTGGTTCAACTCTGCATTATTCGCTAGCGTCAGGAGACATGAAAAATTTACATCCTTTGAAACTGGGTCACACATTGCTCTGCCACAACAAAAATTAGCTCATCTGTCCAAAAGGCATATAATGCTCATGAGGTCTGAAGTTGTTTACTTCTGCTCCAAGGGAGAATTAGGGCCTTGATTCTGCTGTGATGAAGGCTATAAAGTGGTCTCCAGCATGGTTTTAATACATGTACTATTATAGCACAGGGCTTATGATTTTTTACATTTTTGCCTTCCAGTGACCACAGTAAAGCAAAGAGTCTGGTGCCCAGGGAACAGCACTACTGATTTAACGTGGCAGTGGGTCAGCAGAGGTGAGACAGAACAGCACTGAAAACTACTCTCTTTGCATGACCTCTTGCAAAAAATGTCTTGGACATCCACAGCCCACAGCAAGCTTTTGTTGGTCCACAACGTCAGCTTTATCCCATTTACTGGAACAATAAATCCTGTCAGAAGAGGATGCCAGCTACCCTCAGAGAGAGCTTCAGCATAGTCTTTAGATACCTTTGCCCTTCCAGTTCATGGAGGAGAACTGAGTTCCCAACTCCCTGGAAAGCCTGTAGTCAAAGATAGCAAATGAAGCTGTTTGTGGCTAGCGTCCCCATCCTCAAAATGGGAAGTTTCACTAAATCTAACCAAAATGCAAACAGCTAATCTCTACAGTTTTCCCAGGCTCTCCAGACCCTATGGATTGCTGTTCAGTGGTGGTGGTGCATAATAGTCACTGCTTTCCAACCCAGAGACAGCTGTTTTTCTCCAGCTGGACAGAGTAAGTTGTTATTCCTCACAACACAGAAGGAACACAAACTCACCCGCCTTAGAGAGATGGACTCCAAAAAGGTCAAAGTAAATTACTCTATGATAATAATTACTTCATCAATAATTAAAAGTGATAATAATCACATTTGGGATGAGCCAAAGGAATACTTCGAACACGATCAGCACATCAGGCACAAGGAGAGGGGATTATACAAAGCAGACAAAATGCAGACCTAAATTTATTATCCCAGCCTAAATTCCTCATTGGGCTCAGAGGAAAGACAACAGAAAAAACAATGTCTGTCCTTTTTTTGTTGTTGTTGTGGAGGGAGCTCTTCTCTAAGTCACCAACTCCTCAAAAGAAAATGATATCGGAAACCTTCAAGGATAACAGATCTTTAGGGCACCAGTTCTGTAGCACCAAGGTGAACATATCTTTCTCAAATGTGGACCCACCAGACAAATTATACAGGTCATACTACACCAAAAAGAAAAAAGAGCAGGAGTGTGGGGTGTCACCCCCCCCATTCCCCCCCCCCCCCCCCGCTTTTTTTTTTTTTTTTTAGAAAGCTCTAATATGTCACTTCAAGGGCTGATCTAAAAAAGCTTCTCCAGCCCGGGGTCATCAGCACAAGGAGCTCACCACCCACATAAAGTACTTCATACCATGTCTCAATAGAGGTGACTCTGCACAGGTTTGTCAATGGAAGGGCAGTGGTGCGGTGCTGGTAGGCAAAATGTGAAACAATGTGCGGGGTTGAAAAGAGGAAAATGTTTTCAGGTTTTTTTATTATTGTTATCTTAAGTGATTGCAAACCATTAAAATGAAAGAGATGACAATGTGAAAAGCACCAAATGCTAATATAATGTCCCACAAATCTGATCCATTCCAGCTGATATGACAAACATTCAAAGCCCAGAAAAAAGACAACCAGGTGCTGCCTTCTTTAGTGACATAATGAGTTTATTAGCTCAAAACTAGACCCACTTGTACAGGTAAATAACTGCTCAAGCTACACCTGTTTACACATGTGTATGCAGTTTCACATCTGTCTTCTGGGAAGATGGTATCTAATATTTCAAACACTGTAGTTATTTCTACTCTGACTGAAAGAGGAATGCCTGATCTGTCCAGGAACACTGATTTGGGCATTTCATGATCTTCCATCATCATCATATCTGGATTCCTCCTTCATATTAATACAGTTGTTCTCAACTTTTCCAGGTGTCCTGAAAAGTATGTTCATTCCTGTTTTACCAGTGAGGAGCTGAAATATTCAGAAACCCACAGGATAGAGCCTGAGACGACTGAAATTGCTACCCACTACTCTGTTTTGTAAATGCCAAGTCCCTTTTGAACACCTGCCCTGAAGTCACATGGGAAGTGAGCAGCTGAGCCAGGACCTGGACTCACATCTCCTGAATCCCACAGGATAAGATAACTTCTGAGTACTGCTCAAGTACAATTGCCAGGTTTTGGACTAACTGGATTTCACCTCACATCCCTCAGTACCTCTTCAACACACATCTCCAAATCGTCAAGCCCTTCACCCTCCCAGGTGCATCCATTGTGGCTAATACTACTGACTCTTGCTGGAGCCAGCCACCAGCACAGACTGTGCCAGGCCTCCTGACTGAGGTGAAAGGAGTATTTATATGCCATGACTTGTCAAATCATCTTTTTTCTTTATTAACAGGGAGAATGTTTTCCTGGCGGAGCCCCCTCTGAATCCAGGATCCAACTCTGAAAGCTGCCAAGTAGGTGCTGAGTGTTTCCCAGTTCTCTGTAGAAGTGAGACCGGCAAAAGGCATTTATTCACTCCTTTCCTCAAGAACTTTGTCCATTAAAAATGCACACCTTGCAGGCTTTTGGCACAATGCCACAAATATGGCCTCAAGCACTCTGCTAGCAGAGTAAGCATCTACTAACAGCCAATATATCAGCTGCAGCTCAGAGTTGTCCAGCAGCATTACATCTTCACTATGCATTTTAGCGTTGTGTAGCCCAAACAATAACGCTGCCTCTGAAGATAGAGGACAGTTCAGAGTCCAAGACTTGCAAACCTCAGCTGTTCTTCAGTCTCCAGCGCCAGCTTTAACAGAGTCCAGTAAGCCATGCCCCCAGAGAAGCTAATGCAAGGAAAAATACTTGCTGGTATTGGCAGTTCAATCTGCAGCATTTTGCTAAGGAGTAAAAGATCTAGAAAGTTAGCTACAAGGGGTTTTCAGAAACTTTGTCTTTCAACTCCCTTTTAGATATTAAGTTTAAAGACTCTTACAGTATCTACATTTATTTCTTCCGAGTGCTGGATTTGGCTACACCAGGCATACAGGCTGATGCTCCAGAACACAGCAAGAGGGGCTGGAAGAAATTGTTCTGGAGCAATTGGTTCCCCTTGTGTGATCAGAGCTAAGCAGCTCAGCACAAGAGGACAGATTCTGGGCTGTACCTTTGCAAGTAATTGCTCACATAGAAATAGCACTTCAAGATCCAAACAGTATCAAACCTATGGACAGTTGGGTCTTTTGTAAGAACATTGCCAAACTCTGCCCCCAGAAGATCTTATGATCTGAGAAAAATGATGGACAATATTATAGCTATTTTACAGGTGGAGAATTAAACTGCAGAGTGACCTTGGGCTGTCTGCAAAGGGAAACTGATGGGTGCAAGAAATGCACTCTTAAAGAAGTGTAGCAACACCCCACAGGAACAAGCTTATTCTGGAATCATCAAGTCCAACGAAGATGTTTTCACAAATAACTGCAGCTTCTTTGAACACCACCTCTGCTTTATACTGAGCAACTTTCCTGGGGCCTGAGATAGGTTCACGCAGCTCCAACTCCTACCCCAGCACTTGGCAGGCACTGAAATGAAGCTGGCATCAGGCACATAAATCCCCTTGAGGATTTGAGCCTAGTGTCTTGCTGTGTGGCACAGAGGAAGTCTTGGCAAAACCAGGGTTTAGAGGAAAATCTTCTTTATCTCCCCTTAATGAAACTGGTCCTGCAACCCAATAAAAAGTTGATCCTTCCTCTTTATCACTTGCATTGCAGTTCCTTTCCAAATAATAGCACTCAGACTGAGCAGCTCTTAACATTTATAGCAATCCTGAGCAGACAAGGAGGTCCTTCCAATACCTGGTACTAGTATTATACTCCTAAAGCACCCCAACAACCCAGACTCCACAACCCTCAGACTTCACAGCCTTCAGCAAACTCAAACTGACCCACTTGCTAGACAATTTGAAACTATATTCAAACTTATCCATGAACTTGTAAGGTCAGGAATATCTTAGTCTCCTGTTTCTCTTTCTCTTGAGGTGGAGAGATGCAGTTTTACAAAGCTTTGGCACTCTAAGAGCTTGATAGAGCAAAGATGACTATACCATCCAACCGAAGTTTGCTTCTTTGATTTGATACAGTACAAACAATTGCCCATGTTGAAGTCTGACCGGTACCAAGAGCCCACTGCTAACAACCATGGCACATTTCATGTGTGTTGACGTAACATTAAGGCCAGCCAAGTAACAACAGATAGCCCTCTTAGCCTTTTGGAGTTTAAAAGTATACCTAATGGTACATAAGTGCCACAAGATAGACACAGTAAGCACAGGGTTCACCATAATACACAGAATTTCAGCTAGGTATATTTGTGTGTTAAGACCACAGCCAAGACACACAAACTAAACCACAGTCTAGACATCAGATCCAAAAGAGGATATCTTCAGCATCAAAACTCGCTGCTGACTTCAAAATGGAAGTCTCCCTCTCTTAATTGCCACCACTTTCTCCCGCTTTAATCTAGCACTTTGTCTGCACACTCTTAGAAAATAATTACCCTGAACCCAGCTTAAACAGAATCAAAGCAGGAACTTCTCAACTTTGATATCAGTATTTCTATGCTAAATTGGAGGGGCCTGACTTTACAAAGCAACTTTACCACCTGGGGGCATGACGTTCTCACAACAACACACAGCATGCCAAGCGCGTGAGCAAATGCTGACTTGGTACCTGATGGTTTTCTGTCGTATGCAATCAGCCACTTTTGCTCACATGACAGCAGCAAGCATACACACAAATGCAATGCCCAGCTGCGCTGGGTGTTTGGGAAATCATGTCTGAGTGAAGATCCGAGCAGAAATCCAACCTGCTACCCACTTCTGATGCCACTGCCTCACACATCAGTGAAAGGTGACCCCATTAAACGGCCAGTGTATTCAGAACAAGTCTAGGCTTTAAAAAGAGCTGGTTAATTTTGCTGTCAATAATTGCAGCAGCTAAGATAACAGTAATCAAATTTCATGCTTCAGAATGTGAATTAACTGCCTTCAGGGTCAGAAAGATACCTACTACTTTGCCTCTGGATATCACTGAAGAACTAGCATAGAGGATTATATGACTCAAACATAACACCCATTTATTGCTTGGTGCTGTAAGCAGGATACTGCATTTAACAGGTAAAATGATCCAGTACAGCCAAATCTCTGCCACAACTTATTAACATCAACTTTTACTTCCTAGTCTCCCACTGACTCCATCCTTCTTTGTAACATGATTTTGTTCTGCAGAAGGTCAAATTTTGTTTTCCTAGCTGCTCTCCAACAAACGCATGCAGAATTACCTAAGGGCACTTCAAACACGCTTTGATAATTTTTGTTTTAATTGGGCCAGCTATCTATTATCAACATTAACACTGAGAGAATATTGAAAACTACAGCTAAAACACTGATTAGCTGCTGTTTGGGTCCTTAATTCCCTAGGAATAGCCAATAGAGCTGGCATTTCCTCCACACACAGCTTTCCTGCTGTGCCCCAATGCAACAGAAGACCCAGGCAAAGGGAAATTAAGCAATTAATTGGTTCTTAAAAAAAAAAAAAAAAAAGGTAGTTGAGTAAATCATTTAGTACATGGGAAAATTAATAGCAGTAGCCAAAAGACAGGCACAAGGGAAGAAGCATCCACTCCCTCCTGAAGCTGTCTGTTGCCTTCTGCTGTTTTCTGGGTCGGCTCCCTACATAGCTTGGTCAATGCCCCTCACTCAAGATCCTCTGTTCTCACCCACTGCCAGCCTTGAGCTCCACAGCAGTTCAGTCAGGACTGTACATAACCCTCTCCCATGCACCTGGAGGAGAGATACAGCCTGGCACAGTTTTCTTAATTTTATTGCCCAAGGCATTGGTAAACTGTGAAAGACCTGTCTTGCCTTGCAAGACCCCTAAGGATTGTTAGTTTGTGGAGTGCTTGCACACTGCAGCAAGGGAGCCAAAAACTATTGCTGATAAACACAAGTGCAGCCTACTTCATGGGCACAAATATGAGATTCAGTCAGCTCTGACTACACGAGATAGATGTCATGCCTTATCAGCTGGTTTTCCTCTACAGGGGGGACACTATGCTGTCCTGGTATCGGTCAATTAGTGACAACATATGCTACTGGGAAAAATCTGCTTCCAGCTGCAGGAAGAGCAGACGACAGGTGGCAACATAGCTAAGAGGACAAGCCCAAGGATGCTCTCCCATTGTCTCCTCAAGATTAAAGCAGTAACCAAGGTAAAATGGTCAGTGCCAAACCCCTTAAGTCAGACATTGTGAAAATGTCACCATGCACAGAGCTGGTGAAGTACTGACACAATTTACCCTGGAGCAAAACACACAACCTTAGAAGAATCTAAGAGAATGCTAGAGATGTTTATCTGGGAGAGTTTGGAGGAAATTGAGCATACCTCAACAGATCAGCTCCCCAAATGCTCCTTTCTATAGTTTTCAGATCAGGAAATCTGGCAGTTTGCCCCATTTCTGATTTTTCACTGATCTGTGAGTATACCAGTAAGACACTTAATCTTTCTGTCACAGAGTCTCCTCATCTGTAACACAGTGATCATGACACATAACAGCTGGGTTTGGACACCTGTAGAGAGAGAGAGAAAGCACAAGGCAGAAGCCAGGCTATGATATTTTTACTGCTACTGGGGTAACAGAGACATTAGCAGTTATTTTCAAGCACATTAGGACATGAAAATGAGGACAATAATGAATGTCTCACAGTCCTCTCAAAAAGAGAGTCCAGTTTTCAGTTCCAGCCCAAACTCGCGGTCTGACCCCAAACAAGTCACTAAATATGCCTTGGTTCCTAGCAAAACGGAGATACCCATTCCTGACCTCACTGGTATATCGGAAGGGTGAAAGCCCACTGTGAGGTGCCCAAAGGGCTGTGCAGCCACAAAGACAGAAAAACACTTAGAGCAACAGACTGCAGCCACAAAGTTTGGAAAGGTGGAGAGGAGAAGAGAACACTGCACTCAAACCAGCTGTCATGACTGACTACAAAAAAATGGCAGCATGAGATTGCTCTCACCTTAATAAAGCCCTCCTGATCTTGTTTGCTCACTGTCATTAAAACAACCATACTCCCACACTGCACAACCTCCTCCCCTCTCCCATCTTCACCACACACAACCTGCTAGTATCCACACAGAAACTGCCATGCATTCATAGGTCAGACACTGCTGCAAGTCAGTAATAATGCAGAGCACTTCCAATTATGCAAAGAAAATGGACACTGAAACTTCTCTTAGAAGACATCAGAGTATGAGTCTGAATTAAGATTTATTTCCATTGCTTAATAACAATGACAAATACATGCTGCCCCTGGAAACATATTTAGATGCATACAAAAAGGGATGGAAAGAGGGGATGAGGAGTCTCCAGTATTAGCTCATCAGCCACAGAAAAAGTTCACAGGGATTTCTTGGAGCGCTTACCTTCAGTGATAAGAAAACCTAGCTAGAAATCAGCAAGTGGAAAAGCTCCCAGTACCACCAGCAGTGCTACTTGGCCCTTTATACACAGACCCAAACTGAATGAACTAGGAGGATTAGACACAAAACAGGTTTCTTTTACTGGAAGAACCAGCCTCTTGTACCAGCAGTGCGTGCAAGTGGCACCTCTTCTCAGGACAGGTCAGGCCGTCCTAAACTTAGAGTCCAGCTCTCCCACCACCTTCCTGTGATAACAGCTCTCAACAGCAAGGCATTAAAGTGTATCTGCACCTATAAATGCTCAGCTTATAAAAGTCCTAAAACTCAGCAGTTCCCACTAAAAGCATTCTTTGTGCTGCTTGACACACAGACACTTTTCAGGTGCTGGACAAGTTCCCCCATCCACAGATCTGCCAGCGACCTGCCTTGGCTTGTATGCAAAGACAGTAAAAGCCGTAGACCATGAGTGATGAAGTGAGCACACCATCCCTCTCCACCTACCACCCAGCAGCACAGTGAAAGGGCAGAAAGCAGGTCCCTCCGTGATTATCTATGAGAACTCCAAAGGGGGTGGCAGGAAGGCAGGACACCAACGCATGACAGCAGGAGCCAGCTCACCCGCCCTCCACCACCTGCAGGTCTGGGGTAAGCCTAAGTCCAAGGGTCTTTCTGTGATCTGTTAGAGCACAGCTTTGAGTGCTTTCTCCTACAGCTCCTTATCTCCTGTTCCACCTTTAAATAAGTCCCATCAGATCATTCAAAGAAAAAAAAGCAGAAGCAACTCAGTCCAGCAGCTTTGGATAGGATGAGTTCAGCCCCTCATTCTCACACGTTATAGCTAGAGCTACCATCAGTCTGACAAAGTTTATTGCTGTACACCCTCTTGTACCGTGCACTGCAGCTGTTACTCGGCACCCATTCCTCCTGCTGCTTGTCACCAGGGAGAATGGCAGCTGGGATTTGGCACAACACTTCACTAGACTTCAGTACACCCAAGTATCCAGATGAGCCCAATATTGTTTGCATCAAACACATATGAAATGAAATTTTTCTTCTCTCACCTTCAGCGTTGATATCAGAATTAATAAGCAAAGTATTTTGCTTTTTAGGTGGTAAATCAGAATAAAACGCATAGGTCAAATGATTGCCGTTACTGTCAGAGGATAATTCACATATCTAGAGAATCACAGGTTGTAGGAATAAAATGCTGGTGATAGAACTGCAATTTCTACCAAGCTCTGGTGCCAGCAGACATGATATTCTATTTTTTTTCCATTGTTGCTAGAACAAAACCACCCATGAAATTAAGGAAGCCAACTAGAACTCAAAGCTGGGAGGCATTAGTTTATTCTTCACTATGAGGGTTGTGAGGCACTGGAACAGTTTGCCCAGAGAGGTTGCGGATGCCCCATTTGTAGAAGTGTTCAAGGCCAGGTTGGATGGGGCTTTGAGCAACCTGGTCTAGTGGAAGGTGTCCCTGCCCATGGCAGGGGGGTCGGAACTAGATGATCTTTAAGGTTCCTCCCAACCCAAACCATTCTATGATTCTATCTCAGCTAAACTGCACCACCTCTTCTACTCCTTCTCCAAACTACACAAAATTCCAGGCTCCAGAACAAATCCTAGCTGTATGAACAAAACTGCAGAAGAACTGGTCTGCATAAAGATGAACAAGAGAAACAGCAAGCTTCATTCTAGTGAGTTCAAAAGCTTTAGGGAACAAAGTCCCTGAAATCCTGTACTGGAATGGCAGCTGGAAGGCTCTTGCCAGTACTACAAGCCAAAGCTTTCAAACTCCTTTAGTTCAGGGGGAGGCAAGGGAGGAGGGGAAGAAGGAAAAAAAAAATTAATGAAATTAATATTCAATTTCACTACAACAATATTTTCCATTAAGCTTTCATCGCCTATTAAAATTTTTTGCTTTTGAGAAGCAAAAGCAAGCTAAAGTATTTCCTAATTGCTTTATACTCCGCTCACTTTTTAAATGGATTTATTTTCTAAATACTTTTCAGAAATGGAAGCTGTTTTCAAAATCGAAAGTGCCTTCACAAAACATTTGCATTTTGATAAAAATGTATCTTCTCCCCCCCAACTGAAACACTTCATTCAACTTTCTGGTTTGACTATTGTAGGATACAGATGAAAAAAAAAAAATTGCCATTTAGAAACTGCCTTCTATTGACCCACATTATTCAAAACAATGTTCATTTCTCTTTGCTTCAGCTACCACCTGTTACAAATACTCTACAGATCTATTCCTCTCTTTGGGCTTATCCTTCACCAGTGCTCAAGAAACCCTTCTAAAGGCCAGGCTTCCTGGACCAGCTGTAACGATAGTGTTTAGGCACTGAGATCCACTCTCAACAGAGCAGACTGGCCTTTCCAAGCTGCTGGATTGCTGACACTTTGCAAATGTCATCTCCAGTGTTGTGCAGCACTGGATGATGGGGCAGGCATGATGGAGCATTACTAGAGAGCACTCACATGTACGCAAGAAGAGGAAAAAAAAAAATCAATCACTTGCAGCAGAGATTAATAAGGGAGGTGGGATTATAAAATGACAGAACTGCTGACAGCTGAAGTGCTGAGGAATATCTGCAAACCTCTGCAACTCCTGGCTATGATAATTTCCTGGGCATATCCACCAGTAGCAGCTCAGCTACTGATACCACTCACTGTCAGTGCTTTGTTCTCCAACACAGTAAAAACACAAGTCACGCAACCATACGTAGGAAAGTTTCACAGATACAGAGTGTTTCTGTATCATTGCTCCTCTCTTGCCATTCTCTCTCATATTGCACTGACTGGATGTATTATGCAACCACTTGCTCTTCTTCTATTCATTCTGTTCTCACTCAACCCTTAATTTTACCTCCAAATATTAAATTTTCACGATTACTAGTCTCCTTTAACCCCACCAGAGCATGGAAAAGGGTAGGTGGGTGGTTGAATCCTTTCGAGAGCATTACTAATGCCAAGAGAGGGAGGTAGCAAGAACTGGACAGTCAGCTTTATCTCTGTGGATATCGCATCATCCAAAGAAGAACTTGGTGTTAAATTCTCCAAACTAACTAACAACTAATGACAGTCTGTGCAAGTAAAAATATGTAGGAGAAATCCAGACTTCAGCAGTAAGTGCAGATACTCTCTGGTTGAGAACTCAGCTTCCTGAAAGCCGATATATTTGTTATGTTTAAGTAAACCAAATACAATATTAAATTCTATGCAACCATACTTTTAGCCATTACAGTCAGTCATAGCTGGATGCTAATGCTGGTTAAACAACAGGCCGTTGGTTCTGGTCCCTGAATTAATTTAATTACATTAGTCCCAATGTTCTCCTGTGTTTCCCTGACATCCCGTATAAGGGACCCCTCTCCTGCAAGCCCAAACAGGTTGCAGTGCTGGCAATTTCCCCACCCAAGTCAAGGCAGGCTCCCAGTGACATTACCAAGGTTTGTACTATGCTTTGCCCATTCTGCAGGTAGATCACGAGTCCTAGGGCTGTTAGCTTGCTCTCTCCATAGCTAAAGGTTTTTTCAAACAGGTGAAAGAAACGTGTATAGCTGCCTGCTGCAAACACTGCTTCAGATGACCAGGGCTATAAATTATCACCATTTTGATGATACAGTAGGTGATCATCCCTTACAGGAGGTGGTTCAGGGCGTGAGCACACAGCCTATTCCAATTCCCTCAGCACTTGGTCACCCCAACACTGCCCACCCCCTTCCACAGGCATGAGAGTTTGAAGTGAACGAACTGCTTCTCTGGGCAGGGAATTTTAGCCCACAGAATTGCTGCGCACACAGAATTGGCTGCTAGAGCCAGTCAGCACACTGTGGCTGGAGCCACTTACCTCCTGGAACCTCATGCCCACAGTTAACTAAAGCTACCAGCTTTCAGTATTAGTACCAGTGAGAGTAGCTTTAAGTACCAAAGGATCTCCCACTACCTCTGGACATGGACAGCGGGGAGTCAACAAGGCCCTGATCACACCACTCAGGAGCAACCCTTCTGACACCCCATCATAGGAGTACAAATATCCAGGGGAGGGTGGGGACACAATACAGCAAAAGCAGCACCTATCTCATGCAATATACAGTACACATCTGGACTTAGTCAGATGAGAAGGTAAACGCTGCCTCTCAGTTCTAGGCCCTCCAACCAGCTCAAGAACAGCCCTGCACTGAACCCTGCTACTAGAGGTTAGCTGTCTCCAGCTCCCGGGTAAAGTCCTGACTAGTTTTCTAGTCACCTGGAGAGAAAGTAGCATCACAGACCTGCAAGTCTCCCTGGCTCGCTTGCATTCCAGATATCACCAGCAGTGACAAGAAGCCAGGACAAAGTGCTCCTTGGCTTAACTCACCACTGACAGTGCTCTGGCCGCAGTGACAAGAAGCCAGGACAAAGTGCTCCTTGGCTTAACTCACCACTGACAGTGCTCTGGCCACAGTGCCAAGATCCCAGCTGTGTACTGAATCACCACATCCTGCCCACTCCCTGCAGGGGCGTACACATGGGGAAACCTGCAAGAATTTACTGCTCCAACCTGGGGCACAAATCTCTCTCCATCCATGGCAGGGGCAGCAGGGCAGCACTGAGGAGCAGCAGGACACAGGGTGCTTTGGGAGGCAAGCACCCACCACCAGAGCCACATGCTCTCACATGCCTGCTCTTCACATTTAGCCAGTCAATTACAGCTGACTAGGAACAGTAGGATCTTGAATTAATGCCAATCAAGGGCTGGAACAGAGAAAGGCCTGAAGGGAAAACAGCAGGGAGGTATATAGACACTTTTGTTGCCTTTGAGTTACCAGAAACCCCTGTAAAAGAGAAGCACGGCCCTTAAGAAGAAATGGGCGCTTAACACCCATGGAGCAAGCTGGGCATTCCTCCTGCTTACAGATCTGAGGCATTATACTGAAAGGTAGAGTTTCCTCCTGAGTATAACCAGTTGTAGAAGTTCTGCTATTGCAATAATGTCCATTTTCTTCTACTCATTTACAGAGAAACACTTCTAGTTGTGGTCCTTCTATAAACTGGGGGGAAAAGGAGGCACAAGGGATATATTTTCCTTCAAAACCTTATTTTGCCTTCAAACAAGGTGGGTAGCTGTAGAGGAAAGAGGTTAGAGACCTATAGGGAAGTCTGCTCCAGACAAAGGGACTGAATCCTGGGTGTGGAAACCAGATCTCTTTTTTCAATTTAGATAAAAGAAAAAAACTTATTTATCATTCCCAAAAAGGTCAGTGTTAGCCCTTCAGGCAAAGCTGCAGGTGCTATTTCCATATGCCTCGTGTGCCCTGAACTCCAGCTCTGGCAGCTTTCAACCTTTTGTATGAGAGCAAAGACAAGCCATGAATATTTCATGTGTTGCCTTCGCTTACTTGCAAGTTGCTTGGAAACTATTAAAGTGCAAGCGTAATAATGTCATCATTTACTTGTCATCTTCCACCTGCTCTTCGCAAAGAAAAGAAGAAAAGAATACCTGGGCTCCCATCCAAAGTCAGTGCAAGCACTGTGCCCTATCCCTTAAAAGACAAATTGAAGGTTCTTCTGCAAAGAGGTGGGCTAATCTAATGCAAATGCTCCAGATCACCTTCTAGATGTCCAAGAAAGTTTTTCCAATTATCATTCTATTCTGAAGGGAAGATAGTTTTATGCTATCAACAAGTAGAGCTATTCCAATCTTCATCACCATCTCCTGAAGCAAGCACCTGTTCCCTATGTTTCCAGGAACACTGTTCACCCCAAAACACCTTGAAAATTGGTCAACGCTGACATACAGAATTATCCTAAAGCACCACTTACACCTTCCACAGGTTAAGATGCAACCTGTTCTGGACTGAAATGCAGCAGCTGTTTACACACAGGAGTTGCACATGCACACAGTAACAGTATGATCAGGTGAAAACTCTTGGAGGACCATTGCCATTTAAATTCATCCTAGAAAAATATTGTACCCAAAAATCTACAAAAAGCATCCCACAATTTTTGTCTAGGAACACGTAAGTGGCAGGGACCTCCTGTGTGCCAAAGTTTTCCAAAAGTATCATCAGCAACTACCTCCCATTAACAAAATGCTCCATTTCCTTCATGGTACCTCTGAGAAGGCCATTACACAGCCTCACTGCTCTGCACAGAAGCCTTTTTGCCATTTTACCTTCACCTCAGTCACTAACAGTTAACAGCTGATTGTTCCTGAACCAACACTGCCCTCTGTTTTCAATAGCTCTTCTCCCTCCCCAGTATCTGTGACCTTAATGCATTTATAGAGAACAAGCACTTCCCATCTCTGTCATCCTTTCCACCAGTTTTACAAGCTTTTAGTCTCCTCTCATGAGAGGAGATCTCTTTTCCCCAGTCATCTTAGTAGCCCATCTCTGCCCATCTTGTCCCATTTTCAATTCTTCCTCCTTGAATGTGGCTGACAAGAATTATACATCATTTTCTAGATGAGATCTTCCTAGCACTTATAAATTATTGACAGGGGTTAGTTTTGCAAAAGGCACAAATGGGAACAGACTTGCTCAAGTATTCAACACCAGTGAGGATACCCCCTTATCTGTGCTGAGCATTACATATAGCTATGAGGATGCTTGAATGAGGCTGGTAAGCAGACAGCAACACAGGACTGGCCAAGGCATAAAAGTGCTTACATTAGTCTGGCTACAGACCACTAAATAGAAAACAAATAATCAAAATCAGTGATGGCAAGATAAGTTATCTCCTTCCCCACGCACACACACATATGCTAAATATCAGAAACCATTTTCAGTCCCCGGGCAGGATTTTTGAAATACAAAAATACCTGACAAGAGGAAGGGACTGGACCAGACCTCAAACAAAGTCACTTGTCTATATCCCTAGGTTTCATCTGGAAGCAAGTCTTGCCAAACTGATTACTACAGTTTGCTACAGTAGCTCAACCACATCTGCACCCTGAGTCACTCGGGATCTCTGGGAGATGCTGAACACCCTGAGCTCCAGCAGAACTGTAGCCCTTTCCAGGCATTGCTTTGCCCGTGTCAGCACAGACCATGTTGGCTTCCCATCTTGTACAATCTGGTTCCAACAACCTGTTACTAATGAGAGAAAAACCTGTTTCCCTGAGTGCTGTCATGGCTTTACAACTCAAACTCAGGTTCTTCAGCTCCTTCAGGAACAAATGAAATACAGCCCCAACTAAGAAGATGTAATAACGAACTAATGTAACTTGTAAGCTCAAATCTCTCTCTGTAACCCAGACAACAGTATCAATATTCAGCAAGGAGAATTCAATAGACGGAAAACTCAGATGCACTCTTGAGATTTGTCCCAAGAGTCAGACTTCTCTGAGAGTAAATGATTGCAATGACTTTCCACCAACATAGTTTAAGACAGGAAATCTCCTTAGAAATCAGTGATTTAAAGCAAAATACGCCTTGCAGCTCTGTCCCTCCCACTTGCTCTTCCTTTCCAGACACTCCCCAAAGTAAGAGGATAAAAAGAAAATTTTATTCTGATACAGAAAATACCCAACATGTGTAAAATATACCCTCACATACATACACACACAAACTTGGCTAAAAATAAAGGTTCAAATTCCAGGCCTGAAAAAAAGTCTCAGAAAAAAAGATGAAAAGAAAGAAAAAACCACCCTAAAATAAAAAGGGGAAAAGGAGCTCATTTCTAAAGAAAACTGAGTATTTAACAAGAGACCTCCAGAATTTGAGGTGCAATAGTCAAATTGCCCCAGGCCCATCACAGAGCCCACTAAAGCAAAACTTTTTGGTCTCTGCTGATGTTTCAAAGTTCAGTAGATCCTGGCAACTCACTGTTTTCTTGCAAATGAGGTGACTATCACAGCAACTGCAGCCAGCTGGCTAGGAATACAGAAACTCAGTATTATTGGAGTTTTTTAAGTTTTAAAAATTCAGCATCCCAGCAGAGTAAATGAGTATAGGCCTTGCCAGGTGGCTGACGGCTTCACCCGATTTGCCAATTTTCCGTATTTTCCATAATGCATCACAGGTTCTTTCCTAGCCCTCAGTACCATGAAATGGGACCACCTTACCCACCTCTAACACAGCCTTTCCCATAGCACTAGGAGAAACTTGGAAATGTCACCATACACTCTTCACAAACATAAGCACTGCAAGTATCTGCCAAGGAGGCATCTCACTATCCAGCAGTACACACTGCGTTAAGCTAAACATCCTTGGGTTTGTACATACTTCACAGATAAGGCAGAAAGGGGCTATCAAAGTGAGCCACAAAAACCAGAGCACAGACTTGGCGTCTACGGTAGTGACCTGTGCACTCAGGTTGTGTTTCCTTTGCATAGCTTCCTAAAGGCATTTCCACATCTCTACAAAAGACAAAGCTAAGGGGAAGGCTTGGACTTGGTGTACCTTCACATTCACACACTGGGCTTAGTTTGACACAAGCAAAGCCAGCAGGAGCTGACACTGCTACTGAAGGAACCCGTCCCTCTTTGGGCCATTTTTTTTGTGAGCTGCAACTTGCCTTTTACCAATACTGCTATGTGAGCAACCACACAGAAAAATAGACTGGGAAATTGCCCCAGATGAGTAACAAGCTTTGTTCAGTGGCATCAGCCCTGTTCACCTCAGGACTGCACAGAGACTTGCGTGTGAGCAAGGCAGGGGATGGGTTGGGGATTGCAAGGAAGCAGCCAGGAGAGAAAGAACAGGACCACCTGCTTTGGACACTTACACAAATTTCTGTCACCAATTCCTCCCCTCCTGCCAACTCAACTGCTGCCATTTGGTCTCCGTCTCCTCCAATGCACCCCCAGCAACCTTATCCTTCTGTCTCCTTGCACTCTTCCAGCTCCTACACCCTTGCATCCATCTCCTTACACAATGTTCACATCCACACTGTTGCCTCCTCAGCCCCTTTTACCCAGGCTGCCAACACACCTCATCCCAGCTCTCTTCCATATCTGGTAGCACTCACAGCTCCTGATCCAACACAGTTTATAAACCTGGTCTCAGTGCATGTATCTATCCTCTCTAATACCAGTGATCCAGGGTTAGACAGGCCTTTGGTCCAGATCAGTGGGACCGCTACCTGGCATGGTTAGGCTCTGGTAGCCAGTCTCCCTTTACCCAACACATATGCTTTAACAGTGGGTCACACATGCTTAGCCTTACAGGGGAAATCAAGACATTGTTCATCCTTGTGATAGCTAAAAGAGTTGCAGGACAGAAAAAGGTGTAAGTATGATGTTTGTGAAAAATGACCACGTGTATAAAATAACCTGTATTACTGGTAGTTTTAAGGACAGGCCAGCCTAATGGCTAGAGGTTGCATTTTGAATGAAGGCTCTGAAAGAAAGGTTGTGGCTACCCAGTGAGCAAGATGGGCTTTATGGGCACACACTGAGATAGTGCCCAGTCATAGAGCAGGGCCTCGCTTGGACCAGCCTCCATGTAAAAACAGGCCAAGAAAGAGCACCTAGCCTCATCACCTCAACAGCTTTTAACTGGGGGGGTGGAGGGGTGGGACTGTCCCTCAGTTTTGCCCTTCATTGGTGTAATTTGACTTTGCAGATTTTTGGTGGCCAAATTCCCACTGTCTTTCTGACTGCTGAGAACAACAAAGCAAACAACGCCTCAGCCCTACAGGCTCCAAGATCCTGACGCCCAGAGCAGAGCATACAGTATAGCCCACATCCTACATGGGCTATCTACCGGCACAGCACAGCCCCAGAAAGCCACACAAACCTTCCTCATCACATTAAAATGCCACTGCCATGTTACAGCATTACATACAGATCTAAAGCATCATACTTCTGGGCCTGTACCAATCTAGGATAAAGAAGAAACTTCCCTGCAGTGTGTATTATCACACAGATGCCAAGCATTATTCTGAAGCATCTGGTATTTGTCACAAGGTATGGGACTGCACACTTCATTCTTCTGATCCCCCACCACAGTCCCCATCTTGATGCCTTATATTCTCCAAGCCATGAATCACTAAAAGGTGACAAGGTATGCTATTACGAGCATTAGCAGAGCACGGCTTCGCCTCCAGGAGAGGGCACCAGCGGTATATCCTCACTAGCCGGGAAACTGCGTTCTCCCATCCACACCTGCAATAAAGGGCTCAGCAACAGAAATGTACTCGGGTGACAACGCTGTTGATGATAGATGAGGTGAGCAGAATCCATCTTCTTCCTACAGCTATATTAGCTCTGCAGAGCTCACAGGAGCAAACAGCGCATTTTCACAGCAAAGGAAAGAGACTCAAGGACACAACTGGAAAAGTGTGTCTATTGAATATGAGGGTGCTACATGCACTTAAGCATTCTACTATAGAAAGCAATGTTAAAGGTAGATCTAAAGAAAAATTTAATATATACCAACGGAAAAGGCATCTGGGAACCAGGATACTTGGATTTAATACTCTCTGGTCCCATCACTGTCCTTCCTGTATATCTATTACTCTTTCCTTCCCTAGACTGTGCTTGTTTTTACTCTACAGGTCACAGGTCTCTTCAATAGGGATGGACTCCAACAAAAAATTCAATACCAGGATGGCCAAAAGCCAACTAAAGAATCCAATTTGCCCCACTCCTTTCACTTCTCTCCTACTTATCCATTACCCCTGGAGCCAGGTTAGATAGACTTTAGGTTGGTCCCAAACAGCCATTGTCACATTCAGCTCTCGTCACTCATGGCATTGTGAAAAACTCCTTGGCTTCAGTCTCCTGGCATGACGAGAAGAAAACATGGAAGAAACTCTTATAACCAGATTCACCGCTCCCTTAAAAACAAACTACCTGCTCCCCTCCCAACAAGAGAGAAAAAGAGAAGCACGTTCTCTCCAAGTCATTTCTCTCAAGCAGCCTGATGTCCAGGCTAGATTAGTCAATAAGGTATGTCCAGGCAGTGCATCTAATTGGAACTAGCCCAGCTGACAGCACTGCAGAGAGCTACCTTTGCACAGTGTTTAATTACTACAGAGAGTTTAATGAAGTTTCAAAAGACCTAAACCTTTCTTCCTATCAATAAGGAACTAGGTTTGTTACATGCCACCATTATTCAATTAGAAGATGTGCTCACAAGGCTGGCTTCAGTCTCACCTTTGCATGCTAAAGAACAGTGTGTCAACCTGCAGCTTTGCCCCTGTTAAAGAGAAAGGCGATACTGTCACCGTGACCACATATCTGCTCTGCCCTCCACAATGTGGTCTGTTTGCAACAAGAGGTCTTAGTGTTACACGTGGATTTCTTTCCCCCTTTTCCAAAGAAACCCAATGACTAACAAAACTTAAGTCAAGCTAGTGCTAAAGGAGACCAGCAGTCACCGAGTAGCTCCATCCCAACAGACTCAGCTTCTCCAGCCATGTCCTGTCTGCACGTCCAACGCCAGGCCTACAGAAGCAATCCATAAAGGTTAGAGAGCTGTTTGGTGCTGAATGTCATCTTTTCTTTCCCTCACTGAACACATCTGCAGTTGATTCTAGGTCTCCTTTTCTCCTTTCCCTCTTGAAGTCTTTTCTCTTTCATTGGACTATTGGGATAAAATATCCAAATCAATGCATCATTTGCTCACCCTGGCAACTCCCAGCATCTAGAATGATAACAGCACCCATTAGCACTGTCACAGATAAGGATCCTTTCCTGCTGTTCCCACTGCAAATCCCCATCCTCACCCCTGCCAAAGGTTTACAATTTGGTGAAAAAAATTAGCTTTTGCCAAAACCCAGCATGCAAGCTTTCAGAAAAGTAATGAAATGGGCTGTTGGGGGGGGGGGGGGGGGTGTTAAGCTGATGTATTTCCATTCAGTCCCATTACAGAAGTTGCAGAAGTAGGAAAAGCAAAGATGCAGGTTCTGATCGCTCCATTTACATTTCTATAACTCATACTTAGCTCTCATTACAAGAAAGAACCCAGCAGCTAGCTCACAATGTGGACTGATGCTTTTGATAACTGATGAAAATCACAAAGCAAGGGAGAGTCTGCATTTTTAAGTTCTCTTCACTGCATAGCACTTGCTTATTTAGATTATATAAGGCATTGTTTGCTAAATACACAATTTCAGATCACATTGCAGGGTACTTTTCTTTTACCTATAGTCCAGCTTATTAAAGATATACAGGACTTGAGGCACTAAAGTTTTCAAGGATCCAGGAGTTTCTGGTACATTTTTCTTTTGAAAAGAAAATATTATATTCCCTTATAGTTCCGTCACAATTTTCCTACAGTCAGTCACAATTTACTTCCTATGCAGCTACCTCAGGGGTAGAACAATGAAGTGGTTAAATTGCCCACAGAAACTATACATGAGACCTGATAAAAGGCTGGGGGGGGGGGGGGGGGGGGGGGAAGAAAAGTCCCCACTGTCTTTTGTGAAATAGACTAGGACAAAAAATTGGTGGGGAGAGAAATGTAATTCAAGAACCTATGGGGTATATTGCAAAGAGCAAAAAAGAAATTAAAAGCAATAAATAGATAGTCGACAATGTCCATTTTAAACCACAAAAAAACAGGGTTCGTATGTTCAACATGAACATTAACTACTGCTGTGCTGTCTGGATGGCTATAAAAACAGCCAGCCTTTGTGAATCTAGGTCTTGCATCATTAGCCTTCCCCGCTTCCTGCCCACCCTCCCCACCCCCAAGTCAGTTTCTGAACTAGTTACCCACCATGGCAGTAGAAGAATCTGGCTGAAGCAAATCACAGGATCATACTTTCAGGTTCCCTACTGGTCAATTACGAATCATGCACCATGCTGTTATTATTTCCAAGATTAAAACTAAAAGCCAAAAGCTACTCTTTAGCAGGACAGCAAGTCGTCTGTTAGATAAAGCACACAGCTGGCTGTAAGTTGGTCTGTGCTGTTCTTCAAAGCACAGTGCTCCTACTTAACCATTGTGTCCTGTATTTCAAACTGTATGCAACCGAGCAATGGACACTTCTGGGGTTGCAGCCAGCACTTCCACCCTCTGCTGTGTAACCCTCCCTCCTAAACAGCAGGACCTCTTTCACTGCAGACACCCCAGTTTTACCTCTTCCATCACAGGCTTATTGCATGATACGAAACAAGTGTGTTCAGGGCCATCACTCCCCACTCCTTGGAAGACCCCTTCTTTGGGATGCTCACCACCCACCTCCTGCCCTGCGTCAGACACTCCCTGAGTGCAAAGCTGTGTTTTGCCTGCTTTCCACCCACAACCTTGGGTCCTTTTCTATTCAGACTTGTGAAATAGTCCCTATAGATGAGGCAGTAGATCCTCAAGATCTGCAAGATCCAGGCTCCCAGCATAACCAGCTCCCACCATCCAGGGAGGTAAGGGTAGAGACCTGACACCAAGGTGTTAAGAAAGGAGACAAGGACAGGGCAAACATCTGGTCCATACTGTCCAGTGTTTCCCAGCTGCTCAGCACAGAGTGCCTCCTTAGTCACTGAGGTCCCCATATGGATTCCCTCATGTCTGATACAGGGTAACAGTAGCCGCCATCCCAGTCTAAAGGTCTCTCTCCCCTCTCTGGCCATCTTCTATCCTGAAACTTATGAAGGCTTATCTAGCATCAATGCCTCTGCCTTTTTGCCAAATTTGGCTGAAATCCACTAATGTGTTTAAAAATAAAATTAAATTTAAAAAAATTAAAATAAAATTAAATAAAATAGAATTTTTTTTTTTTTTTTTTAAGCAAAGGGAATTGGTATACTCTACAGGCATAAACATACTAGTCATCTCCCTGGGAAACTGCCAAACACGGGCTAATGCTCAAACAACAGCAGATCCTTCCCTGGCTTCTGTATAGCACTCAGAGGCTGTGGACAGAATGAGTCTATGGTCACACTGAGGACAACAGAGAAGCCTGAGAAGTTCATGCCCTGACCCAGCCATTTACCATTTTGAAGGACAAATACAGAGGATTACCTTGCCAGCTAAATCAGTTGAGCCTCTGTCAGAGTCAAAACCTCAGGCACCAGAATACAGGTCTCAAAAATGGACAAATGCATCCATTTACACATGTCTAACTGCCACAGCAGCAACCACAGTTGTTGAGGCAGCTTAATGCAGCAAGGGAGCAGCGCATACCAGTAACTGCCTCTTCGCTCCCAGCATGTCATAGGCAGGGACAATATATTAAAGGCCTATACCCCAAAATACCCAAAAGCCAGCAGATTTACCACTGCTTAACCATGACTGATAGGCAGTGTCCCCAGTAGATTGGGAGAAATTGGTTCAAGGGTCCTGGATTGAGTGACATCTGTTTTCCTGTGGAAAATGAATAGGCCAAGCAAGCCCTAGTATGAAGAAAGCAGCTCTCCTGGGATGCTGAAGGTAAATGATTGATAACAAGCAGACAAAAGTTATTTGGGAAAGTGCTGTTTTGCAACAGCATCATGCAGTCATTATCAAATGGATTTCCTACACAGTAGCTTTTCCTACATGAGCTATTAGTAGCTGATGTCTGGAAGACTGGCTATTATACACAAATACCTTCCAAAACTAGGACAGCCATTAAGTTCAGAAAGCCACAATGCTGGCCAACAAACTATTTACACTGTCCCGGAAGCAAAATGTATTCCCAACAAGCTGTCCGCAGCAAAACCAAAGATCTCACAGTATGTGACCAAAACAGAGACAGGCACATGGTGTCATATAATCAAGAACAGTAGCCTCTGATGAAGCCACATGCTGTCGCTGCTTTCAGACTACAAATAAAACCTAACCACGCTGCAGTAGAGGCAGAAATTGGTGTAAACCTCTGGCCTCCATCACAGGGGATATCAGGTTAGACAACCCTGAAGAACGTCTCTACCTATGAAATCTGTAGACACAGGCTAATTGAAACATTTCTTCTCCAAACACATCTTCCTTTTCCTCTCAACAGGCTGTAGAAAAGATGAAGAGCATTTTGAGAACCCCAACTAATATCAGACACCAGGATCTTCAGCTAATTAAACTGTAGGGTGGGATTCTAAGGCCCTTTACCCAAGATACAGCCACTGGAGGTTTCATAGGGCTTCTCTCAACTTACTCATTTACTTTGCCATCATTCTTTAAGGGTTATATTCTATTGATGAAACCAAACAGGCATGCAAGAGAAAATGCACTCTTTTTCAGATGATCCAGTCTTTCAATGATCCTTCAGACAGAAGGACTAGGCAGAAAAAAAGCAGACACATGCTTACCCATATTTTCTTTAGAGTTGCATAGAGATTAGCACAGCTTTTATGGGGAGAGGGAATAGAAAGAGGACAGGACAGGTCATTACATTTGGGAAATGGCAGCACCATCTGAAGGGATACAGCAGAGAAACCCCACAGCTGGCCCCCAACTGGCCAGCCCACACACATGGCACAGCGCTTTGCAGAGACACAAGCTTATGTACCAAAAGCACTCTGTCTAGAGTGGGTCAGGGGAGTATTTGTGCCAAAAAAAAAAAAAAAAAAAAAATCTTTTCTGTACCACTCCTCCATGACCTCTCTACAACAGCATCAACGTAGCTGGGCAGCTACCAGCTTCTTCCAGAGCTAGGTCTCTGCACAGGACATCCACACCCAGAAATACGGAATCAGTCTTCAGAGAAACCAGGAGAACTTCATGAAGAAAGAATAAGGAAAGATCACAGCTCTATCAGATAAATAGCAGGGACCCACAGCTATACTGCAATCCTACTTTTGCATAGCAGACAAGGCTCTCTAATATCCAGTCTCTCTAATCTCTTTAATTTCTGCTCTCACAGTTGTTCTTTGTCCATGGAACAAAACCTGATCTACTTATAGGTTTATACTTATATAACAATGCTGAAGTGGTGATGAGTTTTATTGGTGTATTTATTATTAAGCAGGTGGACTAGAACAACCTCCACCATGAATGCAGTTTACCAGGATGAGGATGCATCAGCAGAACTGAATCTATGTAGGCAGTAGAGGCTGGCAGAGAGGAAGAGGGATGTAGTGAGTCATGCACAGCACTTGTCTGAGGCAAGTTTCTGCTAGACCTACATCAGCTTTTTGTTTTTCTTTTGCCTAATACCTAGGGTTAACCAAGACTAGACAGGCTACAGAGGGGATGAAACAACCCCTTCTGGCATTTGCAGAAGACATAGTTAACATCACACCCCAAACAGATTGCCAGGAACAGAAAACAAGCCAGGGAGTCCTGGTCCTCCCCCAGCCTGCTGGCTAAGCCCTAACTCTGTTAACATTTGTGGCAGGCTCACATATCTCTTTTCTTGGACCAGCACCCACTGGGGAACACCAGTTGGATGAGAGCAAACAAGGTTTCTTACACAAGCAATGCAAAGTCTGGGTAAGGAATTACTGGGATACCAGAGAGGGACACTGTCACTTCTAGTAGGATACTCCAGCTGACACCTCTGCTAGACACAGCCTAAGTTTCAAACAGACTTTTCAGCCTCCTCTTGCCCTGCTACATGAGATCACACCACTGTGGCTATGTATTGTCAGGGCAGACCCTAATTCTATATATTACCAGGGGAGGACATCATCCTCTAGGGCTCTTTTGAACACAAGGCCCTGCTAAGTGGGACACTCCCAATAGCTTCTCACTCCAGACCCACACAGACCCTATAAATCAGAGACAACAGACTGAGCAGATGACAGAGGCAGAGTGTATTGCAGAGGAGTAGAGAAGCTTCTGCACTGCAAACTTTTCAGATCCAAACCTAAAGCATTAATCAGGAAGAAGAGAAGTAGTACAGAGGGAGTCACCCAGGCAAGTCGGAGGAGAGTAGCAAAGGCTCCATATGAACCCTCATCAGGAAACAACACTCAAACACATCCCCCTGTGTCTTCCCTCCCTTATCAACAAGCAACATTTTGATTGTCTCATTTTAAAGTTGAACTTTTAAAACAAATTATAACAAAGCTTACGCGAGGTTAATCACTCCCTGTTTCCTCTGACATTCATTGTAATAGCACTAATTACAATAAACACATTTAAAATTAATGTGCATGTCATATGCATATATCAATTGCATTCTAATTTACCATTGATTAACGTCCACAGGCTGAATGTGCTTTCAATAATAAAAAGTTCTGACATAGCTTAACCCACCTCTGCCTGCCAGACTGCTCCCACAGTCAGGCGGGAGGCCATGAACAATGAGACCGACGGAGGGGAAAACATGCAAGCCACCAGCAGTGAGTTACAGATCCAGGCAAGCTCTGAACCTATGACACATGGTAAGGATGAGCCTTCTGTCTATGCTAAGCTATCTCCAGTGCCCGTCACTTTGGAAATGGGCTCACTCTCACAATTCCAGAGCATTGCACTGCTACAGTATTTTAGATTTGCTTGCAAGCAGGCAGGATTTCATTTTCACTAACACAGTCTGGTTTTGCTAATAGCCATTATTACCCACCTCCCTCTTCACAAGACCAATTCCCTCCAAGCATCTATCAGCACGGCTCTGCCAGACAGGGCCATGATGAGGCACAACCCCAGCAAGACTGGCAGGAACATTCAGCAGGGTCAGAGACCAAGATACATTTTTGCCAATACCAGACGCAAACAGAATCAAGCACATTGACTAAAGACTGTTTAAACTGGGCTTCTATGATTGCTAAGGTATGGGCGACCTGTCCCACAGTCAGTTTATGCATCAGTTAAACAGATCACAAATGAGTAAAGGGGTAGTGAGAGAAGAGCTTGAACACTTACTGCAGCTCTAACATGTTCCCTTCCCTGAGCTGCTTTTTCTGCCCCTCTGCCAGAGGACACACTCACGACAGCAAAAATAAAAGAGTGCTCCTGAGCCACACAGACCTACATACAGATTGAAATAATTTTTAAGCTAATATTCCAAGATGTGAAACACACTCAATGCTAGATTTACAGATGATAGCATATGTGCCACATCTCTTTCAGAGCACATTACCAGCCTAACCTGAGAGAGGAGCAGCTGAGAAGACAAGACACTTTCACTTCTGCCCTCTCTGCTACAGGCATAACCCCACACTGAAGGATAAGACAGAAGTTACCGGCTTCAGCTAACAATGGTGCTTGTCTCTCCAGAATTCAGCAGTAGCACACAAAAACGATGCACATCATTCAGCGCTGAAGACTCAGATGAGAGGTAGCAAGCGATTACAGCAGCGTAACTTGACGGCATCCCATCCCATGTATGTGCCTACAGTCAGATTTGCTCAGGCAGCGAAAGGGGAAGGTTGAATAAGCTATTGCTGAAGAACAGTTTTTACCGATCTTGATGTAGCCATCAGAAAACTTACCACAACAGACTGCTAAAAATTCAGTCCAGTAGTATTATCCTATCTCCCTAGACAACCTACAGATCTGGCTCTGATCTTGCTCCAGCATCTTTTGATGTAATCTTTCTTAAAATACTTTCAATGAGCACATTTCTCTCTAATGTTCACAGAAAGAGCAAATTTATATGAGTATTGGAGCACAGTTATGTACAGATTGATCTGAACTATTCTCAAGGACCCTGAACCTAACATTTGGACTTGCCCAATCAGACACCAAAACAATGCCAAATGACCTATGAAGCTAATTCAAATTAACCGGCACATCAAATTCTTGTATGAAGGAGTTCATGAGTCAGCCATGGACAAAGAATGAGTCATAGGAGATACATAGGAGATAATTTTGAAGAATGAGTAAACCTGAGAAAAATCCCAAATTGCCAATGAACAATATGCAAGTAGAAAAATATGTTCAATTTACAAAATAAGTTAATTGCTATGAATTAGTCAGATGGCTCTAGCCACATCAAAATATCTATTGTGGGCTGCTGTTGCAGTCTATATGTCACAGTTGAGCAATTTGAATCTCTATTAAAGGTGTCTCTGACTTTAACAAGAGTTACTGCAATATATATCAACAACACACTCTGGAGATACGGCCCAGAAGAAAATCTAGTGCCACAGAAATAAAGCTGCCTTAGCTTCTCCAATGGAGGACACATCCCTGAACACCCCTAGCTCACAGACCCACTGCAGGCCTACTGGGGAGACCACACTGACCCATACCCCTCCCAGGGCTCCGCACCAGGAGAAAAACAGAACTGCTGATTCCTATCAGCCACTGTCCACAAACCCATTGTTAATTAAAGAAAGGAGATGGGAAAGACCAAGGCCTTGGCCAGCTCAGAGAACACAGCCACTCCTTCCTTTGCCCCTGCAGCTGCTGAAACACCCCATACCCCCCGGTCCCTTCCCAATAATCAGGAGAGAGCAGCCACAACTCCTTTCTGCTAGAAAAACAAAACAAAACAAAAAAACAGTTCTTCTCCTGCCTATTTAAGAAAATCCTTTGCTCATATGCATTGCTCAGCCACCAAGCCACACCACCAGTTCTGTTTCTTAAGCCCACATCCCTCCATTTACCCCACCGCAGGCGAGTACCCACATAGTCCCAGCAGCATAAGCAAAGGCAGGGGTTCCTGCAGCCCTCTTGTATCAAAACTTGTAACCTCCTTCCTACCTGAAACCAAAACTTCCCTAAAGTCCCTCAGAGCAAGGAGCAATATTTCTGAAGGTTCAAACACAATATAATGGTTCAACAATGAGCAGCATCTTCTAACACTTAGTACACATTTGCTACTTCTCTTTTCCCACTTCTAGGCCACACAGTAAAACCTAGCACTGACAGATGCACAACTTCTCTGCAGCACTAACTTTTTGGGAATGCATAAGGGCACAGTTCCACCTTACAATCTCTCTGGCTGCAAATCCCACTTAAGAGGTTCTGACTGTGTTCACTCCCACCCTCTCTACATTGACTTACCATCCCCACAGGCATTCCTCAGACTAAATTTAGATTTAGGTTCCACTCACCCTCCCCTCCTTTTAAGTTTTGCTTTTGCTCTGATTGTCAGCAATTCATGACAAGTACAGTCCCACAAACAGTGGCATCAACACAACTGAGAGGAACAACACCCAGAGATGGGGATTTCAGAAAGGGCAGGAATCTCCTAAGCCAGCTTTGCCACTCAAAGCATTATAACGTTATACCCCTGATTCCATGTTTCTGAGCCCTTTTATATCTAACCTTCCCAACCCAAGTCTTCTTAGAAGAAACGGAAGCCCAAATCATGCAATAGATTATTACAATGGGTTTTGTTTACACAGCTGAATAAAATTTGGCCAGACTTCCAAATGTGCTTTTACTACCTTTATTTTCCTGCAATGTTTTTCCCAACCTGTGGGTATGAGGATGGATGTGTGTGTAGGACTGTACAGCTTTTTTCTTTAATTTGTAAGTCACGTTTAGTGCTACACAGCTCACTGACAGCAGACTGCCCACCAGCCAAAGAACATTTTTCTAATTAATTAACTTCCTAAATCCACCAGTCACTGACCCCAGTTCTGTCAACCATGTTATCTGTCTCAGGATAAAGCACGTAGGTTTTATGACTACCTGCAGTCACATCAGAGCAAGGGCAACAACTCCCTGCAGGATAAAAGTAAAATAAAGCCTCCCAAGTAATCCCTCTCTGCATGCCGGCACTGAAACCCATCTCCCATGAGACTGACCCATCCATCTAGTATTGGACCCCATATTTATAACCAGCCCTTAAATCCCAAACGAGTAACAAAGCAGCTAGCTAAAGGCACCCATGATTCACTAGTAGGAAATGTAGTCAGCATTCAGTATCCTGCATCTAACAGACCAACTAATGCATAATGCCAAATGGATCAGCTTTCACAGCACTGCTTGAAATGCAAAACATTTAGTCAGTCTGGAAAGGACTTTATAGTTATCAACATACAGGAGGGAAGGGTATTTATACCTTTTTGGACCAGATGCTCAAACTCTCCCACCTGATAGCCATACAGCTCTGGTAGGACTAGGACTCAGTTCTGAGTCCAGCTAAAATAATAGTAGTCCTATACCCCTCCTGCCCAGGCAAGGTCTGGAAGTAGATCCTGATGAGGTTGGGAAAGCTGAAAAATACCTGAAAAGCCACAGAATACCAAAGAAAACTCACCATCCCCATCACACTTGCTAAAAAAGTAGAAGCAGATCCACAACCACCAAGCACTCATATAAGCAGAGAGCAATCAAAAGAGCTGATCTGCACTTAACCAGCTCTGAGCCCGGCTGCAAGCGAAGCATAGCTGCTAACTTGTTACCCTTGAACTCCCAAGCTCTCTACTAGTTTTCCTTGTAGTCTGTGCTGGGTCATGACAGGCAGGCTGGGTAACACAAAAACTACCTGTGGTGGCCAGAACTTAAGTAATGACCTTCAAATGACTTGTAAACAATTTTCAGGAGTGCTCAAAGCTTCAAATAAGCGCATATCAAAATGCAGCACCACCATTTTGGCCTGAAAGACCGCAATCCTTCCAGCCACTAGATGAGACCTAGATGAATGGAAGTGGCAGGAAATGTTTCCTTATCCTCTTTTTATTTTTTTTTCCTCCATTCCCATCAGCTCTTGGCTACTTACCACTAAGAAAGTGCTACCTTTTGAGACATAGCATACCCCCAATCAGTGGGCAATACCAGGGCAATCCCATTCAGAGATGTTTCAGTTGAAACAGCATTAGTGGAAGATCTATAAAGGCAGACAGGGAGGATAAGCTTTGAAATATAAGTATAACTTAACTAAAGAGCACAAATAGCTGGTCAGTGCAGAAATAAATCAAGGGCTTGGTTATGCAGCCACTTTGATGCAGCACAAACCCCAGCTGCCACCAGAAACAGTAGTCATATGCCCCTTGACTACCCCCAGCTATTCATTCCCACTGCAAACCTTGTGCCAGTCCTGATAAGATGGGTGATAAATTTGGGGGGAGGAAAAGACAGCTGAAAACTACATGGACATGTTTGGGGGTTTTGAGTCCTCCACCTGATGGATCAGCTCCCTGGCCTGGCTGACACTGCACCAACGGCGGTGCTAGCCCAAGGGAGGCCATGGGAACAGGCTGCAGCAGAGCCAAACGCAAGAGTCTCTGCTGGCAGCAGATAGATAGTGTCAGATGGAAACAAAGTGTAACCACAATCTTTAACTTTTCCATTTAAGAAATGTTGCAGTCATGGAGCCTTCTACTAAATTATTCATAACATTCCTGAATGCATTATTCTACAAGATGGAAAATGCTATTACTGTCACATTACCACCACGTAACCAACAGGACTAAAATCAAGTCCATGCTAAAAAACTCCCAGATAAACACTAGATCCAAATAACCTGTGTTTTGCTGAAGCTTAGTAAATACATGGCTTGGAGTCACTGCCAAATATAATGGACTGACAATGGAACAGCACTACTCATTCTGCTTTCAGGTCCTTTGCTGTAATGCTTTATGAATATATTTGCCCAAACCTGAGATGTTTTATGTGAGGGATTTCTAAAATGGATACAACATGTAATGTACTGCTGGACAAGCTGCTGGAAGGACTAAGGTTAGAGAAAGCTCAAGCGATCAATAAACGTGAGGAGTTATAAAGCACAGAAAGCACTTAGAAACACTTCAGTACCTAAATATTAGAGCTTGTCAATAATTTTCCTTCCAAACATCTTTCTAATAGCATATCCCTTTGACCAAAAGGAAACATTTCTCTGCCCTTTTGATCTAAACATTTTGTCCTTTTTCCAGCCATGAAAAACTGAAGTCATTCCCCCAACTGAATACAAAAGAACACTTTTGTTAAATATTAAAAAAACCAAAAACAACTCAAAAAAACACACAAAAAAACCAAACCAAACAACCCACACTAAAAAACCCACAGTATTTCAAACAAGCTTTGACTTCCTCACACTTTCTTCCCCAAAATAACTTAGGTAGAACTGGTCAAAGAAGTCAAGAAAAAGAAGGAAGAAGCAGCAAATAACTCAAACCCATGAGAATAATGAATGGTTGGTGAAATGAGTGTATATTTACCAATTCGGCCTTTTAAAGTTCCTCCTGCCCTGCAGAAGAATAGCTTCTTTTTAATAAAAGAGCGAAGAACTCAAAGGAATTCCCCCCTACCTGGCTTAAAAATCAACTCCAGGATGACACAAACAGTAAAAAAGCTATAACCTCAAAGAGTAAGGAGGATTGCAAACCATAATGCTTCCCACAGGGGTCTTTGTGCATCTTGGAATGATACATCTTAAAAATCAGAAGTCCCGAGATCATACATGGCTGATGTCTAATCACCAAAATATACAGCTTCCCAGAGCAGCAAGGTGACAAAATCCATTTATGTTTCTTCTTTTTCTTTCCAAAAGGAGAAGCTGAGTAGGAGGTGGCAAGACCTGCTCCTGACTGCAGGATAGGACAACAGCAATACGCATGAGAAACAAATACGCAAACCTTCACGAACTAGTTCAGGTCCCTGGCTGCTCCCGTTCCAGGTTCAGTGCATAAAGCATCATACAATGCTGCCTGCACTGATGGGAGCATCCATTCCCTCAAAGCTCTGGATACCAGGTAGACAGTCAGAGCCTGCAAGACCTTACAAAATTTTCTGGGAGAAACCTCCTCCTCATCTGGCAGGAAATGAATCACTTTCCCTCATGCCTTACCATCTTCCTAAGGCTTGTGGTGTACAACGGGGAGTGTGCATGAAGGGCTGTGGAAGAATGGGACAGGGCAGGGAATCATCATCTTCTTTAACAGGCAGTCATCAAGAATGCCAAGTAAACTGTGCTTGCAGTGATCTCATTTTCTGCCATCACTCCACCAGACAGGAATGATTTAGCCCCACAGCCCTATCTCCACTCTAAAGAGTATATCTCAACTGGGTAAATGAAGAGCCAGGTAGTGAAGGACCATCAGTTCTAGCCTCCAGCCAGCCAGCACATGCCCAGGAACATGTTCCCAAGCACCAGCTGCTTCAGGGACCCAGAGTAGGAATCCAGCTGTTCCTTTTAATCCCCCTCCCTCAACCACCACCAAATGAGAGTATCAATAAAGCACAGGGTACAGGATTAGGTGCCAGTCAATGGGTTCCCTTATCTACCTTTTCACTTGGGCTTTGGCATCTGAATCCATCGCTCCAAGCAGAGAGCTCTGTGTTCCAAAGACTGCATACATGTGTGTGCATGCACACATGTGTGTCTTGTACCTCGTTTAAAACAAAACAAAACAAGCAAACAAACAAAACCTCTCTGAAAGCAATATAAAAACCAGTTTCAATCACTCTGAATTTGTCCATCTCTCTTTAGGAAGGATTTTGATATGTCTCTAAAGAACTCTGCAAATCTGTTTGCTTAAATATGGATACAGAAGCCTAGCTTTCAACAGCTAATTGACCCAACACCTTCCATCTCTGGAGACAAGAATCTCATGCTAGCCTCCAGGAGTCAAGCCTTTCTCCACGGTTCACGCTGAAGACAGGTCATTTCTACTTTTCTCCGCATAGCAAAAGGTGTCTCAGTACATGCTGTCATTTCTGTGCAGTCAAGATCAACAGCAAGATCACAAGGGAATTGCTAAGAGCTCCCTGAAAACATTTTATTTTCATCTCCATTTTCCAACTCTTGTTGCTGTTAACCATCTTTATATCAGTGATATCTCTTGTGACAGCTCATCAGAATCAAATGTCTGTAGCTTATTACAGCTGGGATGACTCTGAACTTCAGGGAATAAGGACAAGATGGGTAACCTTAAGGAAACAAAAAGGCCATAGGGTGACAACCTTCACTTGTAATGCTGAGCAAAGCACATGTAAAATTCGATGTGTAACTGTATTGGAAAAATATCATTTACTCCTAAGAGCATTGGTGCAAGCAAAGGGGAATCAGACATGCTTGGGCACAACAGCCAAGTGGAAATCTGCTAGCTGTAGCAGAAGCCAGTCAGTAGAATCACTGCAATCTCAAGGAATCTATATGGGTCACACAGAATAATCATCTCATTATATTTTTACAAATCACTAATCCCACCAAGTGCCAAGGTTAACAAGGCTCCTGTCGATTATCAGCAGTGTGGCACAAAGGAATTCAATACTCAGAGAATCAACCTCCATCAGTATTATTGAAACACACAAGAATAAGATGTGAATGCCTCCTATTCCCCCACTCCTACCACCAGGTGATCCCTACCCTATATGCATGCTGCAACTACAGCTGCTCAGAAGTTTCTGACAGCTTCCCCCCAGAAAAAACACTAACTGAACATGTTTTGCAGAGCACATTCATTTCAGTGAGCCTTCTGCTGAAATATAAGCCATCCTCCCAGTCCTCAGCCAGCTGCCAGGAGAAATCAACTGTCATACGGCACAATGCAAAGTGCATGATGTAGCTAAGTCTTCAGAGCTTGAACTATTGCACAGCTCCCAGGCAGCTCTCTCCATCATGCACTTTGCAAAACCCAAGCATATTAAAGCCTTGAGAGAGTCACGTCAGCTGGCCTCTTAACCCTGTGCAACCTGGGGAAGGAAGATATTGCAACTCCTTATGCAACTGCATGGCAGGGCTTCCCCGGAGCTCAGACTTTCACACAGTAATGCAGAGATATTCCTTCTGCAAAATTAGCATCAACAGCACCATAAAGGATTTCAGAGCAGTCCCTGAAAAGCTTGTTTTAATCTCATGTTTATGCCCTCTTTATTAATCATCTTTATTCTCCCAAAGCCTGAAGAATAGTTACATCAGAGATTATGCTGGCCATAGTTGGAGCAAGTAGGTAAGACTTGTAAGCAAGATATCCCATTCTTAGGCAGACATACTCACAAACAAAAAAAAAAGAGAAGATGAAATACAGAACACTCCCAAGATGGCAACAGAATGGTTCCTAAAATTGCAAGTTTTTCTAACTTCCCTTGAAGCATCAGTGTAACAGCAATACAAGTAGACAAAAAAATCCAGCTTTTAGGATTCCCAGTCACCAAGCTCCCCAAAAAAACCAAATTCCTTCTTTACTTATTTTAACTGCAAACATGTTTTCGGTTGGTAGCCCCTAGGAAGAGAAGGTACAGCACGCTACTGCACTAGCTGTCACACTCCAGAGCGGAAAGTAGTCTCACGTTTTGCTAAGGACAACTTTTCCCCCACACCTATGTGTCCAGTTAATAAACCAGTTTCCAAACTTGGAGTCAAAGGAGCATTCTCAACTCTGTCACCTTCAGTTACCATGAAGCAGCCACAACAAACTGACAAACTCATTTTGCTGATCAGTAAGGTTCCATGAGCAGTTACTGTACCTTGGAGACCACCATTGTTTGGAAGATCAGTTTGGAAAACACAAAGGAAAGTTGGCTAAACATTACACCAATATTAATTAGCTAATACAAGAACCTGTTTGACTTCACACTGAGTTAAGGCAAGGTTGCTCCAGCAAAAATCATTTACCTCGTCTCTGTTAAGGGCTGGTAGCTCTTTAAATCATTCAAATCTCATTGCAAGACCACATCTTATAACACTTAAAGCCTCAATGTTCAATAACCAAATCCTTTGCTAAATCAAAGATCAGGAAAATTGTCTTCCTCTGGGGAACTATTACAGTGTATCAGTAAGAACATAACTATACCACCACCTTCTAGAGTAGAGGAAATCAGAACTTTTTGACTAGTGTCCCTGTGACTGTGTCTTCTCTTCTTGCAGGTATTTGATCCCTGTGGGTGCAGTGGAATCCAAATGGTCACAGAGAATTGCAAGATAATGGCAATCATAGGTCATCAATTTGTGACAGCATTAACATCACAACAAAACCCTTGTTACTAGCAAAGAGAGAAAAAGAAAGCAGCATTCAGTACTTCATAAAAGTTGCCTGGTTTTTTAATTGATTTTTTTTAATTGAATCAGAGTGTTATGTTACTGCAGCCACGAGTGTTTAGGAGAGTAATAAGGCCTGGCTCACCAGAAACACCTTAAACAGAGCAATTAAGGAACATTCTGAAAAACCAAAGAAATAAGATTTGTGCCTCCAGGAATCAATCTTCAAACTGCAGCAAGACAGATATATCAGAATAATGAACCAACATCACAGCCATGTATATCAAAGTCATCTTGTCACCAAGAACATCACACACGCAGACGGGCCTTAGATCATTCCCATGCATAAAGGCAGCTGGCAAGAGTCTAGGGACTTGTGGGTGAGCAGGGCAGGGGAAGCAGCAAATGGTCAGAGAAAACATGAACTACAGGAAGGGGAGAGAGGTTCCTCTGACTCACTCCCTGGAATGGGTCTCAATGCATTGGATGTATCTGGATGAGTGTCCTCATTGCTCTCAGACACTGCGAAAATATGGACCAAGGAGTTTTGGGAGGAAAAGAAAGGGAAAGTAGCAGGCTGCAAGATGTCAGTTAGCCTACAGACCCTGAAGCATACAGTTGTGTTACCCAGAATGCAGATATTTACCAAGTGTCATGCTGCTGCTCATTATCACAGAATCTCATTTTTTTCTATCTTTTTCCTTTAGCTCTGTGGAGCAAACAGTGACCTCTTGAACAAGAGAGACTGAGTCAGTTTTACAGAAGCCTAGCTACCTTCCAACAGGAAGTAACCTTCTGCAGGTGTGGTTGTGACATTTCAGTCCCACAAAGGCACTTATTCCACTCCCACATCTCCAACAAGGGGGATACTCCCTGAGCATGTGAAGAATCCCTTTCTGTGTGAGCATGCTGCAAAAGCAGGCCAGGCATCAAGAGTTCTGCCAAAACCAGAATCCAGGCACAAAAGACAACCAGTAACTTGCACCACAACAGGCACAAACATTTGGAGAACTAGCCTAAATTCACCAATAATATTCCTAGTGGAAAGTTCCATCAAGTTGTTCACCTTTATCTCACTCCCAAACTCTTGCTCTTGAGAACCCAGGTGATTTCACCAACGTTCTTTCCCTCCTCCCTTCTCAGACACTTCCTTCGCACAAACAAAGGCTCCCCTTCCTTTTGCATCCCTGTGCCTAGCTGGGGAACCAAGATGCAGGTGGCTAGGGTAGCATCCCCTCATGTCTTTTGTTTTGTTATTTTCCGTGGCTTGCAACTGGGAAATCAACATGTGTGCAAAGCTCAGCATGAATCAGAAGCCACTCCACTCACCAGCACCAACTCTACATGGAGTTAAAAATTGGCTTTTGCTCTGTCCCATTTGTCAAACAGCACCTCCCCTTAAAAACCATTAGAAGTGGCAAAAAAATTTACCTGCTGTTTGCTACGGTAATTAAGACGGTTTGTCATAGTCTTTTTCAGTAACAGCCCAGCTTGAGATGGACAGCACAGCGGAACACACACAGCTGGGGAAAGGTGAGCGAAGTTCATGAAATAAGCTTGAACAGATGGAAGCTCTTGGGTTTTCCTTCCAAAAGGAGCAGTTTAAGATGTAACTTTAACACTCGATCTCTAGGAAATCTCCTAGGTACAGAGCAAACACTAAGGCAGGAGGACCATATTTCTCCCTCCACATCCCTCTACAATGCCTCCAAATCTATATCCTCTTCATTAAGGTGACATCAGTCTAACCCCAGAAGGGTCTGATGCCCTGCTCACTAGCATTATGGCTTCTCAAGAGAGATGAGGCACTGTCATACCACAGGCTAGAATGGCAATGACAGCTTACTGAATACAGGGCTCTACACTACTCCATACAACTGCCATTCTTAGCTGGAAGTTAGGTTTGAACCAAAAGTTGACCGACAAACTGTTTTCCCCAACTGCCAGACCTTGGTGCTGTCCCAAGATCCAGAAGGAGAGCCAACAGGTATGAGACATCTCCAACCTGCCTCCATCCTCTTCTAAGAGACCCTCCAGCATCTGTGTTCTCAGAAAGGCCTTCCCTGGCCTCCCAGCAGTCTCCCACCAAGCACAGTAGTCAGGCAAGCCAGCAAGCCACCAGCCTACAACAAGCAGATGTTATTCTCCAATATGCCTCCTTGCTCTTGGCCCACTACCCTTTGATAGACAAGTCCAGATCCTGCTCAGAGTAAGAAGGATTCCACTGAGGCAAAAGATTTGGTTGAGAATAGATCACGAGCCTTTTGTATGAATACCTGTTTAAAGAAAAGAAGCTGATTCACTGGATGTCAGCTGTTTTAAAATTACCTCACTAGTCCCACAGAACTATAAGGAAGGCCACACTGAGTCAGAACAAGGGTCCATTTAACCCACTATCCTGCTTTGCAAGTGGCCACTAGTAGACACCTAAGGAAGAATGAGGTCAGGCTAAGTATATATAACATTAACCCTAATGCTCTCACAGTATTTGGCTATTTTCAACTAAAGGGATTCTTTGAGTTCTTTCTGGTGAGGAGGCTACAACAGACCAGCATGACAATTTACTATAGCTGAACAAAAAACCCCAGAGTTCCTACCTGCAGTGGCTTTGTTTCCAAGACCAGAAATGCCATGAGATTTCCTTTGCTTTTTGCACAGGCCATAAAGGATAGCTGGCTTATTACATTCTGTCTCCAGCAAGTAAAGTGGAGTCTTGCAGTCTTACAAGAGTTGGTGCTCTCTGACCCCATCCTGTCCAAACCAGATAATCAAAAAAACATTTTACATCTGCATAGATCTGGCATGCCATCTATCTGTAAAAAAAACCTGCTGGCTGTCTGGATCACATCTGTTTAAAGATCCGTTTGAGCTTTTCCATCTATCTGGTGCTTTAAAATCACAGCGTACAGACAATTATAAACAATTAAGTTACCACATGTAAGAAATCACTGTTTCTCATATGAGCAAAGGTAATTGCCCATATGTACACTCACAGCCTACTCCCAATGGCCAAGCAAATCAGTTTAACTTGTATTTTGTGGTAACACATTTTCCTACCTATTTGCAAGGGAGTAAAAGAACAACCATGGTCAGCTACCACAGCTCAAGGCGTCAGTTATCTGTGGTTTAAGAAGATACCCACAAGTTATCCATCCACCACCATGGTGAAACCTTTAGTTTGTCAGTGTTACTTCGCCCCACCTCAGCAAACAACTCACACTTCAGAAACAAAACCAGTTTTATTCTAAACAGAAGCGAAGACCTTGCTATTTGTTTAAAGACATAGAGAAGAAATGCAGCAGGGAAAAATAAAAACAGGATTACTTGCTAATTGTTCCTTCTCCAGATAATTAACCCAGAAGCATACCTGAAACTATGCATTTTCTTTTCAAAGACACATAAATTGAGCATATGAATACCTCTAGTTTTATGTCAAAATAGAGCTACAGCCTCCCTTGCTTGCAGTATATTACCTGGAAAAAAATGTCACATTTTTGAGGAAAATGACCATGAAACAACTGCACAATACGCAGCTACAAGAGGAGAGCAACCAGATGGGAGCAGGAGGAAACATCCCCAGAAATACTGGATTTGCATTATCTTAGTGTCAGCTCTAATCCCAAGAGGGTAAATGGGTCACAGCAATACATGAGAAGAACCAACTCTACAAAATTCATCACTCAATAATATCCCTCCTTTGGCACACTTCAATCAGGCTGTGATGAGAGATGGGAAAGAGGCAGACATGCACATGTGGTTGCTATGGAGTTAAAGGCTTGTAGGAGATACAGGGAATCAGCACAACTACCTAGAATACAGTTAACTCTTAAAGTGCCTCTCTCTAAACACCTCCCTGGCCAGCCAAATTCATGAATACCCATACTAAGAGAATCCCTTTAAATACCCAAGGGTTCCCATGAAAAGTCAGAGTCCAAGGACCAAAATCCACCAAGGGAGTGTAGATGCTCCATGTTAAAAAACAACTGAGACTGGCAAACAACAGCCAGCTGCTACAGAAGCTGAGTAAGTGTTGAGGGATTAGAGGATGGAGGTGGACATGGATGGAGGACCATGCTTTGCAGCGTATCATCTCTGCCAACGGCCCTTGTAGCTCAATACTCTGCTCTGCCAGGCACAAGAGAGCAAAAGTAATTGCTAGAGATCCATGCAGAGATTGATTTACCCAAAGATGACAAGCAGGGGCATCACCATAAAATTTAACACATCTGTAGTTCATCTATCAATCTGAGAAGTTTGAAGTGCACTGAAGTCCTAAGAAGCCCAGGCACATCCCTTCCTCAGAAACACATCTCAAAATTTTTGGACTTTTTCTGCCCCACAGCATCATTCAGCACTATATGAAATAGCCACCACACTTGCTGATGTGCTGAAGACTCACATGTAGGCAAGGACTGGGATGAGGCTGGCACGGGACATGTTACTCGCACAGTTTGCTTCTAAGACTAAACAAGGAAGAACTTCTTGGAAGACAATCTCCTGAAGCAAAGATTTTAGGGGTGAGGAAAAGGTTCTGGCAGACCAGGCAGATGAGGAAGAAAAGCCAGAAGACAGTGCCAGACATGCTGGAGCTGATGACTGAAGTCATAAAGCATATTTCATGGATAATCCAACCAGATGCTTCCAGATCACAAGAGGCTGCTGCATTTCCAACTCCCTGCAGAGCTTCCTAGCAGTGGGTGGGGGGTGTGTGTGTATATATATGTAGATAATCAGCAAAGTTTCTATTTTTTCCTGCCCACTTAAGGCAGTCTTTCAGTGTGCATCCTCCTACATCGCTATTTTTACCTGCTCCTAATCAGTGTGTTCTCAAACATCGAAAGACTCAGAGAAGAGCAGTTCAACTCCTTCAGTGCACAGCCCACGGCATACTGAGTAATACCTGAATGGCAGCTCTTCTCCCTGCACCCAGGACATTGTGCCTTGTAGACCACTGGGGACAGCTGGTGGTCAAGGCCTGGGGGATCTCTTCTCATTCACAGGATGCTGAGCTTGAACTGAAGGCTCTTTGTGCGGAGATCATTAGCACCATAAGGAGTCAAGCAGAGAGAACTGGATCCAAAGTCAGAGCTTTAAACTACTAACATAGTAAATAATAATACTGACAATCAGAAAAGCTGCCTAAACTTTTCTACTGCATTGTTTTCTCCTCTCCCTTTTTCCTCCTTTCACCATAAAGCTTTCAGCTTTCACTTTCAATGAATCATGTTTCATTGCCGGACCCAAACATGCCTGATCTACCATAAGCTCTCAGCCTCACAGCGGGCATTAACCTGTGGACAAAATTCCCAAAGGACCAGAGTGCCTCAGTCCGTGCGAGGAGCCCCTGAGATTGATGGTAGCAAGGAGTCTGAAAACACCAAGTAGATGGCACCAAATCCCAATGCCAGATGACAGCTCACTGATCGGCAGGCTGCTCTCGGGTCCTGTAAAGCCCTTTATCAGCTAGCCAGTAAAGCTGCTTATTTAAGCAGGGCCATTTTCAAGAGCACAACCCCACAGAAGTGGTGTGTTTGTATGGGCCACAGCGACATCCTCTGTACTAGCACAACGCCTGAACACACTTTGCAGGACAGACACTACTGTCCTGAAGGCTCAAAGCATTCACACTCTGTGGGGAAGCCTACCTCCTGCAGTGGGGACCTTCAACATGTATCATCTTCCAGCCTGAGATAAGGAAGGACTTGGTATACATACTTTTTTACAGCCACTGGCTAACAAGCATCCTTAAAATAAAAAACACAACAAAAACCCACAGATGCCAAACCAAACTCACCAAGGGCTGACAAGCTGGAGGTGAATTTGGCTTATGTAATAATACAGAAGACTTGTACCACATGTCAAGGAACTGTGGTTCCTTGGCTATTGCCAAGACTAATATTCCACAACTTTCCTCAAAAACACCCAAATAATCCAATTTTTGAGGAACCCTTTGAAAGGGAACAAATTTCCTGCTGTGGACATCAAGCCTGTCTCTTGGAGATCAGAATAAGAAAGGACAGGCTGAGGGGAGGTGTCATTTTCCCTGTGTCTCCCTCAGAGTCCTGGCTAGCATTGCAAACAGATTTGTGGTGGAGTCCGGAGCCAGGTGTCCCCCAGCTGGACACTTCTCTCCTCACTGTCAGCTGCATCAGTCTGAGCCCCAGACACCACAAGCCTTGAGAAAAATTCCCATTGCAGTCTGGGCATATTAGGTGGTGGATACAGAGGAATCAGCACAGCAGCAAACAGTTTGCTTTTAAATTCAAGATTAGAGGCTGGTGAGATACTGCAAAGCTTGCCATTCATAGGTTTTCACCATTGTTTTCCTTGAACACAGTTATGTATTGTATCATGCCATTTTCACTGAAGGTCAGATTTTCATAGATGTTTTCTCCAGAAGTCAGAGTGACTGACAGCATTTTAACTTCTCTGCCAGTGACTGACTCCAACAGAAAGAATGGGGAAAGAAAAGGGATAGGCACATTGCAGTTATCTTACTGGATCACAAGTCAGCTCTTTGACACCCAGTATTGTGGTAGTTTACTTATATTATGATAGCACAAAAATCCCAACTATGATCAGGTTCTCATTATTCCAGGCACTGCATTTCTAAAGAGCAAGGGATGTCCCCTACCCCAAACCGTGTCAGCCCTGTTCATAATCATGTCCCTGCATCCTCCTGTCTGTCACCCATCACACCTTGCTCCCATCAACTCTCACTAACCCCACCCATTACCCCCACAGCCATGGTGCTCATATCCCCAATCCAAGCTCTAACAGGTGGAAGAAAGGAAGCATTTCCACATTTCCAGACACAATAGGAGTGGTAGCATAAGCAACCTGCTAACATCTGAAGTCTAAATAAACCCAAATCTCCCAATTGACCACTAACATCTTAAGCTTTCTTTTCTCCTTTCTTCATTTCTCAACTACTACACAAATAGGCAAAACTCCCTTTGTCTCTCCTCATCCATTGTACAGCCTTGCTCTGAAAGCACATGTTAAATTCTTTCCTGATTTTCAAGGACAGATCTTCCCTTGAAATAGTCCTTAATTCACCTGATTTTGCAAGCCATTTCCTCTCTTGCAGCAGCATTTAAAAAAAAAAAAAAAGAATTCCACTAAGGCCAAAAGTACTAAGGGCCCAAGCTCCTAGTGGTACGTTAGTATCAGAGAACCAGCTCCAGTGCCCCAAACCCAACCAGACCAAAACTCTTTAAAGACAGCTCCAATAATGTAAGAAATATTGCCAGCAAGAGCCAGGTAACTGATCAGCCATGAGTACCACATTTGAGAAACATGGCATCTTGGTCTGCATATGAGGGCTCTAAGCAAATCTCAGCTTCCTGTCAACACGTACTATTTAAACCTCTGACATTTTAAAAGTTGACCCTATGGATTGATTGTAGGCAGTTCAATATAAACATTCAGCACATGATACTTGATATTTAAACTTCCTAGCTCAGATTATAAATGTTGACAGATTTATCTATGACTGGAGCTGATTGGAAAGTATCTGTGCTCCCATTTAAAGTTTCAACATTTTCCCTATTTTTGTCAACATTTATCATACAATTTTTAAAATTGCTCAAAATACTTAAAACATTTTTCCAGCCCTGAACAACCAAAAATCAAGGCAATTTCCTAAAAAAAATTCATAGAGTACTCCATCATAAAGTCCTTTGATTAAAACTGAAAATTTTCAAGAAATTTTCAATTTTCTTGGAGAACTGATTACATTAAAAAACACATCAATAGTAATTCTGTAATCACTCTCCTCTCCCATGACTCTTACAGAGACTCATGGTATTGATTTTATTGTCATCTTAAAACTAGAACTACATGCAGCTGAAATCTTTAAGTAAAATTTTTTGCTCAATTTAATATTTGCCATAAAACCAGTAAAGTGAAATATTAAAAATAAATTTTTAGTAGGACTAATATTTTTCAATGACGCCACCTAAACATGAAAAAATATTCTTTTGAAAGCAACGTCACTTTAGATAATATATTAATGAAGCATTTCAATAGCTTTTCATTGCGCCTTCCTCCTTTTTCTTTCTTCTAGCTGCAAAAAGAGCACAAACAATTTTAAGGAAAATACTTTGGCATAAATTTTTAATATGTGGTTTCCTCACAAAACATTCATGCTCCTTACTGCAGTTTACTTCCCTATGAACGTCAATACCAGCAGACAATAGAACATGCCCAGGCTCAACCCAGATATTCTGCTTTACTTTGCCCAAAATCCAGTTTGCGTTTCTCAGTCAGCTCAGAGATCGACACTAGACTTCCCCCAAGGAAACTCAAGCTCTCCCAGCGCTTTCTTGCCTGAACCGAAACAAAGAGACAGTAGGCTGTATACTTCAAACTCTCTCAGATTGCACTCAATTAGTATTTATTTAAGTGATGGCAAGATACCACCACTGAAAGAGGATGCTGAACTTACAGGGGAATAGCTCGATAGATCAGAAGTAGCACAGGTCACACTACAATCCTCAGTCACCTTTCCATACTCTTTGAATTCAGGGCTCGCTGCAGCTCTAACACAGATGAAGGGAACTGCACAGGGACAGAGTCATCCCCCAGCACCTGATCCAGATCTGGCTACACACAGAGTAGGGGCTGGTCCTTCCCCCTCTTCCCAAGCAACTCATGCCTGCAAGCAGACCATTTTCCCTCTGTGTTCATATCCTGACAGTCTAAGTAGGGAAAACGAGCAAGCAAGAATTACTTCATTCTTTCACATTCCCAGTAACATGCATATAAATATATAAAACAAACAAGATATCTGGAAAGTCAGAAAAGATGGGTGATATCTTTGCTAAGACAATCACCATGTAAATGCATTTCACAGCCTAAGACTACAATGAAAGTGAAAGCTAAAGAAAGATGAGCCAACCCCCATTTATTTTTTCAGGAAGTAAGGCTTCAGAGCAAGCCTTGGGTGGTCGCAAGTACATCGCAGTTTCTTGCAGTGATAAGCAAAATCTGTCTTCTAGCAAGTGAAAGCAGGCTGCCAATGTCTGGTGGCAAAACATAAGCAACAAACACCAGAAAAAAGTGTGTAAATAAGCAAGAGGGAAGTGTTTGCTACCTGGAGCAGTTAGAGTGGTCAAGGATGGTGTGTTCACTCAGCATGTCATCTGCTTAGATCCCTCTATTTATAGTCCAGACAGGTAATATACAACTTCTATGCTTTAAATCCAACTAATCTATTTATTGCCATCAGTTCTCTCTGACAAACCCCTGCACAGAAGTGAAAGTTCATTTACGACAAAGTTTTGTCTCTGAGCTGAAGTGGTTTTCTTCCTCAAAATAGATTATTACACTCTGCAAAGCCAACAAGACAAATCCAAATAGCCATGTAGTCCCTTTGTGCAGTCACTATGGCATATGTTTGTTACCATCAGAGAAATATCTCTGAGGTTAAACAGGGGTGTGAGCTTCAAGATTTCTCCCATGATAATTTGTAGCAAAAGAAGTTCTGTACTCCAGTTCCTCAGTGGATTTTGATGCCTTGCTGCCAACGTAATTAACAAGAGCTTGGCACCTAGCAAGCTTAGAGGACCGTGGCCTCACTGTGGAGGCATCTTTAGCCATGCTGACCAAAAGTAGGTCACAGAACCACGTTCCCCCCTCAAACACGAAAACTCCTGGGGAAAGGTAGCGGCCCAAAGATTGCCTAACATGGCCTAAAGATAGCACGGCTGACCAAACTGTCCTGCCAGATTGCCTATGGCCAGCGAGTCTCGACCTGGGTACCACTTTCTGTAGCTCTACTGGACTCAGACCTCACTGTCACTTGGCATCCCTACTCCCATCTTCCCGCTTGGCTCCCAAGTGTTTCACCTCCCTGAACCACCCAACAACTACTAAGACCCTAGTTTCCTCTGCCTTCCATTCTCCCACCACATCTCCCCTCTGTCTCACCAGAAGGTGACAGATAATTTCCAGAGGTCATTAGTATAGGCAGGAAAGATATGTGCTTTGCCTCTTCCCATTGTATTTTCTTTCTGGGTTAAATACCCAGAGAAGTTTGAAGTCAGCTCTAGCCTCCCTGGTGCTTTCCTTCCCTGGGCATGGTTCTGAGGTAAGACTGTTCAAAGCCAACTGAATCATCAGCTAGCCCTCCAAAAAACTGCATCCTCTCACCCCTGCAGCATCCTACCAGCCTCACTCAAATCCCCCAGTGATGCAGGACGCCCTCTCACGAGCAGCCAGGGAGCCCAGCTGACAGCATTGATTCTCTAGACACTGTTTTGAGGCTGATCAGCTAATCAGGCAGGGGAAAGCCCTGGGGAAGCTAAGAGCCATCCTTGGAGAAAAGCCTGCCATTTTCCCTCACCACCCAGGCCATTGCTACAGACATTACAGCAGAGACAGAGTAGGGCCCTGGATTAAAGAGGATGTGTGGATCGACAGGAGCTATTGGATGCAACTGCCTAGTTCACAGCATTACACAGTCAGGTTCAGGGGACCCTACTCTGCAAAATCCACCTCTCTATACTTATATTGCTGTGGAGACCACAGACCCCACTCCTTCTGCAATAACGTTGTATGGATACACCGTGGACTCAAAAGACAAGCCTGAACTGAAATTCAAACCCCTCTCTGCAAGCTGCAGGAGTCCACCTCCTCTCCAGAGACCCATAGCACTTCAATACACTGAACAGAGAAGTATGGCTACACCTCTGCCACCTACAGAAATGCCCAGCACTTGTTACAGAGGCCACAACTCTGGGTTTGAAAGAGACTCAGTCCCTCCAGCTTCCAGCAGAGAGACCCCACAAACACTCCCAAAGTGCTTGGAGAAGCAGGGTCTTTCTATTCACACACTGCTATTCATGCCATCCTTAAGAGTGCCTAGCTACATATAGTCACTCCCAAAAGGCAGGAATGTCCCCTGAATCAACTTGCTTTCTATTTCCACTCTGTTACGGGTGAGACAGAATAAACCACAACCCATAGTGAAGCTAGATACTGGCATTTACTTAAGAACTGGTGATATTGGAGCTTTTACCCTACGTGATTATCTCACACGCGTACTCACCTGCACCCACCCCAGCACTACATTCACTGGGTCTTGACTTCCCTTCCTGCAAGGAGGTCATGGCTGGTCTGAGGACGCAAGGCAAACTCATGTCTGTTTGTGCTCTGCCACTGCTCACAGTCTTGGGCATTACCAGCCAAGGTCTCTGGGCACACCCCAGCATTCATTTCCACACATCTTCCTGATCTCCGAGATCTGGGATGTGGGGAAGATCTTCCCTCCAGCCAGGATTTTCACCACCTTCTTTTTGAAAGCACTTCTTTTCAGGAATCTTTCTCTGAACACCCTCCTCTTCTTTCCAGACCACCAAGCCCCTGGTTTTCCCAACCTATCTAGTCTACGTGCAGAAGTATAATGCATGATCAGTCCCTATCTCTCCACTAACTGGAGAATTTAGAACACGCAACTTTTGTTTAGTTAGGGTGTTGTCAAAATTTACAGTCAGCCCCACTTGTAGCTTGCAAGTAGCAGGCTTGTGCTTGAGAGTTCAAAGGTGTTGTTTTGAACATACATCCCCTCCACCCATCCAGAACTATCTGCTACCTGCCAGTGTTCACAACTAAAGCTATTTTTGCCTGCTACTATTGCCCTTTCCATCAGGTCCCTCTTGCTGATGAAATCCCACTGCTTTCTGCTGACCACACTGTCCCCTAACTGAAGGGCCCATCTGGCTCAAGGGAGAGAAGATGCCTGTGCTGGCTGTTGACAGCAAATCTCTCGAGTATGTTGAATTTCAGAGAAGGAAGAGTCAGTCCCATGCAGACTTGATTCTCGTCAGCTCCCAGGCAAGTTTGGATGTCTCCTCCCTACTCCCATCATTTCACTGCAATTACAGTAGACAAAGAGACAGGGGACAGACAGAACACCTGCGGAGGCTGACAAAGTCTGCCTAGGACCAGTCCTCTATTCATCCACAGACTCAGCCTTTGGAAGACAAAGCCATGTTTCCTTGGTGTTTTCTCTGTAACTGAGGAGCATTCTAAGCAAAGACCCTAAATGTTAATAAAGGATTGGATTTCACTGAGAAGATTTTGTTCAGTGTTACAGCAAGGATGAGTTTCAATTGTGTTTGTTTCCGTTAATTCTGGTTCTCCTTCCCCTTTGTCCAGGATACTTAGGAACAGAGAGAAACCAGCCTCCCAACTATCAAGCACTGTCACTTCCACACTCTTCTTCTACCATGAGCAATATACCAGTGCCCAGGAGTCTCTCTACACCACAGATTGTTTTCAAATACTTTAATATAAACAAGGGTAACTATCTACATCAGAAGGGTCACTGCAGAGCAAAGTTGGTGACCAAGACTGCAGAGGATGGTGCCCAGCACACTGAGGTCAGTACATGGCTCAAATGTGTCTGAGAGGTCAATGGTTTATGGAAGAGCTAACAGTGGGAAAAATGCATCTTGGTCAAGAATGCCAAAGGTAATGCAAATCGTGGATTCAGGCCCTGGGTACTTGGGCTCTTGAAGATACACAGAGAGAAATCTTCTGGAATACTTTTACTCTAAAACATCTTTCTCTCATAAGAGTCCCATTTTTCTCTCTCTGCTAAGCCCAATGCTTCCACCACAGTTAGATGCATCTTCTCCATATCTGAGCAAGCTCCTGTTCCATGAGCAAGCTATTGTACATTCTTGTCTAGAATAAAAATAGCCTTGAATTCACAAGCTTTCCCTGGAGACTGTGTCCTTGAAGTGGAAAAATCCCCCCAGAAAGCACCATAGGCTATGGACATTCATAGGTGTCAGTTTGAAAATGTTCACCTTCACCCTGCTGTCAAGACCTACCTGCAGTACATGAGTCTACAACTAGTCACCCTGATACGTTGTACTGTGCTCCTGATCAGCTCTCAAATGATGAAAAGTGAGCTTAGACCAGTGTCATTCAGACCCCTGCTTGACTGTGCCTTTTATTGGTGTCTTCCAAAAGTTCCTTTTTAAAGACAAACTGCAATCCCATAGATCACAGCAAGCACAGAGCAAACTCTCTGATACAGAAGGTAAAAGATAGATAATTAAATGGTCCAAGAATTAACTACTCCATCCTTCAGGAACAAAATAATAATGCAGCTGCCTGGGCAGCTGCATCACTGTTAATGCAAAACTTCTTTTCCAGACTTAGCCATTAGATTACTGCTTCTTCCTCCCCCATGGATGAACAAGGGGAAACCTGTGTCATGGTTTAAGCCAAGCTGGAAACAAAGCACCACAAGGCTGCTCACTCACTCCTCACCCCCCGGTGGGATGGGGAGGAGAAAATATAACAATAGGCTCATGGGTCAAGACAAGGACAGGGAGGGATCACTCACCAATTACGGTCACATGCAAAACAGACTCAACTTGGGGAAAAAAAAAATCAATTTAGTTTGTTAACCAATCAAATCAGAGCAGGATAATGAGAAATAAAACCAAATCTTAAAAACACCTTTCCTCTACCCGTCCCTTCTTCCCAGGTTCAACTCCACTCCCGATTTTCTCTACCTCCTTGCCCGCAGCAGCACAGAGGGACAGGGAATGGGGGTTGCAGTCAGTTCATCACACATTGTCTCTGCCGCTCCTTCCTCCTCAGCGGGAGGACTCCTCACTCTTCCCCTGCTCCAGCAAGGAGTCCCTCCCAAGGGAGACAGTCCTCCATGAACTTCTCCAACATGAGTCCTTCCCATGGGCTGCAGTTCTTCACAAACTGCTCCAGCATGGGTTGTTTCTGTGGGCTGCAGTCCTTCAGGAACAGACTGCTCCAGTGCAGGCTCTCCCATGGAGTCACAGCCACCTTCAGGGGCATCCACCTGCTCCGGCCTGGGCTCCTCCACAGGCTGCAGGTGGGCATCTGCTCCACCGTTCACCTCCACAGGCTACAGGGAGACAGCCTGCCATCCCACCATGGGCTGCAGGGGAATCCCCTCCTCCGGCACACCTCCTCCCCGTCCTTCTTCACTGACCTTGGTGTCTGCATAGGTGTTTCCCTTACATCCCACGCCTCTCTCTGCTGTGGGTTTTCCCTTCTTAAACCTGTTATCCCAGAGGTGCTGCCATCATCACTGATTGGGTCAGCCTTGGCCAGAGGCAGGTCCAACTTGGATCCAGGGAAGCTTCCAGCAGCTTCTCACAGGATCCATTCCTGTAGGTCCTCCCCTGCTACCAAAACCCCACCACACCAACCCAATACAATTTGTCAGCAGGATTTTAGAAACAAGACTAGACTAATGCCTTCTTTTCCATTAGATTACCTAAAAATAAAGGGTTGTCAGAAAAAGAACATATAGAGACTAATGTCCCTCTTAACAAGGTTAAGGTGGTATATTTATTCATTTTAATATTACTACCACTTAATACATTTTTATGACAGTCTAATGCTAGATGATATTTTAAGACTAGTTCTTCAGTTTGCATAAACATAGCTCTGCTGACAGATTCAAGTGTGTTCTCTAGAAGCCAAAGAGTAGGAGCAACATTATCAAATATGAGATGAAAGAAAATAGCTAATAAAGGAAAAGTTTTAACAATCTTCCTGGGATTCGTATGTAAACCTGAGCTTATTTTGCCCTTGCTCCCACTAGTTTTGCCTGATCCTCCTCAGAATTACTCTCTTGACTTCACTAGCTCCAAGAGCTGCACACACAAAGTCCAACCTCATCCCATGACGGGGCCTGCAAAAAGCAATGCAATTGCCTGTCTTCAGATGAAGTCCAGAGCTCCCTCTCCCATCAATTCTCTGCAATGCATATCCTTTGGCTCCTGAACAAATATTCAGACATTTGGCTCCTAAAGTTAAGAAAGTTGGTCATCTTAATACAGGTGACTTTGGACATGCCAAGGTTGTTTATTGCAACCTGTTGGATCACCTCAAAGACTTCTACTCTAAGATATGCAGCTAGCTATGCAAGATCTGTACTTCACTGTCGTGGTTTAACCCCAGCCAGCAACTAAGCACCACGCAGCCGCTCACTCACTCCCCCCCACCCAGTGGGATGGCGGAGAAAATGGGGAAAAGAAGTAAAACTCGTGGGTTGAGTTAAGAACGGTTTAATAGAACAGAAAAGAAGAAACTAATAATGATAATGATAACACTAATAAAATGACAATAGCAATAATGAAAGGATTGGAATGTACAAATGATGCGCAGTGCAATTGCTCACCACCCGCCG